>NW_024543085.1:673500-1337000 GCF_018167655.1 Microtus oregoni
TATGACTTTTACAGTTCTTAGAGATTCTCATTATTAACTCCTTACTTGTTTAGTTAGCCGAGATCCCCATTCCGCAATCTATCTCTGTGCCCTTCAGTTCCATGCAGTCTGTCTGTTTGGAGTTCATCTGTCTGCCTCGGAGTTTGTTACTTAAGGTCCTTAATCCATCTTCAGGGGTGTGTGTGTGTGTGTGTGTGTGTGTGTGTGTGTGTGTATGTATGTGTGTGTGCGCGCGTGCGCGCGCATGCAGTAAGGGGTACAGATCCAATGTTCATTTTCTGTGGAAATCCAGTTTTTTAGCCCCCTTTGTTGAAAATGCTGTCCCCGTCCCCCGTTCCCGCCCCCCCCCCCCCCCCCCCCCGTGTTTTTGATACCTTTGTCAAAAAGTCTGTGATTGTAGTTGTGTTGGCTCATTTCTGGGTCCTCTCTTCCGTTCCACTGTTCTTTATTCTTTCTCCTGCGCTGCTTCTGTCACCACGGCTCTGTAATCTGAGATAAGATGTCGTTCCTTGTCTAGCCTTGCTCTCACTACTTAAGATTCTTTAGCTTTTCAGGAGTCTTTTGTACCTCCATGTGAATTTTAGGACAGTTTTTTTTTCCTTGTTTTTGGAATTGTGTCTTTGATATTTTGATAAGGATTGTGTTTATTCTACAGGTCACTTTTGGGAATAATAGCCACTCTCACAATGTTAGTTCTGCCAGGACCAGTGAGAGGGTTCAGTGGGCCAAGGTACTTTCCACAAGCCTGAGTCCAATCCTCAGAACTCACATGGTAGGAAGAGAACCAATTCCTACAAGTTTTCCTCTGACTTTCATACTCATATGCATTCCCTCATACACAAATGGATAAATATAGTTTTAAAAATTAATTCTGCCGAGCACTGGTGGCAAATGCCTTTAGTCCCAGCACTCTGAACACAGGGGGAGGTGGATCTCTGTGAGTTCAAGGCTAGCCTAGTCTACAAAGCAAGTTCTAGGACAGCCAAGGCTACACAGAGAAACCCTGTCTCAAAAAACAAACAAAAAACAAAAGCAAAAAAAAAAAAAAGGAATTCTGCCAGGGGCTAATGAGCTGGCTCAGTGGGTCGAGGACTTGATGCCAAGCCTGACCACCTGTGTTCTGTTCTAGCATCCACTCCCACAAGCTGCACACTGTGGTGTGGGTGGGATGGGGCAGAATAATAATTATAGATTATTAAAATTAATTCTGCCAGTCCATGAACATGAGAGGTCTTGCAATTTCCTGGTGTCTTTTTTCAGTGTCTTTTCTCACTATATTATGGTTTTGACTAGAGATCTTTGACCTGACTAAATGTATTCCAGGGTTTAAGTGTGTGGTGTATGTGTATGTACATGTTCATGTATGTGTGCACATGGCTTCCTCTGTCACTTTCTACCTCTGTTTTTGAGAGAGAATCTCTCTCTTAACCTGGAGCTCACTGGTTTGGCTAGGCTGGCTGCTGCACAGCCTACTGTCTGTCTCCCCAGTGCGATGCTGTAGGTGTACACTACTGCATCCAGCCTTTTGACCTGGGGCTGAAGATCTGCATGGCAAGGACCTCTCACCTGAGCTGTCTTCCCAGCCATTTGGTTTTGTTGTTGTTATTGTTAATGGGATTTTTTTTTCTCTTGGCAAGTTTATTGCTTTATAGAAAAGCTACTTTTATTGATTTTTGTATATTTTGATGAAACTGCTTATCATAGTTAAGAGTTTTCTAGATGAGACTTTAGAATCTTTTAAGTATAAGGTTGTAGAGTCTTCTAAGTATAAGGTTGTGTAGTCTACAAATAGAAATAATCTGACATTTTCTTTTCTGTTTATTTTTGTCTTTTTGCTCTGACTTAGACTCACAATATTAAATTGAATAAGATGGAAAGAAATGGACACTCTTGTCTTAATTTCTGATATTAAAGGAAATTCTGTGTCTTCCTCTAATATGTACCAAGATAAACACGTAATTTCTGTTCTTGATTCTATGTGCTGTGTTTCCTATGTGGGGGCCTTCCTGGAAATCCTAGGAGTGAAACTAGCTTTGTTGTGGTTATATGATCTTAATGTGTTCTTTAATTTGCAATAATCTATTTATTTATTTATTATGTATACAATGTTCTGTCTGCATGTATGCCCGCAGGCCAGAAGAGGGCACCGGATCTCATTACAGATGGTTGTGAGCCACCATGTGGTTGGCTGGGAATTGAACTCAGGACCTCTGGAAGAGCAGGCAGTGGTATAAAACCACTCAGCCATCTCTCCTGCCCCTGTCCATTTGCAATAATTTTATTGAAAACTTTTACTTTTATGTTGATCAGAGGAATTGGGCTATAGTTTTCTTGTTTGTTGGTTCCTGTATGACTTGTTATCAGGCTGATGCTGGCTTCTTAGAATGCTTTAGATAATAATGTTCTGCCATTTTAACTAGTTAGAGGAGCATTGGTGTTAGTTCTTCTTTAAGGGTTGGTAGAATTCAGAAGTGAATCCATTGGTCTTGGATATTACTTTTCTAGGGACTTTTATTGATATTTTAATCTTCTTGAGTTAATTTTAAAAGATCATAATAGTAATCCCACCAAATGAGAGTAAAGACCATTACCCAAATTCTTTTAGTTGAATTAAGCAAGCTTTGTTTTCTGTCAGACAGGGCTGTCTTCCTAAAGCAGGGTTGAGAAAATAGCGTTGAATATAATTGAGTGAGATTCATACCGAAAATAGCATTGAACATAATAGAGAGTAGAATTCATATAGTTCAAGATCTGCAAGGCGAGGGGGTTGTCAAGGTTCGAGGGTTTCCACAGGAATTTTGGTTATGTAGGAATTTGGCAGAACATCTCAAAATTATTGAGCAAAACTTCTCACAAGATAGAGGTCAAGGAATAAGGTCTGGAACATGTCAAATTCCAGAATATGGGTGAAGACATGGTCAAATACAAGTTTTATAGAAAACAGGAATGAACCTTTTTTGACTTTGTAACAAGGTAGTTTCTCATCTTAAGAAGGTTCGGGCTGGTCCGTCAATATATTGACTAGGAATTTATCCATTTCTTTGGACTTTCCAGGTTTTTGAAATATGTTTTCAAAGAATTTCCAAATGATTTTCTGAATTTCACTGGAATCTGTAAAACCTTCCTGTTTTTTTGGTTGATTGATTAGTTTGTTTTGGTGTGTTTATACTTTCTCCCCGCCTTTCTCCCTTCCCTCCCGCTCTTAGTTTGTTAATCTTACTTGTGTAAGGAAATAAGTCCTTATTTGGTTGTTCCTGTGTATTGTTCTTTTAGTCTACATTTTACTTATTTCTGTCCAGTTTTTACTATCTGTTGCTGTCTACTGCTGAGTGGTTTTTCTTCTTCTTAAACCAGGTGATTTCATCTGTGCCAAAGACTCCAGAGGAAGATACGTATACAAGTCACCCACAAAAACAAAGAAGAAGAATATAGCTTGCCAGCAAGTTAGTCTTCTCTTTCTTTTTTCTTTTTGAGTCAGGGTCTCACTGGGTAGCTGTTGCTGGCTGGAACTCTCTGTGTAGACCAGGTTGGCTTTGGGCCTCTGCCACTGGGTGTTGGGATTAAAGGTGTACTACCACACCAAGCTAAAATGATATTTTCTGGAGAGATCCTTTTGTTTTCTGTTTGTTTTGTTTTTTATGTTTAGCATTTTAATTATTTACAGTATCTTACTACTGGTGTTTTAGAGTAAACTAATTTTTCTGTATTTCTTTTTAAGCTGTGTGCAAATGTGTATATCCTTTTTGGATTTACACTCAATGTAGCAGAAACTGTTCTTTTCACACTGTATTAGTTCTTACGTTACAATATTTATATTGTTTGAAATAAATATAACAATCTGTAATGCAACCAGATCTGACTTAAATGCAGGTATTGAGCAATTCGTGTTCAAAAACTAGTAGTCTGATTGTTTCTGAATATCAGAGCTTCAAAATGAAGGCAGTTCTGTAAAGGAAAAATGCCGATACATGTTAGAGCAGAGATCTAGAAATACACATGCTATTGTAGCTTCTAAGAATAACTTACATGAATTACGGTAATCTAAAAACGAATTAACTTTGGAAACTCTAGGCTTCTATCCTGTCAGCATATCTGTACTCTTCTTCTGTCAGTGGACCATGTACTTTTGTGCAGGCTATTTCTATCTTCTTTACTGGGAAAAGTAAACTAAGAAGGCACTGTGTGCTGTATGCATGCTGGTTCTTGTCCCTAAGGACCTTCTTCAGTGAGTTGTGGCTGACCGTGTCATAAGATAAGGCTTATTTCAGTTGCTGTGGGGTGCTGTCAGCTCTGCCAGTATGGCTTTTCAGGGCTGGATGATGCTACAGGAAATCGCCAACAAGGGATTAGGTTCTCCATTTACAAGAGGTGGTTATATAGATTGCTGTGCTGGAATCTCAGGTAAAAAGTCTATTAACAGCCTAAACACAGCTGGAAAGAACAAATGCTCTCTGAATCAGTCTGCTCAGACAGGAAGCGTTATGTCTACCTCAGGACCCTGGTAAATGCAGTGTGCAACCATGAGGGGAGGGGAATGAGGAGTTCTTCATTGGTGCTGAATTGCATCTTTACAGGAGGAAAAGGGTTTGGAGAGTGGGTTGTACTGCTAAAAATGGTTAAGAAGATAATTTCCCATGTAGTTTGCTGTGTGGCAGTCCAGAAACTTCTCTTCTGGCCTTCATGGGAGGAGCTGTTATGTCGGTTTTCTGTTCATAAGTGCATTCCTGATCTGTTTTGTGAGTGTGAAAAGAATGTTTGGTTATCCACTTCATACACAGTAGTGGCCATGACAGGAAAGGGATAGGCTTGTGCCTTGTCAAGCAGGGAAAGAGGAAGAGGAAGAGGCAGGAGTCATCTTCAAGATGACTTCACAGCAGTCGAGGTACCACAAGACCACACTGCAACAGAACTGTCTGTGGCTGCTCAATCCTAAATAGTCTCCCTAGTCCTGTCCATTTTTGCTAAGCTATGTTCTGTCATCAGTCTCTCCCTCCCTTCCCCTCCATGTTCCCGGGGCGTGTGTGTGTGTGCGCCTCCTGCCTCTTTCTCTTTCCATGGCACATGCTTATTCCTTTCTTTGTGTGGCCAAAGAGTTAGCAAGTTAAATCCAAGTCTGTTAACTATAATTACTGAAATGGTAATATCTTTAGCCCCAAACTGGAATGAGGCTGATGACTTTATGATTGTCTACAATTTAGCAATGGGTTGAAGCTACAAAGGGGAGAGACTATCATGTATTATTTTCTAGTTCTTTAGATTTTTCCTTAACTAGGCCAGCAAGATGGCAGAGTTTGTAAAGGCACTTGCTTAGAAACCTGACTACCTGAGTTCAATTCTCTGGGACCCACATGGCTGCAGGAGAGAAGAGGTTCCTACAGTTGTCTTCTGGCTGCCACGCAAGCACTGTGGCATGTCCTGGATTGGGTTACTATTGTTGCAGTGAAGCACCATGATCAAAAGCAAGTTGGGGAGAAAAGGGTTTATTTGGCTTATACCTCCACTGTAGTCCATCACTGAAGGAAATGAGAACAGGAACTCAAAACAAAGTAGTAGCTCCTGGAGGCAGGAGCTGGTGCAGAGGCCATGGAGAAGTGCTGCTTACCAGCTTGTTCCTTTGGCTTGCCCAGCCTGCTTTCTTATAAAACACAAGGCCATCATCAGCCCAGGGATGACAACCCCTCACAATGGGCTGAACCATCCCCCGTCGATCTCTAATTAAGAAAATGTCCTACAGCCCGATCTTACGGAGGCATCTTCTCAGGTCACTCTTTGAGATGACTCTAGGTTGTGTCAAGTTGGCATAAAACTGGTGGGCACATGGTATGCATACCTTACACACACACACACACACACACACACACACACACGTTATATAATTTTAATGACATTTTTCTCTCATCTACTTTAAGTATAGTATTTGTAACTACCTTTGCATCTGGTAGACATGGTCCAAAGGCCTCCAACAAAAGCCTGTCTTTTTTTACCGCTTTTTCAAAGTCTGCAAAAGAGATCTTGCCATCATTGTCATGGTCCTAGAGGGAAAGGTGATGTCATGATAAATAATCCAAGTCTTTTTTAATTTTGCCATAGAAAATTAATTATCTAGACTGTCCTGTAAAACTATTGAGTTCCTACTGCTGAAGATATTATTGACACAAATCTATGGTATTTTTAATAGAAGTCACTGACTTATTCTTCTGACCCAAGTCTCTTAGCTATACACAGTGCAGCCCTGTCAGGAACACACTGGAATTGAGGAATAGCAAAACATTGGAAGAACTGTATTATCCTACTGTCCCTTTTGCAATTACACAAGTATAATGTGGCTCAGATATTTCATCACAATTTTATTTCTCAAAAGGCTTTATTTGGGAGCTCATTAGGAGAAAGGTCAGCCGTTAAGGGCAAGGCACATGGAGTTATCACAGTGACTGTCCAGACTGGGCTAGACTCATGGAATGGAGGCTCCAGGCTTCTGCTGAGATCTGGCTAAGTTGGAAGGTGTGGGGGGCCTGTAAAGTTCTGTCCACTTGAATCACAGTAGAAAGCAAGGGTGTGAGTCAGCAAAGTGTTATGGACAAGGTTTATGAGAGATTACGTATATTGTGTAGCATCCAGGGCAGGGAAACTCTGTGAATTTTGAATATCTGAAGCTGCTGCTTCAGATTGGATTGGATAAGAAGTCTGTGAATTTTCATTTTTGTGCATAACTTCAGACTCTGATCTAGAGAGCAGTGTGAATGGCATGAGAGAAAGGCGCATTTCATAAACATTTCCTTTCCAGAAAGGGATTTGGGGACTTCCTGCCAGTGATTCTTCAGCATCTGCACTCAGCCTGAGCAGCCGCTAGTATTTTACAAGAGCATGCCTTATCTTTCTCCCCGTCTGTGTCTGTCTCTCCCTGTCCCCCTCTTTTTCTCTCCCCGCACCCCGTGTGTGTGTGTGTGTGTGTGTGTGTGTGTGTGTGTGTGTGACATAGTCTCACAGTGTGACCCCAGCTGGTCTGGAACTTGCAATCTTTCAGACATATAAGTGCTGGGATTGCAGGCACGCACCCTTTCCTCTTTGAGTAACATCACTGAGTTTGTTGTTTTGGGTCCTTGTAAGGAAAGAGTGAGCAGCACTATTCCTGTAATAAGGAGCCACCGCTGCAAGGTTTTGTTGCTTTAATTCTACACAATTTCTCTACTTTAGTTTTTCTCATCTGAAAAGTAGAGACAGTAGTTCTAAGGATAAAATGGATTAATACGATAGAGGACCCTGAAAGGCCTGCTATGTAATAAGCACTCTGTAAGGATCAAATATTTTTTATTGTGGTTATTGATGTGGGAGTGTCATATATCAATCTGTTGATTTCATTGGTTAAGCAATAAAGAAACTGCTTGGCCCTCATAGGTTAAAACATAGGTGGGAGGAGTAAACAGAACAGAATGCTGGGAGGAAGAGGAAGTGAGCTCAGAGACGCCATGCTCCTTGCTCCCGGGCAGAAACATGCGATGAAGCTCTGACCCAGGATGGACGTAGGCTAGAATCTCCCTGGTAAGCGCACCTAGCGGTGCTATGCAGATGATTAGAAATGGGCTAAATTAATATGTGAGAATTAGCCTAGAAGAGGCTAGATAGAAATTGGCCAAGCAGTGTTTAAATGAATACAGTTTGTGTGTTGTTATTTCGGGCATAAGCTAGCAGGCGGCCGGGGTGCTGGGGACGCAGCCCCGCCGCTCCTATTACAACAGGTTATTTTGCTAAAATGAGGGTTTAGATAAATTGAAAGAATGAAATCATGAAGACACAAAGCACAAGATTTTACATCTGTTGAATCTGGCTTCCTCCCAAATTAATAAGGTTTTACTGGTAGTAATATTTTAAAATAATTAAACTAACATTTATTTTGCATAATGATTATGTAATCACCAAACCATTCCATATGTACCGAGCGCCCGCTTTCCGTGAGGCAGATCAAGTGAGAACTGTCCATAGGGAAGGGACTCGCTGTGGAGGAACAGCCGTCACTCATGCCATGCCTCTGCAGAGCTACTCGCTTGAATGCAGTGCTTCGCCATGCCCGTGCTTACCATTTTCTTCAGGCTTATTTCCACCAACTCCCTTATTCCTTCCTCATTTTCTTCTTCGGGGGACTGCTGGGAGAGACTATTCTTCAACATGTCAAAAATCTTTTCCCGGGAAATATAACCATCTCCAGTTAAATAATAAACTTCAAAACAGACTTTATAAAACATAGAAATCAAAAATTGAACCAATAAGATATCATTAGTTATTTCAGTATAAGATAATAAATGATACATATACAATTACTGATCTGATCCACTATATTGCAGAGGTTTTATAATAAAGTGCTTCTTATTAAATTTCTTTCCAAAGGATTAAATACCCCTTTAGAGGTTCCTGGATTTGGGGTTTCAAAGTATATCAAGCTGCAATAAATGAGGTGGATTTTTTAACCAGCTTTTGTTTCTATGTTATATATGTGTATTTACATAAGCGTGTGTGGCGTGTTTGTATTCTCTGCATATAGACTATAAAAATGAAGCACACACTTTACTGCATCCTCACAAAAGGATCTCCCCTCCCCCAGACAGTGGATGTCTTCATCTCCTGGGGTCTGCCCATCTACCTCATCTTCAAGCCTCTCTCTGGGGAGGACTTCCATGCATTCTATATCATGTCCTGGGAATGCAGCAGTGAAGTAGCTTTCTTAGAGTTCAGTGGTGTAGCTGAATGTTTTGGCAAAAACCAGGAAGAAAATCGAGTGTCAGATGAGATGAGTATCTATTAAAACTTCTCCAGTCCACAGTCTAACGTACAAGTTTAAGAAGAAACCCACTGTAGAAAACAGTGTTCCCCAAGTGAGCCTCTCCTAAAATGTGTCAGAAGCATTTGAGGAAGTGGACTAGAGAAGACAGATCATCTCTAGTGTTATTTAATCATGTGGCCCAACTACGATACAGCTTCTCACTTCTCGTGAGACTTGTGTAAGAACCCTGTACGGTTGGAGGAGCTGAATTGGAGTGAGGGACGGGTTAGAGTGCTTGCTTTAAAATGTGCGAGGTCCTGGATTCAGTCCCCGGCACTACATGGCACTCCCAGACGTGACAGAGTGGGAGCTACCTCATGAAATAGTAAACGTGAGAACTACAGAGGGCACAGAACCGTTGAATGGCAGAGAAGTTTGGTTATTCAAAATACTGCTCCAAAATGTTAATGTATTTTTAGCTTAGAAATATGTTTATTAGAAAATTTATGTGAGTATGTGCTGTGTAGAAGGAGCTGTGGGCAGGCCTGCTTTCGTCCCGCCCGGCTCCTGCATGGTTAGCTTTACTCCTGAAATAACAACACACAAACTGTATTCATTTAAACACTGCCTGGCCCATTAAGAGGCTGGAACTCATGGGCCAAGCAGTGTTTAAATGAATACAATTTCTGTGTTGTTATTTCAGGGCATAAGCTAGCCAGGCGGCTGGGAGCCCGGGCGGCAGGAACACAGCCCGCTGTTCCTATCTCTACAGTGCTGGGTGTGTGCAGGTGCCTGCCAGAGGCCAGAAGAGGGTATTGAATCCTCTGGAGCCAGCCAGCATGGGTGCTAGGAGTCAACCTTGGGTCCTCTGGGAAAGCAGCCCGCGCTCTTCCCTCTATGCTCCAGGCATCTTCTCTTTCTGTGTCCCAAATTCAATTAAAGTGAAAGAGCAAAAAGATACACAAACTTGCTCCATTACAAAGAACTCTGTAGTCTTTTCTTAAGCAAATGGACATGGTAATCAGTTTGTTTCTCTGAAAACTGGTATCTAAATTAGTTTTTATTCTGTTTCCAGAATTCATCCCAGGGAATCCTGACAGCAGGAATAAAACATAGGGCATGGATGTTACCCTGAGGGGGGTTGCTGTGCAGAGCTGCGGATCCGCACGCGTCCCAGTGCCCAGCATTCCTTTGATTTGGAATTGTCTTGAGCCTGTTCTCACTTCCCTCTCCTCAGTCATGAAGACCAGAGGGATATTAACGTCTGGGCTGTTAGGGCATGTTGAGCTTCATCCTCATTCACACACTTTCAACACCCAAACGACACATGCGTACATTCAAGGCCTGTTTTCTGCTGAGCTCACACAGGCTCGGAAACCTTAGTCTTGTCAGTGGGCTGTAACAGTTGAGCATGACAGACTCAGTAAAGGCAATGGGTCACAACTGGGTCTCCCAATTTATCTTTTGTGGGTTTTCTTCTATTTTATTTTTACATTTATGCATGCATGTAAGCATGCATTTATGCTCATAGAGGTCAGCAAACAACTTTCAGGAATTGGTTCTTTCCTACTGTGTGTGCGTTCAGGTTGACAGGTGGCAAGCGCCCTCACCTGACGAACCATCTTGCTGGCCCTCATGAGGCATTTTCACAAGGGTGCTGTAGAGCACACTGATTTCATCTGTTTGGTTCTATAAGCATTCACCTGTGAACAGTCATTCCTGGAAGAAGCTCCGTCTATTAAGGCTGACTAATGAGAACTCCAGTAATTTTGGAATACTTGGAGTCTAGAGCCTAATTACCTTGGACTATCTTTAGCTACTTTAAATGGCCATTTATTTTCTCCTCTGAATGTGACCTGACATCCTGGTGACTATTCGGTTAATCCTTTGGAATGTTTCCACCAGCCCAGAAGCTAAAAATGTCACCAGTGAGGTTTGTAACAAGTCCCCTGCTATGCTGTGACCACCTACCCAGTGCTGCCACCAATTTTAAAAGTGTTTGATCTATCTATAACTTTGTGATCACAAATATGCAAATTGGGTAAACCTGAATATGTTCCCAGCTGTGGTCACTCTAGTTAACCAGCTCCAGAAAACACTGTCTTGTCCCTTTTAGGGTGCCGGTTCTGTCACTGCACCCACACATAAGCACAGGATTGATGGCATAGCACTAAGACAGTACTTGTTTCTTACATTTCATCTTTTCTTCAAAAGTTCCTCGGAGAAACACTGACAGTCCTTTAACCCACTCTTGTGCATTTATATAGTTATCACTGTCTTTGTCAAATACATAGAACACTGAAAAGGAAAAGGAGTGTTTAAGTCTATTGTAATTGTTTTATAAGACATACACACACACACACACACACACACACACAACCCATTTATATAGAAAACTTTACTTACAAATCAAGGAGGAACTGTTTTGGTGTTAGCTTTTGAAAGAATCAAAATTATTAGTAATGTGGGTTTTTCTCTTTATTTCTAAAGCAGAATAGTCATTCCACACAATGAGCAATAATGATCCTCATTTGTGGTGTTTCATGGAGTTGCTAAAGCCAAGAAGATCTAGAGCTAATTAGCGACAGTTTAATAATCAAAAATAAAAAGCTGTGAGAAACCTGTTGTAGTTTCCACGTCTCAAACTAAATTACTAATGTTAAACATTTCTTATGTGTTTCTCACTTGTGTGCGTGTGAGTGCACGAACATGTACCATGGCCTTGTGTGGAGGGCAAAGCCTTGTGGAATTGGCTCTCTTCCATTTTAGGTTGCTTCTGGGGACTGCAGCTCAGGAAGCCAGACTTGCTGACCTATCTTGCCTGTCCAGTTTTTAAAGTTATCAATGAAACTTTAGTATCCTATAGAAAAACATTTGAATGGAGATGAGGGGTATATTGATGATTTTGTTTGTGGCAATGGCTTCACAGATATGCATGTGTCAAATCTTATCAAAAATGTATATTTTAATGATCTGCTACAGAACTTAACTGATACACCAATCACTTTCGTGTTTTAGACACGTGACATTAAATCCTTCCAATATAAAATGTCGGTTTTTACTGACACGTTTATATGAAGAAAAAACGCCAGTTAATGGTTTACACATCGGTGACCTGGACTTGAGGATCCACAGCTCTGGCGTGTACTTTCATGACTAAAAGCCCTCAGTTGTTTGTCCTTAAAAGATACCGCTAGACTCTTTAGTTCAGTGGTGGTGATTTCTCAAAACTTCCCTGCTATGAGCTACAGAATTCGGCATGGCTTGTACTGAAATCCATCCTCACATTCCCCCTGGCTGCTGTGTGCAGCACTCTCCTGCCAGGACCATTCCTCTCTAGTTTGGCACTGAGAGAAAGTCCAGTCTTGTGGACGGGTTCCGTTTGTTGTGACTCCTTACCCCTATTCATCAACGTATCATCAGTCATTCCAAATATGTTGTGTAGGATCCCTCGAAACGTGTTGCAGTCTAGTCTGGCATTAGCAAGCTTTCCACTGGGCCTTTCCGCCAAGCTACAGAAAAAGCGTATGAGACATTCAATCTCACTTTTCTTGACTGTAAAATAAGAAGACAAAAAGGATGCAGAGTTAATCACTGAGTAATTCAATGCAGTCACAGCTAGTTAGTTCTTAGGGTACCAAATGTCCATATAGGATGTGAATTTGTTACTGAGTGGTTTGTAGTGTTTTGCTTCTACCAGATCTGCAGGCTTCAAAATGGAAATTTGGAATAGTCACACTCTCATTCCAGACTTAGAAAGTGATGTTTAGGCATGCACAGATGATGTACAGTTGTGACAGAAACCAGGCGTTAGGCCTGGGGCTGGGGACAAGAGTTAAAGCATCTGGACTCTGTTTCCATTTCTTTATTAAAGTTGATTTATTCTGGTTTTATGTGTATGGTGTCTTCTCGGCATGTATATCTGTACCCCATGTGTGCAGTGCCCTTGGAGTCTAGAAGAGGGCATTGGATCCTCAGGAACTGGAGTTGCAGACGGTTGTAAGCCACTATGTGAAGTGAGCCTGGCCCTCTGCAAAAGCAGCAAGTGCTCTTAAACATCAAACATCTCTCTAACCCCCGTTTCTATTTCTTATCTTAAACTGGTAACTTAATGGCTTGTTGGTCCCTCTCTAGTAACAGCTGAGTGTCATCCTGGTTGATGTCAGATTCTTCAATCTCTTGAATGTCTGATTCTGTGACTTGAGGGGGCTGAAGTGGAAAGTGACCACTGGTTGCCACTTTTGTTTTCCTTTGCTTTTTCTTGATTCTTTCCTTGTTTGTGGAGGAAGGTGAGGAGAAAGAAATAACCATTTCTTTGTAAATAGTTTACAACATGCAGGACTCTCTATGGTTTGAAGAATGTGGTAGTTCTTAGGGTAGTGGCTGAAAATCTAGACAGTAAGCAATTTCAAAGGTGCCTAATATCATTTATTTTCTGGACCAAATTAAGATATCTTGCTTCTTGGGCTGGAGAAATGGCTCAGTGGTTAAGAGCATTGCCTGCCCTTCCAAAGGTCCTGAGTTCAATTCCTGGCAACCACATGGTGGCTCACAACCATCTGTAAAGAGGTCTGCTGCCCTCTTCTGGCCTGCAGGCATACACACAGACATAATAAATAAATAAACAAACAAACAAATAAATAAATAAATAAAAAGATATCTTGCTTTTTAATAGAAGCATACTGTACCAGTGCAGGCCCTGAAATAGGATGTAATGGTTATTTTTATTCATTGCCTAAGTCTTAAGGGACACCGATGAACCAGGGAACTGTAGATGTTACTCCTGCCTTGAAGGCTGTTGCAGGCTGTCAAGAGATAGGTAAGTGACTAAGTGGTAGAGCTTGCCTAGTGTGATTGACAGCTCCTCTTAAACCAGTTGTTAAGTACTAAATAAAGTATTATAAATCACAAACCAAAGGATTATCAACTAGGGAAGATGCTGTGCTGTATGTAGGACAATGGTATTACCCTCTCAACATTTGTTTTTTTATACTTGTTTAATAAAATGCTGATTGGCTGGTAGCCAGGCAGGAAGTAGAGGCCGGGCAATGAGAACAGGAGAATTCCGGGAAGAGGATTCTGCAGTCTGCAGTCGTGACCCAGCCATAGAGGAAGCAAGATGTGACTACCTCACAGAAAAAGGTACCAAGCCATGTGGCTAACTCAGACAAGAATTATGGGCTAGTGTAAGTTATAAGAATAAATTAAAAGCCTGAGCTAATGGGCCAATCAGTTTATAACTAATGTAGACCTCTGTGTGATTCTTTGGGACTGAATGGTTGCAGGACTGGGCAGGACAGAAAACCTCAGTCAACAGTGCTAAGAAATGAGATATTCAAAGTGGCAATGTCACTGGAGCAGGGTCTTGAAGGAGCAGGCACTTATTTAGGAGGCAGTTTGAAGACTCGGGGTTTTTCTTGTTTGCTTTTTGGTTTTTCAAGATAGGCTCTCTCTGTGTAACAACTCTAGGAATCACACCATGAACATCAACATGGGTTCGGGCAGCGGCACAGACGGCAGACCTCATTCAACATGTTGTCCGCTGGCAGCATGGGCTACAGACACGGTCCCTGGTGGGAGCCCTGATGACAGTCCTCATGTGTTGGCAGATATTACAAACAATATCTGATAACCAGACCTGTATTTAAGTTTTCAACCACTTTCATAAAACAGTCTTGAAATTATTTTCGAATGGAAAAACCAGCGATTTGTATTTTGCTACCTGGTCACAAGTGTGTCCGTCTTTTATTTTTATTTATTTTTTTGATATAAAGTCTCACTTTGTAACCCAGGCTGGCCTGAAACTCTTGATCTACGGCCCCAATTTCCCAAATACTAGTGTTACAGGCATGTGCTATTGTGTCCAGCTACGTGACTTTGATTTTCCTTAGAGAAATGAGGTCTAAGTAGCCACCCTTTAAACTAGAGACTTGACTGGAGCGGTGGTTGTGTGCGCGCGCCTTTCATCCCAGCGCTCAGGAAGCAGAGGCAGGTGGATCTCTGAGTTCAAGGCAAACTGGGTATACAGAGTTTGTTCCAGGCCAGCTATGTCTACACAGTGACACCTGTCTAAGACAAAGCAATGCAGTGAGATCTTTGTGATGGTTTCAGCTATTCGCAGACAGTAAAAATAGGCCTATGATTGAAGGACAATACCTACTGTGATACTGCCATTTCCTCTCAAGTCCTGGAGGTAGGCTCCTTCCAACCAACAAAGTAAAAGAAACCAGCAAGGTTCAGGCAATTGAAATCTGAGAAAGCCCTGAGATTTGTGCTCTTTCCCAGCGTCATGTAAGTGGTAACAAGTGCTGGGAAGGGGCTCTCCTGACTGAGCTGGCTACAAGTTGTACTCCAGGCGTGCAACTTTTTCTTAAATTCTTTGCCAGGTATTTCATGTATATAATGAATTTTAGTCCTTTTCACCTGCTGCTACGCTCATCTCCCCCACTGAAAACTTTCCAAGTCCCCTTCCCACTGCCTTTTTTCTGTGTGCCCCACTGAGTTCAAGTAGGGCTACTTGCCTGGCTGTTTGGGAGGTTGCTTCCCTCCAGAGAGGAGTAGGTTATACCACTGAAGAATGATATCCCTTCCCCCAGCCACTACTAACTGTCCGTGATCCCTCAGGGGGCGGGGCCTCATGGGCCTCTCCTCTTCCCATGATGAAATGTTGGCAGGACTGTCTTGACATGTTGGCAACCACAACTGCAGAGCTCATCAATGTAGCAGGAAGACTTCATTTTGTAACATATCTCCCCATCCTCCAGCTCTTTATTATTCCTGTCTCCCCCTCTTCAATAACGTTCCTTGAGCCTGGAATGGGTGGTATAGACCAGCCATTTGGGGATGAGCAGTCAATCCATCAGCCTTTATTTCAGCTCTTTAACCAGTTAGGAATCTCTATGTTACCTGTTGTCTATTGTAATAGAGCTTTTCTGATGAAAACCAAGAGCAACACTAATTCTGTGCAAACACAAGTATTTAGAAAGTGGTTTAACCAAGTCCTTTCAGCAAAGTGATAGCAGTGGGTTCCCCTTTAGGTACTAGGATCTACCTGCCGCCAGCTCTTGATCAAGGGTACAGTCCTAACCCTGGAGCAGGCCTTGACTGCAAGTAGAAAATTGTTACCCCCAAAACATTCATGCCACCACTGCATCAGTGGGACACATCTTGCCAGGGTAGTTGTTATTTTAAGAGTGTTGATAGCTTTCCTCTCCCAGAAGCCTCCAAGAGCACCCCAGGCACTGGGAAAGCTAGCCAGCAGGAGGAAGCATCCAGCTATTACAACTTGATCTTTAAGTCCTCTTAGAAATCTCTAAGTCCAGAGTGTGTGAGACCTTCAGCAACAGAGTCTTAACATCAAGTTCTAGCAGAAGGGCAATGACATACATTGTTCTAGGGACTCTCTAAGCAACAACTCAGAGGGAAATATCCCACTCAGCACTGCACTGAGATTTTGTTAGATTACAAGGCCTCTGGGACAAGCACTAGGGGATGCAGGTCTCTGCCCCTCATGCTGGCTGCCATGGTGTCCCATCATGGTGGACTGTATATTTAAATCATGAGCCAAGATAACCCTTCCCTTCATACACTGCTTTTGTTGGGTAATTGCCACAGAAGCACTATAGTAACTTACAGGTTGGGTCATGTAGGAGCTGCAGCTGCCAAGGGCAGTAACTACAGCTTCCAGATTCTTCTAATGTGGGTTTACTACAAGTACATAGGATGGATCTTTTTTTTTTAATTTTTTGCCTTGTGCTCATGACTCTCCTACCTTAGCCTCCCAAGAGCTGGGATGACAGGTGTGCCCTGCTACACCCAGCTGGAGTGAGCTTTAAACCATTTCACAATTGATCAGTTCCAACTTTTTTTTTTGAAGATTTCAGATTTACATAAGAGGTTTAAGGACAAAAGTCCTCTTCCTATATCCTTTTCCTGCAGTTTCTAGTATCAACGTCTTAAGCTGTGATGACTGAGTACTACTCTTAATGAAAGGCTGCAATTGCATTTTAGCAAATTTTCCACTAATGGCCTTTTAAAGGGCCAGTTAAGTGTTAAGATCGAGTGGGTGATCAATTTCAGTGTTTCCTTGGTTTTCCTGATCGGGATTGAATGTGTAAAGTCTTTCTCAACTAGACCACATACTTCAGGGAGTAATGCTAAGATGAAGGGCTGCTGCCTCCAGGTACTTAGGTTAGTCAGGCCAAGGCCACATACGTGATATGGTTTGCCTGTTCCTCCTGCTCTGTTGAAGTCCTACCCTCCAATGTGGTAGTAATAGGGAGCAGGGCCTTTCTGAAGGGATTGTAGTATGGCGCACCATCAAATGAGATACCAGTAGCCTATCAGCTAGAAAGCGGGCTGTTCACTCTCCTATAATTTAGAATTATCAGCACCCAGAACCATACACAGTAAATTTCCAGGCTTACCCTGTATTATTCCTTTTTCTACCCCTGCCTAGAGTTCTAGTTTTTTACTTGAGAAAGCAGCTTCTAACCCTTCCACCCAGAGCTAATTAGGAAATATGTACGCAAACCATGTAATACTGCTATGTCATTTTGTCTCAAAATGCCTAGAGGTGGCCCTGTTGTAAGTCTGAGTTAATTTTATTAAAAACTCATTAACACTAAGAACCAAAGATTTGGAGCCAAAGGACAAATATTAAATGTTTCCCTCCCTTTGCCAGGAGTGGATCAGAGATGTAGCTCAGTGTCTCTGACTTTTGGCAAGGGGCCTGACAAAATACCTTCAGAGATAAACATGCAGGTTTCAAAGTTAGAAACACACAACTAAACAAAACGTGCTGCTGAACACAGCGATGTAAGGTGAGTATCATTAGCAGTGTCGAGAAGAATGGTAACGTTCCCAAGCGTCTGCAAGCAAACACTTCCAGCAGCCACTTTAAAACGGAGCACTTGTGAAGGCAGAGACTGTGCTGGATGAGAGTCACTTCTAGATACTAAAAGACTAAACATTAAATGACTAGAACAGTTGTAAAATTATTTACCTTACTATATCAAGATTGGAGTGCAGTTTGGATTTGGTGCCTCCTCTAAAGACTCATCTAGGTGGCAGTACATCTCTGATAGTGTAGATCCTTCTATTATTTTCAAATCTTACCTTTTATCTTTGTAGTTCAGGCTGGCCTTGAACTTCTGACCCTCCTGTCTGTACCCTCTTAAGTGTTAGGAATATAGGTGTGAGCCACCACTCTGCTTATGTGGTGCTAGAATCTGAACCAGAGGCCACATCCATGCTTAACAGACACCCTAGAACACATTATCCCGACTCCACAATCCTCTGTACTTCAAATAAGAGATACACAGGCTACAGCTTGTGAGCCCCATATACCACGATGTAGTCACCTCTTTTCTGGGTTCTCTGTGTAGTTTGGAATCTGTCCTCGTTACTCCATCTGTAGCCCAGGCTGGCCTCAAATCCTTCTGCCTCTGCATCCCGAGAGCTGGGATTAAAGGTGTGCACCACCACTGCCTGCCTGGTAACCCCCTTTTCACAAATGAAAAAGGTGACAACAGGGTGTTAATCTGTTCTGAGATTAATATTCAATCTGTTAACCCCAGGAGAATGGAATTTGCAGCCATGACACCAGTATTCAGAGGTAATTCCCTGCCTCTGTGCCTAGTCTAAAATTAGACAATTATTACTCTGAAAAGGGAGTAGAACTGCATCTTTAGTGCTGCCTGCCCAATAGTGTTCCCATCTGGGCTGCTTTACTTGGTAGTCATTACGCATAGCTGAACACTCAACAGTGGCTAGTGAGAGGAAGAAAATGGAATTTTAAATGTAATCATTTACAGATGGTCATATATAGCCAGTGCCTACCTTTTTGGACAATGCAACTCCAGAAAGTAGCTCAAAGTTAATAGACATAATGTACATTAAGTGTAGAAATCAAAGCTTTCTAGATGGATCTTAAAAAAATGGCAACAGTTATGTTGTAAAGAATTTTCTTTGTGAGGTCACTAGCTTTCTGAATCACTTGGTGGCTGTTGATTATAAGAGAACTTTGGTCATATTATTATATAAATAATAACAAATTATAATGTCATAAATTTTAAAGATTCCCTCTAAGAAGCTCTAAACCAGCAGTTCTCATCCTGTGGACTGTGATCCCTTCAGCAAACCTCTATCTCCAAAAATATTCACAGAATTTTATACAATCCATACCAGTATCTGCTAGTTATGAAATAGCAAGAGAAATAATTTTATGGTTGAGGGTCACAACTTGAGGAACTGTATTAGTGTTGCAGCATTAGGGGGACTGAGAACCACTGGGCTACCAAAGCCCAGGAAACTTATGTCCTATGGGCCTAGGATGTTGTACACTAAGGAAAATAAAAACACAAGTTCTCCTAAAGAAGCCTAAGGTAAGCCAAATCGCCCACGCCTGTTCTGTGAGAGCAGAAGGCCACCAGAGCTGTCTGGGAGACCTGCGGAGCAGTGGGAAGGCTCTGAACCTGTCACCTCTCATGCCTCTGGATTTGTTGATAATCCAAGTATAAAACAGGTAACTAGTCAGGCCAGGATAGGACCTTGAGGGCACAGCTATGCTTAGCCATTCCGTCTGAGGATTTTGAACAGAACTGGAAATCAATGTCAAAACTTTTGAAAAAGGGAAGAAATGCAGCAATTCATTCCATTTTAAAAATAGTATCCTTGCTGATCAATTATTGTATTCATTCCATTTTAAAAACAGTATCCTTGCTGATCAATTATTTTATTTTTTGTTTTGTTTTGGTTTTTTCGAAACAGGGTTTCTCTGTGGTTTTGGAGCCTGTCCTGGAACTAGTTCTTGTCGACCAGGCTGGTCTCGAACTCACAGAGATCCGCCTGCCTCTGCCTCCTGAGTGCTGGGATTAAAGGCATGCGCCACCACCGCCCGGCTCAATTATTGTAAATTTGCCTGTGGAACTACTTTCAAGAATTAAACACATGGGTAGCAGACATATCTAAAATAGTTTCATTAGGATGAATTTAGATTTAAAAAAACAATATAAAATTTCCTTTTCTATGTTATGAAATACACTCCTTTTAAAAAGCATCAAATGGACTAAGGGAGATGTCTGGGTTGGAGTTTGACTCCCCAGCATCCATGGAAAGACCTGGTGCAGCAGTGACTGTATATAGCTTCTCTCCAGCACAGGAGAAGCAGAGACAGCTGGTGACTTCCAGGGTTAGTTTAGTCCATCTTAAAAAACAAAACCTACAGAAACAAGATTGAACAAGACACCAGGGTTTACCCACCTCTGCCCCTTACACAATACACACTCTAGCGTGTATGTGAATCCAGGTGTGTGCCATGTGCATATATAGAAGCAATAATCAGTGTTTACTGTACTCATTGGATAAATTTATAAAACTTTAAGGGTTACTAAGAATTAAATGATAGAGGTTAACAAAAGAGATCTGGAGTAGTGCTTGAGGGATTCGGATAATTTTATAGCCCAACTTGAATAGGGAAAGCTAAGCCAAGCTTACAAAAGTCTTAATTAACATTTTGTCCATCCGCCTTAAGTCCAAAGGAACAAGGAAGTGTTCGAGACTGGCTGAAGTTAAATAACGTCAATGCCTAGACTGAAAATGACCACCATGCAGGATTAATTGTAGCTCTGAGAAACAAACCCTCAGGAGAATGCATCACAATTTTCAGGGCAAGGATTAAGAAAACTGACCTATTAAGCTGTGTATAGCAAGCACTGTAACATGGAAAGCATCACACTATTCATTTTGTTGGAGACAGGGTCTCACCGTGTAGCTCCAGTAGCCTGAAATTCTCTATGTAGATCAGACTAGCTTTGAGCTCAGAGACCCACCTGCCTCTGCCTTCCGAGTGCTCACCAACATGTCTGGTGAGCATTAAATTATATTTAAAGTTTTTTGGGTCTATATGTGTATGTGTGTACACAAACATGCCACAATGTGCGAGGGAGGTCACAACTTTGTGGATTTTTTTCCTCCCACTTTCCACGGTTTTTGCAACCAAACTCTGCCTGTCAGGCACGCATCCCCCAGCATCAAGTTCCATTATCCACTGAGCCTTGTTGCCACTCCTACCCGAAAGAGTTGTTATTATTGCATACAAACGTGTGGAGGGCAGAGAACTTGGGAACTGAACTCAGGCCGTCCAGCTTGCATGGCAAATGTGTTCACCTGCTGACCCACCTCACCGACTAAATTATCTCATGTGTTTCTATTAATCCCTGAAGTAAAGCAATCTGTAACTGAGTTTTGTACCAGAAACCACTGGAACTGGTCAAATTGATTGCTTGTAATTAAAAATTCTTACTGTGAACAGAATAAAAGCTACACTTGGTTGGCAGGTAATTCTTTTGCATTTATGTATTTTCAAGACACTCTCCCCACATGCCCAAATGGGTCAGGACACCTGATGGCTTCCATGTTTTTAAGTACATGGTAATGGCTCACTTGCTCATCTACTTGAGAAGTAATTTGTTATTATTTTGTGTGTGGAATGTAGGTCAGGATAGCTTTCTGGAGTCAGTTCTTATGGCCCCAAGAGACCGAAAGCAGGCTCTCCAGCCTGTGTGGCAGAGCTTTACAAACCTGACCATGTTTTACCCACCACTGCCTCAAGGTCCCACTGTGTAGCCCTGGCTGGCCTGGACATGCTCTAGAGCACCTGACCTCAGAGATCCCCCTGCTTCTGCCTCCCTGAGCACTGAGATTCAAGACATGTGCTATATGTGCGGCTCTTTTTTTTTTTTAAATGACCGAATATAAAGAACTAGATTCTTAGTGTATGGTCACAGAGCACTCAGTGCGTCTAGCAAGTAAGCAAGTTTCTATCTAATCCACTGACCAACATCTGTCTCAGCGAATCACGGTGTAGAAACAGTTGAAGACTGAGTACTCACAGCTCTTGACAGTTTTACTGATGGATTCCACCAGCTTCTTCAGAGGCCTTTGCTCCATTTTAGAGTGGCTTCAGCACACTGCTTTCCCAAGTAGTCTACTTCTAAACTGACACTAACTCTACTACTCCAAAACAGAATGTGGCCATTGGCAACCTCCTAGCAACTAGACAGAATATTCTCAAGCAGCTGGAAAGATAAAGAAATGGATGCTGCCAGCCAGTACATATACAGGGAAGACGTTAAAGTTCTGTGTATCTGAAAACTGTAGCC
Source organism: Microtus oregoni (assembly GCF_018167655.1). Taxonomy (NCBI): domain Eukaryota; kingdom Metazoa; phylum Chordata; class Mammalia; order Rodentia; family Cricetidae; genus Microtus; species Microtus oregoni. Next base: position 695,419 of record NW_024543085.1, read on the forward strand.
ACTTTAAGATCGTGTAAAATGGTATTTTCACTTATAGTTCCTCAGTGAAAATTCAAAACATTTTTCTCTCTATTTGAACATATAACTAAAAATTATTACAAAGCCCTTCTTTAGATTACAATAATTTCCCAAGCTATGAATAGCTCCTTCAAAGGCTGTCACCTACTCCAAATCTGTATTTTGGGTAAAATTAAATTTGGACACTCTTAGGGCACTTAAAACACTTAAGGGCAACCAAAGGACTCCTAAGTGCCCCCAAAAAGCTAGCGCTGGTATGAAGACAGCAAACGTTTCAGCAGACACTCATCACTTTCTGGCAGCTGTCATTCAGTAAGATATGCGCCTTGTTTGTCAACTTGGTATAAAATCACCCAAAAGAGAAAAGGCAAGTTTTGGTGGAAAAAGGAAGGTATGTTATTAACGTACACATTATTGTAGTCATTGAATTAATATAAGGGACAACACCCCATAAATATTCTTTCATCCTTCTCAGGAGAGTTGCTTCGGTCACCCCAAACACCAAGGTGAGCCCCAGACAACAGAGTCTGAAAAAGACTCACCATTCTTCTAAATCACCTGCTCCCACCTTCTCTGGAACAACAAACAGCTGCTTCTTGCAGGCTATAACTGTCATATCTAGACAAACCCATAAACCACCCCTGTACACCTAGGAAAAGTCACCAACAACTGGCCAAATAGTCTTGAACATCAATTCTGCAAAAAAGAAATTTTGGAGGAGGTATCATATATCCCTCAAATGTTTTGATACCCTATAGTAGGAAATGTTTTAAGGAACCTCCCAGGAAATGTGTTATTTTATCACTAAAAACCTGAGGGCATATTTATCACTAACTTTTGTAGCTACCTGTGACCCAAAGGGAGATAAAAGCACAGCTATTTTAAGTAAAATAGCTATTTATTCAGCCTCTTTCATGCCAAAATGTTCTGTGCATATTCCACTATAATTAGCACACACTCTGACAGGCAAATTGTACATTGTTATATTCATATTACCTGATTATATAAAAGTGTAAAATGAAAATGACTTATCAATTCCTTTCAACATTCCTAATAACTCAGAGATGAGGCACAAAATCTCAGTAAAACATGACACAGAAAGAGCAGTAATGTAGTTTCATGTAAGTTAACATGTCATAATCTGTTATTAATATACAAAGACAACAAACTTTTAAAACATTCTGTTTACTAAGATTCTGGCAACAGCTTTATGTAACAAGATACAGCATACTAGGCCTGCCACTCAACTTGTTTGTGGTAAAAGTCTTAGCTTCAATATGAAGCTATTAAAAACAAAAACCAAAAGTCCTGCTTTTTACATGCTAAATATCTTGTGTGCCACTAAACAGTAATGAACTTAAGACAGCAAGAGTAAGGAGTTAAAAGTTAAACACTGCAGCCTAAACAAAATCTATACAAAACATAAAGTAGCTATCACTGGCTACATAACCCCTTCTGACTGGTTAAGACCTGCATAAAACGTCCACTTTAGAATTGTTAGCTATCAGTTCAGAAAGTACCAGTGTCTACTAAACACTTCTCCAAAGTCAAAGTGTAGGCAGAATTAAATCAAATGACAACACAATCTAACACTAAGAAACATTCAGATATTACTGAAGTGGAGGTAAATGCCAGAGCTGTGGGGGCTTCTCATGCTGCAAAGGGCTGAGTATCTCTGGTTCATTCAAAGCAGCATACAATGGATATCACTAACCTCACTCAAGGGCAGGACTGATGGTGCCCAGCTCTGACCTCCCAGGAAGCATGGCTACTGTGTCCACAAAAGTAGTGTGAGATCAAAGGCACGCTGTTCTGGTAGCTAAGAGATAGCAAACCAACCCCCCCCCCTTAAAAGCTCCTTCCCCAAGTAAATCAAAATATACATGGGGAAAATTAAAATACACTTATCTACAGCATAAGAATTTTGAAATATTAATGTAACCCCTACTTTGAAAATTTCCCTACAGTCACCTCATTATTTCTGGTCACATCTTAGAGATGGATTCAGACTGTTTCTGTTGACTTATCCTAAGTACATCTAGTAAAAAATATTAGCTTTATTCCAAATATCTTAACCACTAATATGACTGCAAAGTACAGTCCCCCAGAGTCATCGAGCACTGGGAGAGAGGAAAAGGTGTTCAGGCAGCAGGCAACAATCATGGCCTTTCATACAGCAGCATTCAAGTGGCTACTGACTAGTCCAGGACAGGTCTAAACACAAGGGGATTCATGCACGTTACTACGTATGTCGTTATCTTCACAGTTAAGAGCTCCTTCACCATTGCACCCTGTAAGGGACCCTGGTCTTCCCGATGCTATGACGAGTCTGAACTGGAGCTGGCAGCCTTCTTTTTCTTCTTCTTGCTGTGCTTCTTATGCTTCCTTCTCTTTTTGGCTTTATCTTTATCCTGTAAAGACAATCCATGGCAGGCATTACTACTGTGCCCATTTGAAAACATTCCAGTTAAGAACACTGTCACTTCTACATTTCAGCTACCACAGAATAAATAACCAGAGAAGCAACCAAGCTGGTTAGGGCGTTCTAGAAAAGCCTCCATAACCACAACTATGGAGTCTAGGACCACTTCTAACAGAAACGTCTACAAAAGACTCAACTGAATCATGCTGTCAGCCGCTACTTTCATGTTATACATACAGCTTCCCAAGGAAAACGAGCTACAGCTCTAATACAGCTTCCCAAGGAAAACGAGCTACAGCTCTAATACAGCTTCCCAAGGAAAACGAGCTACAGCTCTAATACAGCAAGGTGCAGCTGCTTTAGGGAAACGGCAGTTTTTGTGAGGATCCAAGTATTTAATCTAATATTTTTAAATTGGAACATAACTGTACTGTTCAGACTGCAGCACTACTTTAATTGCTAATACTAACTACTAATACAAAATACTGATATATACATAAAGGTATATTTTATTTAATAAAACATAAGCTTACTTTTTTTTGAGACAGGGTCTCCTGTAGCCTAGGCTGGCGTTGAACCTTGAACTCCTGATGCTAGGATTACAGGCACATACCTCCATATCTAGTCAAATGCCTGATTTTTACAGGGAAATCACTGCTCTGGAAAAGCAGTCACATTCTTAGTGGGTAAAGGGTGCTGGAGTTTTACTGAACTTAACTCCTGTGAGTGCTTCTGTTACAGAAGTAAAGGCATCATTTCGAGGCTACTGCTGAGGCTATTCAGGAGGAAAAGGCGGTGTGCAAGCAAGGGAGGCAGAGGTCTCTCCCCTCTGCTACTGTTACAGAAGAACCTTGCAGCTTGCCTTCTTGGGGATGCTGAAGACGGAGTGACAGCTCTGGCTCCCAGAGCTGCTGTTCATTCGCTTGTTTAAAGCATGTACTTAGATAGAATTCTACAAAAAAAAATCCCCAAATCTTAAATGTATTTACTGTACAAGGGTGGAACCCACAGTCTTGCATATATAAGGCAAGAACATTACCACTGAATTAAACCCTTAGGCCCATGGGGAGGCTTTCTTTAGCTACTCACTTCTCTAAGAACTAGACCATGCCTAGTGGAGATGCTGGTTAACAAACATACACCAGTAGAAAGAATAATAGTACACACTAGACTTAGCCAAATGTTTTTCTAATTAATCAATCAAACTAAACTACAGTGTAAAACAGTCAACCAAATTATTTTTGCATTCATAAAAAAGAGCTTCTTGTCACAAAACACAGAAAATTGATTTTGGAATCATGTAAACCCAAGTGAGCCCAACTTCCAGAGGAAGTCCTTATATTAAAGTTCTAGGGAGAGGCTACCCTGACCTACAAATGGGGTATCCTCACTTCTTTCTTTTAGCTCTCCTGAAGAAAGTACCTTCAAAGGTGCCCACGTGTACACAGAGAACCCTGGCATTACTTCACAGGCAGGGTCTGCACTACACTCTGAAGGAATCAGCTATTTTGTTCTTCTTCCTTTTTTTTGGGGGGGGGGGGGAAGTGCTACTTCTCCTTTAAATACATTCCCATTTTCTTAAATTTTCTTTCTCTTTTCCTATTTCTCAATTTGCATAATGGCAGAACTGGTTTTAAAAAGGAAATGGTAAACCGGGCAGTGGTGGCGCACGCCTTTAATCCCTGTGCTAGGGAGGCAGAGGCAGGCGGATCTCTGTGAGTTCAAGGCCAGCTAGTTCCAGGACAGGCTCCAAAGTCATAGAGAAACGCTGTCTCGAAAAACAACCCCCCCAAAGAGCTGGAGAGATGGCTGGCTAAGAGCACTTTTGTTTTTATTTTTTATTTTATTCTTTTTGGCTTCAAGGATTCGTCGGTAGACCTGGCAGTCCTCCAACTCCCAGAGATCCGCCTGCACCTGTCTCCTAAGTGCTGGATTAAAGGCCTGTGCCACCACTCTCAGCTTTGAACTTGTATTTCTGACAGTAAGATACTGAAAGAGGTCAGGAGCTGTCTGCTCCCCTTTCCTAAGCCTACTTGCTTCTCTCCCATCCAGTAACCAAAGGTGATGGACACACACTCTTCCCAGTCTTCATCTGATCCCAGCAGAATTAAGGTGACATTAAAGAACAATGGGCCTTTAATCCAAGCACTAGGAAGGCAGAGGCAGGTGGATCTCTGTAAATTCAAGGCCAATCTGGGCTAAAGAGTGAGTTCCAGAATAGGCTCCAAAGCTACAGAGAAATCCTGTCTCAAAAAACCAAAAAACAAAAAAACCCCACAAGCCCCAAAAACCAAACCAAAAAAACCCAACAAAACAGTGGGCCTGCTGGTATCTGTAAAACATAAGATACTTGCTGTTCTCTCGCGCACCTCACCACTTTTCTTCCTTTTCGCCTGCACCTACAAAGTTGAAATGTTTGTGAATAGAAGACAACCATGTCATTTTTACTTAGTACATATATCTTACATGTTCAAGTCACATGTAGAAAATTTTGATTATAAAATATATTTTTATGAATTCTGTTATGTATCAGTAAAGTTTCAATAAATGAAACATAAATTAAGATTTTAAAAGTTTTTAAAGTCTTCCTTTGTATTGTCTCTCAGCACCAAGAACAAGTAGTGCAACTGTGGGAAGGCATCACGAACTCTAGCATAGCACAGACCAGACCTGATTCTCAATTCTGTACTGTTAAAACTATAGAGAGCAGCAGGTTAAAATCCTCGTAAATAACAATGATTGTATCTTTTGTATTTCCTTTTGACCTTTTAAAGCACAGTGTGCTGAATTCAAATTAAACTGAAAGTTGTTAAAGCCCGTGTGTGTGTGTGTGTGTGTGTGTGTGTGTGTGTGTGTGTGTGTGTGTAAAACCTCTCTAACCTAGGCTGGCCTTATCTGCATGTACACCTGCATACCAGAAGAGGGCATCTGATCTCACTACAGATGGTTGTGAATCACTATGTGGTTACTTGGAATTGAACTCAGGACCTCTGCAAGAGCAGCCAGTGCTCTTAACTTCTGAGCAGTCTCTCAGCCCTCAGAGTCCATGTATATTAAATGTTAATACAAAAAAGGTATTCTGTTAAACATTCCTTATTATATACTGGATTAGTGTGAAATATAACAATACTAGAAGATAAAAACTGCCTAGCTATTCAGCTGAACGGCATACCTGTTAGATACATGGCACAAACACATAAAAAAATGTCCGACAATGTAAGGAAGAATGAGGAATAAAGGAACAAACACATACATTAGATACTGTTTGCTTGCGATTGGGTGGCAGCTCTCTGAGAGCTTGTTGAAATGTTGTCCGTCATTCTGGAAACTGACTGGTGGCCACGTATAAGGGTCCAACCCTAGTCTAAACTGAAGATTTTACCTTCCAGTCTCATACTTACTTGAGTGCTTATATATTCAAATACAATTTCGTCAGATTATACATTGTTATGTACTTCCATTTCTTCTAGTAAGGGACAGTAATATAAAAATTAGTGTAACTAGCTTTTATTAGCTACAAGTTTCATTTCAAAAAGAATAAAACTTACAACTATAAGATGGGGTAACTGGTATGATGGTTCTGAGGGCCATCACCAGAAACCAGAAACAGGAAGTAAAAAAGGAGATAGGTACAAACAAACAGGAAGATACAGAGGAGCAGGGAGCTGTGAAACAGAGAAGACAGCTGGGCAAGGTGGACACCAAAGGAGAAAAGCCTAGCGAAGCCAGACTCAGGAAATCAGCTCCTTTGGCAGTGCCCAGAGAACATGTAAGACACAAATGAACAGCATGTCTGATTCTTTCTACTCTAGCCACAACTGGCCCTCAGATTGCTGCAGAGTCTCCTCCATGTAACCAGAATGACAACTGGAAAGGCACAGGAAAGCATGATTGATTATCAAAAGGACAGTCATAAAATTCTAAAACTCACTCTGAACTAGTTTTCTTTACTCACCTCCTCGCACTCCACGTCTGACAATGACTCAGAAGTCACTGCTCTATCTTCATACAGCTTTCTTTTCCTGCTGGCTCCTTTATTGTCCTATGAAAACAAATACATGTATCCCAATTTAAAAACTGCCATAAAAACTTTATGCTTCTATTTCCAAACGGAAAATTTGTTATGTGCATGTATATCTGCATGCAGGCACATGTCTGTATGTATCAGTGAGGGTAACTTCACAGAGGCTTTTTATTTTCTCCTGCAACTTTGTGGGATCCAAGGATTCAACTCAGGTTGTCAATCTGCATCAAGGGCTTCTTTTTGCTGAGCCTTCACACAAGCCCCATATCTCGTTTCTAAGTTATATTTAAAAATTCTTCTAACTATCCTAGTAGTTCTTCTACAAATCACACAGTTTTAAATTTAGAGATTTCTAAACATAGTGACATTTGCCAGAATTTAAGTTTTTAATTCCACTAAAGCAATACTTTCATTTAATAAATTCAAGCAGCTACATATCCATTTACATCAGCAGTTTTCAATATGTGGGTTGCAACCCTTTTGGGGGGTCAAATGACCCTTTTACAGGGTTGCCTAAGATTCTAAGAAGACAGATATTTATATTACAATTCATAACAGTATAAAAATTATAGTTATGAGGTAGCAACAAAAATAACTTTATGTTGGGAGTCACCACAACACAAGGAATTGTACTAATGGGTTGCAGCATTAGGAAGGTTAAGAACAAATGATTTAGATAATAATTTCCTTAAATTAGCAGATACAATTTTAAGGTCACAAGAGACCAAGATGGTGACAGATTTAAGTCCTTTGTATTTTAATCCCTTTGCTTCTATTCAGGATGATGTAAAAAAAGACAACCAGTTGGCAATTACTTGTTATGATTTAAAAGAATACCTTTATAATAGCATTTTATATATATCATGTTATAGAGTATTATATATAAAATAATGTTATATCTAGATTATTATCTATATAAAATGTTATATCTAGAGTATTATATTTTTCAAGTTTTATTTCATTTGTATTCATATGTATGTTTGTATGCAAGAGGGTATGTCATGCTTGTGTGCAGGTACTCATGGGGATAAAAAGGGTGTCAGATCCCCTGAAGCTGGAGTTACAGATGCCTATAAGGGTGTTGTGAACCAAACTCACAACACAGGAAGAGAAACAAACAAGCTTAACTGCTGAGCCAATGTCCTAACTCCTACATTTACATTTTAAAAACATCTTAGTTCTGGGACAGCAAAATAGCTCAGAGTATAAAGACACTAGAAACACACATACAGGTAGAAGGGGTGAACACCCTTCACAAAGCTGTTTTCTGATCTCCATATACACATGGTACAACATACCATCACCCCCCCTGCCACATCATAGGTACATATGCATGTGCATACACACCAACTAAAACATTTTTTATAATGTACTTAGGAATGTAAGTAGAGATTTTTAAGACTAAAAATTATGCAAGCGTTAGTATAACCAACTGTTCAGAAATGTAAAACAGATAAACACTTTGGTGAAAAATGTTTTGATAAATTAAATGCATTCACATTCTGGTAATCTAGAAATTACAGTTTTAGATATAATAGAAAATTAAAAATAATTCACAGGAGAAAAGGTATAGTTAAGAAATGCCCACTGTATAGAGCCAGAGAGAGGGCTCAGTGATTACGTGAACTTGTTGCTACTGCAAAAGACCCAGGTTCAACAGATTCAATGCAATACCCATCAAAATCCCAGCAAAATTCTTCAAAGACCTCAACTTCATATGGAAAAGCAAAAAACCCAGGATAGCCAAAACAATCCTGTGCAATAAAAGAACTTCTGGAGGCATCACAATCCCTGACTTCAAACTCTACTACAGAGCTACAGTACTGAAAACAGCCTGGTATTGGCATAAGAACAGACAGGAAGACCAATGGAACAGAATAGAAGATCCAGATATCAATCTTCGAAAACCTGATCTTTGATAAAGAAGCAAAAAATATCAAATGGAAAAAAGAAAGCATATATAACAAGTGGTGCTGATATAACTGGATATCAACATGTAGAAGAATGAAAATAGGGGGCCGGAGAAATGGCTCAGCGGTTAAGAGCACTGACTGCTCTTCCAGAGGACCGGGGTTCAATTCCTAGCACCCACATGGCAGCTCACAACTGTCTGAAAATCCAGTTCCAGGGGATCTGACACCTTCACACCAATGCACATAAAGATAAATAAATCATTAAAAAAAAAGAATGAAAATAGACCCATATCTATCACCATGCACAAAACTCAAGTCCAAATAGATCAAAGATTTCAACATAAAGCCAGCCACACTGAACCTCATAGAAGAGAAAGGGGAAAGTACACTTGAGCGCATTGGCACAGGGAACCACTTCCTAAATATAACCCCAGCAGCACAGACACAAGAGAAAGAATTAATAAATGGGACCTCCTGAAACTGAAAAGCTTCTGTAAAGCAAAGGACATGGTCAACAAGACAAAATGATAGCCTACAGAATGGGAAAAGATCTTCACTAACCCCACAACAAAGGTCTGATCTCCAAAATATACAAAGAACTCAAGAAATTGGACACCAAAAGATCACATAATCCAATAAAAAAAATGGAGTACAGACCAAAACAGAGAACTCTCAACAGAGGAATCTAAAATGGCTGAAAGACACTTAAGGACATGTTCAACATCCTTAGTCATCAGAGAAATGCAAATCAAAACAACTCTGAGATTCCATCTTACACCTGTGAGAATGGCCAAGATCAAAAACACTGATGACAACTTATGCTGAAGAGGTTGTTGAGAAAAGGGAACACTCCTGCATTGCTGATGGGAATGCAAGCTGGTACAACCCCTTTGGATGTCAGTGTGGCGATTTCTCAGAAAATTAGGAAACAACCTTCCTCAAGACCCAGTAAAACCACTTTTGGGTATATATCCAAAGGATGCTCAATTGTGCCACAAGGACATGTGCTCAACTATGTTCATAGCAGCTTTGTTTGTCATAGTGAGAACCTGGGAACAACCTAAATGCCCTCGACCAAGAATGGATAAGAAAAATGTGGTACATTACACAATGGAGTACTACACAGCGGAAAAAAATAACGACATCTTGAATTTTGCAGGAAAATGGATGGAGCTAGAAAACATTATTTGGAGTGAGGTAACTCAGACTCAGAAAGACAATCATCACAGGTCCTCACTCATAGGTGGTTTTTAAACATAAAGCAAAGAAAGTCAGCTTATAAACCACAATCCCAGCAATGCGGACACTAAGAGAGACTCATAAAAATATAATATACATGAGAAGTAGAAAGTAGAAAAAGACAAGATCTCCTGAGTAAATTGGGAGCAGGGAGACCTTGGGGGTGGATTAGGTGGGGAGAAGAGAGGAAGGGAGAAGAGCAGAGAAAAATGTAGAGCTCAATAAATATCAATTAAAAAATGTATACACACACACACACACACACACACATATATATGAAGACCCAGGTTCCAGCAAATACATGGTGGCTTACAATTGTCTACAACCCGAGTTCTGGAGTAACTGATGCCCTCTTCTGGCCACCTTGGGTACTAGGCAAGTACATGGTACATATGCATATATAAGCAAAATACTTCAACATATAAAAATGAATAAATCTTTAAAATAAAAAAGAAATGTGCATTGCAGCAGTTTCCTGAAAACTGTAAACAACTGGTGGCTGCAGAGGTGGCTCAGAGGCTACGAGCACTTGCTGCTTATGCAGAGAACTGAGGTTCAGCTGCCAGAACCTACAACAACCAACTATGTCCTTTGCTAGCCTCCATATAAACACAGCTTCATGCACATGGTGCACATATACAAATAAATTATTAAAAATAAAAACAATCTAGATGTTCCATAGGAGGATGGAGAATAAATGGAATATTGTAAGCAAAAGAAATAAATTTGAAAACATCAAGGCTAAGTGTCAGCAGTAATGCTAGATAAAAAAGCAGATTTCAGAACTTGATACTCTTGGAAACCACACAACACTGGATGCTACTATGAATACATTTATACATTTATACATTATGTGCTCAATGTGAGAAGCATGCACATTAACTCCAGGACCACTGCCTCTGAAACAGTAAAGCAACATCAGAAGCAAATGTAAACCACTTAGTAATTCTAGTGACTATTAGGGTGGCTGTTCAGTGTGTAAGATTCTCTATGTAATACTTTGAAGTACTTCAAAATCACAATACAGCTGTTTCAGTTTTTTACTTTGTACTACTAAGTTTTAGTTTCATATATACTTTTCTGAAATATAGTTCTGAATATTAGGAGTTAATACCAAATCAAGTAACTACTAAAATAAACATGGTTTTCTCCTTCTATCAGTTGATATACACCAATTAATATTATTAATAAAGACATTATAGTGGGGACCACATGGCCAGAGCCCCAGCTTCCCAGGAAGATCCCAGGAGTCTAAGGTCAACCTGGACAACACAGCGAGCCCCCATCTCATAAATAAATTCATAGCTAAAAAGAACCATCGCACTAATATGAAACCCCTTGTTTATGGTACACATCACTGTTAGTCATGGAAGTGCTGTGTGACAGACTACCTATAGGCAGTGTAGAAATAGTTACCTTTTCTTTCTCAGTCACATCCTTTGACTTCTTTCTCTTTTTTGAACCATCCTGCACAAATACACAAAGAGACACAGTACAAGTGTAGCACTCTCCCAAAGCGATTTGATTCACGACTAATAAAAGTTTACTTCAATATCAGAATTTATTTTGAAAATAAATTCAATCTATGAACCTGGCAGTGGTGGTGCACACCTTTAATCCCAGCAGTAGGGAGGCAGAGGCAGGCGGATCTCTGAGTTCTAGTTCAGCCTGGTCTACAGAGGGTTCTAGGACATGTGCCAAAGCTACACAGAGAAACCCTGTCTCGAAAAACAAAACAAAAAAAGTCCCAACTATTTTATATGTATCTCTACATGTAAGACCTTTTTGTTATCTAACTGAATAAAGTTTATGCACCCCTAAAACAGTATCCAATATCCACATGGCTTATTTTAATATGGGGCTTCATGCCATTGTCTTTGCCTGTTATGGCCACATGCATTGAAGTTCTATAATCCACATAGTTTTCTGCCAGCCACCAATCTGATTTGTCTCCTGTCCACATCAAAAATTCTGCTTTTATTCCCTTAGTTCTAACTACTAATAAACAGCTCCCTCATAAGGTTACTGAAAGGGGTAAATGCATTACCCGTGAGGGCCTTCCATGAACACTATCACGATGAGAGGACTGCTGAGTTATGACAGAGAGAGCCGACAGCCACCAAGGATTTTCTACACTGGGAACTTTGTCAGAACTCGTCCTTCCCAGGGCGAGTGAAAATCTTTCAGAAACCTCAACAGGAGCTTTAGTTTCCTGAGCCCCTATGTTCCTTGGGTGCTCCTCATCAGAACCATGTAGGGCATTTGTCAAAAATACAAACTATTTCTGATCCCAATCAGACTCTGGAGATAGGACCTAGGAATTAATGCTTCTTTTTTGGTACTGAAGCTTGACCCCAGTCTCCCTCATGAATGTCAAGCAAGCTTTCTACTACATTTCTCCAACAGGAATAAATCAACCTCAATAAATAGGTACCAATACTTTATTTTGTCTACCACTGACTATAGTCAGTATAGAACCAATCTGGTCAAACAAAAAGCATACCAGGCTAGCTAGTAAAAGATAATCAGCTCAGCTCTCACCTCCTTTTTGCCCTGAATTACAAATATCTTTTGAAAATAAAAGAACACTATCATGAAGATTGGGAGACACAGAAACATGTATATGAAAGCACTCGGAATAAATAAATGCAACATGTACAATATTAAATATACCAGTCAACTGGTGCAGAATCTCAAAGTACAAAACCAAACGTGCTCTTTCTAATCATAGTGACAATGGAGCCTTTGGTCTCAGGACTCAGTGCCTTGAGTCTCACCTTGCTGTCCGAGTCGGAGTCCAACACTGAGCTCTCAGGAGACTTATGGCAACGACTCTTCTTTTTCTTCTTCTTTTTTGTTTGTTTTTTATCCTACACAAAACATTTAGAAATATTTGTTTTCTGTTTCAGAATATAATTTAACCATTTAACTAATATCATAAATGTAGTAATGGTCCTTAATCAAAGGACCAACTTATAAACATATTTCTGTTAATGAATATTTATGTATTTATTCATTTTTAATCTTTCAAAACAGGGTTCTTCTGTGCAGCCCTGACTGTCCTAGATCTCACTCTGTAGACCAAGCTGGCCTTGAACTCGCAGAGCCCTGCCTCTGCCTCCTGAATGCTGGACTTAAAGGTGTGCAGCACCACACCTGGGTCAATGAAGATCATAATGTAACAATGTAACATGCCATTTTTCTATTTGAAGAAGAGTCAAGTGATCTGAATTATGTAATTCTAATCAATGGGTCAAAAGTATTTTAGATTTTTTATAAAACAAATAATTCTATTATTTTAAATAGACAAAGCAAACTTAAAACTTAATACCAATATTTAAACATTTCATCATTTCATTTATTCATATACGGGCACTTCAGGTTATGAACAATTAATTAAAATCAGCATGTCTAGCAGCAATTGTACATCAGGAGTCCCCTTGACACTGAAGTAGATACCCATTATTTCATGAACCACAGCAAACCTTACCTCATCTTCAGAATCTGAAGAACTGCTGGAAGAATCAGAGCTCGATGAAGAAGAAGATGAATACTTGACCAAGCACAAAACAATTAAAGCTTGTGAGATGCGGGAATTGGTTTATTAGGTCACTCAAGTACTTAGTGAAATCAATCTAGTGTCTAAGAAACAGACGCCATATTCATAGGACTTAGAAACTAAAATGTAAAAGTCATCTCAGTCCTCTAAACTCAACAAAGTGACAACATGAGCAATGATCAACAACTGTCCTCTTTAGCAGCAACAGGAAAACTACTAGGTTATGAGGGAGGTGACCCCCTTCCTTCACGTCTAAAGAGAACATCACCCATCACAGCCCAAGGACTCATCTACAGTCTAAGTTACTATGCACTTTTAGCATACAGGTAAAAATCAATCATGCTTACTTTTTTAAATAGCTCTTAATTGTAACATATAGAAAACTTTTGCTCACCCTACCAGATTTCTTTTCTTTTTTCTTTTTCTAAATAGAAAGAAACACAAGTCTGAATAAGTAGATGAAATTTTCAAGTGTATTTATCAACACACCATCATGAAATCCATGAGAAAAATGACAATAAACAAAAAGGGTGTTACCTGTCTTTTTTTGGATGAGCTCTCATTTCCACTTAATAATTTTTCTCTGTGTTTTTCTAGTTCCTTTTTCCAATTCTGCAAAAGGGTTATGAGACACCATTAGAAGCTCCTATTCTCTTTCCTAGTTTAGACTACTCAGCTATTTATCTCGGCTTCCTTCTTAAACAAAAAGATTTACTTATTTTCATTTGTGTATACATTTATGTAAAATGTAGTTTCTCTGTGTAGCCCTGGGACTGAATTGGAACTTGCTTTGTAGACAAGGCTGGCCTCCAACTCAGAAATCTGCCTGCATTTCTTGAACTCAGAGCTCCACCTGCCTCCACCTTCCAAGTGTTGGGATTAAAGGTTAGTGCTACCATGCCTGGGTTAAAAAACAACATCAACAACAACAACAAAAAAAAACTAATAAAAAAATGTATCATGTATCACCGGGCAGTGGTAGCACATACCTTTAATCCCAGCATTTGGAAGGCAGAGGTAGTTGAGTCTCTGTGAGTTTGAGGCCAGCCTGGTCTAGAGAGAGATCCAGGATGGTCAGGGCTGCTACAAAGAAAAGCCCTATGTTGAAAACCAAAACAAAACCAAAAAGGAAAAAAAAAGTATGATTATGATTACCATGGGCAGGTATGAGGTGTGTGTGGGTGCACACATATAATGGTGTAGACCATATAATGTGTATAGAGCAGAGGGCAGCTTGTGGGTTCCGACAATCAAACTCAGATCATCAGGCTTTCGAGGAAGTGCCTTTACTGAGTTCTCTTATTTTTATAGAAGGTATTAATTTACTCACGAACCTGCCTTCAAATATAACAGTAATATTTATAAAATATAGAATACCCTTAATGCCTAAAGTGTAACACTCAAATTCTTGGTTTATTAAAGTGAAACAATCAAAAGATTTCATTTTTATGTTAAGGAAAAGACTTGTCTATTTCTTTAAAAGATGCCATTTACAAACCTCATTCATTTTTTCTTCAAATTCAGCCAAAGCTTTGGAACCCTTCTTTTTCTTTTCTAGTTGTTCCTTTACTTCCTCCCTTTAAAAACAGAATGGCAAATACAATTTCAAAAGCATTGCATTTTAGTTTAAGTGGTTGGACACAAACAAGAAAAAATTTTGTATATAACATATTTTCATATTTAGAATTTTAATATTCTCAGACTCCTTTTCATATGGATAGTTCAAATTTCTTTGTGTACAACTATGTAAATAATCATGATATCATGATAAATATATCACAATAAATATCACTGGATGATATTACTCCTCTTCCAAACCCAGATCACTTAAATACTATTTCGACTAAATCTCACAACAACCCAGCAATAATAGGTACCTAAAAGCCTTAATCAAATTCAGAGAAAGTAAGACATCTATCTGCCTCAGGCCACAAGCTGTCTGCGTTAAGATGAGTCTATCCTACTCAATGCTACATTCTGCTGGTAAGTCCCATGACATAAAATACTCAACATGCACTCCAAAGGCTTGATACAGCCTACCTTCTTGGACCACTGACCTAAGGTGGGCATCCTGGAGCTAGATTTTGGAGGTCTTACCATTCCCTCATTAAGAGCGGCTTATTCCAACTAAACTTAGTATGTGTGACACAGTACAGTTTAGGCCGATTATCTGCTTTCTTTCTGGGTTTGAGGAATTTGAGAATGTGATGGCAGAGGCTAACCAGCAATAAAAATCCTGGGCATCACCTAATAAGCCTTCTGAGCTGGTCATATCCCACATGTTGTCATAACTCCTTGCTAGAGGAATTAAGTGTGCCTTGTATGACCCTGTCAGCAAGACCCTTACAAGCCCATGTCTGACTTTCTACTGTTTCCCTTTTCAACAGTACCTAACATCCTTTGGCCATGAATCTTGTTAGGAGTGGGATTATTTGCCAAGACTCCAATAAGTGCTCTTATGAATTATATAACCTGTGGGCTGTTTTAAAGGCTTCTAACTCATGGGTAAAATGCTTTCTTGAGCATTTCCCTTTTAAATTCCATCCCCTCTTACCATGTTAAAGGCAAAATAACATTTTGGAGAACTTCTCTCGTATGCTGCAGTGGGTAAGAATACTTCAGCATACTGGACGAGGTGGACATTGAGCTGAAAGGATTCTCTATCGCATATAGTAAGCATCAACTACAGCCTGGATCTAATGGTACTCTACAGCTAGTGATTTGTCACTTCAGGACTGTAGTAGTAACAAAAAAGTGAAATATTAAATAATATTGCCTGAAACTGTGACCATGTATTTACAAAAGATGAGAGCTACTCCTCCAGTATTTCTGACTCGCCTGAATCAGCTGATGGAACTTGGAACAGCACAGTACAGTATTCCTGTTACTCCCTGTTAACCGCTAAGTGAATCTCAATGAAAGGTACCATTTTAAACAGCATAGACCCTGCAATGTTAAGTGAGACATTTCAGAGGCTACAGAAAAAGGTGATAGGAGAAAGCTTCCTCGAAGTGTTTTTTGCTATGCCAGATTCTCAAACATGCCTGCTTTGTTCATGCATGTGAATCAGCACTCATTATATGGATTTCCACATGTAAAAGAACGAGATTAGATCCACATAGATTACCCTGAACAAAAATGAACTTTAGCTGGATCAAAGATCAACGTGAAAGCAGAAGGACCAAAAGTGGTAGAAGAAAACATAGGCCGTGCCTTACAAGATACAGGGATGGGAAAGGACTTTCTAAATAGGACTCCATTTGCCCAGGAATTAAGGCAACAATCAACAAACATGACCTCATTTAAACTAAAAAAAAAAATCTGTACAGCAGAGAAAACGAGTGAAAAGAGAGCTCAGTGAAAACGAGTGAAAAGAGAATCTTTGCCAGTTGAATTTTTGATAAAATATCAATATTCAGATATACAAAGAAATAAAAAAATAAAGAATCAAGCAAACACAGAACCTAATAAAAAGGGAGCTGTTTCACACAGGGTGATAATGCTACAGGAAGAAGCCACAGATTATATAATAATACTCAATGCCATGCATGGGAAACTTCCCTGAGTTGTTGGCCAGGGGTCAGAGATTCCTGAAATGAAACAGTATAGGCTACTGCCACCACCTTTGCTCCCAAAACTTAAACGTAAGACCCTACTGCTGCAGACTGATCACACACTTTGGACAAAGGACTTGGAGGAATCAAGCTGGAATTGACCAGGAGCCTCCTTTCTGAGGACAGCTCTGAAAGTACCTGAAGGTGCTATTCAGTTCATCAAGGGAGAGAACCAGTGGGAAAGCCCACGAATCACAAAGATGAGCACGGCATGTCCCCAGTGAGCAAGAGTGACACCTTTACTTTGCAGTCATCAGCTAACTGGCCATAAGGCCCACACTGGACAGAATTCATGGCTAATACTGTAAATAGCCAACTACTATGGCTAATACAGCCACAGATCCTGGAGAGGAAACAACTAACACCATTTCCCCAATCCAATAAACTTTCTAACCACATTCTAAAGACACATCCACATAAGGGCAGGTCGTACCCCTCAAAGGAGAAGCTTCTTTTTGCGACAGATGGAGACTACTACAAAGACCCACAACTGGTCAGAACACAGAGAACAAGTAACCATGGTGACCACCCCAAATTAGTACATCGACAATTCCACTTCTACATGTAAGGCTCAGGGAAAATTACAGAAGAGGGGCAGAAAGATTTTAAAAACCCAGAACCAAGATGCCCACGGAGGGACAGTGTCTTTTATACTCGGCAGGGGAAGGCATCCATGAAGTCACAACATGGCTGTCTAAACAAGCTGTGCATGATACCAGATGACAGGCCGGCCTGGATGACAAGGCCACAGGAAGGCCGGGGGTGAGTATCAACCAGCTTTCCCAACCCATGCATGTATGAGGAACACAATGTGATCCAGGATGTAGTACGGTACACGCATGTGTGATAGTATTAGAGAACCCATGAGTCTGAGAAGGAGAGGGAGTGGAGAATAGAAAAAGCTGGAGGAGGAAGGAAGAATGAAAATGATAGAAATACAATACTTATGTATGAAACTCTCAAAAATAAGTAAACAATCTTTTTATCCGGAAGTTGCTCAACAAACACTAAAGGCAGTAAGAAAAAACTTTATGAACAGGTAAACTGAGAAATACCAGGTAGGCCTTGGTCGATTCAGATAATCCTGGATTGTTGGCCCTGACGACTGGATTGGACCCCTTGATCGAGCCATCGCTATTGGATTCATGTAGGCCTTGAGGAAAGAAGAATTAATTCCATTAAAATAACCACTAAGAAAAGACACTTATATCTAGCAGCATTAGTATAAATGACTATATCGAACTAAGCACGAACAAGTTGACTATCAACTTACTACAAAACTCAAGTCAATCTTCTACATAGCTGTGATTATTTGTGAGGTAAGTAGATACTCCATATAACTCAACGATGCTGTTGCTTTAACAGAAACCTGAAAAATGCCTCTCACCTGCTGAAGTCTTTAGGGTAACTTCTCCTGAAACCCAATAGCCCAGAGAAGGTTACCACACTATGTTACTTGCAAAATAGAAAAGAAACCCACTTCCAAAGAAACAAAAATGATCTAATTCTGCCTTACTGCTAAGTTGCCTAGTCCATAGTAATGGCAATTTTATTCTTAAATTAACATAAAAAATTAAGTTATAATCAATAACAACAACAACAACACAAAGAGGACTTCATAAAATGGTGGCCAGTCACAGTGGCACATACCTGCAATTCTAGGAGCTAGAGGCAGGAAGGTCAGGAGTAGCTATGTGACACTTTATCTCAAAACAACACCCCAAATAATTTTCAAAATGTATGGGTGTTTTGCCTGCATGTCTTTCTGTGCACTGTGTACATACAGGACCTGTGGAGGTCAGAAAAGTGCGTTTGATTCTCTGGGAATAAAGTTACAGATGGTTGTGAGTTACCAGGTGGGTGCTGGAACTCAAACCCAGTGTTCTTAATCACTGAGCCATTTCTCCAACCTCCCAAAATAATTTAATATGTGCAAGAAATAAATGTGCCCCAAATAAAGACAATTTGCAGAATGAGAAACCATATCCTGATAAAAAGACAACAAAACACCTTATTATCTAATTTAAAACTGAGCAAAAAACTTAAAATAGGTATTTCTCCACAGACACATTGTCAATGGCCAATAAACACAAGAAAGAGTACTCAGTATCAGTAGGAAGGCTATTTATTATCAAAGAACCAGAGAATCACAAGGATTGTTACAATGGGAAGAAACCGGGGCCTTTTGTGCACTGTCGGTGGGAAAATAAGACTGAATAGCTGTTAAAGAAAATAATTCAGTTGCTCCTCAAAAAGTTACATACAGAATCAGCACATAAACCTCCAATTCGAGGAACTACAGATCCCCACACAAATGCAAAGCAGACTCTAGTAGACCACCAGCGCTCTCTGCAGCAGTCAAGACTCACAACAGCCAAAGGGCGGAATACAACAAATAGCATCCACGGGTGACTAGAAAAAGACAACATATACCCCACTCAATTTTCACAAAATCGAATTCTAACACTGTATCTGGAAAGGTCTTGAAAACAGCTATGTTAATGACGTCAGACAAACACCAGACAGCATCACAGTTCCACTTCTGGGAGGTGTCTGACAGGGCACAACTGGGCTTATCAGATGAGAGAAACTTGGGGTTACGGAAGTTCTGAAAGAGGCTGCAGAGCACTGCAAATGCAGCTAATGGCAATGAACTACACTTGAAAATGCCGAAGGTTGCTGGGCATAATAGGGCATTTCTTTAACCTCAGGAAAAGGAGGCAGGAGAATCTATGTGAGTTCAAGGCCAGCTGGCTCCAGGACAGCCAAGGCAACGCGAGACCTTGTCTCAAAAGGGGGAAAAATAGTAAAATTTATGATGCATGAAATACATGGAACAACATATCAGCCTCCACCGTTTTGCTTTCACACCAACTGAAATGCTCAAGAGAAGCAGTTGAATGAAATACTTGTCAAGTGTATGTTTATACAAAAACAAGATACGCTGAGGATGGGGAGATGACTGGGTCTGATCCAGAGATTACAGGCAGGTACCACGTCTGATTTTACAAGGTACTGGGGTCACACGCAAGGCTTTGCGCACACTAGGCAAGTCAGCATCAACTCATGTGGGAGCTATATCCACGTCCACACAAACACACACACGGTGTGGGAGGGCCTTCTGTATATGTGTTTCTTTTATTGGTTAATAAATAAAGAAGTTGCCTTGGCTTGTGATTAGGTAGAATAGAGCTAGGTGAGGAAAACTGAACTAAATGCTGGGAAAAAGTAGGTGGAGTCAGGAGACACCAGGAGCCACCAGAGGGGAAAGGAGTGAACTGCCAACTAGAAAGAACCCTTGCCGGTAGGCCACGAACTTCATGATAAAACATAAAATAATGGAAATTAATTCTAGATGTAAGAGCTAGCTAGCAATACGCTTAAGCTATTAGCCAAACAGTGTTGCAAATAATATAGTTTCTGACTGATTATTTCAGGGCTGAGCAGCCAGGAACAAACTAACAGTCTTCCGTCAACACACACACACACACACACGAATCAATAAAAAAACACGCTCTGTATTTTACAGTTACTACAGTAGTATAAACGAACATTTCAGAGACCATTTTCCCCCTCAAAAACACTGAGATAAAATAAAGCAAAAGTTTGTTTAGTGATAGTTTTTGGTAGAGATGCGGATTTACTAAAACTTGCTATAGATATAACGTCTGTTTTGTTTCGAGACACATCTCCCTAAGTAACTGCATCTGTCCATAACTCTCACGCCCGTGCCTCAGCCTGGGATTATAATCATGCACCACCACACCTGGCCCAGTCTCAACTTCGGGATCCTCACACTCAGCTTTCCCAAGTGTAAATCAAGTCGATAAATGTTTAAATGATAGAAACTTAGGTTAAAGATAATTACTCTCAGGTAGATTTTAAGGCCTTTCTCTTACTCTTAACACTGTGAAAGAAAGAAGGAAATCACTGTATTTGCTGCAGTTAACAAGACCTGTAAAAATGACCAACATTTCGACCTTTGTAACAAACGTGACAGACTTCCAGATTTCTCTGGCAGAGTAAACAATACAAAACCACAATGCACAGCACATGCTGAAAATAACCTCCACCAAGACAACACTGCCTCATTAATTACTCGGAATAATTCACAAGTCTGACATAAATTTCTTACAAGCAGGAGTGTTACAAGCTCTCAATGTCAGGAATATTTAGAGAATCAAGGCAAGTTACAGGTATCAAATGCAATGCAAAATTTTAACAATTTAAAAAAGTTAAACAATTGTAAAGCAGTATGATTCATATACATCCTGGCATAATTATTTTTTAGCTTAGGTATATATTCTTGCTTGTTTGTGTATCATATGTGTACAGGCATCTTTGAAGGCCAAAAAAGGGTATCAAATCCTTGAAACCGGAGTTATTAAGTATGAGATACGGGTACTAGGAACCAAACCCAGGTTCTTTCCAAGAGCACTAAATACTTTTTTTTTAAAATATGGTTCAACTTTCATTTTTCTTTTTTTAAAACTGTTTTTATTGAGTTATATATTTTCCCCTTCCTTCCTCCCGCCCCCTTCTACTGTCCCCCATGATCCCTACACTCACAATTTACTCCAGAGATCTGATTTTTCTACTTCCCACGTAGATTAACTTATGTCTCTCTTAGGGTCCTCTTTGTTGTCTAGGTTTTCTGGGGTTGAGAGTACTAAATACTTTAACTGAAATCATTTTAGTAGTCCCTAATGGTAAAACATTTAAAGTTTAAAAAGTTTTAAAGATGTAAAAAATATTTCTAAAGACTGCAACTATATAAAAGGACCATCCCAACTAAATTACAGCAGCAAAACCTGAAAACACTTGGGCCATCATCAACTCAGGATTCACGAAATATGCTGAAAGTATGCCCCTTAAATGAAATATTATGTAGTAACAAAAAAAAAAAAAGAAAGAAAAAGAAAAGGATCTAAAGTTTATGATTTGGAAAGATGTCCAAGGTGATAAAGTGAAAAGCAAAAGCAGTTGCCAAAAAATAAAAAGGCATTTTAATCAATACCAACAACCAAAAAATGAATGCATGTGCACCAAAATGAGAAGACATTCCCCTCAACTATTTTATCATTGTAAACATTTATTTACCTTGTTGTTTGATTGTATGTGTCTGTTGGATCTCTGAGAGCTGGAGTTAGGGGCGGCTGTGAACCACTTAATATGGGTCTCTTCAAGAGTAGTATGTACTTTCAACTGCTGAGCCATCTCTCCAGGCCATTCCCTTCACCATTTTATATGCTTAACGGCTCAGTGGGTAAGAATACTGACTGTTCTTCCAGAACCCACAAGGCAGCTGCTAACAACTGCCTGCAACTTTAAGATCTGACATCCCCATACAGACATACATATAGGCAAAACCCACTAATGCATATAAAATAAAAATAAATTATTTTTAAATTATTATTTTAAAAAGATTAATTCAAGCTGGGCGGTGGTGGCACACGCCTTTAATCCCAGTCGGATCTCTGGGAGTTCAAGGCCAGCCTGGTTTACAAGAGCTAGTTCCGGGACAGGCACCAAAGCTAGAGAGAAACCCTGTCTCGAAAAAAAAAAAATTAATTCATTATCTTGATAAAAAAAAAAAAAAAGAATACTAAGGGCAGGAGGAAGAGCATTTGCTGCCCTGGCAGAGGACCTGGGTTCAGTTCCCAAACCTCACGGCAGCTCTCATCTGTCTCTAACGTGCATTCCAGGGAATTCTACACCCTTTTTTGGTCTCTGGTGCCCAGTACCCATGGAAGTCAGAAAGAGGGCTATGGATGGCCTGATGTGGCTGCTGGGAATGGAACTCCAGTATTCTGCAGGTGCCGCTTGTGCCAAGCCAGGTGGCTTTTTTTTTGTTTTAGTTTTTCGAGACGGGGTTTCTCTGTGGTTTTGGAGCCTGTCCTGGCACTAGCTCTTGTAGACCAGGCTGGTCTAGAACTCACAGAGATCCACCTGCCTCTGCCTCCCGAGTGCTGGGATTAAAGGCGTGCGCCACCATTGCCTGGCCTTGGCCCATACTTTTAATCCCAGTATTCCAGAAGCAGAGATGGGTACAGGTCAGCCCCGTCTACAAAGTTCCAAGTCAGAAAGACACTGTGTCATAACGAACATGGGAGAGAGAGGGCGAGAGAGATAGAGATAGAGAGAGAGGGCGCCCTCGAGGCTTTACTCCCTCCAGTAACTTAAAGGTTTGTTTTTTTAAGTCTGAAACTCTATCATCTTTAACACCGTGACAATATCATCGGTGAAAGAAAAAGAACTGGATTGTCTCTGAGACCATCTCTAAACAATAACAGCACAGCTAGTATTTTCAGAGATAAGTATTCAAAATCAAGTCCTGGCAAAACTATGGAGCCAATAGAGAAACCAGTGATTGTCGTGAACTTAAGTGACAGGAATGGCCACAGCAGAGACTTTCCAAGCCGTGACAATGCATCACAATGATGGATGCATATCATTATTAATTTGTCCAAAGACATAAAATGCACAACATGGTGTGATTCCTTAAATATAAACCACAAGTTCACCTGAACAAATAAATGTACCTTTAATGGAGAAGTTGAACATGTGTGGGAAATGGATACGACATCTGGGATTTAAAGGCGCTGTTAAAAAGTGAGCCTTTATAGAAAAAAATAATCCAGAGTCATGAGTTGCTGAAGCAAGTATCAAACGATATGAATTCTGGTCGCGGTTTAAGCAGCCTCAACCTGTCCTCAACGAATCAGACTCCATCAGATCTATACCTCCCACCTCTTATAAACTTTGAAGTACAAGCAAAATGCTGCCAGAACAGTCTGTGCTATGGCAGCACAACAGTACAGAGTTGTCAAACGAACCAGTAAACAAAGCTGATTTCATGTTTCACAAATGCCCTAGGAATGTATAAATGAAAAGTTTCCAGTAAAATGGAACGTTTTGGATTTCTGTAAGAAACAAATGTTTGTAAGCAATCCAATAATCTTTAAAACCACGATTGCATCACCAATGAACACAAAACTGAAACATCTCCAGAAAACAAGTGAGATGATATCTAAGCCTAAGAGCCCAAGCAATCCAGGACGTCGAACTCGGGGTTGGCGGTGGGGGGTCCGGCGTGCACACGGCCACTTCAACTCTATTCTCTGGTCCAGACAAGGCGTGGCCTCTTCTTGAAGCCAGGAGGAAAGAACATTCCTACATTCCTGAACCGTAGAAGCAGGGTTCTCGACTTAAGAGGTTCCATTACGGAACTACAAGGAACCAAAACAGAAACCGACATTTGGAAGACGGGGAGCACGATCAAGTCACAGGCAGCTCAGTAGGTACCCACGCGCCTTTGTGGTCAAGCTGTGACTTCAGGGAAGTCACGAACACCCCGAAGCCCTCATCCCTGCATCCCCGGCCCCCGCGCCCGGGCTGCGTGGCGCCTGGGCCTCGGCCTCTCCGCACCGGCGGCCCTCACCGCAGCGGGGCGAGCGGCCCCGGGGCTCGCAGAGCCCGCCGACCCAGGCGCCGAGGCGGGCACGGCGCACGCGCACCGCAAGGCGCCGGGTCTCGGGGTCCGCAGGTGAGCCCGCCGCGGCCGCCGGCCCGACCGCGATGGGCCACGGCTTCCGCTCGCTCCGGCCCCGCGGCATCCCTCGGTTTCCCCCACCGGGTACTCACCACGCGGTTGTCCCGCTTCCCCATGGTGGCCGGTTGAAGGGGCGGGAAGCCGCGGACAGAGTAGGCCCGAGAAGAAGCCGAAGCGGCCCGCCGCAAGTCCTCCCACCGCCTTTACGCCCCGCCCAGAGAGCGGCGCCCCGCCACTCCCGGGCCCGCGCACGCCACAGCGCCCCCTGGCGGTGCGGAGGACAGACCGGCGCCAGCGCCCGCCTGCTGTTCCCAGGAGCCTGTGCCAAGGCACCTCGCTCCATTGGCCTTGGCTTTCTTCCATACTTTACGCGCCGAAATACTCATTCTAGGGGAAACTAAGATTACTACAACTCTTACTGTGCCTGCGCTGGTACAACTGTTGGAAATAAAGCGAGGACAGCTCTTTTTGTTTGTTTGTGAATTACATACTGCCCCCCAATGCTTTTCATCTTTCAGCTGAAAAAAAAATAGAGGGTAGGGAAGCCAAGTCCTGTGGCTTCATGTCCCACAGTGGCAAAGCTGAGTTGCTCAGCACTTGAACACAACTGTGTCAAAGATGGAAATGGATGCTTCCCGTACAACCTTACACTGCCATTGGTGGGGACAAGGGAGGGTGGGAAAATTGCATTTCAGGTAGACTGTGAGAGCTGAGAGGGAAGCCAGAACTTCCTGGGTTAAAGGAAACGGACATAGTCAAGTATGACGGTATAATTATACTAATAACCCTCTTAGGTAGAGATTTTCCAAGTGAATAGAATTCACTGATTATAACATGGGTTGTTTTCTAAATATAATAATATTCTGGTTGACTTTCCTACACTCTGAATTATTTTCGTATGGATTTTGAATGGAAAGAGATGTTAGACAATCTACAACCTCAAATGTCTGTTGTTTGGGTGTACCTATCCTTAGGCAGGAGAAGTAAGCACGACACTTTATATCTAATAACAGCCACTGTAATGATATTAACCTAGGCAGCTCTTTTGTTGGGGGAGATCAAGTTTGATATTTATGATGAAAGAAATGACTAAAGGTATGGCACTCTCATGCCTTGACAAATCATGTAGGAATTTAAAAAGTGAAGTAGAGCTCCATGTGTTGATTGGGGAAAATGGCCACTATATATTATTGGAAAACAATGAACTATAAAACAGTATAAACTATGACAGCATAAACAAACAGATGTACTGGGGCAGTAGCTCAGTGTGTGAGGGCTGGAGCTCAGACCCTCAGATGTTGGGCTGGTATAGTGGTCCATCCGTCAGGACTGTAAGTCACCTCCTAGGGGATGACTTCTGCCGCTGTCTACCCACAGCGGGTTTGTACGTTCCAGGGAAGGGGCGTGAGGATTAAAAATGTTAGGTAGGAGGAACAGAGATAAGAAAGAAACTCAGAGACTAGAATAGACCGAGAGGGCAACTCAGTGAATACTGAAAGCTGAATTTCACCCGTGTTTATTTTTCATACATTTTTTTGCCCCAATACAAAAAGGGGGAAGAAGGCAACAGACGGTTTTAATATGATACAAAGGACAACAAGAACAGTTACTTGCCCCAACACTTGAGACACCAAGCTATTAATTCTTTTTTAATTAATTAATTTATTAAAGATTTCTGTCTCCCCCCCCCCCGCCACTGCCTCCCATTTCCCTCCCCCAATCAACTCCCCCTCTCTCATCACCCAGAAGAGCAGTCAGGGTTCTCTGCCCTGTGGGGGGTCCAAGGACCTCCCACCTCCTTCCAGGTCTAGTAAGGTGAACATCCAAACAGCCTAGGCTCCCACAAAGCCAGTACATGCAATAGAATCAAAACCCAGTGCCATTGTTCTTGACTTCTCAGCAGTCCTCATTTTCTGCTATGTTCAGCGAGTCCGGTTTTATCCCATGCTTTTTCAGACCCAGTCCAGCCGGCCTTGGTGAGTTCCCGGTAGAACATCCCCATTGTCTCAGTGTGTGGGTGCACCCCTCACGGTCCTGAGTTCCTTGCTCGTGCTCTCTCTCCTTCTGCTCCTGATTTGGACCTCTTGAGTAAAGCATTTGATGTTTGGGATAGCGAATACACCCTAGACCAAATATCCTGCAGGTAGCCACTCCTTAAGTCAAACCTATTTTTAAACGAAGGAGCAGGAATAGGCTTGAATTCTCTTTGGTCAGGGTGAAGCGGATCTACCTCTATGGGCCATCTTAATGTCCAAAACACCAAGTAACCACACTCTAGGTCAGGATGCGTAGCCACAGTTGTTGTCGACAACTCTGAACAAGCTCAAACTATCTGACCTTCAGCCAAGGTGGAACAGGCTCACATTTTTGGGTTCCCACAAGTAAGCTCTGGAGGTGGGGATAGGTTCTCCCAAGTAGAATAGCCAGCTAGGCTAGCTGAATTGGTGAAGCTTAGGTTCTAGCGAGAGACCCTGCCTCGCATGTACCTACCCGTAAATGTGTACCCACATACATGTGAACACACACAAAAGCATCACAGACACACACCAATAAAAACCAAAAAAAATGGAAGTATAATGGTTCATGTGCTGTCTAGTTTTATGTCAACTCGACACAAGGTATAGTCATCAGAGAGGAGGGAGCCTCAGTTGAGAAAATGCCTCCATAAGATGGGGCGGTGGCAAGCCTGTAAGAGCATTTTCTTCACTAATGATGGATGCAGGGGGTTCAGCCCATTGTGGGTGGGCTACCCAAGGTTGTACCTTGTGCTGGTAGCTGAACTTGGTAGTGTAAGAGTCACCCAGATGGGGGCTAGTTTTGAATGTGAAGAGGTCACGGGGAACAACTGAGGCTTGGCACTGCGTGACAAGGTTGGGGTCCTGCGGAGAGTCTAGGAGAGGCTTTTGGAGAAAGTTGTGGCAAAAGACCCCAG
Source organism: Microtus oregoni (assembly GCF_018167655.1). Lineage (NCBI taxonomy): Eukaryota > Metazoa > Chordata > Mammalia > Rodentia > Cricetidae > Microtus > Microtus oregoni. The sequence continues at coordinate 722,692 of NW_024543085.1, forward strand.
CAGTTTGGAGATACATGTATCACAGGATGGCCACCAAGAAGAGCAGTGGAGTGAAACCAGCCGGAACCTAGAAGACAAGTTGTGTGTGATGTAGGGAACAGAGCCAGAAAAGTGACCCAAGCCCTTGGGAAAAGATTCCAGACATTGGGTATTGAGTTATTTATAGCTGAAGTTTGGTTTTGCTCTGATTTGGTTGTGACTGCGCCTCTTGAAGTTAAAAAGTATTTATGTTTGGTTTTATAGGAGCCCACAGTTGAGAGAGACTGAACTTGAAAAGAGATTTTAGGTTTTAAAAGAGAATTTGGATTTTTAAATAGACTGATTTTTAAAGACTTTAAATTTGTAAAGACTGTGGGAATTTTAACACTTAGTATATTTTATATTGTAATGTTCATACTAATGTGTGCTCTTGGGGATGAACCAAAATGAAAAGGCTGTGGCTTAACAGTGACGTGTCTTGTTTGTCAAGATGTCAAAGAGGTCAATTATGCTTGGTAGTTTTGTGTCAAGTTGATTTGACACAAGGTATCAGAGGCGGGGAATCCTCAATTGAAAAAATGCCCTTGAGACGCACAGAGGCGGCGCAGCGGCGGCGGCGCCAGACGCGGCGCAGGGGCGGCCAGACCCAAGCGGCTGGGACAGGCGTGCAATAAGGAGAGCAGATCGCCCTACTACAATTGAATCAAAGAGGTAGGCCTTTGGGTGGCCAGGTCACTGGCACAAGGGGAGCCTGGTCCTGTCCTGAAGATCCTTCGGAGGGGTGAGAGGGTTCTTGGCCTGCAGCAGGAACCCCGAAAGGGAGTGAGGGCATTTTGTAAGCGGAGCCCTTGGCCAGCAGGGAAACCTGATCCGGTTTCTAAAGGATCCATTGGATAGGATCAATAGGAGGAGATGGGCAGGCGCCAAGGCAAGAACTCACCCAATAATCCGAAAAACAACATGAAAACATCAGAACCCAATGATCTTACAACAGAAGTATTTGAACAACCTAACACAGAAGAAGTGGAAAAAATCGACTTTATGAAGATAATAGAGTCCCTTAAACAACATGTAAAAAATGCCCTTATAGAAATGGATGAGAAGTATAACAAAAAGTTTGAAGAAATGAGTAAATACGTACATGATACCCTGGGAAACCAAGAAAAAACCATCAAACAGGTAATGGAAACAGTTCAAGAATTGAAAACTGAAATGAAGGCAAAGAAGAAAATACAAACTGAGGACCAGCTGGATATGGAAAATCTAGGCCAACGAGCAGAGTCTACAGAAACAAGCATAATCAATAGAATACAAGAGCTAGAAGAAAGACTCTCAGATGCTGAGGACACCATAGAGAAAATAAACGAACAGATCAAAGAAAACAGCAAAGCCAACAAATTCTCAACACAAAACATTCAGGAACTATGGGACACAATAAAAAAAACCAAACCTAAGAATAATAGGAATAGAAGAAGGAGAAGAGACACAGCTCAAAGGCTCAGAAAATATTTTCAACAAAATTATGGAAGAAAACTTTCCCAACTTAAAGAAAGATATTCATTTAAATATTCAAGAAGCATACAGAACACCAAACAGACTGGATCAAAGAAAAACATCTCCTCGCCATATAATAATCAAAACACAAAATATACAGGTTAAAGAAAGAATATTAAGAGCTGCAAAAGAAAAAGGGCAAGTAACTTATAAAGGTAAACCGATCAGACTTACACCTGACTTCTCGATGGAAACTATGAAAGCCAGAAGGTCCTGGATAGAGGTTCTGCAGAAGCTAAGAGACCATGGATGCAAACCCAAACTACTATACCCAGCCAAGCTATCGTTCACTATCAACGGAGAAAACAAGACATTCCAGGATAAGAACAAATTTAAACAATACGTAGCCACAAATCCAGCCCTACAGAAAGTAATAGAAGGAAAATCGCAACCCAAGGAATCCAACACTGCCAACACTGCCTACAATAACCCAGGCATCTAATGACCCTTCACGAGCACATCTCAAAGAAAGGAGACACACAATCTCTACTACTAAAAGCAATAAGAATAACCGGAGTAAACAACCACTGGTCATTAATATCACTTAATATTAATGGGCTCAATTCACCTATAAAAAGGCACAGGCTAAAAGATTGGATACGAAAACAGGATCCAACATTCTGCTGTTTGCAAGAAACACATCTCAACCACAAAGACAGGCACCTACTCAGAGTAAAGGGTTGGGAAAAGGTGTTTCAAGCAAATGGTCCTAAGAAAAAAGCAGGTGTGGCCATACTAATTTCTAACAAAACTGACTTCAAACTAAAATCAATCAGAAGAGACCGAGACGGTCACTTTATACTCATAACAGGAACAATTCATCAGGAGGACGTCTCAATCCTGAATATATACGCCCCCAATATAAAAGCACCTACTTATGTAAAAGAAATATTACTAGAACTCAAGGCAGACATCAAACCACACACACTAGTAGTAGGAGACTTCAACACACCTCTCTCTCCAAGGGACAGGTCAATCAGACAGAAACCTAATAGAGAATTAAGAGAATTATTGGAGGTAATGAAGCAAATGGACTTAACAGACATCTATAGAACATTCCACCCAAATAGGAAAGAATATACCTTCTTCTCTGCAGCTCATGGAACCTTCTCAAAAATTGACCACATACTCGGAAACAAAGGAAACCTCCACAGATACAAAAAAATATCAGTGTCCACCTGTGTCTTATCAGATCATCACGGATTAAAGTTAGAAGGCAACAACCACGCTGCCCCCAAAAAACCGACAAACTCATGGAAACTGAACAGTCAACTACTGAACCACACCTGGGTCAAGGAAGAAATCAAGAAAGAAATTAAAGTCTTCCTTGAATTTAATGAAAATAAAGGGACAACATACTCAAACCTATGGGACACAATGAAAGCAGTGCTAAGAGGAAAGTTCATAGCACTAAGTGCCCACTTAAAGAAAACGGAGAATGCATACATTGGGGACTTAAAAACACACCTGAAAGCTCTAGAAAAAAAAGAAGCAGACGCGCCCAGGAGAAGTAGAAGACTGGAAATAATAAAACTGAGGGCTGAAATCAACAAAATAGAAACACAGAAAACAGTCCAAAGAATCAATGAAACAAAAAGCTGGTTCTTGGAGAAAATCAACAAGATCGACAAACCCCTATCCAAACTAATTAAACGACAGAGAGAGAACACGCAAATAAATAAGATCAGAAATGAAAAGGGGGACATAACCACAGACACAGAGGAAATTCAGAGAATCATTAGATCTTACTACAAAAGCCTGTATGCCACAAAACTGGAAAATACAAAAGAAATGGACATTTTTTTAAATAAGTATCATATACCAAAGCTAAACCAAGACCAGGTGAATGATCTAAATAGACCGGTTTCTCGCGAAGAATTAGAAATGGTTATCAAAAATCTCCCTTCGAAAAAAAGCCCAGGACCAGATGGTTTCAATGCAGAATTCTACCAGAACTTCCAAGAAGAATTAATACCTATACTCCTTAAGGTATTTCACAATATAGAATCAGAAGAGTCATTGCCAAATTCCTTTTATGAAGCTACAGTTACCCTGATACCAAAACCACAAAAAGACCCAACCAAGAAAGAGAATTACAGACCGATCTCACTCATGAACATCGACGCAAAAATCTTCAATAAAATACTGGCAAACCGAATCCAAGAACACATAAGAAAAATTATCCATTATGATCAAGTAGGCTTCATCCCAGAGATGCAGGGCTGGTTCAACATACGCAAATCTATCAATGTAATCCACCATATAAATAAACTGAAAGAAAAAAACCATATGATCATTTCACTAGATGCAGAAAAAGCATTCGACAAAATTCAACACCCCTTTATGATAAAGGTCTTGGAGAGAATAGGGATACAAGGGTCCTACCTAAATATAATAAAAGCTATTTACAGCAAGCCAACAGCTAACATTAAATTAAACGGAGAAAAACTCAAAGCCATCCCACTAAAATCAGGAACACGACAAGGATGTCCACTCTCGCCATACCTCTTCAATATAGTGCTTGAAATTCTAGCAATAGCAATAAGACAACATAAGGAGATCAAGGGGATTCGTATTGGAAAGGAAGAAGTTAAGCTTTCGTTATTTGCAGATGATATGATAGTGTACATAAGCGACCCCAAAAATTCTACCAAAGAACTCCTACAGCTGATAAACAGCTTTAGTAACGTGGCAGGATACAAGATCAACTCCAAAAAATCAGTTGCCTTCCTATACACCAAGGATAAGGAAGCAGAGAGGGAAATCAGAGAAGCATCACCTTTCACGATAGCCACAAATAGCATAAAATACCTTGGGGTAACCCTGACCAAGGAAGTGAAAGATCTACTTGACAAGAACTATAAGTCTTTGAAGAAAGAAATTGAAGAAGACACCAGAAAATGGAAAGACCTCCCTTGCTCTTGGATTGGGAGGACCAACATAGTAAAAATGGCAATTCTACCAAAAGCAATCTATAGATTCAATGCAATCCCCATCAAAATCCCATCAAAATTCTTCACAGATCTGGAGAAGACAATAATCAACTTTATATGGAAAAACAAAAAACCCAGGATAGCCAAAACAATCTTATACAATAAAGGTTTGTCTGGAGGCATTACCATCCCTGACTTCAAACTCTATTACAGAGCTACAGTATTGAAAACAGCTTGGTATTGGCATAAAAACAGAGAAGTCGACCAATGGAATCGAATAGAAGACCCTGACATTAACCCACAAACCTATGAACACCTGATCTTCGATAAAGGAGCTAAAAGTATACAATGGAAAAAAGAGAGCATCTTCAACAAATGGTGCTGGCAAAACTGGATGTCAATCTGTAGAAGAATGAAAATAGATCCATATCTATCACCATGCACAAAACTCAAATCCAAATGGATTAAAGACCTCAATATCAGTCCGAACACACTGAACCTGATAGAAGAGAAAGTGGGAAGTACTCTACAGCACATGGGCACAGGAGACCACTTCCTATGTATAACCCCAGCAGCACAGACACTAAGGGCATCATTGAATAAATGGGACTTCCTGAGGCTGAGAAGCTTCTGTAAAGCAAAGGACACTGTCACTAAGACAAAAAGACAACCCACTGACTGGGAGAAGATCTTCACCAACCCTGCAACTGACAAAGGTTTGATCTCCAAAATATATAAAGAACTCAAGAAACTAGACCGTAAAAGGCTAATCAACCCAATTATAAAATGGGGCACTGATCTGAACAGAGAATTCTCAACAGAAGAACTTCAAATGGCCAAAAGACACTTAAGGTCATGCTCAACTTCCTTAGCGATCAGGGAAATGCAAATCAAGACAACTTTAAGATACCACCTTACACCTGTCAGAATGGCTAAAATAAAAAACACCAATGATAGCCTTTGCTGGAGAGGTTGTGGAGAAAGGGGTACACTCACCCATTGCTGGTGGGAATGCAAACTTGTGCAACCACTCTGGAAAGCAGTGTTTCGGTTTCTCAGGAAATTCGGGATCAACCTACCCCTGGATCCAGCAATACCACTCTTGGGAATATACCCAAGAGAGGCCCTATCATACAACAAAAGTATATGCTCAACTATGTTCATGGCAGCATTGTTTGTAATAGCCAGAACCTGGAAACAACCTAGATGCCCTTCAACGGAAGAATGGATGAAGAAAGTATGGAATATATACATATTAGAGTATTACTCAGCAGTAAAAAACAAGGACTTCTTGAATTTTGCATACAAATGGATGGAAATAGAAAACACTATCCTGAGTGAGGTAAGCCAGACCCAAAAAGAGGAACATGGGATGTACTCACTCATATTTGGTTTCTAGCCATAAATAAAGGACATTGAGCCTATAATTCATGTTCCTAGAGAAGCTAAATAAGGTGAATCCAAAGACAAACACATAGGCATCCTCAGGAATATTAACCTTCATCAGGCGATGAAAGGAGACAGAGACAGAGACCCACACGGGAGCACCGGACAGAAATCTCAAGGTCCAAATCAGGAGCAGAAGGAGACGGAGCACGAGCAAGGAACTCAGGACCACGAGGGGTGCACCCACACACTAAGACAATGGGGATGTTCTATTGGGATCTCACCAAGGCCAGCTGGCCTAGGTCTGAAAAAGCATGGGATAAATCCAGACTAGCTGAACATAGCGGACAATGAGGAATACTGAGAACTCAAGAACAATTGCAGTGGGTTTTTGATCCTACTGCACGTACTGGCTTTGTGGGAGCCTAGGCAGTTTGAATGCTCACCTTAGGAGACCTGGATAGAGGTGGGCAGTCCTTGGGCTTCCCACAGGTCAGGGAACCCTGATTGCTCTTCCAGCAGATGAGGGGGGGGGGGGACTTGATCGGGGGAGGGGGAGGGAAATGGGAAGCGGTTGTGGGGACGAGGCAGAAATTCTTAATAAATAAATAAATTAAAAAAAAAAAAAAAAAAAACAGAGAAGTCGACCAATGGAATCGAATAGAAGACCCTGACATTAACCCACAAACCTATGAACACCTGATCTTCGATAAAGGAGCTAAAAGTATACAATGGAAAAAAGAGAGCATCTTCAACAAATGGTGCTGGCAAAACTGGATGTCAATCTGTAGAAGAATGAAAATAGATCCATATCTATCACCATGCACAAAACTCAAATCCAAATGGATTAAAGACCTCAATATCAGTCCGAACACACTGAACCTGATAGAAGAGAAAGTGGGAAGTACTCTACAGCACATGGGCACAGGAGACCACTTCCTATGTATAACCCCAGCAGCACAGACACTAAGGGCATCATTGAATAAATGGGACTTCCTGAGGCTGAGAAGCTTCTGTAAAGCAAAGGACACTGTCACTAAGACAAAAAGACAACCCACTGACTGGGAGAAGATCTTCACCAACCCTGCAACTGACAAAGGTTTGATCTCCAAAATATATAAAGAACTCAAGAAACTAGACCGTAAAAGGCTAATCAACCCAATTATAAAATGGGGCACTGATCTGAACAGAGAATTCTCAACAGAAGAACTTCAAATGGCCAAAAGACACTTAAGGTCATGCTCAACTTCCTTAGCGATCAGGGAAATGCAAATCAAGACAACTTTAAGATACCACCTTACACCTGTCAGAATGGCTAAAATAAAAAACACCAATGATAGCCTTTGCTGGAGAGGTTGTGGAGAAAGGGGTACACTCACCCATTGCTGGTGGGAATGCAAACTTGTGCAACCACTCTGGAAAGCAGTGTTTCGGTTTCTCAGGAAATTCGGGATCAACCTACCCCTGGATCCAGCAATACCACTCTTGGGAATATACCCAAGAGAGGCCCTATCATACAACAAAAGTATATGCTCAACTATGTTCATGGCAGCATTGTTTGTAATAGCCAGAACCTGGAAACAACCTAGATGCCCTTCAACGGAAGAATGGATGAAGAAAGTATGGAATATATACATATTAGAGTATTACTCAGCAGTAAAAAACAAGGACTTCTTGAATTTTGCATACAAATGGATGGAAATAGAAAACACTATCCTGAGTGAGGTAAGCCAGACCCAAAAAGAGGAACATGGGATGTACTCACTCATATTTGGTTTCTAGCCATAAATAAAGGACATTGAGCCTATAATTCATGTTCCTAGAGAAGCTAAATAAGGTGAATCCAAAGACGAACACATAGGCATCCTCAGGAATATTAACCTTCATCAGGCGATGAAAGGAGACAGAGACAGATACCCACACGGGAGCACCGGACAGAAATCTCAAGGTCCAAATCAGGAGCAGAAGGAGACGGAGCACGAGCAAGGAACTCAGGACCACGAGGGGTGCACCCACACACTAAGACAATGGGGATGTTCTATTGGGATCTCACCAAGGCCAGCTGGCCTAGGTCTGAAAAAGCATGGGATAAATCCGGACTAGCTGAACATAGCGGACAATGAGGAATACTGAGAATTCAAGAACAATTGCAGTGGGTTTTTGATCCTACTGCACGTACTGGCTTTGTGGGAGCCTGGGCAGTTTGAATGCTCACCTTACGAGACCTGAATAGAGGTGGGCAGTCCTTGGGCTTCCCACAGGTCAGGGAACCCTGATTGCTCTTGGAGCAGATGAGGGGGGGGGGACTTGATCGGGGGAGGGGGAGGGAAATGGGAAGCGGTTGTGGGGACGAGGCAGAAATCCTTAATAAATAAATAAATTAAAAAAAAAAAAGAAAAGAAAAAATGCCCTTATAATGTTAAGCTGTAGGCAAGCCTGCAGGGTGTTTTCTGAAGTAGTGCTGAAAGGGCAGGAGGGCCCAGCTCACAGAGGGTGCTGCCATCCCTGGGCTGGTGGTCCTGGCTTGAAATGGATTAATTAAAAGTTGCTGTGGGATCCCCAGCAGCTGCAGCAGTAGAAATGCTGCAGGTCCCTGAGCGGGAACAGCAGGTCATGTGGTGGCAGGCAGAGGCCCCAAGAGCAGGGACAGTGCAAGAGACCACACCAAAGATCTCCGAAGGCGGCTGGTCCTGGGCAGCGAGCCACATGGTAGCGGGCGAGAGACAGATGATAAGCACGCCATGCAGAGTGGAGTTGAATATTTATTTAGTGAGTTATGGAGGGGGAAGGGAGAGGGGAGAAGAACAGGAAGAGAGAGAGAGAGAGAGAGAGAGAGAGAGAGAGAAGGGGAGAATGGAGAGAGGCAAAAGCTGCCTCTTCGAGAGGGAGATTCAGGCTGCAGGCAGGAAGATCTGCCTGCCTCAGTAGACAGGGGAGGGAGTGGGCGTGGCTTGTATCTTAAAGAAACAGAACAGATCATTACATGCCTTCTATAAGAAAGGAAGCTAAGGGGGCTGGAGAGATGGCTCAGTGGTTAAGAGCATTGCCTGCTCTTCCAAAGGTCCTGAGTTTAATTCCTGGCAACCACATGGTGGCTCACAACCATCTGGAATGAGGTCTGGTGCCCTCTTCTAGCCTGCAGACATACACACAGACAGAATATTGTATACATAATAAATAAAAAAAAGAAATTACTGGTTCTCATCAGCCTTGGGAAACACACACACACAAAAAAAAGGAAAGAAAGAAAGAACGAAAGCTATGCAAGCCAGGGGGAACAAACCAGTAAGTAGCACTCCTCGATGGCCTCTGCATCTGCTCCTGCCTCTGAGTTCCTGCATGTTTGAGTTCTTGTCCTGTCTTCTTTTGATGATGAATGGTGATGTGGACGTATAAGCCAAATAAACCCTTTTCTCCCAACTTACTTTTGGTCATGATGTTTCATCATAGCAGTAGAAATTCTATGGGACAGTTTGGTTATTATGAAATGTTCAGCAATTGCTGACCTGTAAGGCCGACAAATCATATTGTGCAGTGTGTCAGTGAGTGGGTTGTGAAAGTGTAGGCCAGAGGTGAAACTCAGGTTCAACCTCAGGAGCCTTGCACCTCGCTTTTGAGATAGTATCGCTCATTGGCAAGGAGCCGAGTGGCCTGCTGTCCCTGGGGATCTACGTCTCTGCCTTCCAACACTGGGCGAACAAGCCCTGGCCCCACATTCAGGTTTTCCAAGAGGGCTCTGTGACGTCAACACCAGCCTTCATTCTTGTATTGCATGCATTTTATCAGCTGTGTCATCAACCTAGCCTTCCGTGTGTGTGTGTGTGTGTGTGTGTGTGTATGTTCTGGAAATTTTCTGAAAACTTTCCACAAACTCTTACTGGTATTATTATGACCAAGTAGTGAGTCAAGAATATGGGTAGAGAAATTTTTATCTTTCACGGACCACTCAGCTGATTCCCCTTGGAGACCACACTTGACATGCAAAGTCTGGAAGCAATTTTGCCTGTGCAGAGTTCAAACAGTGACCTGTCAACATGACCATCTAAGTGCTCTTGGCAACCATATTTCTTATTGTACAAAATCAATAAAGGATTTATGCTTAAAGAAATGTGCCGTTGAAAAATGTATCATTCACTTTAATTGGTTTATTTTTTATAAGCCCTAGGTTGAATTCTTTTAGTGGGTAAAGGAGGGGAAATTACCAGGAAAGTGAGTCAGGAAGGAAAATTTCCCATGCCCATGAGAGCTTCAGCTGAATCAATGGGTCACAGCTCTGCTACAATCTTCCTCTTGTTCCAGCTTCATTGACGTGACTCATGAGCTATGAAAGTCACTGGTCAAATATTCCAAATTGGCTTTTGTTAGCATTGAACATGACATCTTTAACTTTATTAAGAATCAGTTTTATTGTTGTAATTTACATATAAGAACACTTTCCAGCTCGTAGTGCAGTTTGAATACTGACAACTATGTGGCCATGTGACCATGACCACAATCAAGCCACGCAGATTTTTCTAATGCTCCCCAAAGCTTGCTTTTCTTTTCTTTTGTTTGTTTTGTTTTTCGAGACAGGGTTTCTCTGTAGCTTTGGAGCCTGTCCTGGAACTAGCTCTTGTAGACAGATTGGTCTCGAACTCACAGAGTTCTCCTGCCCCTGCCTCTGAGTGCTGGGATTCAAGGTGTGCGCCCCCACCACCTGGCCTTCCCCCATGCTTTCTATAGTTAACTTCTTGAACTGTCTTCTAGTCTGTGCAAACCACTGGTCTGTTTTCTGTTGCTACAGTTCTTTTACTAGAATTTCATATAAATGGGTCTGTGTTTGTGTTGTATGCATATGTGTGTACATACACGTGCATGTGTATAGAAGCCAGAGTTGACACTGGATGTTTTCCTCTATTGCTGTCCACATTATTATTATTATTATTATTATTATTATTATTATTATTGAGACAGGATGTGTCATGGAACCTGGAAGTCACAGATTCAGCTAGACTGGCTGGCCAGTGAGCTGAATGGGCTCTTCTTGTTGCTGTCTTGTCCCTCCAGCACTGAAGTTATAAATGTGCCTGACCTTTAAGTTGGTGTTGGGGGTAGGCCTCTAGCCCTCATCAGATGAACCATCTTCTCAGGCCCTGAATGGATTACCCAGACAGAAAACATCTCTACTATATAATAGTTCTTCCTCTCTGGGCACTGAACTTAGCCATCTTTAGAGCCTTCTTGCTAGTGTGGAACTGTATTCCGTCAATGACAAGACGCTCAACCATCCCCCTTTGATGGACATTCATGTTGTTTCCAGCCTTTAAGCATTATGAGCACAGCTGTCTTGAACACTGCAATGTTGGTGCACTCTGTTTATGTTTTCTAGCAAACTCCTGTCATATTATTGGCTTCAGTGCTAAGTGTATCTCTGACTCTTGGTATCTTTCGGGGAAATGGCTGTCACATGACCTTTCCACCATTAATGGTGAGAGCTTATTTCACATGTGTACCAACACTTGGATTTGTCAAAATTTCACATTGTCAAAATTTCACCTTGTGGTGAAGCTCATTGTTTTAAATTACGTTTGTCCAATGGACTGTGGGTGATCACTGCAAGTACTCATTCAGCTCATCTCCCAAGGCAAATGGTCATTTTAATTCTGTCCACTTAAAAATTAAATTACTGCTCTGATATGTATGGTTTATCCGAATATGACCTGCATTTCCTGCAAATTTGTGGGTTCCTTTTTTTCTTAGTCTCTTCCAAATTGCTAAAGTTTTAAAATTCAATAAAATACCATTTACTAATAATTTCTGTCCTCTGTAGCAAATCTTTGCCACATTCCAAATCACATATTTTTTTTTTCCCTCAAGTCTTTCACCTTTAAAAGCTCTTGTGTTTAAGTTTGAGGAACTATGAATATAGCAACGTTAAAAGAGGGATTTTGGCAGGAATACTCAATGATTTCCTCAAGAATATTCACTCAGCATATACACAATGGGTGCAGATTTAAAAGCTAAAGGCAGAATTCATCATAAGAATATAGGTAGAGTTGGAGTCCAAGCAACTCTAGGAAGGAACCAGGATATTTTTATCTTTCCTTTTCTGTCTAGAAACAAGTTTCCTGTATTCTGTGCACATAAGAAGAAATACGGCCCGCTGCAGCTGGAATTTACAGGTAGCAGTCTGGGTGTTTAAGACTGACATGAAACCTATTGAAATGGCTTGCTTCAATTGTGTGTCCATAATTACCTTAACTGAGCAAACTGACCTCCTGGGACCCATTCATTCTTCTTCAGACACTCCAAACGTGAAATAATCAGTGTAAAGACCCCCCCTTCTTCTTTTCTTCTTCCTTCTCCTTGTTTTTCGAGACAGAGTTTCTCTCTGTAGTCCTGCCTGTTCTGGAACTCACTACGTAGACCAGTGTGATCTAGAATTCAGAGAGATCATCCTGGCTCTGCCTTCTGAGTACCAGGATGACAGATGTGTACTACCACCATGTATCAGGGTCCAGCATCAACAGGGTTCACACGTACCAGGGTAGGGGCATGCGGAAATCTAAGATAGGAGCGACAGAGATACAAAAGAAAAGGAAAAGAGATGCAGAATAGAACCGGGAGGGAAATTCAGTGAATACTGAATTTACCTGTGTTTATTTTCCATATGCTTACATACTCAATTCAAAGGTGGGGGTGGGGAACAAGGCAAAAGACTGCTTTAACATGAGCAAACAAACAGAGCAATTACCTGCTTCAATACATGAAACATGAAGCAACTATATTTTGAGTTAAGCATTCTGTTGTTTAGGCAGAACATGTAGCAACTACATTTTAGACCAAGCATCCTGTAGGCAGCCACTCCCTGGGTCAAACCTCCTGTCATATCCTTGAAGGAGCAGGAATGGGCTTAAATTCTCTGACCTTTGGTCAGGGTGGAACAGATCCACCTCTATGGGCCATCATAATACCCCAAACACTAAGTAATGACACCCTAGGTCAAGATATCTTGTTTATAACCACACATTCAAGTCAGACTTCTTGTCAATAACTTTGAAAGAGCAAGAATAGGCTTAAGTTCTCAACCCTCAGTCAAAGTGGAGCAGACCCACTGCTGTGGGCTCCACAAATGTCTTGTCTGTAATGAGCTTCTTTTTAAGACTGACTTCTATTTCATGTGTGAAGCTCCTGCTGAGGCCGGAAGAGGACAATGAACCCCCCTTAATGGTTATGAGCTGATGGAGGAAGGTCATTGGTTAAATAAAAAGAAACTGCTTGGCCCTCATTGGTTAGAAGATAGGTGGGAGGAGTAAACAGAACAGAACGCTGGGAGGAAGAGGAAGTGAGCTCAGACTCCACAGCTCTCCTCTCGGGAGCAGACGCCTCAGAGAGATGCCATGCTCCTGGCTCCTGGGCAGACGCACGCGATGAAGCTCCGACCCAGGATGGACATAGGCTAGAATCTTCCCGGTAAGCGCACCTAGGGGCGCAACACAGATGATTAGAAATGGGCTAAATTAATATGTGAGAATTAGCCTAGAAGAGGCTAGATAGAAATGGGCCAAGCAGTGATTAAATGAATACAGTTTGTGTGTTGTTATTTCGGGCATAAGCTAGCCAGGCAGCCGGGGTGCTGGGGACGCAGCCCCGCAGCCCCTATTTACTACAATGAGCTGTTATATGGGTGCTAGGAACCAAACTATGGTAGTTGACAAGAGCAGCAAGTGTTCTTAATTGCTGGCCACCTCTCCAAGCCCCCCCCCCTTAAGAAATATCTTTGTGTGTGTCTGCTATGCCATGTACATTCCAGTGCCTACAGAGGGTGATGGATGCTCTGGACCTGGAGTTACAGGCTGGTGGGAGCTACTGACACGGGAGCCGAGAGCTGAACTTGGGTCTTCTGGAAAAGCAATAACTACTTTATGGAACTTTTTATTTTTTGAGACAAGGTTTTACTGTGTAACCATGACTTGCTTACAACTCACTACATAGACCAGGCTGTCCTTGAACTCACTAGTATCTACTTATCTCTCCCTCTTGTAATCTGGAATTAAAGATGTCCACCATGCCTGGCAGTTGTGACTAAAGGGTATTCAATGGTAAGATCTATTTATACACAGCTTTGAAGAAAATGGTTGTCTGACCAGACCTGATTGTAAATGCCTATCATTTGTGGAAAATTGTGCTATGACTTCTTAGTAAGTCATGCGATTTCAATAACTTAATGAAGATTAATTTTCAGCTTTATAGTATCCATCGGGAATATTTCCCTTATAATTTTAAAATTTGAGTACAATTTGGGTCTAAAAATCTTTTTTTTAAAGATTTATTCATTTATTATGTATACAACATTCTGCCTCGATGTATGCCCGCATGCCAGAGCAGGGCACCAGATCTCAGTACAGATGGTTGTGAGTCACCATGTGGTTGCTGGGAATCTAACTCAGGACCTCTGGAAGAGCAGCCAGTGCTCTTAACCTCTGAGCCATCTCTCCAACCCCCTGGTCTAAAAATCTTAAAGACAAGTCGTATGGCAGATGATTCTTGAGGTCTAATTTAAACATATTATTATTCACAATGAAGGGACTATCTATAAGCAACCATGGTCCATTTTTGCCTTACTGTTTAAGAATCTCAGCTATGCCTATTAATTTGCCTCTAATAAACAGTTGCTATGGAATAATCCTTTGGTACACTCTGTAAATTACACCATAATTGGTTTAATAAAGAAGCTACTGGACAGGATAAGGTTAGGCAGGAAAAACAGACAAAGGATACGGGAAAGTCACAGGAATCACCTGCCAGCCATGGGAGGAAGCAGAAAGTGCAAGATGAATGAGGTAATGCCATGTGGCAGAATAGAGATTAATATAAATTTGTCAATTTAAGTTGTAAGAGCTAGTTGGTAAAAAGGCTGAGAGATTGGTCAAACAGTTTTAATTCATATTAAATCTCTGTTGGTTGTTCGGGAGAGTGGGAAAGGAAAAGTCCATCTACACACTATCAAGCAAAGGTAAGCAAACTCCTTTGTATTGACTATGACTTCATCTCCTGACTTGGCTTTAGACTTACCTCCCTCACCAATTTATATCCTACTCTGAGGTTGTGGAAACAATTCTATATATATATAATAAAACCCCAGAAGAGTGTGAAATACATAGCAATATTTTGTGAATTTTAAGTTTGCAGACCTTAAGAATTCCCTGTAAGCTTTCCCATTTTGTGTAGGCTGGAAGTTGCATTTAACTTGAACATTCTGAGAGAAATATTCATGATGGGTAATCAATGCTGAAAATTAAAATAATAAGCTCAACTTCCTGGGACATACCTCATTTGTTGGTTTTCCTTTAGAAATCAAGGAACTAGAAACTGGACTGAACTCCAAAGGGTAAATGTCTGTGACAAGCTACAAAGATTTTGATGGAATTTGAGTGTGGCAGAGATAATAGAAGGATCTGTTTGATCATAGTTTGGGAGGTACAGCTGTGTACGTGGCATGCATGTGCCAGGTTATGCTTTTCTGTAGCTTACGTCACTAATCCCAGGCTGTGTCACGTGTCTTCCTGCCTCCTCCTTCATTGTGGGCCCGTACACAGAGTAGGTCTCCTGAGACCAGCAGCTCTTGGTCTCTGAGTATTCACAAGCCTTATTTCTGCAAGCACTCTTTGATGAGTGCACTGCATGTGGAAACTGCAGTCGACATCCATGACTTCTGAGATCACTCTCCACTTCATCTTTTTGAGACAGTGTCTATCACTGGACTTGGCTCACCAACAGACGAGATGGGCTAGCCTTTGGGTTCTAGGGCAGTATCTGTCTTTGCCCTCTCAGTAGGATTACAGACATGAGTGACTGTAGTAATATTTTGTTTGTAATCTAACAAATAAAACTTGCCTGAAGATCAGAGTGCAGGGCTAAGCCACTAGTTAGCCATAAAGGCCAGGCAGTGGTGGCACACACCTTTAATCCAGCACTTGACAGAAGGATCTCTGTGAGTTCAAAGCCACCCTGGTCTACACAGGATTGAATCTAAAAGAAGCAGAGCTCACACAAAGGTGATCCCAGGACTTGGGACCACATGTTTTTTAGTATTTTAATTTTTTTATTGATATTTATTGAGCTCCATATTTTTCTCTGCTCCCCTTCCTGCCTCTCTCCTCCTCCCTTCAACCCTCCTCCAAGGTTCCCATGCTCCCAATATACTAGATCTTGTCTTTTTCTACTTTCTACTTCCCAGGGACCTTTAATCCCAGCACTAGGGAGGTGGAGACTGGTGCACTATGGCTCGGTGGAGAGAGGGATATAAGGTGGTAGAACACAGGCGCTTAGTGCAATCTGAGGATTCAGTCTGAGCACGAGCCTGAGGTTCTGTAGAGACAGCATTCCATCTGAGAGACAGGATCGCCTCCTTCCATCTGAGCACTAGTAGAGGTAAGAACTCGCCAGAGGGTGACTGTTCTGCCTCTCTGATTGCTCAGCTTTCACCCCCTGATATCTGACTCTGGGTTTCTATTATATAAAAAACTAACTGAATCAGTGTTAGAGGTGACATCACCTGGATTTTACGTGGGTGCTGGAGATTCAAACTCGGTCCTCATAGTTTCATTCTGGGCACTTTAGTGACTGAGCCATCCCTCGGTGAACCTTGCTTCATTTTTCCCCAGCGTGCAGTTCATGCACATTGCTGTGAAGGTGTGTTTGTGTATGTGCATGCGCAAGCCAGAGGAGGGCACTGCGTCTTCCACCTCTAGGCCTTGTTCCTGAAAGACAGGATCTCTTGATGAACCAGTGCTTACCTGTTACGTTTAGATAGGGTGCCCAACAAATTCCCAGAATCTACCTGTCTCTGCCACCCAATGCTGGGGTCACGGGGACAAGCAGCCATACTCAGCTTTTCTCTGTGGGGGTTGGAAGTCTGAATCTGGTGGTTCATGCTTGCGCTGCAAATACTCACATCCACCGTGTCATCCCCTAGGCTTATCGAGCCTTATTTCTATGAAACCCCTGGGTATCTCTACTGGACCAATTTGGCGACACAAATCTTTCTCATGGTAGCGTCTCTCTACTGCAAGCTCTAAAGCACTGCACCTATTTTATTGATTTCTATCTAAAGCGTTCAGCAGTCACCTGCTCGCCCACTCAGTATTTGTTCAATGAGTTGTAAGCTCAGTGAGCTGGTCCTATCAGTGAGCACATCCTTGATAAAGGGCCTCTTTGAAAAGTCTAACACCACATTGTGCCAACACCACATTGTGCCAACACCACATTGTGCCAACACGTTCTAGAATGCAATAGTGCTGCTGCAATTACACCCATGTAAGTAAAAAGTCAAACAGCCAGCATAGCAATCCACCTCCAAGGAAGGAGTCCGGAACTACCGTTTTTATTTTAAGAAGTACAAAAGGTATGACAAATGTACAAACCAGTTTCTGGTTTGGCGTCAACCAATTCAGCGGGCACACAGGTGATTCCAATGGACAGTGGCGTTTGAACAGCGGTTTTGAAAAGCAATGAATTCAGTTACCTGACAATAAATACCAAATTTGCAGTCTAGCACCCAATAAGAAATCCAGTTTCCAAAGGAGTAATGATCTGTAACCCTCTTGACTTCCTGCCCGTTTCCTCTCCATTCCCCAACAGAGTGAGGACTGCAGCACTCCCTCGCCTGGAAACTCCCACCCTGTCCGTACCATGCTGCTCTCAGAAAGAGACTTGTGGAGATGGGAGACTCCACAGAGGTTGTGGTCTTTGGATGGCACAGACACAGCACACACCCCACTTTCCCACTCTTCTAAGTGCGGAGGGCTTGGATAAACTGACCACTACTTTCAGAGATGTCCTTCATGCTTCTCCTCAGGAGGGTTTCGTATGGAGGGGGTGCGTGTCACTAGAGTGACGTAGGTCTATTGGCCCATCCATCTGTTTGCTATTTATATACCCTAGGGTCATTTTCCTGAGGGCTAGTAACGTGGATAGGCAGGGCAGCCAGAGAGGATGTGCCACACTCACCCTTGAGTGCATACAGCATTTCACAGACCACTCAAAGAAAGGCCCCTGGTAGGACCTGGTCGGCCAGCCTGCTAACCTCATCTAGTGGGCACAGAGAAGAGCAGAGGCAACATCAACACCAAGACTCCTGCCCAGTGTCTCCAAGACTGTGCCCTAGGTAGTGATACTGCTTCTTTGACCTGCTGAACCCAAAGCACCAAAACAGAGCATTCTATAGCGATATGAGCAAACGGAATGAGAATAGTTATGCACCTTGAGAGAATGTGCACCCTGATGTCTGCACCGTGAAATCCAAACAGTAGAATGAGTTTCAAGTCTGATGAAACACATTATGAGCAGAGCCAACAGTTGGACAGTGTCGAGCAGCCTGGAATGTTTTTCACCTGGGACCACAGCCAACAATGAACACTCTGCATCATGACTGGGTTTAAAGATCAGGATGCACAGAAAAACACTAGGGGGCATTTGTGACTGACATCATGAGTACAGTCTGTGCCTGGTATCAGGTATTATCTCTTAATGACTATGGCCAACCAAAGGCAAAGTGGGGGTGGTGGTAGCCAGGCCTAGGCAAGCATACTTGGTGCTCAAAGTGTCACCCATCACGTGCTTGATGCCCAGAACTCAGCCAAGGAGGCGGGGAGCATCAAACGGACAAGTCAGGGTGGTGGTATGAGCACCTCCGGGAAGGACAAGATTCAGGGGTGGGATGTACAGTGTGGGGGCCCTGGACGTCTGGGGCTGGCTTCCACAGCCTAGATTAGCATCTAATGTGTGGGACCTCTACAATTCAGTCCAGAAAACAATGAGCCCGATGTCCAAATGGAGTTTTCTTTTTACCTTTAAACATTTCTATTCTAAGTCAAACAAAAAGCAGCTTGTGGTGTACAATGGCTTGGCTAAAGCCTAGAAGCAAGTTTTAACTAGTCTGTATGGGAATACAAACAGAGCACACCTCTACATCTAAAAGAGGACAACCCTGTAAATCCCTATTGCTAACAAGCACTCTGGGACGCGGCATTGTGCCCTAACACACACAGCTCTTCTTGGCCAAACACTTGCCCAATTAACCTTCAGCTGAGACCAGACACAGCAGAAACACAACAGGCTTTTGAGTTGTTGGGAATGTCTGGTTGTTAAGATCCCAGATAACGTGCGATCCTAAGGTGGACTGCTCCCATATACAGCAAAGTTGCCTGCCATAAACTGGCATTCTGGTTCTACAGACCCCCCACCCCCCACCACACACACACACTGCTCCCTTCTGCACAGTACCACCTGTCCTCACTGCTCCACAGGACACCTACAAGGGCACAGGATTGCTTAGAGAGGCTTTTCTCGTAGAACCAGTCAGGAAGCAGCACCCAGATGCATGGCATCCACTTTGCTGGCCACCTGGCAGTCACTACATGCTTCTCTACCTTACCACTTCCTATAATTATTCCTACACTACACTAAACACACACATCTGCCAGAAGCAACAGCTACAAGTCTGTGGCTTTGCCTCTTTTAACATAAGACACCTAGACACCAAAAGTACTACCCCTAACCAACTGAAATTTTAATCATGCTAAACTCATGCAGCTTATCTGGGGTATCACTGTAATTTTGTTTCCTTCACTCAAGACCATGATGATGAGCATTAGTATCTGCCGTTACTTGTGCTTGCACAGGACTGGTGTGGTTTAGCAATAAATAATAGGCATGAATAATAATAGAAATAACTTATGTAAATGTGGAACTTGATAAAAAAATTCCCCATCTGCTAAGTGCTGTTCCTAGTACACTATTAATTCTGTGTACTAATACATCTATTACTGTTCATAGGAAAATAATGAAGACAAGAGCTGAAATACACATGAATATACTGCTACAAACAGGACCAGAGTGAAAAGATACATGATTTGGCGGGGGTGGGGTGTGTCAAGAAACAATCTACTTTAATTATTCAGAGACTTAAGGTCAAACTCAGACATGCTGGTGACCACAGAAATATTGCTGACTAACACACATTGCTGAATTTTATAGAACTGAAGACTAAAAACATCAAGTATGGGTAGAGGGCCATCAACAGAATGTCACTAAACCCTACCTGAGTTAGGAGCTACAGAACTGTGTTCGATCTGGGCTGGATGTAGGTGTGGCTATGTGTCCCCCGAAAACAAAGCAAAAAAGACCCCCCCCATCTGACAGTCTAAAGGAATTATTTGTGTGACTCAACACTTCACACAAAAGCTTCCTCTACAGAGGTAACCCCCTTTCTGTTCAAGGGATAATCTGCACACTGAAGAAGAAAGAGAGAAGAAATGGGGAACTAAAGAACTATACACTTTTGCCAAATGAAGTAGAAAGCAATTTTTCAAAATGAAATAGTTCCAGGAATAACTTCTTGCCACCATGTGTGTAGCAGGAGAGAAAACAGAAAAATAAACATTTCCTCTGTAATTATATATCTAAAACAAATAAACCAAAAAGACAAACTCTGAGTGTGAGGCGCCTGGTCCGGGGCTTGCAGTGCAGCGTCCTTGGCATCTTTACTCCCGAGCCAGCGAGGAAACTCGGTTGTCATTACTGATGCCCAGAGGCCAGCCGTATGTTTCTAGGGCACCTTGCTTCCTACGATGGCACAATAGAAAGCAGCGGAGCACTGCCCCTCCCCCATATTAACATCTTCGGGGGCTGGCTCGGCTGCTTCGTCACTCTGCCTTGTGGGCTTCAGGTTCAGGAGCGTCAGAATGATTGCAGAAAGCAGACAGGTGGAGAGAGCCAAACTTTTCTCAGGGCCTGGGCAGTGCCTGCTTGGCGTAGCACTTTGATTCAGTGTAAAGAACTGAGGCTTGCCTGTCTGCCACTCTGGAGTGACGTCAAACAGGTGGTGTGTGTGTGTGTGTGTGTGTGTGTGTGTGTGTGTGTGTGTAACACTCAGAAGGAATAAACTGCTTTTGGTCATGGTGTGCCAGAGAAACTGCAATACCCTATCTGTTCACACCCTCTGCACGGAGTCATGATTGGTTCAAGGGGGATGGGTCTTTGAGCAGAAATTTGAATTCAAAATGTAGTATAAAAAACTGACTTTGATAGTGGAAAAACCAAAGTCTTCCTGAGTTGCTATGTTCACATATATACAAACACAGAATTTAGGGCTTTATAATTATGGTTCATACCAGAGTGTAAAACTAGCAGTTCTTTTGTTATCTTTAGAGCTGGTTCAGCACTGCAGTTCTCTACGAAAAGTTTTGTGGGCTCAAATACTGACTCACTGCTCATCTTGTTCCCTTGAATTTAGAAGTGAATCACTGCCAAAGGGCCGTGGATGGGTGGCGTCCTGACTGGGGCC
This sequence comes from Microtus oregoni, assembly GCF_018167655.1. Classification (NCBI taxonomy): domain Eukaryota; kingdom Metazoa; phylum Chordata; class Mammalia; order Rodentia; family Cricetidae; genus Microtus; species Microtus oregoni. The sequence goes on from NW_024543085.1 coordinate 743,872, forward strand.
CTAAAGGAGCCTTTTATTACCAACAAAGCTAGCCTCTTTACAGATGAGGGTTGGCTTCATCTGTGAAGCAGCTGGACACCCTAGAACTACAGGTAATTGGGGTCCCCCAAGTAACCGAAAAGGCATCCTTAAAAATGGATACTTTGGTTACTCAGAAACTAGCTAACGAGCAGTTGTTTAAGCTGTGGAATATTATGAAGATGTTAGTTACTCAGAAACTAGCTAATAAGCAGATGTGTAAGCTGTGGAATATTATGAAGATGTTAGTTACTCAGAAACTAGCTAATAAGCAGCTGTGTAAGCTGTGGAAATTTATGAAGATGTTAGTTACTCAGAAACTAGCTACAAGCAGCTGTGTAAGCTGTGGAATATTATGAAGATGTTAGTTACTCAGAAACTAGCTACAAGCAGCTGTGTAAGCTGTGGAATATTATGAAGATGTTAGTTACTCAGAAACTAGCTAATAAGCAGCTGTGTAAGCTGTGGAATATTATGAAGATGTTAGTTACTCAGAAACTAGCTACAAGCAGCTGTGTAAGCTGTGGACTATTATGAAGATGTTAGTTACTCAGAAACTAGCTACAAGCAGCTGTGTAAGCTGTGGACTATTATGAAGATGTTAGTTACTCAGAAACTAGCTACAAGCAGCTGTGTAAGCTGTGGACTATTATGAAGATGTTAGTTACTCAGAAACTAGCTAATAAGCAGCTGTGTAAGCTGTGGAATATTATGAAGATGTTAGTTACTCAGAAACTAGCTACAAGCAGCTGTGTAAGCTGTGGACTATTATGAAGATGTTAGTTACTCAGAAACTAGCTACAAGCAGCTGTGTAAGCTGTGGACTATTATGAAGATGTTAGTTACTCAGAAACTAGCTACAAGCAGCTGTGTAAGCTGTGGAATATTATGAAGGTGTTAGTTACTTGAAGAAACACGCGAGATGACAGTTAAGGATGTGTGGGAAAAGAGTCTGCAGTAATATTTTTAGAGCATCTCTTTAGGCTTGGTCAGATTTTTCTGAGAGTGCCACCTTGTGGAAGGTCATCAGGCACAACAACAACAAACCCCACTTAAATCTTAGGGGACTGTGAATTTTAATAGACTTCTGCCCCCAAACCAAACCAACTCTAAATTACCTTCCATTCTCACCATTTTCCTTTCGAATTGTTGTAACCGTATTTCTAAACTTTTGAGCAAAAGCAGTTTATTCTCAGGTGGCTGTTTTCTCGGGGGGTCACAGAGGCATGGATATTCTAGCAGCGAGTTAGATTTACCTTGTTGAAAACCCTGGGAAAAATATCTGGAAAAGGCAATTCAGTACTTCATTAGAAAAATTCAAAAAAGCAAATTGAGAGGAACAGTTAAAAACTGAGTATGGGCGGAGGGACACGCCTTTAACCTCAGCCCTAGAGAGACAAAGGCAGGTGAATCTCTGTGAGTTAAAGGCCTGGAACTACAAAGGTAGTTCCAGGACAGCCAGCGCTACACAAATCTTGTCTTGAATAAAAACAAAACAAAACAAACAAACAAAAAATTTTAAACCCCTCTCTTTCAGAAGACAGTAGGGCAAAAGAATAGCTTTGGCTTATGTCCTTAAAAAAACAACAAAACAAAAAGCCAAACCAAACTGGATATGATTGAGATGTGCAATCCAGTGCTTGGAAGAGGCAGGAGGCTGCAGGCAGCACGTCTGCCCGGCTTCTATAACAAGACTTACCCCCCCAAAACAAAGGAGGATTTTTGGATAAGGCTTTTAAGTTGTCTATTCTCACTTGAAGAGGAGGTAAATGCCATTTAAATTTTCATTTTTTATAGTGCCTTTTCTTAGGCATGTATATATATTTTGAGTATAGCTTCAGGTGGCTGCTTTCTTCCTATAAAACGAGGAAGGAACACCAACCATTCTGTGTGTCTCCACAGAATGTGTTTTGTTGACATACCAAGTCAGCAAGTGCTGGATGACCTAAAATTTTTGTTAGAATATACTTAAAGGCAAAAGTGTATTATTCAAAAAGTCTGTAAATCTGGAAATACCCTTTGAATATGCTGTGTTGGTTCCCACTATTCCATAATTTTTAAAGATTCAGAAGTCATATAGTATCTTTATTTTCATGCTACAATGTAAAGTGTACATTCTTCTGTAGGCTATCAATATGTGCTCACTATTACAGGGACTTAGTGCTATCTGCTGAACTCAGCTGTGCAACAAAAGTGTGCTTTCAGAAAGTGAGCTCATAAAAACAGACAGCTGGGTGTGGTGGTGCATGTCATTAATCCCAGGAATCAAGAGGCAGGGCCAGGCAGATCTACTTGAGTTCGAGGCTAACCTGATCTATAAGCGAGTTCCAGGACAGCCATGGCTACACAGGAAACCGTGTGTGTGTGTGTGTGTGTGTGTGTGTGTGTGTGTATCTGTGAGTGTGCACGCATGTGGTTCTCGAACACTTACATGATTTAACTCCCCTAATGAGAATGGCTGTAACTGCCTTTAGTAGGCATAGCTCTTAATAGAAGCAGCTATGGTCCCTTAAAAAATAACTGCACGGGAGCTGCAGAGGTTAAAATCGAGTCCTGCTCTTTCCTGATTTTGCTGAAGACCACAGTTCAGTTCCCAGCACCCACGTCAGCGAGGTTCCAACTCCAGGGGATCCGACACTCTCTCCTGGAGTCTAGGGTACCGGCAACATGCTTGGCATACTCACAGTGGCACATACAGACAAATAAAAGTCTTTAGAAAACAATTTCAGGACATACTTTAAAGTTCAAAATGTTTGGTCCTATTGACTTTCTCAAACTAGCTGACCAGCATTCCATTGCTGAGCCATCTGCACACCTTTCTATTCAAAGAGAAGTAGTTTATGGCAACACCCAGAAGGTATCCTAGACTTTTTATTTTCACTAAAAATGACCACGTAGAAATTCGGTTTTTAAGTGAGGACTTCTGGGCTGTTTGAAGTAAATCACCTGAGACTAAATTCAAATCTACTATTCTGAGAGGAAATCGTGAGAAGCAGGGGACAGTTTCTCTGCTGCTTGGGCGCCCATCTTCTTCAAAGAGGGACAAAGTGGGACGCTGCATCCCACCGGGCGCTCACAGACTGTGTGTCTCAGGGTGGCGGGACGGTCAGGACTCCTCACAAGATGGCTTGGGAGCTCATGGGGACTACTTGGAAAATCTCCCCTCTTGTTTCTGAAGAGGATGTTACAACTCCAGACAGTCTTGCAATGCCAGGGCCCGGGACCAAACCCTGAAGAGAAGCGGTTAGGCACATTCTTCCACTATTTCTACAGTAATTTCAAACCTGTTTCTCATCACTAAAAGCTGTTTCAGCAGAACCCTGGGGCAGAAGGTTTTCGTTAGTGACAAAGGTGTTGAATCCATAGGCCCCAGGGTGAGCCCTGCTCACTGAGCCTTTATTCCACCCTATGCTTCCATGTACTACTAAGGGCCGGGATGGCGAGGTTCCCGACACCCAGAGAACCGCACGAATGAAGAGCTGGGGCAGAGATGAGGTCCAGAGAGGCAGGGATGTCCTTTCTGGATCATTCTGGCACAATATGCCAAGTTTCTAATACCAAAATGTTTGTGACTTAAAATACTACTTAAAGCAGGTTGGTGGTGGCACATACCTTTAGTGCCAGCACTCAGGAGGCAGAGGCAGGAGGATATCTGCGAGTTTGAGGGCAGGCTGGTCTAGAAGAGCTAGTTCCAGGACAGCCAGGACTGTTACACAGAAAAGCCCCGCCTCGAAAAACAAACAAAACAAAATCAACCCCCCGAAAACAACAATCCCTCCAAAACCTACTTAGAAATAAGCCCCAAACAGATGACAATAATGAAGTTGAATACTATACCTTAAAAATTCTGTAGAATACTAAAAGATTCCAGTTTAAGACAGCTGTATTTTCCTCAAACAAAGCAATTCGGGGGAGACACTATTTTTTTTTTCCAAAAGCAAAACCCTCAAAATTATTTTCACTTTATCACATGGATGCTAATCCAAAAAGGAGTAGGCCATGGTGAAGTGAGTTTTATATTCAATTTCTAGGCCCCAGCAAAAGCCTACATTTGGAGCCTTGCTCAAGGCAAAGCAGAACCCACTGCTGTGGTGAGACTTAGGGTAGACCTGCTGGCTGCTCTGAGCCTATCTTGAGCTTTGACGGCACTCACAACACATCCCAGGGCTGTAATGATGATACACAGGACATTCACACAGCCTTGATTTTTTTTTTTAAATCTTGCTTTTGAAAAAAAAAAACTTGTTTCTAAAGAAAGTGAATCAGAAGAATGTAATACATGTATTAAAAAGGGAAAAGACTGACTTCCAGCCCCCAAAGCTCATAAGAAGGGCACCTAACTCACCTCTATCCAAGATAATCACAAGCATTATTCAGCTGCAAAAAAACTCAGTAAGGCTTCAGAATACACCATCTGAATCTGACATCGGTCATTCTGTCCAAGTATGCTGAAACATGATCTAGTTTCTACTTCCATGCACTCCACAAACATGATTAAAAGACAGCTAAACTTCCCCAAAGCTGCTTTCTGTGCTTTCTAATTACCAGTGCACTAAACCTGTGGATAAGGCAAAAGTGGCACGGGATATAGAGGACTGAGAACAGTGAGCAAGGGAAAGTTGTTTATGAAGCCCCGGCCAGGCTGGCTCTACAGAAAGCACAAGGCACCAGAAAACAGCACATCCAGGGGATGGAGAGAAAGTAAACAGTTTCTCTAAAAGGGGGAGAGAGACACCCATCCCCTTAGACATTTCATCCACAATCCACTCTATAAAAATGTAAAGCAATCTATATGGTGGTGACACACTGAACAAGTGACCTCAGAGACAGCAGGTGGGAAGACTACAGTAAGAAAATGTAGGAGGACCCTATTAGGGTTGCAGAATTGGAGCCATGAGCCATGAACAAGGCTGGTAGCAAAGCATTCGGTGAAAGACAGTGGGCAGGCAGAGGTGTGGTGTAGCGGGCAGCTAGGCAATCCGTCCTCAGCTAGGCATGGGAGGAACATGTGTTAGACATGCTGGCGATGGAGAAGGTGGGCACTGTACAGACAAATCAGAACGAGGCAGATGCATGACAGAAAGTATGGGGTGGAAGGTGAGGTGGAGAGAACCTCAGGGCATTCCTGTCTCTAGTCAGAACCATCTCCAAATCAGAGAAGGGAGCAACTCTCTAAAACAAAAAACTAAGTGACAAGAAATGCAAAGGAAATAACATCTCAAACCAGGAAATATAGGCTTTCTTTATCTTTAAAACCTATTTGAAGAACAGTCCCTAAACCTATTGCAAGTAATAAAATGCGTATAGGGCCTTTCCCCAGAGGAGAATTAGGTACTGTGCTATACACAGGACTTAGGACAAGTACATTCAACTTTCCAAAGAGCAAACAGAAGAATGCATGCTTAGAAAAAGTCTCTTTATAGATACCGGGTTTCCCCTCCCTCTCACTTTCTTGTTTTTGTGGTGTCCAAAACTTTATCGTTTACAGCTAGCAAAAGCCTTTGGACAGAAAGGAAATGCTGAGGACATAGGCTCACCTTTCTAACTGGAGAGAAACACACTGCTCAATCACCTTCATTGTACTAAGCCCTCACCTTAGTCTCTAAAATTCAATTATTCTTGTTGTCTACAAAAAGTTAACACTTTACAAGATCAGGAACCTCTCTCTCTCTCTCTCTCTCTCTCTCTCTCTCTGACACTGACACACACACACACACTCTCTCTCTCTCTTTCTCTCTCTCTCTCACAAGTACCAAAGCAGGCCCAGCAGCTGCAGAGATGATGTCATAACTCAGCCGGACCTAGATTACCATCCCACAGCGGGCAGCACTCAAGGTTAGAAAATGAAATGGCAGCACGATGGGTCAGCAGCTTCTCTTCATCTGGAAGTTTTCCAGGTTCTTCAGACAGACAGACAACAAACAGGTGAACGAACATAAAGCGGCAATCGCTCTTGCATTGATTTTGGAACAGTAAACTAGGTGGTCTCCTTGGTGAAGCAGAGCCCATCCAGAAGCTGGCATCTGGAAGGCCTGCAGGCAGCCATCTTCAACTGCTCTGCAAGGCTTTCTCAGGGGACTCGTCAGCCACGGACATGTTCAGATGACCAGCTCATGGTATCCCCCACGATCCTCAGGCTGTGTTCAGCTCCGAGGTGGTCTGGCTGGGTGACAGGTGGGAGTGCAGGTGGTCCTTGTACCTCTCCAGGTCTTGGAAGTACGGGTGATTCAGGGCGCCATAGGCGGATATTCTTTTCGCTGGATTAAACGTCAAGCATTTCTGTAATAAAGAAAACATCTTATCGGAAACATATCAAGGCAAATAGTGCGCTTGTGCATTGGACCTTGGGGGAAGTCCCGGAAAAGTGGCTTCTAAGCTTTCTCTAACTGTTATGCTTTAGGAACAAAGTCACCAGCATGAGAATGAACTAAAACACCATAAACAATAAATATTGCTTCAGTCAAAAAGGTTTAATTTGATTGCCAAATAACTGAGTTAAAAATTACCTTCTAGAATTATAACTTATTCAAGAGTTGAATACTCTGGTAGGCTGTGAGGAACATCCTTACCCTTGCCCTTGACCATCAGCTGACTGAGGTCTTCAGGGATATCGTGTTTCTTCTGGGAGCAGCTACCTGCTTCCATGAGACAAACATATGGCAGGAACCTGCGGCCTCTCTGGCCTGGGAGGCAGGATGAGACAGATACGAGAAGAGCAGGTTTCGATCCACAGTGTGAATCAGGTAGTAAGGGCTCTTAACTCGACTTCTTATTCACCAGGGCTCTGACGACGAGAACAGTGCAGAAGGAGGGCCTTCCGTGTCCCCAAGGGCAGGACCGGATACATGACAGCAGTAACGAGGAGTCTGATAGTACAAAAGTGCTCAGTTTGTTTTCTTAAAAGATACTTCATTTTAGGTATGTGTATATTTGAGTCTGCGTGGGGGAATGTGCACAACAGCTCAGGTACCCGTGGAGGCCAGAGGTGCTGGGCACTGAGCCCGAGTTCTCGGCAAAAGCTGCCCATATTCGTAAGAACTGAGACATCTCTCCAGCTTCCGAATCTCATTTTCAGCAGGATATTTTATATGTGCATAGCACACTAAATGTTTATTGAATAAAGCAATAACTAGAAAAATTGCTACTTGGTTCCTTTGGGGAAAACATTTGCATGGATATGATTATCAAGTTGCTTCAAGTAGCATGGAACTTTAAACAAGAAAACACATTTTCTTGTCAAGAAGCCTGTGCCCCCAAAATCCAGAGCCTTCTTACACTGCATCCAAATAAACATGCAAAACATGGTGCTAAGAGCTGCGGTAGAAAAGATATTCCAGAGTCAAAAACAAGCAGCTGGAAACAAAATTCACAGGAAGACCACAGCCTCCCATGTCATGTGGTTGGGATACACAACGTTGGCCGTCCACAGGAAGACCACAGCCTCCTGTGTCGTGTGGTTGGGATACACAACGTTGGCCGTCCAGTTTCAATGGGCTCTGGCCAACTATGATCCGGGAACTTACCAGAAGTAGGTCTTTGCCTAGTTCGTCAATATCTGTCACGAATTTCTCGATGGGTTGGGCAGATTTGGATTGGAAAGCCTGTCTGGGAAGAGCAACATCCCTGGGCCAGTCTTCTTCCCCTGGGAGTCCAATCACGCTACAGAAGAACCAGAAGGGAATGTGAACGTTGGCGGTCATATAGCTTCCTGACAAAATCCTAGAGCAGGCACGCGGCACAGTCTCAGAGAACACTATGGAGTTCATTCACAGGAAGCAAGCGAAGTCCGTGGCAGCAGACACTAGCGGGAGGTTCGCAGGTGAGACAAGTCCTGGTGCAGTGACGAGGCAGGGCCACGCAGGGCCACCTGGACACCCAAGTATGCCTCTCTGGGCCAATGGAGCTCTACTCTGTGTTCTGATTGAAGAGCTCTGAGAAGACGAGTTTTCATGATACCCATCCAGTACAGTGTAATAATAACAACACATTACTTTAGCCAGGTTTTTAAACTAAAGAGTAATTTTCTAAATAATTACATAAATTAGACTCAAAAAATAAGGTTAAAAAGCATGTCAGCCCTATCTTATGCAAGCACTATTTAGTGGTATTCCAAAGTGAGAGACAGTCCACCAAAACGATGTCATTTGGGTTTCCCCCGACAACCGTTCTGGGATTAGAGACGTGGAGGGAAAGCCAGCCACAGGCTTTGGGAAGAGGCAGCTGTGGCTTCAGATTCAGCACCTGCCCTTAACTGACATGCAAGGACAAATTACATGACAACCATGAGCTTTGGCGTCATTTATCTGCGACAGTAGTAATTGGCAGTTACAGGAGGGTTGGTGGTAATTTATTGGAACCGTATACGACAGTGCCTGGCATACACTGGCACGCAGCCGATATCCATTCGTTACTTATTACTGGCAGGCTGGTGGCCCCGTACAATTTATACATATGTAGTATTATTTCTAGTTTACGTATAGGTAGTTAAGTGTTATTCGGAGAGTACACAGACTCTGAGTAACTCTGAACTAAAAAAACAAAAACATAATTTTGTAGACAGGTTGTATAGATGCAGATCCTGATCCAAACTATTTCTGCCCCAGTTAGAAATGGCGCTGACCCACATTAAAGCTCCGCTCTGCACCTTCTGCGGCACAGAACCAGGGGTGGCTGCAACCATCTTGCAGGAAGATAGGTGATAAATGTCACAAGATCTACAGGGCTTTGTCACTGTTCCCTTCTCAGGTCACAGACCTCCCTGGGGAGAGCACATTCCCCATCACCTGTGCACACGTCACGAGGCATGGAGCAAGAAACTGGCTCTGTTCCTTCCCTCCGGCATCAACAGACAGCCACATAAAGGCATGTGATATGCTTTTATGGATATACTCATAGATATACTGGAACCAACGAGCAAATCACGGCTGAGCAACACACAACTATGTTCAATAGTAAGAACCATAACGTGAGGAAGGAAGGGGTAAAAACATCACTCTACCTACGAAAGCCGACCCCGGGGCGTGCTTGAATAGACTGGCCACAGAGAAAAAGAAAACCCTTCCTAACCCGTTTCCATCAGGACATTGTACAACTTTCTCATCGTACACCTATAAATGGATTATAAAGATGCTTGGAATTCAAATTATTTTATTGGCAGCATTTTTTAAAGATAGTGTTTCACCGTGCAGCCCAGGCTGGCCTCAAACTCATAATCCTCTGGTCTCAGTCTCCTGAGTATTATTAGCAGTCTCAAACATGGATTTGAAATATTAGGAATACAGCAGTCAGAAGCCAAAAAAATTTCAGAGAAACACTATGTCTATCTGCATAATATGTAAGTACATATCAACTCCACATAAGGCACAGAGATATATGCATACATAAATGCATACACATATAAAAATTAAAGTCCACCCTACTGTCTTCTCTGGCTCCTGTAAGAAACAATGTCAAGTAGTTTGGCAGTGACACTAGGGTGCAGCATGGTCCCTTTCCTGCGGAGAGGACCCTTCAGATTAATGAGGCAAAGCCAGAAACCAAGAAGTATAATCTAAAGGCACAAAACATGCAAAGCTTTGTGGTTGCTTTTCTGTTAGCCACGTGGGAGTGCCAGGCCTTGGCCAAAAGTCGAATGGGCTTTCCCACGGGGCGAGCCAAATGTTCCTTTTGACCCACTGCACTGGCTCCGTGGTCTGCAGACTCCCAGGAACAGTAAGGATGAGAGGGCAGGTGACGATCTCCACTGCCCGGTGGCAGATGTCACCAAGATTGTCCTCCACAGGGGGAAAACTAGAAAGTTTACTTTCCTGGGTCCGTCCTTGAGGATCACATGCACACAGAACACATTTCACAGTCTCGGGAAACACAAGTCCACCAGCGCATGACAGGAGTTTCCACGCAAAAGTAGGTTAACACACTGGCTTGGTTGAGAATGTGTCCATTCTACGGGATTGTCAGGAGACAAGCTTGGTGACTCCCCAGACCAGACCAGACCATACCAGACCAACGATAACAAAGTCAACTGCCTCCCTGACACACAAATCAAAGCCAGCAAATGTTCTTTCAGCTTCAAAGCAGGAAGAGCTTCCGGTTCCCAGAAGAACCCAGTCATTAGCTTGGGGTGAATTCCAGGTGTGAAGCAATCATGCTCAAGTAAATAATTATCGTTTTGTTTGTTTATTTGTTTGTTTTTGTGGGGCAGTGGATCTTATAACTTTTTACAATTCCATTAAAAAAAATCACTTGAGATTGAGATTCATAAAAACGTTACCAACCAACGAGGGTGGTGACTTGTAGCCAGGACTCCTGTGCGCTTTCCATTCTATTTCATTTGGGGTGGGGCTCGGCAAAAGCACATATCCAAAAAGGATGCCACACAGTTACATTCTAGTGACATGAAAGCATGCCCATCCTCACATGCACAAGCGGAGGCACGAAAGAGGTTTGCAAATCATCACAGAGCAATAATGGAACAAACAACCGGAAGCAACACGCGGGTTGGAAAGCAGACTGAACAGAGAACCTAAAGTTGGTTCCGTTTCTCAGGTGAAAAAGCTAAAGAAAACAGGGTTAAGCCAGCAATCACCAGCCAGGCATGGGGCAGTAAACCCACTGAAGGGTGCTTCGTGTGACTTCTTCTTACTTACAGCTGTCACAGGTGAGAACCTAGGCTCTCATTCCCTGGTTTGCTGTTCTGGGGGAAAATGTGACTGGGTAGCATTTTTGTCCTTGGCTTGGAAATGCAATGCCAAACCAACAAGAATGATCAAGGACTTTCAATGGGAATAGGATGCCTATATGGACAGGAGAGATGTGACCACAAGCAGACAACATCTGCACTATGGAGATGGCACTCAGAGCTCAGCCAAGCATGGAGAAGCAGCGAAAAGCCACCGAGGCAGCGCACAAGCATTCAGAGCACAGCAGCAAGGTTACTCATCATGACCGCCCTAAGTGAGGTTCTCTTCCTCGTCCCAACTCACCACACCAACTAGTAAGACTGTCTGCAGCTTCAGCTTGAGGCAAGAGAGATAAGAGAGAAACAAGAACATCAGAGGACAGTCGCTGCGGACATTCACGTGATGTAAGACTATAATTTTTTACTTACTCCAAGATTTTTCCTAGTTGATCCACATCTGAACTTCCACGAAAAAGAGGCCTAGAAGAATAAAGACACATTTTAAAACCAGGCATTTCCTGACGTTACAATCCAATCATTGCCATTATCACTGTTCCAGCAGAAAGCCAAAGATTCTTTACTGGTGTGAGAAAGAAGTGTGACTGCCCCTCTCTGGTGAAGGAAGGCTTGCCAAGTGTTTCCCTTGCAACGGGAACTCTTGAGGAGTCTGACTTCCATAACCATGTATCCTGTTTGCTGCCATTCCAACAACAAAGCTACCATGGTCTACAGGCCCAGGCTTTAAAGTTCAGTTTAACCTGTCACAGTGTGGAGCCCATCTTGGTCTGAGCCTTCCACTGAAGGTATGTGGGAGTCCTGAGGATGTCCTCAGGCTTCTCTAGTTGTCCTGGACGCTGTAGCATGCTGGGTCTCTTTTTTTCTTAATTACACCCCTTTCCTTTCTCTTGGTATTACTGCTAACAATTACAAGTTCAAAAATCTTACGCTCTGGGCTTCAGAGACAACCGTGTCCTCTCGGAGTGCTAAGCCTTTCTTATCTGCAGCAACCATTTCATTTGCAATGAAATAAGCTCGCTTTGTGACATTTCTGGTCTTTTCCCAAGTAACCCAAACAGTCCTTTGAGGGTGGGGACGTCTCTAGGTTTCCCCATAAGTCTAAATACCGTTCCCTAACTAAAACACACTTATTAAATATTTTTGTGGTTTACAACCGTAGTACATAAATAAATATTTCTCAACTCCTGTTTAGTGAATGGCATAGACAGTTATTTTTTCTTTCTCTTTCTATTTTTTTGTTTATTTTTGAGTCAGAGCTTTATTCCAAAGCCCACTCTGGTTGGGAATTTATTATGTGGACTCAGGTCAGCTTCAAACTTACCACCCAGCTGCCTCAGTTTCTCTAGTGCCAAACCACTAAAACTGGCTCTATTAATAACAACCTATGTAAAATATTTATAGGTTATTGTCAAGAATTGTATACCTTGTTATATTAGATATCAAATTATAGTGTGTGTGTTACTGTCTAGTTGACTATAGGCCCAGGGTCATACCTATAGAAATACAGTCATGTATGAACGGCATACATTACTGAGGCCTTAGACAAGTCCCAAAATAGCAAAGCAAAAAGTGAAAAAGTGACATAAAATTCAAAAAACAAAACAAAAAAATTATGGATTCTTAGCAGCTATCTTGTACAGAGTATGAATGCTGTATCTAGCACATTCCCAAACAGGGTGTCACTAACTTCCACAAAACTCCAGGAGCAGCACTGTAGACGAGGAAGCAGGACTAGCGGATGACATGTGACTTACTACAGAATTACAGACTGGAAATTCAAACCAGGTCGGCTATGCCCCAAAGCCTGCACTGCGCATCTCATGGTTATGTTGAAACACATTATTTTCACGACCGATGTTCTGCAGCTAAAGCCACCGAGAGAGGCAGCGTGGGACTCTGGGAAGGTGTTCTTCAGAATCCTGATATTTCACAAGCTAGTGCTGTGGGATCCTGTAATCAGACTGCTTTCTGAACATCTACGAGCCTTTAAATTCTGTTCTACGTCAACAAGGAACAAAGCAACCCACCGGCTTAATGGTGTTGCGTCCTCTGCACACTCACTGGGGGGTGCTATGTCTAAGTGTGAGTGTCAGGCATTTTATGAAGAGATGAAGCTTTGGAGGGGGGTTCTGTTCACATGAATGAGACTGGAGATCTAGTAGGTAGAAAGATGTGCCCTGTCCCTTCTGTCTTGTGAGGAGGCAGCAAGAAGCTGGTGTTTTGGAAGCAGGCAACCTTCACTAGACACAGGACCCACAGGCATCTTCATCCTAGGTTTCTCAGCTTAAAGAACCATGCACAATAAACTTCTTATAAAACACTACTCAGTCTAGGGTTCATCTACAATCATCAAATAGACCAAGACAACGGTCCTTTTGGATACTTAAGTCTGCTCCCGGGCCCAATCTTTTTGCTCATACTTACTTTTTATTCTTCCAAAGTACCAAATACATAAATTTTCTAGAAACAATATTCCGCTTTATTTTCACTAAAATGTTTGCTTGCTTGATATCAGAGAAAATTAAGAAATTATAAAGGCAAAGTCTAAATGTCATTCTGAGGTATAGGAATACATAACTGACCCTCCCTAAGGGTCAGGGCTCCCAGGTTAACCCAGTTTATACACAGAGGAAGGATGTTAGCTAAGCTTGGGTGCTGATTACGTACGTGGCTCTGTCACCATGCTAGCTGGAATACCTCTCGTGAGCATCGTGGCCACAGACGTTGGTGAGAAACTACTTCTGAGTATCACAGAACTGCTTAACACCAACACGCTGGTAACAACTATTGAGAAGCAAGCTAAAGAGGCTGTCTTCAGTCGATACCTCTAGGAAAAGACCTAAACCTGTCTCTTGTTCTGGGGTGTGTGTCTTGTAGTCTATTCAGGCAGCTTTAACAGACTCATAAACCAGAGAACAGTCCCAGAAACAACAGAAATGGAGCTCTCTTAGTTTGAGGATGGGAACCAGGTGAGGGCCCACTCCCAGCTCTGTAAAATGGCTTGGTTGCCTTCTTGCTTCCTCGAGACCAGCTTGAAAGAGAAGGCACCTCTCTGACCTGTCTTCGTGTGACGTAACGGTCTACCTGAAGGTTAAGATGTTTCAACACACAGGTTTTGGAGACAGTGGCTCAGCACTGGTCACTGAAACCCAGCCCCATACTCAGCTACACAGGGGCTCACGTCTTTAGTACCCATCCCACTGCTGGGTGTTACAGCAGAGGACACCCAGGCCCCTCTATTCTGCTACTGGCTTTATCTCTACTTATTGGCTGGGTTTGGCCTACAGGATGGAAAGCTGTGCTGTCTTTGAATTAGCTCTTGGGACTTAGGTACAACCTTTCTTTTGGTGAACACTCAGATGATGCAGCAATTCAGGGTACAGGCCAAAATGAGTGCCACCACCGCGGGGACCGCTGGCGTGTGACTCTTGAGTTTTGTCACTTTGCTTTGCAGCAGATGTGGTTTGGCTTTAGTGACACAGAGTCACTGAGCTGTGACGGCACAAGTAAAATGTCTGTTGTCAGTGCACTGGTTCCCTGGATACAAATACATAGTCCAAAAACAATGAAGGTGGGTCACATGGTAGAGGGAAGAGGCGACGAAACTGATTACAAATGTGATGAAAAATTTAGAAACAATCTGGTTTCTAGAAGAAAATTCTAAATAGTTTATAGGAAGTAGTTTAAGTCTACAGGAGGTAATCTGTGCACATCCAGAAAATGGTGGGGTGCAATGAGAACAAGAATAAATGCTTTCATCATGTTGACATTTTGAGTGGTAGAATATGGAGAGGAAAAGTAAGAGAGCTACTGAGACCTCAGGACATAATCTGTCTTTGATGTTCTCAGATTTAAAAAGATTTCAGAGGTAAGCCTGTGTATTCTTAGGATACAAAAGAGGACACATGATGACTGACATCAGTTTTAATAATTATTCCCCTTTGCTGTGTTAGACATTCTCAAACTTCATGTTCCAAGACAAATTAAACAGGGACAAGTACGGACATAAGCGCACGCACATGTCTGTCTGTTTGTGTGCATGTGTCGCTGGGAACTGAATTCCATGTTTGCCATCAGCACCTGTGCTGTATCTGAGCAGATGAGCATCACATGGGTCTTTGGATTAGCGTCAGCTGACAGGTTTACTACCCCACTTGCTTTTCTCCAGGAGGCATACTACTACTATATGCCAAGCTCACAAGAACAGCTATGTCCCGAGACCCCTCAGCTGTTGTAGCGGATCTATCGCTCGTGACAACTTGTGCCCCTAATAACAATACACCTTCCAGTCATGCCTCGCCTGTATGCCAACAGGAAGCCACAAGCATTGGTAATTTACAATGGATGTGATAGCTTCTCCCTGGCCCCAGCATGGCCTTTTCCTATTCATTCAGTCATGACTTTATCTGCGTGGTCTATTTATTCACTGCTCCAACCATTCACTTCATTCTTTTCAATGCCATACATAAACAAACAAGCTGCTAACAACACCCTTGGCATCTCCCACAGAAAGAAGCACAATTGTTCCACAAATGATAGCATAAGTGGAGCTAAGATAATAGGACAGCAATTTGGAAAGTGTCTTCATGGCATACTCCCTAATAAAGAAAAAAGGATAAATGAGGTTTGTTTCTAGCTCCAAATTGTACGATTGTTCATCAGCCCCCTGTACCTTTCATCTCTGGGCATAAGTGACTATGTGTGAATAATCTACTTTATATGTGCTTATGACTGCACTAATTTTTTAGTTTTAAATATGTATTTTTATATATGTATGTACATATATACAAGCATACATAAACACTACTCTCTTCTTAATGAGGTACAGATGTGAAAATTGTTAGAGCAAGACTTGGTAATCAACAGGTTCTCAGTAGACACAGAGGGAAGTAATATATATTCAAAACAATAAATACCACACACTGATAAAGTGGAAAGTGTAACTACAGAAAACGGACCACAGTCACTGTCTATGCTTTGAGCCGAGGAGATGGCTTGGTGGGTAAAGAGCCTGCTGTATAAGCATGTGGACCTGGGTTCAAATGCCCAGAACCCGCAAGAAGCCTCTGGTCTAGTGATGTGCAAATGTGATCCCACGTGATCTGGTGCTCAGTGTTAAGATGGGAATCAGAGAAGGGTCAGCAAGCTTGTGTAGGCATCAGGGAACAACAGAGACCTGGTGTTAAGCAAGGTGGGAAGGTGAGGACCAATACTCAAGATACCCTTTGACCTCCACGTATACTTACCCCAACAGGACAATCTTTTTTTTTTTTTTGCAAGAATTCTTTCACTTATAGATAGGAATTTTTTCCTACTTTGAACTCCCACACGAACTAAGGCTTTGTCATGTGACACTTTGAAACCAATTTATTTATCAATACTTATGTGTGTGTGGCTAATGCCTGGAAAATGAATATTACTATAACATCTATTTTTGGGGTGTAGGATCTCACCAACACCAAGCATACCTGCCATCTCCAAGGTATACTACACCATTTGTAATGATTTATGAGTAAGAATTTTGTTTCTAAGTTTTTCTGTTAAGATATTCCTTCTTACACATCATAACTACAAATGTGAAGATAAAACTCTGGTTTTAAACTGCTTTGTTTGCTTGCTTATCTACTTTTTTAATTTATGGTATGTACACACGAGTGTCACAGTGGGCATCTGGAGGTCAGCGGGCAGCTTTTAGGAGCTGGCTCTCTCCTTCTAAAATGCGGTGCTGGAGACCGAGTTAAGGTTCTAACTTTGGCCAAAGCCCTCTTTACCTGCTAAGCCACCTCTGATAGCCCTGAAACCCTTTATGAAACAAATACATTTCATTTACATAGTTAAGGGTTTCTTTCTACTATGAAGGGAGTATTGCAAAGTTCAATGGCAAGCCTGCATTCCTTTCAAAGTACAGTGAGGCCAGTCCTCTGATGAATACCATCTATGGAACCGCCACGTCAAAACGAGCACACGTTTTGGTGTTGAGGCAAGGATTCCCCACAAGTCTCCTTTGACATTTTCCCTGTACGTCTTCCTTCCTGTTAAATATAGACATGCATTTCTGGTGGTGGTGGGAATTAAGCTGGGAATCTCACAAGTGCCGGGCAAGCAATCTACCACACTGCGCTGCCTTTTCAGCCCAGTGCTAAAAGGCTGTTTGTTGACTGGAGAAAAGACCGGTATGGACTGTACTGGAAACACCCAACTCAACCATTTCTCCCTAAATGACTTTAGGAAAGTCCCTTGGCCTGTTTCATTCTTAGGTGACTCATTTGTGAACGGAGAGAATAACACCTACTTCATGGATCCACTAAGTGATACTTTATCATATACACAACGCCAGCTTCCAAACAGATCTACAAGTGGTAAACACACACACACATACACACACACACACACACACACACACACACACACACACACACTCCCCTTGCTCTTGGCCAACATTATACTGGATGAGAAAGTGCTTCAGATGGTAAATGAGTAGGGAAAGAGGCTGGGTGTGGCTGCAATCAAGTTTGAGGCCAGCCTGGTCTCCACAGCGAGTTCCAAGCCAGGCACATAAGTTAGACCTGGTTTCAAAAACCAAAACCAAAACCAAAACCGACCAAACAAAAAGAAAAAACAAAATCTCCCGTCACCAAAGTGAGCTCCTTTACTCAAGCCTAGCAGTCCTTTTTCTGGGTTACTATACATTTATCACTACGCACAGTAAAGGTCTTGTAACTAACTAAAGAAAGAAAGAAAGAAAGACTTCTGTCAGGGATAAGGCTAATTTTCCTGGAGAGAGAGCTCATTAAGCCTCAACTGGCAAAACCACTTCCTCTACTGTTAAGTTAGGAGCATGTTCCCAGTCCCTGGCCTGGGGGTTGCTTTGCTCTGGACTCCAAATCCCAGCAGGCCAGGTCCTGACCCCTCCCTGGGGCGGGGGTTAGGACCACTTTTCCCCCAGAGTATTTAAATGAGCTCCCAAAAGAGGAACACGTGGTGGTCTCCTTTTCTCCCTCCTGGTGGTCGAGATTGTGCAGCTTTCATGACCCCCCCCCCCCCCCCCCCCCCGGGACCACCGAGAGTGCAGAACGCAGAACTCCCATTAAACCTGGATATTTCTTAATTTGACTTGTTTTGATTTGGCTTATTGGGAATTTTGCGTCGGCAGGGAGCTCGCGTTAGGAAACATTCCTAAGATCTACCATGTGTTGCTTAGTGACCCTGCTATCAGCGAGCTTGCCTGGGTCAGATCACAGTGGCCAGCTAAGAAGAACATACAGACACCACGGGTAGCTCAGTGAGCAGTGGAAACATTTAGAAGTGGGTGTTCCCTACTGCAGAAGCGTACATGGGCAGGGCTGTTAAAGAAAGGAAATGATTCATGCATAGTGGAAGACGAAGGATTTAATTGATAAATTCTTCCACTTTGCTAAACAGGCATGGAAGCCAGGGGTCACCCTATGGAACACCTCTGTAACCTGCATTTGAACCATGGCCATGCTTTGGCTGCTGCCTTCTTTGATGGGTAGAGGAATTTTCCATGTCCACAAAGTGACCTTTGGCAAAGTATTATCTTCCTATTTTATCCTTGCTTTACACTCCCTTCTGTAGTTTTACCTGAGAACCTTAACTTATCACTCTACAGTTACCAGCTACTCAACTCAGCAGATCCAACAGAAAAATCAATTCGTGGACTTGTTTAATAAATACTAATTGAGCGATAACCCACTTAGCACAGAAGGCTTTAAGTTGGAGGCAGAGACAAAAGTTCTTGCTGTGAAATACACCGTGAAATTGTCAATTATATAACATTATGTGTGTTCTTTATATATAAAGCATTTGGAGGGACCACAGTTGTGGCTCAGTGGTGTGTGCTGCTCTTGGGTTTGGTTCCCAGTACCTGCATTAGCAGTGAACTATAGTTCAGGGGCTCTGATGCCCTCATTGGGTCTCTGTAGTTTCCTGCGCAGACATGGTACACATGTAGACACACACACACACACACACACACACACACACACTCATAAATAAAAGTAAATTAAAAATAAAGTGTTTGGAATCCACATAATCACTATTTGAATTACACTGAACATTATTTATAAACATACATATTTGCCATAAGAATTATGCTCTCCTTGGAAAGATAAAGGCATGGTTATACAGGGATGTCTACCTTATGTTACTGATAAAGCCCTACACTCAGCATAATTATTTAATATCTACTAAATTTTGATCCTCTGTTACAGATGGAAATCAAATTACCTGAGGAAACAGCCGAGGAAGTGGGTAAGGTGCTCTTTGTGACTTCAACAGACAGGAACTAGAAGCAGTTTAGAGAGATTAATATGACGAGGATTGACTGCGTTAGTTCTGGGGACAAGGTTAGTGCACAAGAGAGAGGACAAGGGTCCACCTCGGCAGGACAAGGCAGCATGGAGAAATGGAGAAACACCTGGTGTAAGATGATCTGAAGAAAGACTGACCCTGACTTGGGAGAAGAAGAAGCAGGGTTTCGAGTCTATAGTGTTCCCATAGCTACGCAGAACGCCACAGGAGTGTGCATCGCGTGAGTATGTGATGTCCATGAAGGTCAGCAGAGGCTTTGGTATCCTGTGGAGCTGGAGGTAGAGTTGGCTGTCAGCTCCCCTACGGTGCAGGTGCTGGGAAATCAACTCAGATCCTCTGCCAGAGCAGTACACTACATACATGGCCTCACACGCAGGACCAGCTCTCTGCCCACTAGCAAAATTAATTTTAGCTACATCTTTTATAATTAAAATGTACAGGGGCTGGAGAGATGGCTCAATGGTTAAGAGCATTGCCTGCTCTTCCAAAGGTCCTGAGTTCAATTCCCAGCAACCACATGGTGGCTCACAACCATCTGTAAAGAGGTCTGGCGCCCTCTTCTGGCCTTCAGGCATACACACAGACAGAATATTGTATACATAATAAATATTAAAAAAATAAATAAAATGTACAAAATGGTTTATTAAAAAATGAAGAGTGAGTGCTATGAAAACAAAGAAGTTAGGCACGCTTGGGTATATACCACACAGCGCTGAAAACACAAGTCTGTACAAAGATTTGTGCACGAATGGTCATAACACACTTTCCTAATGAGCGAAAGCAGCAAGAAGGTCCGATGAATGTGAAAAGAACGAGCAGCTATGTGACAGGAAGTCGTTTAGCCATAAAAGAGAATGAACTGCTACAGCAACAGGCAGGTGACCTCTGAAGAACACATATGGTATGGGTCTGTTTATATCGATATATACGGATCCACAGACCCGTAAGCTAGACTTGTGGTTGTCTAGAACTGGTTCGCTGAGTAGTTGACTATATGATATGTACAATATCTATGTCCCAAACAGTTCAGATGCTTAAATCCTAGTCTCAAAGTGATGGTCATGAACTAGAGGATGCGTGGGGTTAGCCAGGGCCTTAGGGAAGTTCTTCAGGGACTCTCCCCAGGCTGCCACGTGAAGACACGCTGAGACGGCTGTCAACGCGGACGCCCTAGATTCCCCAACTGTGAGAAACAAGTTCTGCTGTTTATAATCCATCAAGTTCTTACATCGTGTTAGAGCTGCTTTAGCTGCCTGAGACAGACTGTGAATGGATGCTGAGTTTCCCTCAGCAACGTGGTGATCAGAACGTGGTCGTGAGTGTGTCAAACACCACTGAAATGATACAATTTATTCTAGTGGAGACTTAGTACACAACACCAGCCAGTTCAAATAAGCAGTTATTACAGATTCTGGGTGGAAAACTACTTCTGACCAGCTTAAGTACACAGTAGGGAAAGAGTGACAAACACATATTTACCACAGAGTCAGAGCCCTCACCTGCTGACACACAAGCCCTGAAAAACCCAAGAATGTGGTGAATCTCTATCATCTGAAAATTTAAAATTAAATAATAAAATAATTAACTCTGGTTTCAAAAAAGGCCTGTTCTGATACTGATACAGGTCAGACTCTGCATTCCCCACTCCTATGCCTGTCCATTTGTGTTAATTACTTGTTGGCTGGTATCTACACCACCGCAGGCTATGCCTTAGGGCTAGCTCGTTATAAAACTTCTGTGTCTATAGTGTCTAACATGCAGTTTTGTTTCGAGAAATGAACTTGCCAAGGAATGGCTACTACTCATCTCTTTATGAAGACTTCCCCTTCTCTTCCATAAACTTCAGTTCCTTATTTCAAAATGGGCTCTCTTGGTCTTTACAAGTTCACACATTCAACTGTGAACATGTGTATTTGCACGAATATGTATATTCGAATGGAAATGCACAGAGAAACAAAACTGGATTTGACTTAATGTCAGTCTGAACAAGGCACTAGATAATATCTGCCTAGAAATCATGAGTATCTAAAAAGTGGGGCTCATTCACAGTTATTATCCTAACTAAGAATTTTTAGCAAAACCATCAGAAGTGACAAGAAGGAGGAATGCCTCGGTGCTGACCTCACACAGGCATGCAGGTAGCGATGGGGTGCTTGGAAGGCAAAGGGAAAAAAGCCTGAAGGGGGAAAAATACGGCAAAGGCAAAATAAGGAATGAAAGAACAGAGGGGCTGGAGAGATGGCTCAGAGGATAAGAGCATTGCCTGCTCTTCCAAAGGTCCTGAGTTCAATTCCCAGCAACCACATGGTGGCTCACAACCATCTGTAATGAGGTCTGGTGCCCTCATCTGGCCTGCGGGCATACACACAGACAGAATATTGTATACATAATAAATAAATAAATAAATAAATAAATAAATAAATAAATAAAAAACAGAGAGGGGAGGAGGACATCGGTCCAGAAAGGGAGAATGGCCCCTACTGAAAAGGAAGGACTGAAGTGGAGAAGAGAAAGTCCTCTACTAGGGAACGGAGGTGCGCTCATGGGGAGGCGTGTGCCAGCATCTCAGTATTTAGGAGCACTGTTTGCTAACTGCCCTAAAAAGAAATCACTGGATGGATGTTTTTCTTGGTACCAGATGTGAATAATTTATGGTTCTGCAAAGGGCTCACACTGACTAGGAGCGTGAGTAGTGTGGAGCTGGTGGGCGGGGCGAGAACGAGGCAGGGCCAGCACACAGCTTAAGGAAGAGGGGCATCCCATTGTTTTTAATTCAAAATTGAGAGTCAAAATTAAACAAAGGATCATTAAATCACTTGAGCTTTTTGATGAACAGACCCCACCCCCAATTAGTATATTTACCGAGTCAACGATCCATAAACATGAATAGAAAGACTAAGTCATTAAGAGAAAAGTCAATGGGAATGATTCTAAATTTACCATTTTCTGCATGTAGCAGCAGAGAACTGAGCTTAACTAGCAGCTTATACCACTGACTATAATGAGATACATGAGTGATGTTTCTCCCTCTGACTGAGTTGAAAGCCATAAACAAGCATATCCACATAATGATGACAGTCACATGATAGGAATGGAAATATGCCTTCTGAAAGCACCTCTTGGTCTGGAGAGATAACTTAGTAGCTTGCTGCCAAGCTTGACAAACCAAGTTCAGTCCCTGGGTCCCACTCAGTGAAAGGAGAGAGCCAATTCTCCGAAGTTGTTCTCTGACCTTCATATGCATGCCATGGAATATCTGAACCCAGAGGACTCGTTCTTTGACATGGCGTTTGTTTGTTTCTGCAACAGCATGTCTTAGGAACTCTGCTGTGTGTGAGATCACTACTATACTACCGCACGGTCCTGTTTTTGCAAAAGCTGTAATTCACGTGGCGGCAGCTATCAGCAAATGCCGTTTTTTTTTTTTTTTTCTGGATCTGAAGCCTTAAAAACTGATAAATCTCTTGAGATTTTTGAAATGAAATAATCTGTTGGCTGGAGTAGTTTATAATTATTTTTGAATATACATTGTTGGGCAGTGGTAGCACACACCTTGAATCCCAGCACCAGGAAGGCAGAGAGAGCCAGGTGGATTGCTGTGAGTTAGAGGCCAGCCTGTTCTACAAAGTGAGTTCCAGGACAGCTAGGGATATAGAGAATCCTGTCTTGAAAAACCAAACACACACACGCACACGCACACACACGCACACACCCACACGCACACACGCACGCACACACACACACACGCACACACACACGCACGCACGCACACACGCACGCACGCACCCACACTTTATGGAACAAGAGGGATGGTTTAGTGGTCAGTAAGCCTGATGCCCTCCCTGAGTTTGAACTCTGAGACCCACACCGTGGAAGGAGAGACGTGTCTAATAATCTCCACAAGCACAGTTACATACCTACAATTATGCCTGATAATTTTAAAAAGCTCTGCTCATAAAGGAACCATAAGCATCAGTCAGTACCACAAATGCCCTGAAGTTGCAGTGAACGATTCAAACATTGCCTGTAAATATGCTACACAAGACTGATTTTCTCATTTTTCCTCTTAAACTTAGAATCTGCTTAGTATAAAACATGAACTCTGACCTTTAGAGTCAGAGACACTGTTTACTCGTCTTTGAGATCTGCAGTACTGTCTGACCAGCGAAACATAACACGTGTCCTGTCGCATCACACCGTGCTCAACAGAGAACTGGTTTTCTTTATTTTACATCAGTTGGTGTTTTGCCTACATATATGTCTGTGTGAGGGTGTCAGATTCCCTGAAACTGGAGGTACAGACAGTTGTGAGCTGCCATGTGGGTGCTGGGAATTGAACCCAGGTCCTCCGGAAGAGCAGCCTTACCATCTCTCCAGTCCGGCGTCCAAAAGATCT
Source organism: Microtus oregoni (assembly GCF_018167655.1). NCBI lineage: Eukaryota > Metazoa > Chordata > Mammalia > Rodentia > Cricetidae > Microtus > Microtus oregoni. The sequence continues at coordinate 767,313 of NW_024543085.1, forward strand.
GTTCACCAGATTCGTATTCTTAATGATGGGTGGATCCTTCGAAGGTCTTTCCCAAGGCACTGCGGCCTGAGTGAACTAGAGAGAGGCCATGCCGAAGCAGAGCGTGAGTGTGCACGCGGCCTCCAGGAAGACAGGGATCAAGGACACACTTTGAGATGTTCTCGAGGCACACACTTCCTGCTACTCTGTTAGAGTTTGTATTGTGTGCCAAGGGGCAGTGCTTTCCTTCTCCCTTACAAGTGTGAAGACAGCTGGTGTTCTGTGTGAACACAGTATTCCCTCTGTCTAGCTCATGTTGGATGGGGGCCCAACACTGTGTGATAACTCAACAATTCAGTACAGGAAACAAAGCCCACAGAATTCCTCAGAAATTTTACAGACTATCTAGACGGAACAGGCCCATTTGAATGTTTTGTTTTTCTCCCTCCAGTAATGACTGAAGAATGTAGTTGTTCATGGGTGAACACACAGACGGATGCAGACCCAGATACGAACCAAACACAGCTACATGATTCAGACTCCTAGGCAGTGCTTCATGTTGTGTTTCGGCAGGGGTCAAACAAAGGGACTCTGCTGTTTGACAGCTGTGATGACTCACCAGAGGAAGCTGTTAGCCTTCGGATGTGCTTGTTGAAATAGCTGGTGAACAAAGCCAGCCTCTCCTCCCCCATCACTCTGGCCAGTGAGGTTTTCAGTTTAGGAAATGGAGGTGTCAGTGTGAACAAACTGGCCTGAAGTATTTATAACGTAGTATGTAGTTGTCTTAAACTGCCTTTGAATGAAAGAGTACGTGAACGGGAAAGGGATCTGAGTTCCTTTCACTCTTTTGTGTCAGAGTGGAAGTGCATTAATAAATCCAGTTAGCGCTACATAATTAAAATAAAATTATTTTTAAAATTTATGTATTTTACATCCTGACCAGTTTTCCCTCCATCCTCTCTTCCCAGCTCCTTTCCATCTCCCTTCTGCCCCTCCCCAATTCTCTCCTCTAAATTTCTGTTCTGAAAAAGGCAGTCCTTCTATGGATAGCAACAAAACATGGCTTATCGAGTTAGAGTGTTAAGGCTGGGCAAGGCAACCAAATATGAGGAATAGGGTTCCAAAAGCCAACAAAAGAGTCAGAGATAGCCCTGCTCCCACTGTTAGAGGAACCTCACAAGAACACCAAGCTACACAACTGTTTCATATGTGCAAAGGGCCTAGGGCAGTCCCAAGCAAGCTCCCTCATTTTGGTCCAGCCTCTCGGAGCCATTAAGAGCCCAGGTTAGTTGATTCTGTGGGGTTTTTTTTGTGATGTCCTTGAACCCTCTGGCTCCTACAATCTCTTCTCTTCTTCAATAGGATTCCCTGAGCTTGGCCCAGTGTCTGGCTGTGAGTTTCTGCATCTGTTTCCAGCTGTTGCTGGATGAAGTCTCTCTGGTGACAATTTCACCCAGTTACACTTAGTGGCTTTCTGTATTGTTTTCTGAGACGGGGTCTTGTGCCCATGGAGCCACCCAGAAGACCGAGAAACCCTTCTATGCCCACCTCCCCAGCATGTGGACAGTATGCGCTGCCATGTTCAGTTTTTGTGGGTTTTTTTTGTTTTTTCTCTCTGTGTCTCTGTCTCGTTTGTGTGTGTTTGAGTCCTAGGGGTCCAAATGGTTCCTCATGCTTGCATAGCAAAAACTTTACTAAATTTAAATAAAGTAGTATTCTCTGTGTGTGAGAGAGTTTATGTGCATGAGCCCTCTGCGCAAGAAGCCGAGGAGGACATTAGATTCCTGAGATTGTCCACTACAGGTATCTGCAGGATGTCAAATTTGTTCCTAGATTCAGGGATTCGAACTCTCATCCTCATGACTGCATGGCAATCGCTTGTAGCCACTGGGGCATCTCTCCAGCCCCTCGATTGCTATGTAGTGAAATTCACCAACATTCTGGCTTTTGAGTTTCTAATATTTCAAAAGCACACTTCCATTTTAGGCTCTGAAATATTTTCTGTGTTTCTTTATCCTCTCTTGGTCTCATTTTAGCACTTGATTCTTGAAGCTGGCTGTCATTTGTTTTGCAAGGATTAGTGAGACCTGAATTAAATTTTTCATTTTCTTCTAACAAGTTGACTGGTTGCTTTGCCTTGTTTGATGAACAAGACACTTTACCCTTTAAGATTTGTGATAGATGATAAAGTATACCTTCTCTTAGGCTGAGATTTTGGGCTTTCTAGTCTACTCCATTAACACCTGATTCTTCTTCATTTGGAACAATATTGGTTTTATGGTTATAACTGGGTAACACACCATTCTGAGGCTGGTAGCAGAAATTTTCTTTTATCTACCCTCCAACAATACTTGGCTATTTTCACCAAATGCTACTGGAATTGAGAATGGGAGCTTTAAAAAAATCTATAAGTGCATTTACAAATATTTCATATCTTTGTAACATTCGATCTTATTTAGGAAAGTAGAGAGCATTTCTCATATTCAAATAATCGTTACGTTTATGTGAACTTGTATTAACTCCATCAGGTTTCCTTCCACATGGGTACTGACACTTGTGTCTCCTTTGTATTTTACGCCGGACTGAAACAGCACAATTATCAACACTCAAGAAACTTGGCTGTTGTTCTCTTGAGCTCCACAGTGCTGACCTCCCGAATCCCTGACTGTCTGCAGTTTGAGAAGTCCTTTGAAGGACGAAGCCGTCTGTTCTATATTCACTGCGAGGAGACTTTGAACCTCCCAGGAGGGCTCTCAAGGTTAAAAAAAACATGCACCCAAAAGCACCGCGGTAGTAAGACAGAACTAATGTTCGAATTAGTGCTGGGAGAGATGACTCACTGCATTGGCTAATCCTTGGGAAATCACCTACTCAAAAGAATTTAGCCGCTAAGGTGTTATTTTTGGTACATGATTTATTGCTGCCCACTCCGACCACCGGGGACGGACTCTAGCTTTTAAATTACATGGAACTGGTAATCCTGGCAGACCAGCTTTTCCAGGTAGATGTGCTGTCTCTAGAGTAGGACAAGACTGTGTCCACTGCTCAGACTTCAGGACAAGACAGACGTCATACGTAATGGGAAGCAGTCTAAGGCACGAGACAGAAGCCCAGGCTCTGTAACTGATTAAAACCATGGAGGAAAGCCGGGTGTCTCAGCTTCTGGCTGTGCTGTGGCCCAGACCAGAGTAATACAAAATTATTAAACCACACAAACAGAGCATTAGTCGGCGGAGGGCAGAATGAGCCTGCCTGTTGAAAGCAACACTTCCAAGTAGGTAGAAAATATAATGAATTCTCACTCATTTCCAAGTTTCTCATTCTTGTTACTTTTCCACCATTTGCTCCTTTCCCCCTATTTTTCTGGTTACATTATGATGAATTTTGCAAGAAAGATTCCATACTGTTGTTTGTTCCTTTCTCTGGACCAAATCTCTCTAGGTTTACTTTACCCATGGTGCCCTACTATGGTGTTTGCAAAGAGCATTAGAGAGAGCGTTAAAGCTGCTACAGTCTGGAAAATGACACACATAAGAACAAGCATGCTTTCTTATTCTGTGTAACACAGTGAAGTTTATTGACTGTCATGTCTCCCCGCGCTTCACCTCTCCTTGAAAGTGATGGCCTTATACTAATGGATATACTGAAGGCCTGGGAGATTAAATGACTAACTGAAGGTCTGACTTTTCTCATCTCTTCAGAGAATATTTACTGAGTGTTGAATGCTGTTTTGGATACTGGCAATACAGTTATAATAGAAACAGAATCATTTCTGAAAGTGTTAATAGATTTTTTTTGTTGGCATATGTGAAAAATTTTCCTCATGTCTGTTTAGCAGTGGTAGAATTTCTGTGAGTCTTTCTCAGCTCCCAACACTGGCTGAGACCAGATAATCAGGCTTAGAGAAATGGAATGAAAAACATGAGTTACATGTTATGTATCGGGGAGCCGGCTCAGCAGTTCAAATGCTTGCTACTATGTAAGCAATGACGAGAGGTGTTCAGGGCTTCTACAGGCTGGGTGTGGCAGTCTGAGAGGGTGGAGACAGAGAAGCCAAAGAGCTAGAGAGGTCTTGGACCTTCACAAAGAATCTACGGCTTCCACTATGCTAGACCATCATGACTCCTTACTGCTTTCTAATCTTATCCTCGTATCCTCAGATAAAGCGTGGCTACCAACCCTCATCAAAGAGGCCTTTCTTTACAGCAGATGGAGACCCTCATAGAAAACTGCAGCTGGACACAATGCAAACAACAATAGATAATGGGGAACCCAGTAGCAATGGATACAGCTACACCACAGCTCCTGCACCTATGGCTCAGGGAACCTGGAGAAAAAGGGATGGAAATATTTTAAGAGCCAGAATACCAGGAAACCTGTACTGGAACAGTCTTGCTAGAAGTGGGTGCATAACAACAAGACCGGAGCAATAGAAATATCAACAGTCAAATTAATGTGGGAAGAGGAAATTTTCACAAGGCCTAGCCCCCAAGATAAAGAACAGTAACTAATGGTTGGTGAGAGGAAGAGAATTAGCCTCTCCAGGGAAGAACCCCGTTACTGGTTGTTCAGTGCAGAGAGAGAGGTCAGCCATGGAACCATATACGCAAAGACACAAATAAAATGGATTCTGCAGGTTGTGTTTATAATATACATGCATATATATATATATATATATGTAAGCATATATATGCATACACACATAAAATATGCCTATAATAGTAAAAGAAAAAGATTATCAACGGGAGGGGTGGGAGGGGAAGGGGAAGAAATGATGTAATTCTGTTTTGATTAAAAACATATTAAAGCTGGGCGGTAGTGGCACAGGCCTTTAATCTCAGCACTCAAAGACAGAAGCAGGTGGATCTTTATGAGTTCAAGGCCAGCCTGGTTTTCAGAGCAAGTTCCAGAACAGGGAGGGCTACACAAAAAAACACTGCCTCGAAAAACCAAAAGTGTTGTAACCTAAAAAGTAAAGAACACTACTACTACCAAGTGTCAGCTACCAAGTACTTGCTTTACACATATAATAATAATAATGGTAATAATAATAATAATAATAATAATAATAAATTAACTCTCTAACAACACCCTACTGGGTAAGTATGACTCCTAATTAAAAGACAGGAACTGACATTTTAAGACGGTCAATTAAAAAAATAATATATCAGGGCTGGAGAGATGGCTCAGAGGTTAAGAGCACTGGCTGCTCTTCCAGAGGTCCTGAGTTCAATTCCCAGCAACCACATGGTGGCTCACAACCATCTGTACTGAGATCTGGCGCCCTCCTCTGGCATGCGGGCATACATCGAGGCAGAATGTTGTATACAAATAAATAAATCTTAAAAAAAAAAGATTTACTTTAAAAAAATATATCAGACTCTAAAATCTTAAGTAATAAACAGTCAAGAGTATTACCCAGTGGTATACATACAGGTTGATTATGTATTATTAGAAAATAAAACACTGGATATGTTCTCCTTTTTAAAACAGGACTCAGGTATCCCAGACTAGCTTCAAACTTGCTAGGTAGCTAAGGGTGACTGATCCTCCCGCCTCTGCTCCTTAAGTGCTGGAATTATAGGTATGTGTTATGATGTCAATCTTGCCTGAAGAGAAATTTATAAAGATTTAGAAGCTTGTATTGTGTTCATTTTTCTCAGAACCCCCCAAAAGATGTTTACTAGGTTATAAAAATGTTTCTAATATGACAACAAACACTGTCTACATTGTACGTCAACTAATATGCACTTTAGCTTACATTGCTTTTAAGTGTTGAAAGTTTCAAAAGAAATTTTAATTTTCTGCATGTGTCGATTGCAATTAGATGCTCTTTATTAATTTACTAAAATTCAGCAAAAACAAACTTCAAGGTATCTTTGGTCCCAGGACATCAACACTACTTTCTATGCAGACGATTTATTGTAAAGGCGAACTTGGCACCTAAAAGCAGTCACGACGTCACCCAGGAAGGCAGCTGCAGGGTGACAATGGATGCTGTTGGCGCGTGGCAGCGCCACACTGATGGCCAGGCCTCACAACCGAACAAGGAGAACCTTCTGGAACCTTTGTTTACTAACTGGGGAGTTCTCCCAGTGTCTAGAGAGAAGGATGCTTCAGAGCAGATGTGCGCCGGCTTCCCTGTGCTTGTTCCAGGCCGGACAGGAACCTCTCATCTGTTCTGCTCACGCCTGGCTGTCATCCGCAAGCTCCATGAACTCTGAACTTCAAGTTTAGTCGATTCAAGGGTTGTGTGACGGCCTCAAAGTAACCTTACCTACACATTAGAGAGTGATAAAATTGTCCACAAATTCAATGTGTTTTCCTTGCTAGTATTTGATTTTGAGTTAACCAGCCACTGGGCCAATGGGATGCAGGAGACGGTGTACTTGGGTTTCCAAGAGAGTCACTGTATTTCACTAAAGTCAAGATGCCACCGACTGACGGCAATTCAAGCCCCGATTGTAGAAATGATGGAATGTGAAAATAACAGTGTCTTACAAACACTGAAGTGTGGTAGAAGTGCTGGCGAGAAGGCCGTTCTCCTGCTTGGAGCAGATGGAGCTCTGGGAGCCCTGTGCAAACCATCCTCGGGGTTACTCTAGGCCTCAGCTCTGGGAGCCCTGTGCAAACCATCCTCGGGGTTACTCTAGGCCTCAGCTCTGGGAGCCCTGTGCAAACCATCCTCGGGGTTACTCTAGGCCTCAGCTCTGGGAGCCCTGTGCAAACCATCCTCGGGGTTACTCTAGGCCTCAGCTCTGGGAGCCCTGTGCAAACCATCCTCGGGGTTACTCTAGGCCTCAGCTCTGGGAGCCCTGTGCAAACCATCCTCGGGGTTACTCTAGGCCTCAGCTCTGGGAGCCCTGTGCAAACCATCCTTGGGGTTACTCTAGGCCTCAGCTCTGGGAGCCCTGCACAAACCATCCTCGGGGTTACTCTAGGCCTCAGCTCTCTTGCCCTGTCCATAGGCTGAGCACACATCACTGAGAGGACTTCTCCCTTACTGTCCTTACACTCTTCATACTTCTGGTACACACTCTGGAGCGATGCCAGTCTGAAGCCCTCTAAATGAAATCCCAACCCTCATAACATGTGTTTCTTCCTAACTGCTCAGGGCAGCAGTATTGTCGAGAACTTTTTCTAGAAAACTCAGCATGAAGGATGATGGGGTAAACTCTGCTTCCGAGTAACTTGACGGCCGGACCGCCACTACTTCCATGTTTTCCTGGTCTGAGGGCAGTGCTAGGAAACTGAGAACAGTCTCAAAGGCCAGGCATTTGCTTGCTCAAAGCATAGTGGGCTGCAGGGTTTAGTGCCTAAAGACTTCCTGTTCCCACTGGAAACCGGAGTGGCTGTACTAGGCACCACCATCATGTTAGCCTCACGCCTCATGATCACATCAAACTGTGCAGACTTAGGCCCGCTGTTCAGTTTACTTTATCTTCCACTTTTCTATTAGTTCCCCCCCCCCCCCCGTTGTTTTGCTTGTATGGGTATTGACAGTTACTGGTTTCTTTCTTTTATCAACGGTTTCCTTTACCACAGACCCTACTCCCACCACTGGAAGCCTGGCAGGATTGGAAAGCTGGAAGAAAAACCACAACTGAATAGCCTGGCACTTACTTTAACAGTCATTTCCAACCACAGATTAGTACTGTTGCCGGGGTTGACTAACGGCTCTCCACCAGCAGCTCAACTGTCATCACACGAGGACATTCAAGCCAGCTCAGGACTGAAGGGAAACAGGAGCAAGCCCACAGCGTGGTGTGGTCTTACCAACTGCTCCTCTCCAGACAGCCTCCTCCTCCTCAATAGTCGGTAACACGAATGGATCAGGAAAATACGCACCTCCTGCTACAACTGCCTAGGAGGCTCAACTCAGCTGGTCAGGGTTGCCAAGGGCACCAGCTGGCACTGAAAGGGCACACAGCTCCACTGTCCAAAGAATATGTGTATTACCCCACACCTTGCCCTGCTTACCTCGTCAGTGCTGATGCAAGGGTATGAGTTTTAGGCCGGCATTGCGGCCACAAGGAAGGTTCTCTCTGAAGCTTGGGGTTTAATGGAGGAGCTATTACTAGCCTACAGCAAACAGAACCGTGTATTTATCCCTTTTCACCATCTACTTTTATTGTAGACTGAAGGCCTAGGGCAGCGGACAGGACTTTCTAATAGACACGGGTACGAAACAATTCAGGGTTCAACTGAATTCAGGTTCTATGACACTGGAACTCTTACAGGAATGGAATCGAACTCCCTGCTCCACTCAGGTAAGAGGGGAGGCTTTGGGAAACTGCTACTAATCTCCGTATCTGGGTCCTGCCACAATCTAATCAACAGACATAAATAAAAACCGAGTGCCTCCCCCCACCTCCCTCACTTCTCCTCTCCTTCCCCTGCATTAGATGAGGGCTTGCCAGATTTCCCAGGACCCAAGCCATCCCCTCACTCCAGCCTCCTGACTGTTGCTGAGAACACAGGAACTCATCACCATGGCCCCTGTGTTATTGTTCTGACAGGTGTGTGAAACAAAACTAAGCACAAACCTTGAAAATGTGACGGCACACATTTACTACATCCTTGGAGGAGAATACAGGGAAAGCGTGGCAGTGGGTTTCAGGCTCAGCAAGTCTGGAGGCAGGGAGATGGCTCAGTTGGTAAAGTGCTTGCTGCCCAAGCCAAAAGAGCCAAGTTCAGATCCCCAGCACCATCGTAAAAAGTAGAGTGCCGTTCTTGAGCACCTCAAGTTCTAGTGCTGGGAAGGTGTGGGCAGGAATATTCCCGGAGCTCACTGGCCAGCAAGTCTTTAAAATCAGTGACCTCCAGGCTCACTGACATCCTTTCCTCTGGCCTCCACGTGGTACAGCATGTGCAAATGCACACTCACACACGGTCACTAAGCTGTAAGATTTCCCATATTCTTGACTTGCTAACTGAGAATTAGTCCTGAGGGAATCGTGAGAAGGTAGCGGTTAAACCCTGCTTCTCAGAGCTTTGCTTAAAGAGTTCTAGAATTTTCATTTTGACAGATTTTATCTGTATGTAAATAATAAGGAATACTGAAGTACAAATTAGACCATGACTCCCTTTTATAAAAGGAAAACAAAGTACAGCCATTTCATGAGCTAAAATGTTACAATGCACGAGAAACAGTTAAATACCCATTAAACCACAACCGACGGCTATTTCTTGGTCAATGGTTTATGTTTATATTTTTCTTGTTAAAAAAGACAACTCATAGAGTTTGAGACTGTGATCTGCACCCCGTTTCACTGACTAGTTTTAGCATCCGGATACTCATAATCACAGTACGTCCAACTCATCATCTCCTCTCTATTGTCCATCTTTCTACCAACAAAGAACCTCCACTTATCTTCCATTTCTTTACTTATTATTAATGTATTCTTTACGTGTTGTAGAAACAAGTATAAACTTGACCTTATTTGGTGGGTTATAACCTTACATACCTTGATATGCAAAATACCTCAGACTAGTCTAGATGCTCATTCAAGCTCAATCTTGTGACATTCTCAAAATCATGTCTGTAATAATTATATCCTCATTGTCAAATGAGAGTATACGATGCATACAATTAAGTCAATTTTTGGGTTGGAGTGATGGCTCGGTCCTGAAGAGCGCATTGCAGAGGGCTTGGTTCACAGAAGCTTGTAACTCTAGCTTCAAGGGTATCTGCTGCCTCTGGCCTCTGAAGGCACCCATCAGTGTTCAAGTGTACCCACCTTGACACACATACTTAAAGACAAATCTTAACAATGTAGGTGAGCAGTGGTGGCACACACCTTAATCCCAGTACTTGGGAGGCAGAGGGAGGTGATTCTCAGTGATTTTGAGGTCAGCCTGGTCTACGGAGCAAGTTCTAGGACAGCCAGGGCCTATCACACAGAGAAATCCTGTTTCAAAAAAACAGCAACAACAAAACCAAAAAGTAACAATGTCTATAGTATATGTATTTACAAGAATATTTTTTTAAAAGTTGTTACCGAGGCTAGGTGTGATGTAGCCCAGACTGACCTCAAACTTGCTATCTAGCTGCAGACGACACTGGATTTCTGACTGTACTGCTTCTGCTTCTACCCTTTGAATGCTAAGATTACAGGCATGTGTCACCACACCCAATTCATAAGGTCATTATTTTTTTTGAAATCTAGCTTTTTGGTTCAGAAACATTAGAATAAAAGAGGTCTCTGCACGGAGTTCCATCTGAGATGGGAGAGGGTGGGACTGTCTTATAAGCCAGCTTGAAAGGCAGTTGTAGCTCGTGGTGGTATAAACACAACCATTACCCTTTTCCTAACTGAAACCAGCCAGCCAGTCACACAGATCTAGACATGAAAAATGTGAAGCAGTCCTAGCACATTTTTTGCTCGTTTAGTCTCCTAGCTGAACGCCTGCCCGCTCTCCTCACAGAAGGCTGCAGAGGAAATGGTGAGACATAGTCATTTTCATCCCTTTCTGAGTTTTTCCTCCTGACTGTTTGGAGTTTCCCCATGAGCTGGTGAGAGGCACTTCTTCCTGTGGCTCAGAACGAGAGTGTGCAGGGACCTGGGGGGTTATACTCTAGATTCTGTGGAACACTGCATGAACAAAAGGGAGAAGCCCTCACATGCTGCCAGCAGTCAGGGGGCCTCTGCCCCAGACAGTCCTGCCTGAAGCCCAATATACTCAGCGCCTGCCGGATTCTAGGCTTGACGTTGACCTTTGCAGACACTGTGGTGGGGTCGAACGAGGGGCAGAGAAGAAAGAGTCCCAGCATGACTTCATTATTGAGTCATCCAGCCACGCTGTTCAGTGTGCAGCGGCCCACGTTTAGGTCACAGTCCTAAGACTAGGGTGCTGTCTAGAATCTCATCACTGCAGAGCCCAAGACTTTCTGACTGGATTCTTCCCATGTCTGGTGTTACCAACGACAGGGTTATTCTGTTCTAGACGGGTTACAACACAGACAAGAGTAATCACTGCTACTGAGTACACACAGTGTAGAACAATATGCCAGGTGGACGAGTACTGTTTTATTTAACCCCAAACACCACTGAATGGGAGCTCTGTTTGAAACTGAGGCTGAAGGATGGTTAATTACGAGTCATCACCTAGCTAAAAAGTGGTAAGGACGACACTGGGGGCTGCAGAGCTGCCTCTCACCACCGTCCTGTATCCTCCAGAGAATACCGTGGGACTGTTAGGGGACACGAGACTGCCTCAGCGGCTTTTCTAGTCACAAAGGCCAAAATCAGGGGCAGAGAGGTTAACTTGGGGCAAGAGGGATTTATCTTGGGGCATGGTTTCTTTCAGGGAATGTAGTTTTTTTAAAACAATATTTATTTATGCAATGTTCTGTCTGTGCGTATGCCTGCAGGCCAGAAGAGGGCACCAGACCCCATTATAGATGGTTGTGAGCCACCATGTGGGGGCTGGGAATTGAACTCAGGACCTTTGGAAGAGGAGGCAATGCTCTTAACCTCTGAGCCATCTCTCCAGCCCCAGGGAATGTAGTTTTCCACGGTGAGGAAGGCCGACAGGAACAGCTACGCCTGGGGCAGTGGAACCTGCACGTTGTTCCTTCATATGTTTCTGGACCAGCAAAGTACTTGGCAGGAACCTGAGGTGGAAATAGCCTTCAAGGGCTACTCAGTGAGCTACTTCTGCTCATCAGACCACAGTCCCACGACCTCTCCAAACAGAACAAGCAGGCGGGAAACAAATGCTCAAATACACTAGACGGCATTCAAACCATAGTCGAGTTCATAAAAAACATCCTCAAAGAGAAACCGACGAGTCAAATACCATCAACAAGCTTTGTGCTAAGACCAGGTCATTCTCATTTTAGTGTACTGTAAGAAATGAAGAAATGATAATGAGAGAACTGGAGCAAGCAGGCCACACAGTACTCAGGAGTTTATTCATTTGCTCATTTGGTCCCCTGGAGGTTAGGCTGTGCTCTTCATGGTGTTGGGTTTAGGGCACCCAGAACAGGAAGACTGACATGGTATCTGCCCTGTTAGGCTTACAGCGTAGGATTAAAGAAAGTCAGCTATCAAGAAAGTAGTGAAGGAAACTCTGCTGAGGAACAAACAGGAATCCACAATGGCATCTCTGAGAGACGACATTTAACTGACAAGGCCAGAGACCAGAGGCAGCGTGCTGATGAGGTATCCTCTTTTCCAACTTAGGAGTACAGCGTGAGTTCTACATGCTTGACAATGAATGCTTTATCTTGTATAAACATCACAAATATAAGTGAGGTTTTTGCTCTTGAGTCTTCTCATTATTTGCTTTTAAACGTAGAAAACAAGCACACAAAACCCAAAACCAAAACCAAACCAGCGAAACAAAAAAACCACTTCAGAATCAGGGATAAAAAGGAAAGCATTATGTTCACTGCAGAGTTCATCCAAGTGGAATACTGGCTTCCCTGTGGAACTGTCATATCAGCTTTAGGAAAGATGACGAAAGATAAGAACTAGTCCCAGAGGGTCAGACTCACACAGTCTGTAGAGCAACAACAAAGACCAACACAAAACCAAACAAGCAGGGAAGTGGATTCGATTCTTCCTATCAGTGACATCAGAGCAGTGCCTGCATGTGGCACTCAACATAAAATCAAAAGCGATTCTCATCCGGCACTCACCAGTCTTGATCTAACCTCCTCAGATTTCTCTCAAACGGCAGATTTACAACCTCACAAATAGAAGAGAGGCAACAGCACGGAGGATTGGTGTTCTTTGTTGTGACAATGCGGCTGCATTTTATCTTCAAGAATAGAAGCTCTCCAGTGTATGTAAGATTGGAACCAGGGGGCATTTACAGCTAAGAAGGGAATACTATTGGTACACAGAAGATTTAGATTATGATTCTTTCCTCATTTAAAAAAGACTGTAATAGAACAGCTGTGAATTTTCTTCATGGGAAAAAAATTGACACTGAGACCTCTATTCCTAGGCTTCCAGAAATAGGCATGTCCCCCCATCATAGTGTTTCCTTTAACCACTGAATAATTAACCTTATTGCCTAACCTGGTCTCATAGGAATGGGCCTTGTGAAATCTGCTCTGGATTCATGTGATAAATGAAGGGCACTGAGTGATGGAGGAGTCGGGAATAAGGACTCATCACTGGAGCAGCCATCGCACCGATATCTCCTAGCACAGAACTGACACTGTGTGGATCATCACCCCGACCAGCCAAAGCTGTGACACCCCAGCCCAGGCTGTCAGTGACAGGGACCTGTGCTACAGCGGCATGCTGCCGTGCCCAAGGCCAGCAGCCAGTCAGATGTGTGTGTGTAGCAGCAGGACCACCTGTCTGCAAGGAATGACAAATCTCATTTTATGAGCCCTGGCATGGAAACTAACAGTCTACCCCTGACACCCAAGTACTCAAATAGCAAGAGGCAATGCGTCCAGCTCAACTGTGAATCTAAAATGGATCTCTTTGGGAAGGAGTTTCCTCGGTTTGGATTCTGCAGTGTTTTCAAGCCTCTCGTCCATTTTCTAAACCACGTTTATTGTTCCCAGGCTCAACAACATCATGAATTTGCCCTTTCCTGTTTTTTAAAGGCAGTCAAAACCATCATGTCATTCCCCAGCAAACCCACACAGGAAAAATGACGAGACTTATCTTGTTCTCAGGGTATCAAGTTACCAGCATTTTATCGGCAAAAGGAAGATAGGTAAATGCTTGCAAAATAAAGTATGGCCTGAGCTTCCTCCAATATGCAGTTTCTCTCTTGCTGTTGAGAAGAGCTTCTGGGGTGCTGGGAGGGATCCCCACAGTCTCATGGAGAAGCCTCCATCACAAAGAGGATTTCCTAAAGAGGTCTAAGGGCAAGGAAGCTCCTCTCCAGGCTGGCTCTGCCATCTGGGCAGCCCTGCTGCTCCACCCACAAAGTCAAGAGGCCCGTGGGAGGGTGTTGCTGGGGAACACTCCTTCCTATTGTTCCTCATGCCTCTCGCTTCCCTTTCGTCTTTGGTAATAGCTGGAATTTATGAGTACATTGGATGACCTCCCAAGTCTTTTCTTCAGCTTCTTTACCTAATGGAGACTCCGTACTGGGCTTCCAGTTTCGGCTTCGCTCACTGAAGCTGTGTGTGCCTCTAAGTGTGGCTCCCATAGGGCTGCAGCCCTGACAGTCCTACGAGGAATGTGCCTGTGAGCACCGGCTTCCCAATCACACTGCAGCCGGGGCCTCGCTTCCTTAAGAACGCACTATTTCTGTGGCATGCCTCAGGAAGTCCTTGCTAATCAGTCAGTGGAACAACTCCAAAGTCTCTATCATTCTAGTGTAGCTCTGGAAATTGTTATTAGTTGAAAAGTCTCAGTCGCATAGGGCAGCACTCACAGACCCCTGCTCTGGCCTGTTCGTTTTGCTGCTCTTGCTCATGGAGTCTAAGTCCTTAGATTTTGCTTCTCGACTAACTCCCTCAGTGCCTGGCATAAGCATCCGCTCACACTCATTGAGAAGATCCCAGTTTAGTTTCATGTCCTACGAGGCAAGTTGACTGACTACGTAAGTGTGAACATTAGAGAAATAATGCTAAGGCCAACACTGAATTAATGCTTATTTAATTTTTACATCATTTACTAAATGCTTTATGAGAATGTAAAATTAAAAGTGATGAAACTGGTTTTAGTGTGTTCCTGAATTCAGTTTGCAAGTATTCTATTGAAAATATTTAATATATGTTTACTGGAAATTTTGGCCTATGGATTCTTTTCTTGTTTTTGGTCTGGTTTGGGGTTAGGGTAAAAAAGAATTTGGAAAATTTTCTTCTTTTATATTCTGTGAAATAGTTTGAGGAAGAATCATGTTGGTTCTCTGAAGGTTTGCGAGAATTCTGTACTGAACCCATCTGGCTCTCTGGGCATTGTTTCCATTGGAAGAATTTTAATTATTGCTTCATCTCATTGAATGTAATCAGTCTAAATTATTATCTATTTTATCTTAATCTATTTCAGTACACCATATGCATCTAGAAATCAATCCATTTCTTTCAGGTTTTCAAGTTTGGTGGTGGGATATAGGTTTGTTTGTTTGGTTTTATTTTCTTTTCTCCATTGTTGGATACAAGATCTTTCTGTTTTGTTTTAGCCCAGTCCTGCTATGCTAGAACTCACTCTGTAGACCAGACTGCCTCCAGGGTGCTTGGATCGAAGGCATGCACCACCACTGCCTGGGTAAAATTGCTTGGCTAGGATGTAGGTTTTTAAAGTATTGTGTTCTCATGACTCTCTGAGCTTTAAAGTGTCCGCTGTTGTCCCAAATGTCAATATTAGGTATAAAGTTTCACTAATTTCAAGTGGAAAGTAAGGGTAGAGGGGCAGTTGAGGGTGGGGGAAGGGTGACTGGCGGCTGATGTCCTGGTTTGGTTCTTCCATACAGAATGTTTAGACCATGTCCCATTTAGACTTCATGAGTCTAAGGAGCCAGAGGGTTCCAGCTGCTGGAGTATTTGCGTGTTTCAGGAAGGAACAACAACTATAATCATAAACAGTCCTCTTCTCAAAGCTATGAGCTAGCTAGGGTATTTTTTAGACTGAATTCCCATAATAAACAAGGGAACAATATCAATTTTCACTGAAAGGGGAAGTGGATACAGGAAAGCTAAGTAGCTGGTCCATGCCTACAACGCTAGTAAAGGGGCTGAGATTTAAACCCTGGCAGTCTGGTATCACCATGTCAGCTTCTGTGTTTAGTTACCTTTGGAATTACAGTGTACATTAGCACGTTTATATGTGCTGAAATAATTCATACTGTATCTTCATGTTGGGATGAAGATTTGTGTAAGAAAGTAGTCTTTAGAGCTCAACAAACATGAAGCAACAGAGATAAAACACAAATGGAATAGCATCAACAAAACAATCTTCCTCTCACTGACTGGTTACTGTATACACTATATACAATACCAACTTTAAACAAACAAGTAGTACCAAACACTTACCCCCACTCTTAAGTAAGGCTCCATTGTCGATGTGGCCCATCTCTAAAGTATTCCCTACAAGATGACACACACACACACACACACACACACACACACACACACACACACACATTCCTACCTCTCCCAAATGCCCAGTTTCTTCATCTATGCTTTCAGCTGGGTGCAGAGCGCAGGCCCTTGGGAGTTTTCCTGGCCTCAGATCTGGAGTTCCTTACAATGCAAACAATTCTCAGCCAAACATCAAGTGACAAACCATTCTGTGTTGCATGGTCTCAAATGTTTACTGTTTATTCCTTTGTGTCCTGCTGGGATTTTTGTTGCTGCCATTATTTCCCACCTTTGTTTATTGTCTTCCTATTGTTGCTGTAATTAGCTTTGTGCCATCCCACAGTTCTGCGTGGGTGGAAGCCTGCGTCCCAGGCACTTGGCTCAGTTGGTTATTCATTTAGCTCTGACATCAAGTTAGCAGCAGAACTGGCTCATTCCACACATCGTAGGAATAAACGTACTTCCTATTTTGGTCCAGTTGTTGGCTAAAGTCAAATGAATGTGGTTACAAAACTGACTGATTTCTTGCTGGCTATAAGCCAGGGCTCGTTCTTCATGCCTAGCAGCCTCTCTCTAGTTCCTGATGTGTCCCCTACACATCTGGGCATCCAGCTCAATTTATCCTGTAACCACTCCAATGTTCTCCTCTGCCTCTGCTCTGAGAAAGTTCCTCCCTCCCTCCCTCCTTCTCTTCCTTCCTCCCTATCCCCCTCCCCTCTCTCTGTCTATTGTCTATCTATCTATTTCATGGTTAGACTGGGTCCATCTTCCTATTCTAAGGTTTATACTCTCACACCTTCACTTGGCTGGGACTCTTCAGCAATGAGCATGAAATTATGTCAATACCTTAACAATGGGTAAGGTCTGAGGGAAACTTCAATGTAACCTCTAAATAACTCTAATAAGATATTAAGAGCATTCTCATATTACGAGAACACAAATGCTTTTATGGTTCAATACTTCATAAACTGTATTGATATTATTAACAAATTTCGCTCATGTTGAATATTAATTAGATTTTTGTGCTAGCATAGATGATCTTTAAAGGGAGAAATTTATGAGAAAGATGCCAGAAATAATACCAGCACAAGGAAAATTTCTCCCAAAGGCCGAACTTCATGTGCTTGTATATTCTGAATTCCCGAACTGTAAGTTTCAGTGTTTACCCTTGGCTGCCAGCCTTCCGAACGCTGCGACCTGACGATCCATTCTGTCTTCATCTCACTCGTCTCCCTTTCTAGCTCATCTTTAGCTTTTGATTTGGACCTAGTCTTCTTCTCTGTGTTTTAAAAAGGTCTTCAGAGAGAACGTTGCTTTTTTAGTTACTGGCGGGCTAAAAATGACTTTAGTCATATTTAATTAGACCTTAAATCTGATGGTACACTTCTGCCTGAGGGTTTTTTTTGGGGGGGGGGGAATTTCTGACGTCCAATTACAGGGTTATTCTCATAATAAGGACTAATAAGTCATAATGAAATTATTTGCTTTTAAGCCTCATCCAGACGTTGTTTTGAAAAATACCCTCACCCAACCACATTCCGACAGTGTCATTACTATGACTAGTACAGGCAGGTGAGGTCTGCTCCAGTCCTGATTCTCCCCAGAGCTTGGGTGGAGAGGTGAGTGCCGGGTCCCAGGACAGGCTCACCTGACATCCATCACACCATGCCATTGTGTTTCCAAGTTCTAGTCTTGCCACTCCCCTCAGCTATCTCAAATACGTCCAACTAATACTTGAAAGTTTTACATCCATTTATTTACTCTGTGTGTGGGTTGGGAGGGCACAAACATGGAGGACAGAAGACCACTTTCCGCCTGCTGGCCCTCACCTTCCTAGGGTGTGTCGTGGGATTTGAACTCAGGTCAACAGGCTTGGCAACAAGTGCTTTTATTGGCCGAGTCATCTGACCAGCCCTCCAGTTGATATTTAATCCACAAACACACAGTCATGGAACCCTCAAGAATGTGAAACTTTCTGCTGCCTTCCTACACTTAAGACAACGCAGTTGCCTTCAGCTACAGATTTTCCTTTTGCCTCCACAAACACATGAAGATTTCTTTAGTCTCAACGGGCTGCTGGTTAAACAAAAGAGAACTACAGAGAAACGAAAGAGAGGCCAGCTTGGGCTTTTAAAATCTTTTCTTGTAAAACTTTGAAATGAATTTATTTGATCCTTGTGAGCATTTTTCTTCCCTGGACGTGCTGTGTTGGTCTCTGAAGTGAATTCCATCGGTTGTGTCCCTTGTAATCATTTCCTTCTTTATCTTATACAAGGAACTGTGTAGTCCTTAAACTCTGTCTTGGTCAGCAGGTTAAGCATAGATAGACGTCACAAGCAGTCCTGAGGAAGAATCTCGAGACTGATGTTTAGACAGAAGATTGAGTCCACTATCCAGGCACTCTGGTGGGCAATGGGAGTCTTGTACGACTGCATCAACTCAGCTCTGAGTGCAGATAGAATCTGAAGATGCCAAGACAGGCACGAGTGGCAGCTTCCGCAGTAATCCAGCCCTGAAGCCCACCCAGAACTGAAATGATAACTTCTGAAAGCCGATTTTCTAGTTGATTTGAACTGTGTTTTCCACACTCATGGTTAGAGTTGGTGATCGTCCACGCACAGCGTGGAATTCTCTGCATGGCCAAGCCTTTTTTCAGGTTGGGAACTGTTTCTTTGTTAATAGTCTTGATTGCTACTTCATGGTCATCAGCTCGTCCAGGTTCCTACTTCATATCTGGCATTATTTCACCGTTTGAAACCCTTGGTTGTTAGTGCTGTGACCCTATTTCCCGTTACACTGATTTTACTCCTCACCCCACCACACTTGGTCCCAGCAGTTGGCTCCCTTACAATTCGTATCTTCTTCACCTCTTTTCAGCTCTGCACAAACAGAGGATGTGCGATCCATGTGGCTTTAGCTTCTGTTTTACAGGAAGTTGTCTGGCTGTTTTTGTGCTACTTTAATGATTTTTAGCAATTTTCTTTTGATTATTTTTCTGAATAATTACACTTTTCTGAATTTTCTTTCCTTTGAATCTCTGGAAAGTTTGCTTTGTCTTTCTTAGTAGTCTTCCCAAAGTTGCACTTTTTTTCTTTTACTTTTCTCTTCCCCTTTTCTAAGATGCCGGGGCTCTACATCAATGAGAAGAATGTAGCTTTGGTCAACCAGACCCTGGAGAGCTTGACTGAGTACTGCCAGGGCCAGTGCCCTAAAAACCAGGCAACCATGAAAGCAGAGCTTCATGTGACGGGAGCCACAACTCAGGAGTGGTGGGCATGCTAGGCTAGGTGCAGAGCCAGTCTCGTGTCCCTGTGATGTCTTTCCATTGCTCTGTCAGGCTGTTCCTCTTTTCTTGCAAAAACATTCAGAAGTGGAATTGCAGACTAGCAAATGACACTCTACATTTTACTTTTCTCTTTCCCCATTCTAAGAGAAGCAATTTATCCATCCAAGCTCTTTGTAGTCAGTGCAGATATAAATTTTTGGAACTCACATTTCCTGCTTTCTGAGGTGTTATTATATTTTAGTAATCCTCCATGTTTGGAATACTATTGCTCTTACATCTGCTTTCACCTGCAGATAACCCTCTCTTCCTCTGGAAGCCCGACCTCTTTATTTCAGGTGGTAGAGGTAAGTTCACAGTACCATGGACCTCTCAGCAGAGACAGGACCACACACATAACAAATTCAGGCTGCCATTTGTTGTATGTGTGTGTTGCATGAATGCACACTTAAATAGGCAACAGCTCTTAATGTTTTTTTTTAGTTTTTTTATATTTATTTATTTATTTATTATGTATACAATATTCTGTCTGTGTGTATGCCTGAAGGCCAGAAGAGGGCACCAGACCTCATTACAGATGGTTGTGAGCCACCATGTGGTTGCTGGGAATTGAACTCAGGACCTTTGGAAGAGCAGGTAATGCTCTTGACCACTGAGCCATCTCTCCAGCCCAACAGCTCTTAATCTTATTAGATCTGTATGCTTAAATTTCCAAAGGAAACTGGTGCAAGACACACAGACACACACCCTGAAACGATCATGCGCTATCAGAGAAGGCAGGGGTATGCGATCATGCTGGATATGCTATATTTTGAATGGTCAAAATAAGAAGATGAGAGAGGAGAGAGCAACTGAAGGAGCTGATGAAAAAGGAAGAGGGAAAAGGCGAGGGATGAGGAAGAGGAGAAAAGGTGAAGGGAGGGAGGAAAGGAAGCGCTAGTATTTATAAGAAAATGCCCAATGATTCTCAGCCGACTGGAGTTGTTAAATGCCACCTCTGCCGTTTGAGGGGAAGACCAGACTGGAGGCAGAAGGGATCTGGTACCCAGAGGACTTTGAGTGCCAGACAAAGAACACAGCAGCAGCCCGATGCAGCGCCCGATTGTTAGCACTACCTATCTTTTGCCACACTTCAACATCTGCTGTAACGTTAGCACCACGTAAAGGAAACTCTGTGGGCATATCTTAATGACCTTAACATTCATCTAAGATTAGATGATTTACTCCCCTTTATTATCCTGTCTAGGAAATTTGCGTGAATGTTATAAAACAACCAATACATCTTGCTTTCAAGGAGCTGCCAAGGCCAGATTCAACATGGATTAGAGGTTCATTGGTGCAGCGAACAACTCTTGGCACAGGTCGGAAAATTTTTGGTTTCTATCATTATGAAGCATCCTATGTTCATCTATTAGAGAAGGTGAGGAGATTTTTGCCACCCACTAAAGGTAAAACTGGTAAGACTGACTTCCATGCACCCAATGTTCCCTTTCTCTGCAAGTATTTTATAATTAAGAGTGGGTGCCTCCTTGCTTCAAATGAATTATTTTTATCCAACCTCAGTCTTGAGGTTTGAGACTGAGTTTGAGCCTTTTCCTATCTAGGAGTGGCTGATGGAGGCTAGAGTCACTGTACAGTACAGATCCACAAATCAAAACTGGCGGGCTAAAAAGTAAGGGCATCACCTGGGACTACCAACGAAGGGAGGGTGATCGGAGTCCATCACACTGTCCTCCAAGCAGACACTGTAACGTTCTGGGATTGTCTCAGGGCTGCCCTGGGCCGCGAAAAACCCTCTGAGAATCTGTTGGGATTCACCTACATTTTTCCTTTTAATTGGCAGAAAGGAAGATTCCTTCCCTTCCATTGCCCAACTGATTAAAAAGGAAACCCACAGTGAATGTCACAGCTCTCTCATGCATCACCAGACTTTATAACGGCTTCGTAAGAAATTACCAAATTTACGTGTTTTCAGTTGGAGTTGTTTTGGGTAGATGAGGTAACCAAAGATTCCACAGCATTCCCATTTTGTTTGATTCTTCACAATCTATATCCTTCTGGGGAACTTGAGGATTGAACCAAGTGCCTCACAGACATCACATGTGCTGGGCCAGGTCATCTACTGTTGAGCTACACCCCAGCTCTAAGATAATCTTTGCTAATTTTCAGAAATCTCAATCAAAACAGACTTTAAGCCTTTCGAGGGTAATTTTGTTTATTTAGCAGACGTTTTAAATGTTTGTTATCTGACTCTGTAATTTTGCTTCTGCAATTCATCATACAGAAATACTTGGATCAGTGTTCTATAAAAATAAGCCCCCCATTTTTTTACAGCTACATTGTTTATAATAGTGCTCCAAACAACTGAACAAACAAACTTTTCTTGTTTATCAAAGGGACATTATTGTTAACTTCTTTTTAAAATTATAGCCAAGTCGTGAACTAAATGGACAGCAAGCTTTTGATTGGCTTAGTGTGCAACTATTTCTTTCTTTACAGAAAGGTATGTCTACAGTTTTAATAGCCATATGTCCACATATTTCTAAATTTATAATAAAGATAGGAAAGTATGCTCAGGGGGTTACCCCGGGGTTGATATGAGTATGAGAAAGAAAACTCCTACTTTATACTTCAGAGTCACTTGGCATTTTACAACCAAGCTGTTCTTTAAGAAACACAGCAAACTGCTATCTAGATCCACTAACTCAACCCTTCCCTTGACAGTTCTTGTTTCTGAAAGTGGTGTATGGAGCAAGATCGCAGACAATGAGGCTTCCAAGGTGCAAGCACTGTTTAAAGAGACCACACTGGGGGACGATCTGCTGGTGTTGATAAACATCAGCTTATAAACGTGAATTGATACCCAAGATGTGTTTCCACAGGGGCAAAGTATGATGGTGTTAACTGTGAACATTACATACACTAAGATTTCAGAAGCCCGCTACAGTCAGAACGAGGAAAGCGAGGGACTGTACGCAGGAAGTATCTGAGGACTCTGAGCCACAGCAAACTCTAGAAGACATTAGGGTCTCGAGGTCGATGGCTTACCCTCAGTCACAAAGCTGGAAGGGCTGGAGCACACACTGGGAATTTTGGGCCCATGAAAGAATTCTATGACCCCGATTTCCTATTGCACCTACGGTGGAAGACCAGTGTATTCAGGAAGAACATGGCAGAGAAAGGTTCAGTAAGACAGCGGCAGACAGGACTGTGGGGTAAGAGGCAAACTACAGTGGATTCCTCCTGAAGGAGGCAGCTCTTGGTACTTCTGCAGAAGATGGAGGAAGGCAGGTGGGTGCTAGGAACAGAAGGGCCAGGGTTTATAATATTTAAAAAAAAAAACTTTAATATTATGTATATATCATGTGTATGCCTAGTGCCAGAAGAGGACATGGGATATCCTAGGCAGGATTATGAACAGTTGGGAGTCACTATGTGGGTGTTGGGAACTGAACCTGAGTCCACAGCAAGAGCAGCAGGAGTTTTTAACCACCAAACCATCTCTCCAACTCCAAAGACAGAGGTCTCTAGGGAGGAAAATCTTGAGACACACTGTAGGGCCGAATAATGAAATCTTGACAAGGCCCACATAAAGTAGGGGATTTTTAAAAAACATCTTGAAGCCCAATAATCCTACATTACTTGGGCTAAGTTTTGTGAATATGTGATTTATAGGAGTATGGATTCATCACAGACACAAGTTGGTGAGAAGCAGGTTTGGCCAAGTGACTGTCCCAGACAGTGAGTGTTAAAAAAAGACCTATGTCAGGGGGACAGAGTTGGTGTTGGAAAGGGTGAGGCCTGAGACCCAGCGTAGGCAACCCACAGAACACGGACGAAGAAAGATGAAGATGGGTCGCAGGTGACTCTGCGGACCCCCGTGGCAGATGTGCACTCCACCAGAACAAAGGGAGAAGAGGCAGGTCTGAGAGGCCCCTAAGGAAGAGGTACCTTCGGGAGGGTGGCAGAGAAAACTGTCAGGGTTTTCATGGTGCTGGAGTCCACCTGAGGGTCATCTTCATCTACATTTGAAAATGTAGCTTTATGACATGGCAGATGAAAAGAGGCTGATGAAGGGACAGAGGCAGGGTAGGCAGGAATGTGCTCGTCACCATCAGGCAGCCAGGCAGGTTGCACAGAACGAGAGGGGAGACATCCAGAGGCTCAGGTGTCAAGCTGTACACCAAGCAAGTCCCTGGGTGCAGGGAGGTGTCAGAGGGACTTGGCGGCAGATACAACTAGGTTCAGAACCTCTTCTCATCACTGAGGAGACTCGCTGTGGTGCTCTGCACGACTCAACCTTGCTGGCCTCGAAGCTGCACCTTTAAAGTGAGGTGGCAGCGGAAGACCATGAAGCTACTCTGAGATTGGCACGGAACTGCAGTTGGAACCATTGGGTGCAGCAGGTGACTCACGGTAAGTAACCTAACCATTACCCATCACTTCACAAACCATCAGTTTATTCGTTGTTATTGTACATAGGGATGTGTGTAGGGAGACTTACACGCGTAGGTCAGGGGACAACTTTGCGGATTTGGTTTTTCTGAGGATCAAAGTCGGGTTTGCAAGCCAAATGCCTTTATTGACCGAGCCATCCTGCTGGTTCCGACCTACCATTATTGTTACTGGAAAGGACTAAAGGGTGAGCCAGTGGCGAAGGGGCCGCTTTATGTATGTGTATTCTTGAGAGACGTGTGTCCGCGAAGGGGAGGACAAAGCAGAAGCCAGATCG
Source organism: Microtus oregoni (assembly GCF_018167655.1). NCBI lineage: Eukaryota > Metazoa > Chordata > Mammalia > Rodentia > Cricetidae > Microtus > Microtus oregoni. The sequence continues at coordinate 791,310 of NW_024543085.1, forward strand.
TTTACAGGGTGGGGAGTTGAGAACTGGTAAATGGAGCCTCTACTAAACCAGAAGAAGGTCACAAATGAAACGCCAAGAGCACGGGTCTAGGGATTTGCCTTGACAGAAGCAAGAGAAGCAGAAAGCAGATTACTCTGCTGAGAGGAAGGGAGAGAAGGCACGTCCTTGGATAGCTGCAATCATCTCAACCAACGGAGGTGAGACAGAATGCACAGCCACGAGTGTGGGGTCAGCAGGGTCATGAGTAGCAACAGACGGTCTGCCAAGGGAAGGGGACTAGAGGAGACCGGACATGCCTATCATGAGTACCAACAGACGGTCTGCCAAGGGAAGGGGACTAGAGGAGACCGGACATGCCTATCAGGAGCCTGCTAGGAGGCACTGAGCAAGCGTATGGGCTCGAGGTGCCCTTCTTGATGTCTGGAGGCAGAAATTTCTTTCTAATCATGGACAGTTTAGACCAGTAGGTCTCAAGCTATGGGTTGTGAACCCCTGGGAAAGCTCTATCTCCAAAAACATTTATACTACTATTCATAACAGTACCAAGATCGCAGTCATGAAGTGGCAACGAAAAATCACCCCAGCATGAGGAACTGTGTTAAAGGTGAGTGTTAGGGAGGTGGAGAAGCACTACTCTAGAGGATGCTCCTTCAGAGACATCCCTGAGAAAGGATGAAAATCCAAAATTCATCTCAAGAGTCTCTGAATGCTTACTGCTGGTTGGTGGAAACAGAAAATAAAAGCTGAGCTACTGGCTTGAGCCAACTGGACTTTTACATTGTTCTGTCTGCCAGCATGTGAAGTCACAGCCGTAAGTGGCATTCTTTCTCGCTCTGTAGTGTGGCTCCATGCTAAAATTTTCTGGTTGGTTGATACAATTAAGACTTGGAGTTGGGAGTATGGAAGCAAAAGCACAAACATGTTGAGACTGGCACAATCACTACCAGAGCAGTGGATCTCGGAGGGGACAGGAAACACACACACACACACACACACACACACACACACACACAAAGCTGTTCTCACGATGGCACCATGAGGCAAAGTCTCGGGTAACGGATTTGTTGCAGAAAAAGGATTCTGAGATTCAGGGTGGAAAGAGCCAGAATGGAGGTGCTGGCTGCTGAGAACAGAGACGGGAATATGAGAAGGAAGAGAGGATGGCGTGGCAACAGGACAGCTGAAGACAGGAGAAGATAAAGTCCCAGCTGTGGACAAGCCCATAGACAGAGCCAGGAGATGTTTAGGAGGCTGGAGAGCCGTGAAACAGGCTGCAGAACCAGATCCAGTAGCGTCTCAGGATAAGCATATGTGAGAGTGTCTTCTTGCCCCAGGAAGAACTCTCCTGGATATATCCATCACTCTGCCAAGACTGGGCCCCTTCATCTGGGTACCATCTTGGGTATTTCCTTACCCAAGAGAATGCATTCAGGTGATTCTTTAAAAGAAGACCAAGGAGAGGGGTGTCAGAAAGTCCAGCCCTGCACACTTGTTTACAGATGTCGCCTCAGCCTGAGGTGACAGGTTTTCTCACCTCCTGAGGCTTGGGCATTTAGGGCAGTGAGTTAAGTACTTCATTTCCTTGATGTTGCTAGGAGTGTAGTCAGAGATGGGGACCCACCAACAAAGCAAGCAATGGAAGAACTGGCAAGGCACTCAGTAATGTTTTTGACATTTTTCTCACTGGTCATCGAGTCACAGAAGACTCCCGGGCAATTACTTCACAGAAATCAGTGACAAGTCCAGAGAGGCCACCAGACGAGGGGCCATGAAACCATGAAGTCTTGTTTGTTTCCTGCTAACAGTGACTGTATTTGTTATATTCTTCTAGATGGAATTTGGCATTTTGTAGCTAAGGATCAGCTGACAACCGAGTATTTCTAAGAATCATTATCTGTTCACCACAATCTCCATATTCAGAGAATCAGTAGCAAATTTTACTCTTTTGTAATGTGCACTCTCTTTTTATGACTTTGCTTTAACCTGGAAAACCCTGTGACTTTCAAACCATAAACTAACAGTTCTAGTCAAGACCACAAGGCAACCAACAGATAGTGGAGAGCTGAAATAATTAACTTATTTCACCACAGAGTTAAATGGCACCCCATCTCCCCTTGTCTCCCACTAACCCTCCCATCATTTCCACTGCTGATCACATTCCCAACGGTTTCAGTGTAAAAAACAACTCAATGTGACATTAAGATGGGTCACTTACAAAGAACCAGGGAAGGAGGATTAAGAAAAATCCAGCTCTAATCCATCTTGTAGAATGCTTCTGTGGACCAGTGCAGGCAGTTATTAAACTACTCAGATAGTGACAAATGGCATTTAACTTGCTGCTCTAAGACTTCTTTATCGAGCTTGTATTTTCTAGGTATCAATTTTAGAATAGAAAGCATGCATCTCTTGATAATGTTAATCAATCAATCTTTCCAGCGTTAAGGAGACCAGAAATCGAGGTCATTGACTGTGTGATCTGATTTTTCACCTCAAAAATATCATTGCTGTTCTCTTTTAGTAATAGATAAAATACTCTAGAAAAAAAAATACAGGCTTTATATGTTTAGTAATGTCAGGAGCAAAAACATGACAGAGCAGAAAAATCAATGCTACAGTGTCAGGCAGGCTTTGATTCTGACCTGGCTCTGCCATGTAATAGCTGGTGTTCCTGAGTAAGGTATTCACTCTACTTGGAAAGAGTCCACATCTCTACCCTCTGGGTACTGAGCCTCGGAACGGGGCCTGGTGAGATAATGTATGTGAAGGTCCTGAGCATGGGCCTGTCAGAACATGGGTGTTTAACTAATTCCCTTGGTTTATTTTCTTCTCCCCAGGTTATAAAGGATGGCAAGTTTTGCTATGCAAGAACGATTATTCCTCAAAGATATATATAAATAAATAGGATGTGACTTTCAAACTTTCACTGAGAATTCTTCCCACAACACCCCATCCTTCCTAAGCCAGCTCTGCTTATCGATGCGCCACCATCACACACCCTTCACTAGGACTTATGACGGTCATCTCTTCATCGTGGAGGAGTTGTATTACAGGGTTCTGAAACTGAGCACTCTCAGCTGGTGACATGTGAGGTCATTTTAGAGAGGGTAGACGTGGACTGCTTTCTAATGATCTTGGTATTTATATAAATTCTAATGTCTATCAGACAAATGACCAATTTACCAAAGCTATAGCTTTATATATTTTTGTTTATGGTGAGGCTAAATAAAAAAGTAAGCTGGTTTAGGGTAGTAAAAAAGCTAAGTAAATGGGAGTAAAACGTCCATAAGGATATAGCAAAAAACAATGGAGGTAATAAAGATAATATGATGTAGAAATTACTGCCTCTGCAACAAGTAGGAACACAAAATGGACAGGTATCAATATTCCCTAACTTAAATGACCCTACAGTAATCAATGAGTATGCTTTCGGGATCCTGGGCTTGAGTTCTCAACAGGATGTACAACAGCATCAGGAGTCCAGCAGGATCCTGCTGATGCTAGAGTACTGGGCCATGCCCAGACATCTGGGTAAAATTACACGGATAGCAATGTGAACTGAGCAGAAACAAAGATCAAAGCCTACATCCATGTGCAAGGCCAACCAAGCAAGGGATCCTAGGAAGGTTAGCTGTTTGGTCTAGATCTGCTCTGCTTATCTTTAGGACCCGACCCAGTTTCTGCTACTGTTTCCTCCTTCAATCCCTTATTTCTCCCTCAACCTTTATGTGTGCCGTTAGGAGAAAGGGAACTTCCCATGCCCATACTCGGAGGAGCCAATGGGTCTCTACCCAGTCTCTTACTCTCCCAGTAAAGTGTAGAAGATTGGCACTAGCACCAGTAAGCTTTTTCTTGAGCCTCCTTTCTCAGTCCTAATTCTGAGGTGGGAAGACTGCTGTTCTTGTCATGCTGGATTGGAATACAGAAGGAAAATTTCCCCTAGGAAAAAGGTATTTGATGAATTAGCAATATACTGTTTCATGTATGTTCCGAATTATTCAAGAGCCCTCAAGCTAGGCTGAGAACCTAATTATCAATTCACACTAATGACTTAGGTGGAAATATGTTCAACTTGGGGCTGAACTGTTCCTAAGGTGGGTAACACTCAAGACTTAAAAATGTAGCCAATATCTTACTAGTAAATGCTCAATTCTATTATCTTAAGCTTTATCTTTTTTTTTTTAGCATCTTCATAAACAGATTTTTAAAATAATCAGTCATGGCTAATTGTGGAAAAACAACTGACCTCTCCACCCCCAAAACAGGAACCCCGCTTTTACGTTTGAGGAAAATTCTAGACTCATAAATACAATTCCAATCGGCATTTTTTAAAATAGACTCTTTAGTATTAAGTTATCCCCCAGATAGCCTGGGGCACCTGTCCTAACTCTCACCATCCTCTACTTCTGGGTCTTAATCCCATCTCTGGCTTTTAACCTAAAATGCTCCACTCTCGTGGGTTTAAAGAATCATCTGGGCACATTTCAAAAACAGGATTCCTGGCCCAACTCAGTAATGAATCAGAGCCTCAAGGGAGTGCTGGAGACACACATTTTCAAGTACTGCCTATTTCTGGCAACACCATCATCTGATCTCGTGGTTCTTAGCCTGGTTCTTATTAGGATCAAGTGCAGGGCTTGCCAAAACACAGAGAGGTAGAACCTAGCCCCAGAATCCCAACTCCGTAGATGTAGGATGGATCCTAAGAATCCCCATTTCTAAGAAAAGCCCAAGTAATGATGAAGTGCGGCAGGGACCACCCTTCCCAAAACAATATACTGAAGGGTGAAGACAGCCTAGCTGGTAAAGTGCCTGCCTAGCAGCACGGGCACCTCCAGTGCCAATATAAAAAGCCAGGCACGATAGATGAACATGCAATCCCAGCGCTGGTGAGGGTTGTCACAGCAGTTTCGTTGATGGCTAATTTTTATTTTTCCTGCCCCTCTGTTTTAAACATTACTAGATTAGAATTTACTAGGCTTCCTTTCAATCCACATCTTTGCTACTTCTTAGCTGTCATACATTCATAGTTTCTTCTTACATAAAGGATTAGTAAAAGGAAACACTATGGAGAAACTCTGGCTATGTCCTCAGCACGCAGCAGGCCAGCATGAGTGTGTCTTTGCCACAATCCGCTCGTCCCGTGAATGACAGTGAACTCTGCTGGGGTCTAGAAGCTTCGCAAAGCTCACCGCACACACTTCCCCTGGCTATCAGAAAGAGCAAGCCACAATGGCTGACCACGTCTTTCCTCAGAAAAGAAGCTACGCAGAGCTACATTCTGAACATGCTCAGTGGGAATACACTTCAACTTCCTCACTCACCTCCTGGTAGGAAAACAAAAATAGAAAGGGACAGATCAGGGTTAGCTCTCTGAGAGAACTTTACTGTACTGTTTGCCTATTTTCTGTGACCTAAAAATCAGGTGAACTACTACTTTCACATGCGGGGTGGCCCCGGGCATCACATAGCTCTCTCACCAGGGCTGAAAACATCTCCAACGTGTGGTGAACACTTAGGACACAGAACACACAAAAATCCTGTCTGAGCATTAGATCCCCATTGGTGGGAATAATCGTGATCTCGCTGAGACAGAAACGCCATGCTGCCACTGTAAAGACTGACAGTTCAAAGAAGAAATGGAGTTCTTACTTTCTGCGAAACATCTCTGCAAATATGCAGCCGACACTCCAGAGATCCACGGGCGTAGCGTAGCTGGCCTGGAGCAAGACTTCTGGGGCGCGGTACCACAGCGTAACAACCTGTAAGAGCGAAGGGGTCTGAGCATGAGTGAGGGAGCCAGCTGTCAAACTCCATGCCAATCTTGCGAGGCTCACGGACAAGATTCAAGTCACTATACATCATGGTAACAGCATGACAAAGACACAAAGTGCATAGGACGTGCTCACAGGCCAGGAAATTGCATCACCCCGCACACCCTGGGCTCCCATTTCAGGCTGTCTTCAATGGGACGAGGAATGGCAAATAACACAAGTTTCAGAAAGTAAGTAAAAAATAAAACAAAGCCAAAACTCTTATCACAAAACTCCCCCACTTGAGACTTCAAAACAACACACGAAAAACAACAACGGCTCAATTCCCAAGTCACTGTTGTTAGAAAACGAAGAGACTCCAGTGGTTGCTGGAGGATGACCCTGAAGTGCACAGAGCATCCCAGGCCAAGTCAAAACCGGTCTTATTACAACACTGTGGGGAATCCAAACAAGCTTCCCTACTGCCCTTTCAGCAAGCGACAGATATCTAAGATGAGGGTGTCCTCTTTATTGTTAGATACTCCATCAATATCTTTCACATACTTTAATACACATTTTACCTAATTCAGATCCCCTTATCCTCATTGTTTTGTCTGTGTTACTATATAGATTGCCTGATATACTGGCTTCATGGGCTTTGATCTTGGTGTTTGCAAGTCGCTAAAAATGTCTCCCATCGATTTCCTTCTCTCCTTGTATGTATACATTGTTCTCCGCACGGGATAGAGCTTACTCAGCTTTCAATGAATGTGAGTTGCTTGACCCACAGAACATGGCAGTGCTGTCTGAAGCTATCAAGTCTAGTTCATAACGTAGTTTGCAGCCTGGGCTCTTTCGAGGGTTTGCTCTTGAGACGCTTCCTCTCAGGACCCAGCAGTGATTCTGTGAGAAGTTCACAGAGATGCTTTGACAATCAGTGCCTGCTAGGCTCTCAGCTGAGAACTATGTGAGCCATCCATATTGGACAACTGAGACCAGTTTGTCCCCCAGATGACTAAAGACTACTGAGGTGAGTCCAGTCAGCTTACAAGACTATGAGCAATAACAAAACGGTGCTGCTTTAACTCTTGGGGTGAGTATTCAGCAACACTTACAGTTCTCTCACCTCTTCATCCCATAAGCTTTGCCTCAAATTCACCCACTTGGCTGATAGCTAATGGAGAAGACTGTATGACAGACAGGGCGGCGCACCTGGGAGGCTGAAGCAGGGGGAATCATGATGAGTTTTAAAACCAGCCTAGGCTACACAGTTGAGACCCTATCTTAAAATAATAACAAAAACTTGGAAGAATTATGGTAATATAATAGCAATAAAAACAAAATACAAACTGAAGGAAGACCAACTGTCTTGGTTGTCACCTGGCTTTAATATGTTTCTTTCTGGCATCTTCATGGTGCCTTGACATCCTTGATACTCTAGTCAAATGCTAGACTGCTTCATTGTTTTCAACCCCGACAGTAAATGGGGCCATCTGTAGAACTTTGAGAGAAACGAAGGTGTCCAGACATTCTGCTACCTCACCGATGGAGGGCTCTTATTTTAACATCAAGGAAATGCTGAGTGGGGTTTGAACACCAAAGTCTATCTAACAGCCTATAACTCTTGCTGTCACACACTTGTTCTTGCTGCTTTCTCATCTCCGAAGCTTTTCCTCTCCCCCTCTCCATGTGTGAGAGTTCTGTTTGTCCCACAGGGCCCAGTCTCATGCCAGCAGCACCCTACATTCACTGCTGCTTCCAACAGAGCTCTGTGTCTTTGCAATTGTGTAAATTTCCTCTTGGTGAATGGGTCTTCATGAGTTGGTTTGATTAGGATCAAAGATTTCTCTATAAACTCTCCCTTCTAATTTTAAGCTGTATTGTCTTAAATCTGCACACAGTATTTCTCACTTTCCTTACCTTCATTGCTTGTTAGTTGAACTATTTTGTGTGTGTGCCTTGTATTTTCTGTCTTGATATCTGTCAGGTCTGCCAAGAGTCTAGTCATATTATTTTAATGGCTGAGTTACTTTATTTATTACCAGAAACTGTAACTTGTCCAATTCCTATTTCGTTGGCTTTAATTTTGTTTTCTTTATGACCACACCTGCTCGCTGCTGTTGTTCTGTGGGCCATGAAGAGCATTCTGCATTAAGTACAACCTTTACCAATAAGATTGTACGTCTGTAAGTGCTTGCACTTTTTCATAATTGTCCAATTCTAAAGGAGGTCTGAGCTTTGTCACTGCCTCCTCTAGTCTCTCCCCCTAAACTTTTTAAACCTTTATATTTTATACACATTTGGCCTTACAGTTTAGGCAAATTTTATCTACAGTGATACAATATTAGTAAAGAAATGAGAATTCAGATGATACACATAGACTAATATACAAGTCCTACTTAATTCAGTTGTAAAATGTAAAGAAAACAACACATTTGTTCAGCAATAAAATAAGGTAAAACAGAAATTAAAAATATAAAGGCTGTGCAATGAAAAATAATACATATTGCTGTTGAAGAACATAAAACCTAAACAAGTGCATGACAAATCACAACAATGTGGAAACGCCGCATGATAAAGGTAATATTAATATGACAAATAAAAAAACACAATGATGTTGGGGAGAAAACCAACTCTTGGCCCAAAGAAATAAACCAGAAGGTGACAAAGACAAAAACACCAAATTAAGTCCAGAAAGAGACGGATTTATAGGGTTTGACATACCCACAAGGGAGCTGGTTAGGATTTAGCATCATACTGCTTAAGGGGCTTTTATTAATCAAAAAGAAAATAATACAGCTGAAAAGCAGCAAGCAAAGTCAATTTATAAGATATACAAACCGCCAAAGATGGGGGGGAGTGTGTGTGTGTGGTGTGTGTGTGTGTGTGTGGTGTGTGTGTGGTGTGTGTGTGTGGTGTGTGTGTGGTGTGTGTGTGGTGTGTGTGTGTGTGTTGTGTGTGTGTGTGGTGTGTGTGTGTGAGAGAGAGAGAAAAGGAGGGGAGGGGAGGGGAGGGGAGGGGAAGGGAGGAGAGTGGAGGGCAGGGGAGAGAAATGAGATAGCTCAAGAAAATTGTACTGGGGTTGGATGGGGGTGATTTGGAGAAATTAGCAGAACAATATATTGAAACTTTAAACTGCAAACTGTCACAACTCTTTGAAAAGATAGTAAGTCAACATTTATAAAATGAATAGTACACGTTCTCGATCCAGCATTCTCAAAAATATTTATATTACTAACAAACAGTCATTCCTAAGGATGTTTATGCCAGAGTAATGACTGCTAGAAGAGCATTATTTATCTCTCAAAAAAGAATGGGATTGTTTTCATCTTGTAATCCTGCTCACACAGAAAAGATACCCACGAACAGTGTTGAGAGACTAATTCTGAGTTCTGTTGCAACAGGTTCTGGTTTTTGTTAAAATGTTATTTATATATAGGTGTGGACATAGTGTGCCTAGAAAGTGTCTGTATGGCAGGGGCATCAAGCTTGAGTGGGTGTCTGTCACAGGGCCTGGGGAGCCACACACAGACGAGAATGCGCACAGAGCTCTGAGTGGGAGGCAGTGTGCTTAGTGAGCGAGCTGTCCTTCAGAGCTCAGAACTGGGAATTCCAGATGATTGAGTAGCCTGGCCCCAAACATGCAACTGAGAAGGGCTGGGATTCCGGGTAGAGGTTATCTGATGATCTGCATCCTCCTGGAAATCTCACGGAGAACTTTTACTTCCAAACACCCACGAACCAACAGGTAAAGGCAGGCTGAAATTAAACCACTAGTGGACATGATTTTGAATTTATTTTCAAACATTTAATTGTGAGGTATTTTTTTTTTTAGGTAAGTCTGTGAACTGTAGAAATGCAGTGGCCATTGGTGTAAAATTATTTCCTTGCACCATGACTTGAGAGAAAGATTGCTGTGCCTTCCCAGCACGGACCATGACGGCACTCTGTATGGCGTAAGAGGTAGACTCAACTGGAAAGAGTTCAAACTCTCCAGCTTCCCTCAAGCAAAGGTTTGCTTAGTCTCTGTACAAATTATCACCAAGCACAAGTTAGAGGAATTAGATTACGCTCACACCTTACTTAAACGTATTTATCTAAAGAGGCATTTATTTGGAAGAGAAATTGAGTTTTTAAGATTAACCCTTCTACTTAATTCTCAAACAGACTAATAGTCCCAACAGTCTCAGCATCTACATTTAAATGTAGCAAAACATCTTTTTTATAATAAGGTAGCATTTTCTAAAAAGTTATCCTCTGATTTATGTAGTATTCTCTCTCTCTCTCTCTCTCTCTCTCTCTCTCTAGCATTAGCATCTTATTTTATATGACTATTCTATACTGTCTAACTCAGAATCCTTCTATTTTCACATTAAGTTGCTATGATTTTAAACCCTGAAATTCTGCATGATTTGAAATATTTTATTGCCAACAAATCTAGTTTAAGTCTTTGAAAATGAAGTTAACACATTTTTCTGTCAGCAAATACAAATTTGTTTTTCTTAGGAATTATTTTATTTCTGTCTGTGGAAAATTCTGATGGAAAACTACCCAATGTACAACCAGTTTAAGTCTGTACAAGCAGAAAGGCATTAATTACTAATTCAAAAGTTTTATAAAGAGTGAAATGTACCAATAAAAATGTTTCTTGATTTTACTACATGAAATAAAGACAATTCCCAAACATATCGTTAAATTTTAGTTCTCTGCAGTCAATAGTTCTAAATATCCTTAAAAGCCAATGTACAATGCTGAGTCTTAATCTGAACACACTGTCATGGGAGGCAATGAGCTCAATGTGTAAGAATCAATGCTGAGAAATCTGTGACAAAGTTGCTACCAAAGGTAACACTGCAGTTTTCCAGCAAGTAATGGTAACTACTAGCGAGTCTGGCTGGAGCCAGCTGGACCAAAGCAAACACCATGTTTATTACAATCATTACATGTATTATCAGCCTCTAGAGGTGCTGAGTGGATTTGGTAGTGGGGTGGGGGCTGATGGGAAGTACAAGGGTGTTTGCATAAGTCAATATATCTGTTTAAAGGGCTTTGAGCTCTATTCACATTTTTTTGAACCAGTTCAATAACACTGTAAGATAAAGTAGAGCCAAGGCCAGCACGTCAGAATCAACTGCTCCCGTTCAATATTCTACTTAGCGGTCACTTCCCTTTCACCTGTGGCAATGGCAATGGGCTTCACACTGGGTGGCCACAGTTGGTAGAGATGCCCTTGTGAAGGACAGGTTGGAGACCTTCCCTTTGCCTGTCTGGATGATCTCTGCCCTGGAGGTGGTCCTATCTATCTGCTGGTAATGTCTATCTGCCATATGCCTTAGTTCCTTATTGGGTTTGGCCACGGCAAGTCTTGGCAAGAGTTCAGACCTGGAGCATGGTGTGCCGGTGATTTTTTTTCTCACCTCTGTTTTGACACATCCATTACCAACTGGAAGAGCGTTCTTCAGCACCACAGCTACCAGGCTGCTGTGGGGTCCACGGTTCCCATTAGATATCATGACTTCCGACCAACTGGCCTTTGCTTGTGTGGGATCCTCTAGATCTGAAACTCTGCAGGTCTGAATTCCACAGGGCACCAAAGGCTCTCTGCCCAAGCCTTTATTTATGTAAGTTCCCAATTTTATTATTTGTGTTTAAGTAGAGGTTGCCCAAGGTTTCATTCCAAAGAGCAAGCCTTATACCTAGATCAAAGCAAGCTTCAGTCAAGTTCGTTATGCACTTTCTAAAAGAGGCACCACGTTAGCAAGGGACATTAGGGTCACACAGCACACGGTAAAATGATTCAGCAGAAGAGCAACTTGCAGGGTCTTATGTATGGAATACCAGGCTCAGAGTTCCTCCTGCTTTCTCCTCCTTCAGTGACTGCTCTTTTAGGTGGTAATTTAGGAGGTCTCACTCTCACAAGGAGAGCCTCAAATCCATGCTGTACCAGGACTCTGCAGAGGACCACACCTACGGTGACAACTGTATCCTGGACATCACCATTTAGTCCCTCCACAAAAACTTCAAATTCAATGTGCCCGCACTGCCTTTCATCTCGTATTTGTTCCTCTACTTTTATCCTTTCTTTTCACAAGAAAAATTACTCCCTACCACGGTGTGCCGGGCAATTTTCCATCAATCTGAAGCAAGCTAGAGGCATCTGAGGAGGAAACACAACTGAGAAGATACCTCACAAGATCACGCTCTAGTCTGGCCTGTAGGACATCTTCTGAATTGGTGATGGGGGTTGCCAACGCACTGTGGGTGGTGACAGTCCTGGGTAGGGGTCTTGGATTCTGTAAGAAATTCTGTAAGGCTGAGCAAACTAGTAAGCAGCACCTCTTCATGGCCTCTGCATCAGCTCCTGTCTCCAGGTTCCTGCCCTCGCTGCTTTTGGAGATGAACTGTCATACGGAACTGTCCGCCCCAAGTTGCTTTTAGTCATGGTGTTTTACTGCAGCCACAGTAACTGTTGTTCTCTTGCAAGACTACAACTCCCAGCGTTCCACTGGACTCCAGCGCCCCAAGCGCGGGACACATTTCCCAGAAGCCTTTGCATTCCCCGTTAAAAAGCGGGGACCGCCACGAGCCCCCCTCTCTCTTCCCCCTCTTCTCTTCCCCCGCCTTTCCTACCATGTCTGCACGCCCCTTACCTGCCTGTTACCCCTCCCCCATTAAAGTGCACCCACGTGGGACCGCTGTGTGTCTGTGTCTTCTTCCTCGAGTAACGCCTTTACCGTCTAACCCGCAGCCAGCCCGCAGAATTAAGAACAACAGTAACCTAATCCCAAACTAAGACACCAGGTTCTCTGATGAACTCCATGATCAACTTACCCAGAAACTTCGAGGTTCTTCAAATGTGTATCTTGTTTCATGCCTTTTAGCCTTTAGATAATGCTTAGATGTTCCTTTGAACCCCACCTTGCCTAGTCTATCCCCAAACATAAGGGATCCCAGCTCTTACCATACCGTATCTGTTTCACTGCATCTTTCCAGCTTAACAGACCTGAACCAGCACCTTGAGAGTAGAGAGCCAGGTAGACTGGTTCTAACCCAGCGCTATGCAGCGTAATACACACAGCAGATATAAAGTGCATGTCTGTCCTAACGAGTGCTTGAGTAGCAGAGAACAGAATGGAAGGTTTCAGTATTAGGAAGGAGAAGCCAGGAAAGTCACGGGGCGTGGAGCTGGGCTGTGTCCTCATACCCAAGCTGAGAGTCCAGCAACACTATATTTAATCATCAGATGGCTTTTTAATAAAGTACCAGGGCCACTTTATCCTTATAAATTAAGTTCTAAAATGCCTGACAGGCTCAAGCTATTCTTCAAGCTGTATTATTTAAATTTCATCTTGAATTTGTGAAACTTAAAACAGTCACAACTTGCTAAGTGTCTATTATGTTTCAAGCAACAAATTCATCCTCTTTGCAAAAATATGATATAGCATAGGTTTGATTTTGACAATAAACTATCACCACTTGATTGCTCTCCGCCTTCACCACAGAAAACAAGCAAATATTTTTAGGTATTCCTTCAACCTTTCCAGATAAGTAGAAATGAAAATTAATCCGAACTCAGGATATGGCAGGCTGCAGAGTTCATCACTTGCTTTGAAAAGTTGTTTTAACTCTTAAAAAAACCTGTATGCTTTGGGAGACCACATAATTACGCAGGCTTCAAAGAGAATTAAAAAACATGATTTATTTTGTTATGGGAACAAATGCCTCTGCCGTCAGGGCCTACTGACCCTGTGCTCATCTTTACACAGGCTGTATGAGAAACCACTCCTGAGTTCCAGCAGGCTCTGTGACCAGTGGGAATGAGGAGGGAAACGCAGCACAGTTTGCAGACAAAGCCCAGGTACACACTCTCCAACATCCTTGAACTCCATGGTCATCGCCTTCCTTACATAGGAATGAGCTGGAGATCCTTGACTGAAGGAGCCACCAAGTTCATTGCACAGCCTTTAATCCCAGCACTCGGGAGGCAGAGGCAGGCGGATCTCTGTGAGTTCGAGACCAGTCTGGTCTACAGAGCTAGTTCCAGGACAGGCTCCAAAGCCACAGAAAAACCCTGTCTCGAAAAGAAAAAAAAAAACACACACACACAAAAAACCAAACCTGCAAATGAAAGCATAGGACAAAACAGAGAAGAACAAAGATTGCAGCACGAGGAATCCGAGACAGACAGGGAGAGCGAGACCGCAGCACGAGGAATCCCAGACAGGAAGGAGAAACTGTTGAACATCAGGATGGACAACCTGTGGGAGTTTATGACCTTTTCTCTGAATCTTAGGTTGTTTTCGTTTTTTGAAAATCTTATCTGAGGTAAAGACAGAGCTAGGGGAAGGGGGAAGGAAAGCCTATGTGAAACATGGCGGACGTATAGAGTTCGGCGTTGGACATATCTTCAGTTTAAGGTTGTGGGCCAGCAGCACTGACCACTTCCAGCCACAGGTAAGAGCAGGCAGACAGAGGAAGTCCACGACAAGGAGCTGGTTGAGTGGCAGGGTCAGGACTGAAGCAGGGCTGGGAGCCTCCGCTCAGGCGAATTCTTGCTGTGCAATGGCTGACTTCACAGTTCATTCCCATGGGAAGATCAGATGGCTGCCGGGAACTGAACTCGGGCCTCGCACTCGCTAAGTAAGCACGGCACCACTAAGTTCTCGTCTCAGACCTACTTTGATTTTTTTTTTCCTTGAGGCAAGATCTTGAGTATATAGCCCTGGCTAACCTAGAACTTTCTACATAGACCAGGCTAGCCTGGAACTTGCAGTGATCCTCCTGCCCTGTCTCCAGAGTGCTGGGATCACTGGCATGCACCACCATAACTGGCTCAGACCTTTTCTTTCAGGCCGTTTGCTGAGATATCACTTTAAAACAATGCTTTTTTAAAATATTTCTAGAGCAATGTAGGTTTACTGACAAGCTGACAAGAAGATGTTCTCCTACGGTAATGGTGTCTGAGAGGTTCTCACTGCTTGGTCACCAGTTGGGACATCAGTGCTATGGTTGGATCCTGGATAGAGGGGAGGGAAGGACTGCTTACCCACAATGCCCTGTGCCATGCCCTGCGCAAGGCCAGAAGGCTGGAATGGTGGGCATGCTTCTGTCGGTCCTTTTCTGCATCCCTGTCCTTCCTCCCAACCTTGTTCTCTTTTTCCGTTCTTCTACCTCTGCAAATAAAGTTGCTAACCAGTTCCTCCAGTCAGGACCGTCCTCAAACTCACCCCTCACCCATTTACAGACCTGACAACATGGGGCTGTAGAAACAGGCAAAGGAAAATTCAGCTTGGGAGTCTGGCTAGCACTGCCTAATAGTTTATAATGTAATTTTTGGCCTGACCCCGCCCCCATTAACCAAATCTTTATTTAGGCTTAATGACTTTCCAGAACACAGTATAACTTCATGGATATCATGGTAACACAGTGTGAATTTACTATCTGATTTGAAAGTTGCTTAAAACAAACACTTATCTTCCGTGAGCACAGAGTAAGAAATGATCACCGAGGTGAAACGCACTGATAGATAACTGTAGCATACACGAATCCATACTGCTAGTGGGCTGCAACGCTTCTCTTGAACCTGTCTGTTTCTAGGAAGAACCACACAAATACGAAGGCCCTCACACAGTATTTCTAGGTACATCCGCTCCTGGGAGAGAGACATGTGTAAACATAAAAGGCAGTGTGGCAGGTTTCTCACCTAGACGGGGAGCTGCAGCTACTCTGTGCTTAGGGCACTGTGGTTGCTGCATGCAAACACTGCAGGGAAGGAAAAGTACCCGTCCACGCTCGTGCTAAGCTTGGCTTTGACCTCAGTGCCAATTCAAAGAAAAGACTTTCGCGTTTACAAGCATTTCAAAGAACGCTGCTCTTTCTAGAAACCCGCGGCAGGTAGAGTTTCTTTACCCTTACAGTGGGTGGCTAAAGATGTGTTTACGGTGGTGTCTAAGGAAACGTGAAGAACACAGAGGGCTGTTTATCCTCCCGGGGACGAAACATTGTCTTAAGCGGTCACCGTGGATACTTAATACACAGGGGACGCTCATAAGTGGCAGAAGTAGAGTAGGGTCCAGTGATACCCTAAGAGTCTTCCGGAACATTCTGAAAGAAGTGGCGGTTCCCTGCTCTGTATTCCCACAGGATCCCTCTCAGCCCCTGCTCTGATATGTGGTGTGACCTCAAGGATCTATTTCCACCTGTTACCCCACAGAACCAAATGCTCTAATGACATTACTTACTTTCATATCCCCAATACTTAGGTTTTGCTTTCTGTTACTCCAACACACTATCTGAGGCAATCAAGTTATAAGAGAAGAGGTTTATTTGGCTCACAGTTTTGATGAGTCTAGACCATGACAGGCTGGCCCTACTCCCCGGGGTCAGAGCAGACACACGTGCAGCAGCGAACTGCTCACGTGAGGAAACGGGCAAGAGCTAGAAGGGGGATGAGGTCCCACAATCATTCCCGGGACCAGGCCCCCAATAACCTCAACACCTGCCTGTGAAAGTTCCACAGCTTTCCAGTAACCCCACCCTGGGGACCGACCAGTCTTTAACACTTGGCCTCTAGAGCAGCGGTTCTCAGCCTTCCTGATGCTACAACCCTTTAACACAGTTCCTCATGTCATGGTGATCCCAACCACAAAACTATGTCCACTGCCACTTCATAACTGTAATTTCACTACTGTTATAAACGGTAATGCAGACACCTGATATGCAGAATGTCTAGTACGCAACCCCTGGGAAACCCCAAAGGGATTGAGAAGCACAGGTATCTGTGCTCTAGGGCTGTCTGAGATCCAAACTGTATCACTTGCTACTGTGTTTGGCCACTAAAAAGCTGCCAAATGTATGATCAAGAAAAATGCCCCCCAACCCAACAAATTCAGAATCAAATAAACAAAACCAAACAATAGCAGCAGCAGCAACAGTAAGTAACAACAACAACAACAAACCAAGGTAGGGAAAAATAGTTCAGGAGGTTATTATAAAGGTATTTAAAAAATGTTCTAGATTCACAAACACAGTAACAAAATCCATTTTATAATCTTAAAGAAATTCTTAAATGGGTTATTGGCACACGCCTGTAATCTCTGCCTTCAGGAGGCAGAGGCAGGAGGATTGCTACATATTTGACCCTAGCCGGGTCTACATAGCCATGTTATAGGTCAGCCAAGTTTTGAGACCTTGCTTCAAAATAATCAAACCAAAACATCTAAACAAAAACTTCTTGTAAAGGAAAAACTAAATTTTAGCCATTGTTGATGTTAGCTCACGAATATATGCTTGTACATCCATCTAAGGCATTAATTTACTAAATCATGATTGAGTATACACAATTATTCACATGGACAAGGCATTTTCACGTAAGTCTAAACCTACGAAATCACCTCTTAGAACAAGGGAACCAGAATGTAATCCCCACAAGACTTCCTCCTGCGCCCAGGACCCCGGTCCTCATGGATTAATTTTGCTTGCATGTCATCTGAAGGACCATGAGGTGTATGGGCACCACTGTCAGTAAACAATGGCTTTAAATGAACTGAAAATTATTAATACATATTCATTTTGTATGATTCCAAATTATCTTTTATCAGGTATATTTTCCATAGTCTTTTGCTTGCAAGTGAAACTATAAGACATATATTTGTTTTTCCTTACCCAGCTTAGTGGAAAGAAAAGATACCAACAAGGGTTGGGGAGAGGCTGGGTCTAGAGAGAGTCCAGTCTGTACTTCCTCCTAGCCTATCTGAGCCTGTCTCATTAGCCCTAGGTTCTTCTAAAAGCTCTTCTACCCAGTAGCAAAGTGCTCTGATGTACCCAGAACTCTCTCTCTTCTTCTGGTCAGTTTTGCCAAAGCATTGTTTTTGTTACTATTTGTGAGGGAACACGTCTCAGGACTGATGGAGGTGTGTCTTCTTTCTATCTGTTGCTTTCATCGGTTAATTAATAAAAAAAAACTGCTTGGCCTGATAGGTCAGAACATAAGTGGGTGGAGTAGACAGAACAGAAAGCTGGGAAGAAGGGAAGTGAGTCAGGCAGACGCCATGATTCCCCTTCCCGAGATGGACGCTGGCTAGACTCATGCCGGTAAGTGGCATACAGATTATTAGATATGAGTTAATCAAGATGTGAGAGTTAGCCAATAAGAGGCTAGAACTAACGGGCCAGGCAGTGTTTTTTTTTTTTTTTTCCCCCGAGACAGGGTTTCTCCGTAGCTTTTTGGTTTCTGTCCTGGAACTAGCTCTTGTAGACCAGGCTGGCCTCAAACTCATAGAGATCCACCTGCCTCTGCCTCCCGAGTGCTGGGATTAAAGGCGTGCGCCACCACCGCCCAGCTTTTTTATTTTATTTTATTTTATTTTTTTTAGGCAGTGTTTAAATGAATACAGTTTCCATGTAATTATTCTGGGGCAAAGCTAGCCGTGCGGGAGCCGGGCGGGACGAAAAGCAGGCCTGCTTGCCTCATCACTACACAGGGCTATTTTCCTGATCAATATTTCTTTTTTAAAACTTTGTAAAATTAATTTAACATACATTTAAGTATCTTCGGTTTCCATAATGAATATATTCCATTGGTCCTTTAAAATTGTTTAATACAGTACATGTTTATTTGAAAGAATTCATTACTTGTTTCTCTTTGCATTGAAGGCTTTTATATTATTTATATTCGGTCTCTCTCATGTAGTCGTATGAATTAGTGCTATGAATTAGACTCTGTGAATAGCTTTGGCCATACTGTTACAGCTCTGGATAGAATTAACTATTGAAATGTAAAGCCACATGATGGGTGGGCAGGAGAGAAGTTGTGAGGCACAAATTGTAAATCTGAGGCATGACAACTTACAATGCTGGTCATCAGGGCCTGGGGAGCAGGCATTACCACGAGCTCCGCACGGACTGAGGGAGAGAATTCGAGGATGTGTGTGTGTGTGTGTGTGTGTGTGTGTGTGTGTGTGTGTGTGTTGTGACTGTATGTGTGTGGGGGCATCAGAGGTGCTCTTCCTGAAGTCAGTTCTCTGTGAAATTTGGGCGCTGAGGTCTGGCTGGTGCCTATACCTGCTGAGCTGCCTTTTAAACCTGAGAACTGTGTTCTCTTTTCTGACACCAGGGGACGTTTATAAACAACTGCTGCTTATTTATCTTGAAAACGGTGATTTTTGTATCACTGGGCCACTGTTTCCTAAAATATACATAGAATCACAAATCTTTATTTTATATTCCTTTCAACAACACAATTCTATAATTATGAATAAAATTTATAGGCCAAGTGTGATTGAGCACATCTTTAATCCCAGTACTTGGGAGGCAGAGGCCGGGCAATCAAATCTTTGAGTTCGAGGCCAGCCTGGTCTTTATACAACTTTGAGGACAGTCAGGGCTACTTAGAAAGACTCTCTCTCAAATTTTCTTGTTTTTTTTTTTAATATGCTTAGTGGCACCATCTAGACACTGTACTATGTTTTAATACATGATATTGGTGATATTCTCAGGAACCTGCCACTTGAAGTAAGAACTTTGATCAATAGAACATTAGTGAGTACCCAAGAAAAATCTGTGACTCCTTAAAACAAAAGCATAATCCCAGAAGACACTTAAAAACTTGAAGGGTCATTTAGACTATGGGGAGCTGCAGCCGAAGGCTAGCGAGCAACCACAGATGTCTGTGTGATACCATGAAGAATGATGGCCATGTTCTTTTTATTTTCAGAATTAAATGTTGCTGCTTAAACAGGGATGTGTATTGAGTGACAAAGTTCTTATAGGTAAACATTCAAATCTACTATAAAATATGCTCCTGGACGCCATGCCACAAAGATCAAGACCGTATATGCTTGCCCCTAACACACAGACACAAAGGGGAAGTGACAAACGGAACGGAGCGACGTGGGCTGCTTCCCTAACACCACATGCTCTTACATGTGGGTCTATCGAGGTGAATCATCTGTTCCTGGCTTCAGACATTGTGAAAGGGAGAAGTATCACATGAAATAACTGGGATTCCATAACATTTCATAGAGACCGAATAATATTGACTTTCTACGACATTTTAAGCAGTTCAGGTGGAAGAAACTCAAACCACACATCTCTCTGGGAATTTCAATCTCTTCTAATGAAACCGGATCAATGACCAAAGAGCAGACTGCAGACTTCCGAAGCAGACAGAAATGGGGACATCCTGCCCAAATCCCCTCAGTTCCTTTTCCCCAAATAACTTTGACCTGGAGACTATGGCAACTTTATTTAAATTATACACACACAGTCTCACTCCTTTGTTGGTGACCAAGGGACTCTGATTTTTAAAAAGGGGACACAAGAAGCAAGACTCAGGTAGTAGGCAGTTTCTCGTTACCAGCTTTTATGTCTGAGGGTCCTGGATTGAGCCAGAGGACAAAAAGATACAGGCTTTATTGCTAGTTACTAACAAACGGTGGGTAACAGCTCTTGTGGACACATTCTTTGGACTTGAGGAAGTCTGACTGCCAGTAGCAGCACAGCTGCAGGCTAAGCTCCACTTTACAGGCATGCACGTTCCCGTTCTGCAGCGGCAGGATTCTTCTGGTCCCTAAAGGGTTCTGGGCTCACTGCAGAAGCGTGACGCCAGCTTCGGAGTCCACGAAAGAGCAGAAGCTGGAGCCTATGAGCTTGGAGCATGAAGTTCTGTGCTGTGGGATGCAGTGGCCAAGAGCCAATGTTTACAATTCCCTGGGTGGGGATGGCAGGCTTCAAAAGCCTTTGCACTTGCCGGCAGTGACCTTCGACCTTTGCCTGCTTTCAAAGCAGCTCTCCGCTTAACCCCTTGCGTTCTGTGTGCACTAGAGTCTCACAGAGGAAACACCTTTCTTTGAAGGCCACCTAAACACATATTCTCTCTGCCATCAGACCCACGGGCATGTCGGGCCCCTGAATCTGGATTTCGAAGTGTGCTGTATTCTACCAAAGTGACAGTTCCCGGCTTTGGGCAATGGACTCAAGCTTACAAACCATGGGACTGGGAAATATGAGCACATTTCGTCTCCAGGAGAGAAGGAAGCATCCAATTTATGAAGAAATGCCCTTTCCCCTGCCAGTCAATGGGAAGCCTGGCTACAGCCTGGGCTTCCTATGGGATCTAACTAGAAGAATGGTGTTTACAGTTGAAGAGAGACGGGCTGACCTGTTAACTCAGATTAGAGACGGGCTGACCTGTTAACTCAGATTAGAGACGGGGTGAACTGTTAACTTAGAGACAGGATGAACAACGTTAACTTAGAGTTAGAGACGGGCTGACCTGTTAACTCAGAGTTAGAGACGGGCTGACCTGTTAACTTAGAGACAGGATGAACAACGTTAACTTAGAGTTAGAGACGGGCTGACCTGTTAACTTAGAGACAGGATGAACTGTTAACTCAGAGTTAGAGACGGGCTGACCTGTTAACTCAGAGTTAGAGACGGTATGACCTGTTAACTCAGAGTTAGAGACGGGATGAACTGTTAACTCAGAGTTAGAGACGGGATGACCTGTTAACTCAGAGTTAGAGACGGGATGGACTGTTAACTCAGAGTTAGAGACGGGATGGACTGTTAACTCAGAGTTAGAGACGGGATGAAGTCTTAACTCAGAGTTAGAGACGGGATGACCTGTTAACTCAGAGTTAGAGACGGGATGAACTGTTAACTCAGAGTTAGAGACGGGATGAACTGTTAACTCAGAGTTAGAGACAGGATGAACTGTTAACTCAGAGTTAGAGACGGGATGACCTGTTAACTCAGAAAGGAGCCGGAGAGAGGATGCCAGCCATGGAGAAGTTTTCCAGTAAAGCAAAGCTGAACACACCTGGCTTACTGCTGTTGCTATTTCAGTGGCATGAACTTTTATTCCTAATGCTAAGAAGCAAAGATCCCATGAGAACAACACTCATATACATTTTCTTAGTCTCAAATACATTATTCAAAAGAAGCTTAATGAAAATAATATGAAGACAAGATAACAGGGATAATATTTCAGGCCTCAAAAGGTTTTCTGGGTGTAAGATTTACTTTGGGGGAAAAAGGCTGATCTGACGTCAGGGACTCATTCCTATTAAAACACAGACTTTGTTTTGGCTGAGCTGAGGAGTTCTGTGAATTCAAATAAGTTTGAAACCTACACATTGATCAACAACACCTTTAGTGAGGAACAAAAAAGGAAAACTCAGTAGAAAATGTAGCTGGCATGTACAAGTCATCAACAGAACCCTGTGGGAACTGTCCAAACCCCAGGAAAAGGAAGGAGAGGGAGGGATGGAGGGAGAGAGGAAGAGGGAGAGAGGGAGGGAACGAGAGGGAGGAGGAGGGGGAGAGGGAAAGAGAGGGAGAGTGGGAGAGAGGGAGAGAGGGAGAGAAAGGGAGAAGGGGAGAAGAGGAGAAGAGGAGAGGAGGAAAGGAGGGAAGGGGAGAGGGAGAAAGGGAGAGTTTTTCTCTTCCCTGACCAGCACTTGTCCCATCATAAACCACCTGTATCCTATAGCTGGCTCCAGCTTCCTCACTATTTGAGAGGTACTGTTCTGCAGATTTCCTGGGTCGTAAGTGCTTCTGAGGGGTGACTAGGGCTGGAAGGGTGGCTCTAGGCATCTAAAGGCGCTCGACACTAAGCCCGATGACCTGAATTTGAGCCACAGGATGCACAAGGTAGAAGGGGAGGACGGACTCCCAAAGGTTGTTCTCTGATCATGTGCTCATCGTGCAATGTCCTCCCAATAAACAAATTAACAAGATGAATATTAAAACTGAAGTTTCTCAAGGGATGTTTAACAGTACTAAGAATAAGAACCAGGCCTCCAGCTATCATTACAGACCATTTAACCTTTTCTTGCTATCTGCAGTAGAATTTCAATGATGATTAACTAAACACATTCAGTGCTAACGCAGACGGACTAGAATGGGCTGAGAAGCCCAAAGACACCCCAAGCTTCACAGGAGAGAAGACAATGTACTATAGCCAAGGTTTGCCGTGGCTTGCCTGTTATCTCAGGAAGAACAGGACATGTTTCATGCAACTTAAAGAACAGGCCATTATGAGACAGGGTTTGAGTGCTCTGCCCATATTCTCCCACGCTCAGAGCACACTAGTAAGGACAAGAAAGTCCAAGCTACACACCGGAGGCAGAACTCAAGCTCACGTCACAACCACTGGTCACCGAGCACCCAAACGACCTCTACCACCGCCCCCCGGAGCTCCTGGGAAACCTATGCCATTTCTCTCACTTTCGACAAATATGACAGTCACTCCTGTTACAGGGAAGGCGCCAGGCCCGGTTCTGGCATGACTCTGCCCCATGTTCCTAAATCAAAACAATCATCACAAAGCTGGTGCTCGCAATCCCGGCACCTGGGAGGCTGCGGCACGAGGCTTGACACCAGCTGGCGGCCAGCCTGGCCTGCACAAGAGAGATCTTGTTTTCTCTATCGCGGGTGCCCATGGCGCACGCTAGTTAGGGAAATGTTGGTATGTACAGGCCAAGAAAGCACATTACAGTCGATCTCAGACCGTCCCCCTCACCTCCACCCGGAGCTCTTAAGACACTGTTTCTTGTTTGTCCCCATAAGTGAATTCGGCCTTAAAAACTGTTGTGAAACCAAAGAAGATAAACATCTCCACTCTTTTAAACTGCTCCCCAGTTTACAGTGTGTGAAGCCACTTCCATCTAGATAACAGCAGTTGTCCGTGAACTTTAATTATTGCCATAGAATAAATGATTAGGATAACAGACTATAGAGTAATTAGAATAATAAACCCAGCTGGAACTGAGTTTCGCCACATAGTAAAAGTTAGAACTGTACAAACGAAGACAAATATGCACAGTGAAAAAGAATGTTACAGGGGCCGCCTCGGCAAACAAAGCCAGCTCAGTCTGGTGCTTCCCCTTCACTGCCACATCCACACATCGTTAGCTGGAAAATTCCTGATATATGCTGTAATTTCTGTGCCCCCCCCCCACCTTAGTACACTGGGGGCTTTAATGTCCAGATGCCATTTTCCCCCTTATCTGTCCCTGTTTGGGGCTCTGCCAGCCACGGTCAACAATTAATACAGTCAAAGAAAAAAAAAATACAGTATGCTCCCTGGCAACTGGTATAGCCTTGCAGGAAATACCAAATAAAAACTTGATTATGTATTGTTTGACCATTTTGTTTCCCTGTAGGCCACCCCGTTGTCGGTGTAATTCAGAAAATTCAGACGCGCATACTCCATCTGATAGTCTACGAGCGGCCATTGTTCGTGGAGTCTGTCGCACACAATCCCTGGCTTCAGCCTGTGGCACTCGAAGTGAAAGGAGCAGATTTGTGGCAGCTTTCCAGCCTGCATTTCTTTTAATTAGTCAACTTGTGGCCCAGTGTTATAATAGATAAGTAACCTCTTAATATTCATGTCATCAATTAATTTTTTTCTTATTCAGCTGTAAGCATTTGCATAGGGTGGGAGAAAATGTTTTTTCCTACATGGGTTATGGTTTATGAAATACATATGCTACTATTTTAAAGAACACAAGAGACTATGCTTCAGTGATCCTTCACAAGGACAGTTCCGGGAATCACAGGGTACCTACACCTATTTTTGAAGCATTCTAGTTTGCATTTAAATAGCAATTGAAATTTTTTTGGGGTATACATATGTGAGATGAATTATTTTCTTGCCAGCTTCAACATGGCTGGGAAACTCGCTCCATCTGAACGGGTGTAGTCAGAGGCCCACGGCAGCAAAACAGTTCTCAGAGTTCGAGGAAGTCCGTCTGCCCCAGACCTGGATTAAACAACTAATGCCATTAGTTCTTAGAGCATACAATTAAAAGGCATGCTAATTAAAAAGATAAATTGATTTTTGTAAAAATTAGTACTGGTCATTCAGATCAGGAATAAGAGCGCCATTCAGAACTCAGCCCTAGTTCTTTCAAACAGATGTGATTCTCAATCAACTCAGTGGTTCTCTGCAAAGGTGGCGAGGACGTTTATAGATGCTCTGTGTCCTCACAGACACACCTGTACAATATTCTCAAAATCGCTGCTCAGGTAGTTGAAGTATCTACAATGGCAACTTCAACCATTCATTTATATAATAGGGTTTGTCTATATAAGACACGTATTGGATCCCAGTTGTGAGGATGATGGATATCATATCTGCTCCCAAAAGTGCAGTTAGCACTGGAGGCAGACACATAACTACTACCTGAACATTCTCGATACCACGTAGCGGTTTACCGTTCAGTAGCCTGCATTCAAATCCTGGCTCCTTTTTGTAATGGGACGTAATGAATTAACTTCTCTATGACTTTGCTTTCTGATCTGAAAATGAAAAGCCCTTAAAATTCTCTTACAGAATAAGTCAGATGATTTGTTGTAAGCAACATAAGCTGTTGGCAGACATCTGGTCCTGTATACTTCTGCTACTAAAAATATTACAAAACAGTCTTCCCAACGTGTACAGGATGTAAAATGGGCTATACTGCTTGGGGCCATGGCTGCAGAGGAGCACTGCAAGCTGTGACTGTCAAAGGCAGTAGTTATAAGAGAAACGTGAAAATCGTGAAATTGAATGGCCTAGGCCACAAAGGTCCCTGGGGACAAGGTGATGTAGCTGGAGTTTGGTGACTGTCAAAGGCAGTAGTTAGAAGAGAAACGTGAAAATCGTGAAACTGAATGGCCTAGGCCACAAAGGTCCCCGGGGACAAGGTGATGTAGCTGGAGTTTGTCTGGATCAGAGATACTGAGGCTTTTATGCAGGGAACACACGCTTAATTTATATGGTCTGCGTTTTTATTCCAGTAAATACAGAGGATAGAACTGAAGATAGTCCTAGAGGCAGGGAGCTCAACCAAAAGGCTAGACTGACCCAGAAAAGCTGAGAAGACCTAAGGAAACTGTGGGGTGGTGAGTAGAGGGGGTAAGTACCCCGGATACACCCCGTGCTTCTGTCTGGGCAGAGAGACGGTGACTGGCAATGTCAGGCAGGCCTGCAGTTTACGATGAAGGGAGGCTGGGCATCCTCCTGCAGGACGCTGCTAGTCCTGAGAGCACAAGAGAGAAGCTACGCCAGCCAGAGAAGAGCATTCAGGAAACCAGAGTGAACAGGCCGTGGGGAAGAAAAGCAGGCAGCACTGACGCCACAGGAACCGTGCTGGCTGTTCGTCAGAATGTAAAAGAACAGGCAGACACCAGAACACGCTACACAAGATGAAGGCTGCAAGAATGGAACCTCGGGGCTAACGGCATTCTGGATGAAACATGCTTCTACCGGAGTAATACCATGTCTTTCCCACCTGCCCTCTGCTGCCCAAACTTGGGATGTTCTACAGGCATATCTGGAAGATATGGGATGCGGCAACGACATGAAATAGTAAGATTTAGAGGGACTCAGAGCAGGCACCTAGGTAGTGAGTTAGAGCATCCCCACGCAGACAGGCACGTGAGCATGAGTGCATAGAAACACAGATCAATTTGTAAGTACATGGGTCGAAATGGAAGACGTTCTACACAAAGGCTTATGGCGTTGGCATAAATATGAGCTGGTACCATGAATGTCACAGATAAATCACTCCATCTGTGAAGCGTGAAGCAGACAAACTTTAAAATCAGCTGGCACCGGCTTAGGAAATCCTGTGTCGCCTTTTGGAGTTGATACCCTACTTACCATCTATTTAAGAAGTTTTGAAGTATTTTTATAGGAAGACAGCACAGTCAGAAATATTTGCACTCGTAAGTGTGATACGGAAACATGCCACTTCACATGTGTGTTTGTATTTGTGCTGCAGGTTTGGTGTGTGTGTGCGGTCCTTGAAGATTGATTAAACATGCTGGTGCACATTATACATTATCGAGAGACGCTCCAGTTCTTGAAGGACCTTTTAAACAACTTTATGTGTGCATGCTCGCGTGGGTACTACTGCATGCATGTGGAGGTCAGAGGACAACGTTTGGGAGTTGTTTCTCTCTCTCTCTTGAGGACCCTGGGCTCAAACTCTGGCAGTCAGGCACATGCAGCAAGCACTTTTCCTGCTGAACCGTCGCACTGCCTCTCTTGCATTACTTCACGAGGATGGATCTCATAAATAGAAAACAAGGACCTTAAAATAACCAAGTATTATATGATCTAGTATATCATCCTGACTAGGTAGGGTGAGAATCCTTTGCCTGTAATTCTCTCTCTCTCTCTCTCTCTCACACACACACACACACACACACGCACGCACACACACATGCACACACGCACGCACACATGCACACGCACACACGCGCACACACACACACACACACACACACACGCGCGCGCGCGCGCGCGCGCGCACGCGTGAAGCTCCCTTGGACTGGCTGGTGGCCCCTTATGTTTCAAACCCTTTTTCTGCTCTACCACCCACAGACCTCTGGTGCCAAACACCATGGGCCACACTCACAGTGAGATGATCTCTGAGCCCCAGGGGAGTCAGTACAGGGTAGTGGGAGGAAGTTTCTGGAAGCCGTTCCTATGAAGGGGTCAGGGACCAGTCATACTTGTTTTAAGGATTTTCTCAATCTATGCACATGGGATATTTACAGCTAGACAGGTGCGTATCTAAGGTGGATTCTGTGTACTGTGGTGCTCTGCCATCCACTAGATACCAATTCGCCCCCATTACTGTGACAACCAGAAATGATTCCAGACATTGACAAATGTCCCCTGGAGGAACAAACCCTTTCCCTGGAACCAGTCCTATCTATGAAACCATGAATAAATGTGACTCCCTTCCCAGGGTTATAAACCCCTGTCAATGTTCCCCCAGGCAGCCTCTTTGGCCACCCCAGTGGTACCTGAGGGAAGAAACGTGATGCGGTGGTCTAGGGGTTTCATCTGCGTCAGTTGTACCTGCAACAGCTTCCTCCTAACAATTTAGAGTCAGTGAGCCTGGTGCTAAGGCCTCTTCCACAGATGTGGTGTATGACGGGTGCTATGAGCAAGGGGCTGAAAAGTTTGTCATCACTCTGAGCATGATAATCCCAGCTTCATTTAGTCATAAGCATTTGAAACACTGAAAAGATACGCTGTCTTCTACACAGTGATTAATTAACAACCCATTCCCCCCACACTGAAAATCTGAGAAAGGGTGAACAAAGACGTGCCAACAACACCAACCATCACGTAGTCTAAAATTAAGTAACGAAAGCACAGAGCAAATACTCTCAGTCCTGTGGATTAAAAAAGGCAATGTCACACCTGGCAGCGAGAAATAGGTCAATTAAAAGTATGTGTACACAAAGGGAGGGAGGGGACCCTTGATAAGACAAAGATGTGGGCATAACTCAATTTCCTACATTCCGTGTGCGCCTCTCTTCTGACTACGTGATGTTTCTTGGCTGCACCCCATTGCTGGTTCTGCTTTTCTCTGCTAGCTGCTACCTAGCAGTGTTCTTCGGTTTTTCCCCTAGTTTCTGCCTCTATTATGGGCCACAACCTTAGGTCAAAACCCTCTGAAGGATGGGTTTCTTTCAAGCTTACAAGTGAATGCTTACCACGCCTCCCGTGGCTGACTGGGCGTGGTCTCGACTTCTGCTCTCGGCCCTTACCATCTCCTTCCCATCTGTCCTACCCCAACCACAGCCCGAGTTTCCTCCTTTGTTCTGACTGCCAAACTCGCCCTTGCCTTGAAGTCTTCCAAATCCCATTCCTTCTGCCACGCTACGCTGACCCGAACCTTGTCTTTCTGAAGAGATTTTCCCTCCCTAACTTACGTTTCTAGGCTAAAACGCAGACTCTCTCGTTAGCTGCCACGGGGCTTATCAGTACAACACTGCTGTACCCGATTACTGATTGATCATCTATTTTCCCCACAAGAATGAGGAGAGATGTTACAACTTGGTTCTCAGTTTAGTGTCTCAGTAGCAAATACCATACAGAAAAATTTCACAACCTCTGGGAAATGAGTACCGCTAAGAAGAACCTAGAGATAAGTGTAAGAACTTGTTGATGCTACAGCTAAGCACACATAAACAGGCCGTTTACTTCTGTTTATCCCTTTGACTCCCCCATCTCTTTGCTCCTTTGCCTTCACAGGCAACCACTATTATCAATATGGTTTCACTTAATTGATTTAACAACATTAGATTTGTCATAGAAATATAAACAATATATCATTTCGTAAGTATTTCATATGAGGTATAACTATTTCGTCACTAAGTATTGCTTCTAAGACCTGTTCATATTATTGGAGCTGACTCACTATGATTCCCACTTCTGTTTAAATCTGTGTGATTTTTAACCAAGGCGAATTTGTCATCTGATAGGTGAGCCTTTGGGTTGTTTGTGTCTCCTGATGTTGCAAACAATGCCGCTGTTACTATTTCTAATACGAATGGTAGTACACACAGGCAGTAATGTTTCTAAAGCATGTAACCAGACATGAAATGACAAGGATTTTCATGATACATATATGTTAAATTGCATGGTTAACGCCAAAGACAGAACAATTTTATATTCCCCATTAGCAGAGAATCAGTTTTCAGAAAACGTACAGAGCTGGCTTTCAATATATATATTTTTAATCTAATCTCACATTCTCTACTTTTTTTTTTGTTCTTTTGAGACAGGGTTTCTCTGTCGCCTTGGAATCTATCCTGGAACTAGTTATTGTAGACCAGGCTGGCCTTGAACTCACAGAGATCTACCTGCCCCTGCCTCCCAAGCGTTGGGATTAAAGGTGTGCACCACCACCACCTGGCCATACTCTCTGATTTTAAAAGGTGACTTTGTCCGTTTACATTTACTGTGATTAGTAACTAATTTATTTAGACATATTTCCAATTGTATACCTATTACTCTTCCTTGTATCCTAGGTACTCCTTTTGGAATTATGTTCTCTCTCTCTCTCTCCCCCTCCATTAGTAAAAAGTCTTGACTGTAAATTCCCTTGGTTTTTCTTTATACGTTATACTAGAACTTTATTATTTCACAAGTATATTCTGTACTTAAGAGCCGCACATATAAAAAGCAGTTATCAGCCCTCCTGACCAGCAGTGGCATTTCTTTTGCAATACCCTTTATCACTAGCAAATAATCAACTCTCTGACAGGTTTTCACTTCACACAGACATGCTTAGCAAACACAAGTCAGCACTCCCAATCTCAAATACTCTGGGAAATATTTAAGAGAACCATTGTGGAATGCATTTGCTTCACCTTGCTTGCCTAAGGCACCTGACTGGTCTAGTAAAAAGCTGAATGGCCAATACCTAGGTAGCAGAGGGATAGGAGGGGCTGACAGGCAGAGGGAATAAGCAGTCTTAGGCTCCAGAGACAGAGAGAGAGAGAGAGAGAGAGAGAGAGAGAGAGAGAGAGAGAGAGAGACCGAGACCCCCTTTATTGTATGCCAAGGCAGCTTATTTAGGAATGCTTAACTGATTGCCCCAGCCAAACCCACCAGAAACCACTCCCCTGCCATCAGGAGCTCCTGAGGGTCTTTTGCTCAGAGTACCTGCAAACACAGGAAAACAAGTTGTTTTGCTCAGAGCAGCTGCAAGCATAGGAAAAACAACAGGAAATTCAGGGTCTGGGGGTCCACAGCCCCAACACTGGATAGATAAGAGCAACACCAAGAGAATGCTATCAAAGACTGAACGAGATTAATAAACAATCACATGAAATGCCACACACACGGTTTTGGAACCGAAGACCAAAAGGGAGTTGTTAGTTTAGGTACCAACTTCTTTGTAGATGGGGGCATTCCTGAGCGACTTTGTAAAACAAAACAAGACAGTGCAGGTTATGTATGGGCTGGGCTGAGAGCCTCAGGAATTTCTTTCAACTAACTTATTTGCAAGGCCAGTAGCTGGAGGAGTGACACATCTTAAGTAGACCATGTGCTATGTGTGACATTGACTCCTCAATCCATGGCACAGTGAGTCATGTGTTCATCAGAGAAGACTGTAATCTGTTTGGGAAATGAAACTTTCTGAGTATTAACTTTCACTTATCCCCAAGAGAACACTATAACTAGAACACAAGGAGATTGAAGTACTCATTTAGACTACAGAAACCTTTATTTTTTTTTTGCCTGTGTGTACAGTGTGCATGCCTGTATACATTTGTGTCTTCATGTATGTGGCCATGTATGTGGGCGTAGGCTTGCCTGCTTTTGACTTTGGGTGTCTTCCTAGATGGCTTTCCATTTTACTGAGGTAGGGTCTCTCATGGAACCCAGAGGCCGACAATGCTGGCTCTAGCTAGCCCTGAGGACACCTCTCAGGTGCGGGATTACAGGCAGATACTTGATCTCCGCGGTTTTGTGTTGGTACCGGGGATGGAGACTTGGAAACTGCGCAAGCTCTAGAGGCAAGAGTTTTAGCCGCTGAGCCCTCTCCCCAGCTCCTGCTTCGTTTGGAAAGGACAGTCTTGAAGGAACTTGCTCTTACTTCCTATAGGTGGTCAAACACTGCTGTGCTGGAGCCCAAACTCAGTTCCCCTACCACTGCCTAACAGGTGGCAGGAAGAGGAGTGAAGGTCTGAGAGTCGGACACTCCGCACCGAGGACTGCCCGACGGTGTCTTCATAACATGTCCCTCTACGCTTACTCTCTTCTCAAAAATTCTGCAACTGGCTTTTTGTCTGCGAGGTCCCTGGCCAGCAAGTATCCCTGATCCTGTACCAGAAAATCCAGCGGAGAGGTGAGTTGTTCCTGACCAGCCGGCAGAAGACCCGGAAAGGGAGCACAGACACTCCTCATTCTGCAGGGGCTTCTCTCCCTGGCTACTGCTTCTCTCTTCCTATCCCATGCCAACTTGCTCCCAGGCACCCCTTCCCTTCTGTGGGGTCATAAGATCCCCAACTCAGCCTGTTTTGGGGCTGAGGCTCTGGGACGGGGTGGTGAGTGCAATCGGGCAGGAGTTCCTCTGTCTCACTGAGCCTGCACGCAGCAAGCTAGTCCAGGATAAAAATGAATTCAAAAATCTAATTTTTAGTCCAGGCTAAAAAGATATTTAAACAATACGTAGCCACAAGTCCAGCATTACAGAAAGTAATAGAAGGAAAATCACAACCCAAGGGATCCAACAATGCCCACAATAACTCAGACATCTAGCAACCCTTCATCACACAACTCAAAGATGGGAAACACACAAACTCTACCACCACAAAAAACAAACAAACAAACAAAAAAAAACCAAACAAACCGGAGTTAACAACCACTGGTCATTAATATCACTTAATATCAATGGACTCAATTCACCTATAAAAAGGCACAGGCTAAGAGATTGGATACGAAAACAGGATCCAACATTCTGCTGTTTACAAGAAACACACCTCAACCACAAATACTCTGACATCAACTCAGAGTAAAGGGTTGGGGAAAAGGTTTTTCAATCAAACAGACCTAAGAAAGAAGCAGGTGTGGCTATATTAATATCTAAGAAAATTGACCTCAAACTAATCAGAAGAAATGGAGGTGGACACTTTATACTCATAACAGGAACAGTTCATCAGGATGAAGTCTCAATCCTGAATATCTACGCCCTTAATATAAAAGCACCCACTTATGTAAAAGAAACATTACTAGAACTCAAGGCAGACATCAAACCGCACACACTAATAGTAGGAGACTTCAACACTCCTCTCTCACCAATGAACAGGTCAATCAGACAGAAACCTAACAGAGAAATAAGAGAATTAATGGAGATAATAAATCAAATGAACTTAACAGACATCTATAGAATATTCCACCCAAATAGGAAAGAATATACCTTCTTCTCAGCATCTCATGGAACCTTCTCGAAAATTGACCACGTACTCGGTAACAAAGCAAACTTCCACAGATGCAAAAAAATATTAGTAACCACCTGTGTCTTATCAGATCACCATGGAATAAAGTTAGCATTTAACAATAATTCCACCCCCAGAAAGCCTACAAACTCATGGAAACTGAACAGTCAAATACTGAACCACCCCTGGGTCAGGGAAGACATAAAGAAATTAAAGTCTTCCTTGAATTCAATGAAAATAAAGACATAACATACCCAAACCTATGGGACACTATGAAAGCAGTGCTAAGAGAAAAGTTCATAGCTCTAAGTGCCCACATGAAAAAAACAGAAAGCTCACATTAGAGACTTAACAGCACAGGTGAAAGCTATAGAAAAAAAAAAAAGAAGCAGACTCACCCAGGAGGAGTAGAAGACTGGGAATAATCAAACTGAGGGCTGAAATCAACAAAATAGAAACACAGAAAACAATCCAAAAAATCAATGAAACAAAGAGCTGGTTCTTTGAGAAAATCAACAAGATAGACAAACCTATATCCAAACTAATCAAAAGGCAGAGAGAAAGAACACACAATTTAACAAGATCAGAAATGAAAAAGGGGGGCATAACAACAGAAACTGAAGAAATTCAGAGAATCATTAGGTCTTACTACAAAGCCCTATATGCCACAAAGTTGGAAAATGTAAAAGAAATGGACTTGTTTTTAGATAAGTACCATTTACCAAAATTAAATCAAGACCAGGTGAACAATTTAAATAGACCGATAAGTCATAAGGAAATAGAAGTTGTCATAAAAAACTTCAAACCAAAAAAAAAAAAAAAGCCCTGGATCTGATGGTTTTAATGCAGAATTTTATCAGAACTTCCAAGAAGATCTGATACCTATATGCCTTAATGTGTTTCACAAAATAGAATCAGAAGAGTCATTGCCAGACTCTTTTTATGAAGCTACAGTCACCCTGATTCCAAAACCACACAAAGACCCAACCAAGAAAGAGAATTACAGACCAATCTCACTCATGAACATCGATGCAAAAAAATCTCAATAAAATTCTGGCAAACAGAATCCAAGAACACATTTAAAAAATTATCCATTATGATCAAGTAGGCTTCATCCCTGAGATGTAGGGCTGGTTCAACATACGAAAATCTATCAATGTAATCCATCATATAAATAAACTGAAAGAAAAAAAACCATATGATTATTTCATTAGATGCAAAAAAAGCATCTGACAAAATTCAACACCCCCTTATGATAAAGGTTTTGGAGAGGTTAGGGATACAAGGATCATACCTAAATATAATAAGAGCAATATAGAGCAAGCCAACAGCTAATATCAAATTAACTGGAGAGAAACTCAAAGCCATTCCACTAAAATCATGAACAAGACAAGCCTGTCCACTCACACCATATCACTTCAACATAGTTCTTGAAGTTCTAGCAATAGCAATAAGACAACATAAGGAGATCAAGGGGATTCGAATCGGAAAGGAAGAAGTCAAACTTTCGCTATTTGCAGATGATATGATAGTGTACATTAGTGACCCCAAAAACTCTACCAAAGAACTCCTACACCTGATAAATACCTTCAGTGATGTGGCAGGTTACAAGATCAACTCAAAAAAATCAGTAGCCCTCCTATACATAAAGGATAGAGAAGCAGAGAGGGAAATCAGAGAAACTTCACCTTTTACGATAGCCACAAATAGCATAAAGTAACTTGGGGTAACTCTAACCAAGGAAATGAAAGATCTATTTGACAAGAACTATAAGGCATTGAAGAGGACACCAGAAAATCTCCCTTGCTCTTGGATGGGCAGGATCAACATAGTAAAAATGGCAATTCTACCAAAGGCAATTTATAGATTCAATGCAATCCTCATTAAAATCCCAACAAAATTCTTTACAGACCTTGAAGAACAATAATCAACTTTATATGGAAAAACAAAAAACCCAGGATAGCCAAAACAATCTTATACAATAAAGGAACTTCTAGAGGCATTACCATCCCTGAGTTCAAACTCTATTACAGAGATACAGTAATGAAAACAGCTTGGTATTGGCATAAAAACATAGAAGTGGACCAATGGAATTGAATAGAAGACCTAAATATTAACCCACAAACCTATGAACACCCGATTTTCGACAAAGGAGCTAAAAGTATACAATGGAAGAAAGAAAGTATCTTCAACAAATGGTGCTGGCATAACTGATTGTCAACCTGTAGAAGAATGAAAATAGATCCATATCTATCACCATGCACAAAACTCAAGTCCAAATGGATTAAAGACCTCAACACCAATCTGAACACACTGAACCTGATAGAAGAGAAAGTGGGAAGTAGTCTACAACACATGGGCACAGGAGACCACTTCCTATGTATAACCCCAGTAGCACAGACAATAAGGGCAATATTGAATAAATGGGACCTCCTAAACTGAGAAGTTTCTGTAAAGCAAAGGACAGTGTCATTAAGATAAAAAGGCAACGTACTGATTGGGAGAAGGTCTTCACCAACCCCGCATCAGACAAAGGTCTGATTTCCAAAATATATAAAGAACTCAAGAAACTAGACTTTAAAATTCTAATTAACCCAATTAAAAAATGGGGCACTGAACTGAACAGAGAATTCTCAACATAAGTACTTCAAATGGCCAAAAGACACTTAAGGTCATGTTCAACCTCCTTAGCGATCAGGGAAATGCAAATCAAAACAACTTTGAGATATCATCTTACACCTGTCAGAATGGCTAAAATCAAAACACCAATGATAGCCTTTGCTGGAGAGGATGTGGAGTAAGGGGAACCCTCATCCATTGCTGGTGGGAATGCAAACTTGTGCAACCACTTTAGAAATCAGTGTGGCAGTTTCTCAAGAAATTCGGGATCAACCTACCCCAGGATCCAGCAATATATCCAAGAGATACCCAATCATACTACAAAAGCATTTGTTCAACTATGTTCATAGCAGCATTATTTGTAATAGCCAGAACCTGAAAACAACCTAGATGGCGCTCAATAGAAGAATGGATAAAGAAAGTGTGGAACATATATGCATTAGAATACTACTCAGCGGTAAAAAAGAATGACATCTTGAATTTTGCATGCAAATGATGGAAATAGAAAACACTATCCTGAGTGAGGTAACCCAGACCCAAAAGAATGTATATGGTACGTACTCACTCATAAGTGGATTCTAGCCATAAATAAAGGACATTGAGCCTATAATTCATGAATCTAGAGAAGCTAAATAAGAAGGTGAACCCAAAGAAAAACATATAGTTATCCTCCTGGATATTGGAAGTAGACAAGATTGCCAGGCAAAAGTTGGGAGCACGGGAGTGGGGGTGGAGGTAAGAGGAGTTGGGGAGAGAAGGGAGAAGGGGAGGATGGGG
Source organism: Microtus oregoni (assembly GCF_018167655.1). Lineage (NCBI taxonomy): Eukaryota > Metazoa > Chordata > Mammalia > Rodentia > Cricetidae > Microtus > Microtus oregoni. Next base: position 827,195 of record NW_024543085.1, read on the forward strand.
AGATCTTGGGGGAATGGGATGGTTGGGATGGAGGAAGGGTGGATATGGGAGCAGGGAAGTAGATATCTTAATTAAGGGAGCCCTTTTAGGGTTGGCAAGAGACTTGACTCTAGAGGGGTTCCCAGGTGTCCAAAGGACATGTTCCCAGCTTGTTCCTTGGGCCGCTGAGGAGAGGGCGCCTGAACTGGCCCTATACTATAGCCACACTGATGAATACCTTGCATATCACCATAGAACCTTCATCTGGCGATGGATGGAGATAGAGACAGAGACCCACATTTGAGCACCGGACTGAGCTCCCAAGGTCCAAATGAGGAGCAGAAAGAGGGAGAACATGAGCAAGGAAGTCAGGACCGCGAGGGGTGTGCCCACCCACTGAGACAGTGGGGCTGATCTAATGGGAGCTTACCAAGGCGAGCCGGACTGGGACTGATGGAGCATATAATCAAACTGCACTCTCTGAACGTGGCTGACAAGGAGGGCTGACTGAGAAGCCAAGGACAATGGCACTCGGTTTTGATTCTACTGCATGTACTGGCTTTGTGGGAGCCTAGTCTGTTTGAATGTACACCTTCCTAGACTTGGATGGAGGGGTGAGGACCTTGAACTTCCCACAGGGCAGGGAACCCGGACTGCTCTTTGGACTGGAGAGGGAGGAGGTGAAAATTTTTAATGAAAAAAAAAAATCTGCAACTGTCTGGACCTGAATATTCAGCTTCCTATATTAAGAGAAAAGGTATATAGAATCCATTCACACACACACACACACACACACACACACACACACACACAATTTAGGAATACTAGAACGTTCTTGCTTGGAGAATTAAGAATTTAGTTTAATTTAATTAAGAAATAAAGTCTCTTTAAGATATCAATACCTTAACGCTAGTATGCATGGTTGCCCAAGTAACAGGATGCTAGTAAGAATAGAGGCTGGCTGGCTGTGCACATTTCTTTCCATGTCTTCATGTGCAAGTACGGGGTTTGGGAATAGGTGAGGGGATGGGGGTGCGTATCATCACCACAACGTTCAGCCACAGCGCCGGACTGAAGATATCTATACTCACGTGTGAACCTGTTCTCAAAACACCCCTGTAAGGTGCGCTCTGGTGTTCTCTCCACCTTAACAGAAGATAAATCTAGGGCTCAGAGAGGCTGAAGAGCTCACTTAAGGTGGTTGCATCCCACGAAGCTTCACATAATAGGTGGTTCCTGACTGCACTATCCTGTACTTCTCAGTAACGAAATGAGGTTTCCCAGAAATGACCTCTATGTCTATAGCCAAAAACGGTAGGAGAGAAAAGAGAATATAATATATTCCGGGAACACTTCCAAAAGTGGAATATAATATATTCCAAAAGACTTCCAAAACAGTGTTGCCAAGAAGGAAGAGGGAAATGGGAAGAAATTCTCAAACAGGATCAATAGCCACTGTGTAAAGAAGAGAAAAGATGCATTCACTTGGGAGAGTGTGAACTATTTATTCACAAATACCTGATGAGACAGAGAACACATGTATTTTTCCTACAATGCATTATGAAGATTATCAAGTACATAGCATTTCAAATCTAGATGTCTTCTCACTTCTTCCTAAATTAATAACTGGTCTAAGAAGGTGGCAGTCACTAAACATACAGGAGGTGGGGTACAAACACCTTCACTAAACATACAGGAGGTGGGGTACAAACAGAGTCCAATTTTTCAGCTCCTTCCAAGTTGTGAAACTAGCTATGCTTTTCCGCATCATGTACACGGAGCCCATTTCCCTGCCTCGGACCACAACACGACTCAGAGTTTTGTGTATGCTGAATAAGCACTCTGCCCCCGAGCCACATTTCCAAACTCTGACGGGGATTTTTAAACCTGTACCTTAATGAGCAGTGAAGGATGTACGGAAAAAAGAAAAAAAAAAGACAACTAGATTCAGGCAAAGATAACTCTTACAAGGGGCGGAAAAAAAAAAGTATTTTTCCCTGTCTTGTCAATCTTTCAATTTTCAGATTTTGAACATTAAAAAAAACTATGTCATTATAAAATAATTGAATAGATGAGCTAAACCAAGAAAGAAGAATAGTGGTAAACCAAGACCACACAAACATGCTGACAATACAGGTAACGTTTATAATGGCTCCAAACGTCTGAAAACTACATCCTCACTACCAATGGCTATTCGGTGCGCATGAAACATGCCATGTCCCAGCCCTTCCCTCAAGGAGCGTGCTGTCTGATGAAGAGTCAGTTATGATGTTTTTTGGCTGTGTAGGTTATACTCCTTCATTAGGGGTTAGTCATATAATGACCACATGTAAGGTATGTAATTTGTCAATTTTAGCAAAGCCTGGATTGTGGGGATTAAAAAAGAGAAACAGGTGTCTAATTAAACAAAACACAATCATGTTACTTTAGGCCTAATAAGTGAAAAGAAACAGTTATTTAAGTTCTTCGGCAGAGAGAAGATATTTGGGGGGGTGGGGCATTGAACCTTCTTCCCTGAGATGGCTCAGCAGGAAGGGCACCTGCTGCCAGGTCCAAAGACCTGAGTTTGATTTCCGGGATCCACATGTGGAAGAAAAAGCCCTCTTCTGAAAGTTGTCCTGTGACCTCTGAGAGTCCCGGCCCGACAAAAAGTAAATTAAAAAGAAATTAAGACTTTGTTTGCAAATGCAAAAATTGTTTTTTGATAGTCCTCTTAATACTAAAACAGCAGGACACTGTAAAATTAGTGAGATATGTTATGCAGACCCCTGACCATAAAATATGCTCCCTTTCAACAGAAACACTCATTGTGTCTGGAGGAGTTGCTACTACAGGCAGCACACTGCTAGTGAAACAGTAAAGGGCACACTTGTGTACTTGGTTTCCCACAACAGTATGACTGATTTAAAGAGTTAAGGTCAAAGTTGCTTACTTGACTTAAAAGGACATTTCTTATTTCTTCCCTCCCTCACACGCGCCCCTTTAGCTTACTTCTAGCTCTTCAGTTTCTCTCTTCCGTCAAACACCCACACTTGAACACAAATGTGTCTTCAAATTACATTCCTACCGGGTGTGGCAGACACGCCTCTAATGGCACTGCGTCTCATGTCAACATTTAGCAGGCAGAGAGGGGCCGATCTCTGTGAGCTGGAGGGCACCTGGTCTATATACTGAGCTCCGGGATGGCAAAGGGTACAGTCATAGCTGAGAACCAGTCTGAAAATAAAAACAAAAACAGAAAACCAAAACCAAACAAAGTCCAATGCTCATACAAGTCTTCTTGTCAGCAATTTCTTTTCAAAAACATTGATTCTTTGAGAATTTCATACACCATACCCATATACAATGTGTACTAGTGGACATTAGGTTTACTTCTTTCTCGCCAACTCCCTCGAGATCCCTAGCAATTTCTTAATGGACACAAAATCTCTTTACCAACTGCATTCATTGTACGGTACTGGAGTTTGGGCATAACAACAGAAACCGAGCAGTTTCGGGCATGTTCTCCCAGGCATGCTACCCCGATGCCTGCCTGGAACACACCCTTTTCCTTGCTTTGCCACGCAATCTCGTCGTCATTCTTGAAGTGGGAGGCACAGAAACTCGCTCTCCTGTGAAGTCGTCCTACAGTTTCAAGATGAAACAATCCTTGTCTCTAGATGCACAAGGATTTACGTGGCTGGGTAAGATACGCAGAGGACATACACATACATGTGTACACTAATATATGTAATCCGTACTAATTTAAAGAATTAAGTCAATGAAATAAATTGCATTAATAAAATCACTTACTTTTAAAAAGTAACTCATGTGATAGAAAAATTCACCCCCTCGGTGGTTCTAAAAAAATCAACTGTCTTTTCTACGTATCAGGATAAATTTCCAGGTGAAGAACGTGTCTGTAAAACACTAGGAAAAATTTTTTTCTATCTCAGATTACTGTGGTTACTGAAGAATCTAAGGAAATCAGCTCTGGTTGGTGCAGGTGCCTAAGCTTTCGACATCTGTGAAACATTTACAGACTAAAGCACATGATGAGCTATAAAAATCACTGAGTAATCCATGGACCTTGGAGAGGAAGCAATAACACAAGTTTCTACCCACACAGAGGCACCGCAAGTTTGGGAGTCTCTGAGATCAATGAAGGAAGGGCTTGTCACTGGTATGTTCCCAACAGCCACCTGCATTTTCTGATAGAATAAGTTTATTTTACTCAGGTAGCAGTAAGAGTTATCTATAGTGTGACTGAGCTTTGCAGAGGCACGTTGATTCTGGATGATGAAACCCAAGTGAAGTCTGAAGTGAGCTTCTGGAAGAGACAGTCTTCACTGAACAAAGGCAGCAAAATCCACCCGGTTCCCTGCTGCTTTAAGTCTTCCTGAGAACTTTGTGGTAATGGAGCTGTAATATTGAAACACAGCAGCCATTGCAGCACTCTGAGGGATGACATAACCCACACACTGAGTGTATGTTTTGTTTCCTTCAGTGTTTAATTAAAACACATAAGACGACACCACTGAGTCAATTACTCCAGCTGTAGAATTACCTATCTCCAGACAAATTATGATAGATTAAGAAACTAATGCCCCAGCCAAGCAGTAGTAAAATACACTTTTAGTCCCAGCGCTCAGGAGTCAGAAGCAGGCAGATTTCTGAGTTGAAGGCCAGCCTGGTTTTCTGAGTGAGTTCCAGGATAGCCAAGGCTACACAGAGAAACTCTGTCTTGAAATACTAAACCAAAAAAGAAAAAAACCACCAATAAAACAAAACCCCACAATTCCCCCCTTCAAAATACCCAACAAAGAAAGAAATGAATGCCCGCTAATCAGGAAACATTGTATTTGTTTTCTGTACTTGTAACCACACATATGCTGATGCAAACAGTAGTTTAAAAAATTTTTTTTTGAGAATCTCTTCAGGCTGGAGAGGTGACTCAGCAGTTAAGAACATCAGTTGCCCTTCCAGAGGACCCAGTTTCGATTCCTGGCGTCCACATGGCATCTCACAACTGTTTGTAACTCTAGTTAAGGGGACCCGGTGCCCTCACACAGACACTCATTCAGACAAAACACCATCACATATAAAATAAAAATAAATGAATTATAAAATAAACCCTGAGGATCTCAGCTTTGGTGATCAGCAGTAACAAAGTCAAAAAGAGAAGGCATGAGGATTCGCCAAGCAGGAGGCGCTAGCTAGGAGACCAGAGGGAAGGGACCCTTGGGCAGGACAGATGACAGGGATGCCTCTACAGAGAACCACAAGCCTGACTGATGTCAGAACATTCTAGATGTTTTATTAGGAGGCAGACACAGAAGCACCCAACAAGGGCGATGCCCAGAGGTACTCAGGAGAGATGAAGCTGGGAGCTCACTGGCATTATGTTAGAGGGAATGGAGTGTGAAGTAAAGTCCTTCAGAGAACACCAAGTCCTCAAATGTGCAGGCCTGCTCTTCATACAGTTTGGGTAATACGGTTTTTAAGACTTATCCAAAACAGTGAGGCGAAAGAACATGCTCAGAGACAACCCTCAAATGTTCATCCCAGAGAGAGTCACACTGTGAAGATAAGACAGAGAGCAAGGCTGGATGCTCGATGTACAAAAATGCCCAAGGTAAGTCCAGTGAAGAAGTGTGTAAGAAACACTGGAGAGGCAGACGAACGGTGATACACATGTCACCGTGAGCTCTTACCTACCTCCAACCACAGGGAGCTTTCTACAAACAGCTAACGGTGTAACATTTCATTCATCAAACCAATAGCGACCTATCTGGACACTTAGCTTTTAAAATAACTCCACCAACTAAAAAAAAAAAAATGGAGGTTAAGAATGTTGATTAAAGGAATACAAGAGTTTAGAGTAGGAGACGGCTCGGTGATCTAAGGCGCGTCACACCAGGGCACTTGCCACCCGAGGGCCGTGTGATCCCTGGACTCCACGCAAGCGCACGGCATGTGCAACCTCCCCACAAAATAAATGTTTAAGAAGTAGAATCACTCATTTATACAAATGCTACAGAGGGAATGGAGAAGAATACACCTACACAAAAATCCACTGGGTTTTAAAGCTGCATCATATAAATAATGTTATTTCCAAGCAATTGCCTCCCCACATTAAGTTTCTAAAAGATTGCTTTTTGAATGAAGGCTATGTCTCATGTATTTAAAGCAACCAGTATTTTTCTAAAATGTAATTAGTGACTTATTTTTCTGAAATATCACAGGGCTGGCAATACTTAAGAACTACAATCAAATACTGGCACCTAAATTGAAGTAGAGGGGCTGAAGAGATGGCGCCACAGTTACGGGCCCTGGTTGCTCTTCTGGAGAACCACGGTTTAATTTGTAGCATCTACAAATTAAATGGTAGCTAACTCCATTTGCACGAATCAGACACTTTCCGCTTTTGTGGGCACTTCACGCATGTGGTACAGAGACATGCAGTCAAAACATGCATACACATCATAAAATAAAAATAAATGAATCTAAAATATAAAATAAACCCACAATTGCCTAAACCACGATGGCAAGGAGAGCAACAGAGAAAAATGCGGGCCACTCTGCGGGTGCAGCGATGAGGCATGTAAATTCAGCACTTTATCTTTACAAGAGACAACCAAGGGGCCTTACAGAAATACCAATACACCTACAGAGAAGGCTGACACTGTGCAGCCATCCCTGCGGAGTTCCCGATGGCACTTTGGAAGAGGGTTTTCCTGTTATACGTGGATTGCTTAGTCAGTCTTGCCAATGTCTTGGGCACAGTGCCAAGGCCTGACTCTCCCCTTGTCAATAAGAAGAATGACATTGTCAGGAGTGAGAACAAGGTACAAGTTTGTATTTTCCCCTGGGTTTAACACTTCTGTGTTTGCAGTGGCTAATTCTGGCTTTTCCTATCATCTTGTCTTTCTACAAAAGCTACAAAAAAGCAGAGTGGTCAGAGACTAAGAAAAGCTAATTTATGAAATACAGAATCATAGAGGCTTAAGAAAATGTACTTCCACTTATTAAATTACATTTTAAATTTATTTTCCCCCTTAATTTTTAAATTTTATTTGTATGGGTGTTTTGCCTGTGGAGGCCAGAAGAGAGCATTAGATCCTCTGGAACTAGAGTTCCAGCGATGTGGGTGCTGAGAATAAAATCCCAATACTCTAGAAGAGCACCCAGTGCTTTTAAAACTGCGGAGCCGTTTTGTCCAGCCCCTAAACTTTAGATATTTTGAATAACTATGCCATAAGCTCACTGGTAAAATACGTATCTTAAAGTTATGCAATTTGGGGGGATGTATTGTTGGGAGGGACATTTGTCAACTATATGTAATTTGGAGTCCAATCTATGGCACAGGGTCTAGGGTACAACTATAAACATTTATGTTTACAGCACAAGATAGATTTTGTCTTTATAAAATATCTCTCAACTTCACACAGACTAAATTTCCATTTACCCATAGAAATGGTTATGACTTGTAGTTCCCTAAGATCTATGTGTGGTCTGTGAGGAACCAACCAACCATATATCTGAGTAAAATAAAGAAAACTCTGATTTTCTGTAATATAGTTTAAATATAAGTACTATATTTCAGCAGCAAGAGTAACAGAAGGAACTGTGCTCCTGGTGCTGAAATTCTGCGATGGTGCCTTTCAGGGAAGTGAGCTCGGGCTTAGGGTTGGTCTCCCCCCTCCTCTACACACAAACCCCTCATTTCATCACAGGTTCTCCAAGCACTCACTGGGCAACCACCTCGGATTCGTGAGTCCGTTGGGTGCTGAAATGTATTTCACAACGTTAACGAAAAGGGTGATAAAGTCAAACAGATGGGAATAATACCACAAGAGCTGTACATTAGAGGAAAATCCAAGGTCACACCAGTGGTCCTGGGAGTCAGGCAGGCTTCAGAGAGGATGAGCTGGGAAGGATCTCACAGTAGTGGGATGGTGTGTGGATGGGTTTGGGAGAACTCGGGGCACAAACTTGTGGGCACTGGGGAGGGACTGGCGATTTAAACATCACTATCTACCCAGGACTGCCGTTTTCCCACAGTGATCTGTACTGCATGACTGCTCCTACGGTTCCCTTCTCTAAGTCAGTCCTGTCTTTTCAGGGGAAAAAAAAGTAAGCTTTTCTGTCCAACTGAGGTTCCTTCCTTCCACCCGCTCTGCAGAAGTGGGTGTCTTATAGTCAGGTAAAGAAGTTCTCAGGAGAACAAGTGGCGATCATTAGTTTAGGAATTCACTTCACATTCTCGACAGCAACTTTTCCTTTTCTCTGCAAATGTTCTGGTTATATCGCCCTAGCCACACCCACTCCCCCAAGATCTGCTTTCTCTAAAATAGTAAAAGCTAGTCTTCTGGAACTAGATTACAGACAGACTTTGGCCCATTTAACAAGGTCAAGACTGTTTATTCTTGACAGGATTCTTTCCCACTGTAAAAAGGTACTTTTAAATGCCACATTCCGAACCCAGTGCCAGTAAGCCACTGAGGCATATTTTCCCACAAGAAAAGATACTAGGTGCGGTGCCTGCCTCCCTGAGGTCACCCAGCCTTCACACGGTGCACACTGTATTCAATGCCAACTTGACCTCTGCCAACTGTCCTCGCAAAACACGTCCACACACTTCAGAGCACGGGTAACCTTTATGATGCAATTAATCAGAACACATCCACACACGTCAGAGTACAGGTAACCTTTACAACGTAATTAATCAAAACAAAAGTGGGAGAGAAGAAAAGGAAGGGGTTTTAGAAATTAAAAAAGAAAATCAAGTGTCAGAAGAAGATAAATCTGGAATTTTATATTAGTGTCCAAGGCTAAAAGTTGTAGAGCTTCTTATTCCTTATTTTGGGTTTTTTATGGTTGAGCTGTTAAATTTACAGCCCCATTTTTAGACTCTGCCAAGCCTTCAGAATAAACACATGAGCAGCACTAAAGTAAATTTTCTTACACTTTCCCCTTCTTTCATTTGGATGTTTCCCAAAGACACAGAGGTAGATTATTCGTCCACAGCCAACTGTCAACGTTGACCTTCATCTTTATGAGGGATTTAAAAATCATCAGCACCCTGGCAGGTGTGAGGCCCAGCAGCATCACTCACCCTGCATTTCAATCCCTAAAGGAAAGGAGAGTTCAGCTCGGGAATAAGAGGGTGGGCTCAAGCACCAAAGATCCTTACTGAGATACAGACTAGGACAACGGCAGTCAAGTCAACATCACGCTAAAAATCCACTACTACAGTATAATCATGTTGAAAACTGACCTTAGTCTTTGGAGACCTGTATAAATTGAGAATATTAGACAGAAACATATCTCTAATACTCTCAAGTGTCCACATGGACCAAGTCAAATATTTGATGATAAATGATGATAAATCATTGTCAACCGTTTCTTGACGTGATTTCTCTAACTAGTCTGAGAACTCAATCTTTAAATAATGGTACAGCACAGAGAAAACAAAAGTGCACAGGTTAGGAAAGACAAAAATCTGACAGACCCAGACAGACATTCAAAATATAAACGTTACTCTGTTGGTGCTCGTGAGGCTTGAGTTATCACAGAGATGACAGCCGATTGGGGCGATCAGATGAAATCTGGGTCTAGGTGCTCATGAATGATACAATGACACGGGCTGTATAGTACAAGCTGGAAATGTATGGACTAATTTATTTGTGGAAACAGGGAGTTGTGAAGCAAGTTCAAGGAACAATGAGACACTTCTTGGTATCGGGCAATGAGTGATATATTGATGTGTGTGGGTGGAGATGAGGAGAGAGAAGCAGGTTGGAGATAGGCTGCAAACAAACCACAGAGTTGGGAATTCATTACTCAGGTACCAGAGAATCATGAGGTCTCATTCATTTATTCACTCCATGTAAAATTTGAATTGAATGAATAAAAACAGATAAGCCAATGTTACAAAATTTCAGTTAACATCTTGACCTCCACGATGCGATTATTAAAGCCCAGACAAAATCAAGATATGGCTACCTCCCCCTGCTTTACACGGTGGTTGTGACAGCTGAAAACAAGACGTTCACACATCCCAAGAATGAAAGAAGACACAAAAACCCAGTTATAGAAACATTGTTTTACATTCAATTTCAAGGACTGTGCCTCAAAGGCTGGGTCTGGAAAGACTACCTTTGAGCCGTCTTATTACATAAGGCTCAGATCATTCCTTGACTCAGTACAGAAAGTACATTCTCAAAAACTGTTAAAGGGAAAAGACAAGTGTATCTGCCGTCTCCCCGAGCCCCAGGGAAAGCATCTGGGCTCACGCATGTTAAAGTAACACGCGTGCCGTCGTCACACTGACGTCTGATTTCAGGCTTCTGAGAGTCGAGTGACATAATAGAAACAGGCAGGAGACTGCCAGACTCTATGGACACCATACCTGGATGGGACATGCTGGCTGAATGTGTACAGAACGTGTCAAAGACTTCCAGTCCTTCCTCTGGGTAGAACACCCCCTAAGCAGGCACATTATACTTCAACTGCTTTTGTCCAGAAGTAATTCACAACAGTCTCCGCTTATGAAGGAGCTAGCCTTGGGTGAGCCAAATGAAAGCCTATCTTTTACAGACACGGAGAACAGTAATTTGATTCACCTCGCAAGCAGAGCTGCTGTAATCAGATACCCATACATAAGCACACCCACCTACAGCGGTTTTCTGCACGGCGCAGAATTCATTCTCTTACTACACGGGAGAAACTCACACAGTGGTCATCAGTGTTTGCTGTTACTGTAAGGCAGGGCTCCCTGATCAGACGGCAGCTCAGACAGGTTTTATTGCCACTGAGAATGAGCAGTAGAGGATCTGGATGGGTTTTCATGTTTGTTTTGGCTCGGACATTTTCCACATCCTACAGAAAACATGTCCTGTTCCCAGCTCTGCACAGCCCCCACTGTGTTCCACGTTCCTCACTGGTGAAAGTGAAAACGAAACGGGAACAAACACCCCGTTGTTAGGTCGGAAATATGTACTGGCGACTGGAAGTTTTAACAAAACAGACCCGGCTGTGTCATGGCAAGATACCGAGACAGGAAGGAATCACAGGAGGCTTTCCTCCTTCAGAGGTGTGACCCGAACTTTTTCTGAGGTGCCCAGGTGGCAGGGCTTTGGGGTTTTTCCATGATACTCGTGTAAGGCTCTTGGTTTGAGCCATTCGGTATTCGTTGGCAGCCTCTGGAGGCTTCTATGGGAGCAACTCACGGCTGAAGCCAAGGCACCAACCCTGCCAGGTCTCCATAGTAAATACAACACGCACGGAGAAGACACATGAAAGAGCTGCCTTTCTTGTGCAAAAGATGACGCTGTTCTCTAACCTCTGGTCCTACTTCACTCTGTCACTTGACATACCAACTGGTTGTCATGCGATGAACAGAAGACTGGATGCACGACACATCCAACGGACCTGCAGACAGACAGCTTCTGGAAGGAGGGTGACCTTGTCAACACCCCATTATTCTGGCTCAGGTAAATGGTGTGGGCTTCTCTGACTCCAGCCTGAGCAAACGCAGGAGTTGTGTGGTCCCACAGAACTCTAATCTATTCCTTCCTTGCATTTTCCTCAGTATCTTGTTTTGAGACTGGGTTTCTCTGTGTAAACAGTCTTAGCTGTCCTGAAACTTGTTCTGTAGACCGGGATTGAATTGACAGAGATCCGCCTGTCTCTGCCTTCATTGTGCTGGGATTAAAAGCATGGGCCGCCACCTCCCGGCCTTTCCTTGGTTTGTAAGGATGTATTACGTTGTGTGACTGCTATATTCAGATCTGACTCCAAATACTTTTATTTTAAATTTATTTTATGTGCATTGGTGTCTGAAACTGGAGTTACAAACAGTTGTGAGCTGCTCTGTGGGTGTTGGGAATTGAAGCTGGGTCCTCTGGAAGAGCAGCCAGTGCTCTTAACTGCTAAGCTCTTTCAGCCTCATCTCCCAATTCTGCTTGTAAGCTATGAGAGCAAAGACCTTGTTGGCTTTAGCTCAGCATTGTCTCTCAGGATCACAGACAGAGCCCGGCACATACGGATGACTGTCTGCTGACAGAAAGTCAAAACCTCATTTCCTTTCTTTTTCTAAGCATATAAAATTCTCTGAAATGGAATAGTTTCTTCAGTGTTTACCAAGTGCTAACAACACTGACGTACACACGCACACCCCACCCCACATGCACATGCATGCACACACCCTGTGGTGGTCTGAGGAAGTGTATGCAGTTCAAATGGTGTCAGGCTCACAGTGGTAAATGAATAACTAAGCAATGCAATATTTAGAATCTCATTACTGCAGTTGAAAACCTGCAAGTGATTTGTTTCTGTACTTTTATGTCTAACAATCTTACTGGGTTTATTATTGTTTTTAGTGATTTCTACGTGGGGAAAATGTTTTGAGGTCATGAACATCTTTAATACTGAAGATAAGGGTGGATGCAGAATACAAGCTTGGTGGAAAGTTACACGTGAAAACATCACAAAATTTTTACAAAGACCTCAGAATACAAGCTATCGTTAACGATCAAAACAAACAAACAAAAAAAGCAAAAAGCAAAACTCATACATATATGTGTCCACATGGAAAGCTGAAGAATAAAAACTTTCTAGTAATTCTATTCTTTTATTTGGAAGATGTTAATTATCTCTGAAGAATATAAAACCTCTTCTAAAGCTTGCTAACATCAAAACACAATGAGTTAAAAAAATAATGTTCTTAAATAAATAGAAGTATAATAATCACATATACTGGTATCCTCCTCCATTTCCTGTTCAGGACAGAAAGTTTGGCCCACCCCGATGATTAAGTCAGCAAAGAGGATTACTGTAAATTTAAGATTGCAACTCACTGTGGACCCGAGTTCCAACCATCCTCTAATCCTAACATGGGGCCCAATAACGGCCATTAGTTTGCACAGAAATTCTTGCCAATGACCCAGTCAACACCACGGTAAAAATGAACGTGAGCATTTGAAAGTGTGTGTTTCACTAAGTCCTTCAGTATAACACCAGAGGATAGCAATGTGGAATACAGAGACCATTAAATGTATAAGCATTTCTTTCCCTTTTTATCTTATGATTCAACATGCATGCATCTACCTGTTGGCATTTATTAACTTATTCGTTAAGAAGTATTCCCTAAATGCTCATGCAAACACCCAGGTTGAACAAGAGTATCTCTCTTTCAATGCGTCACCACTTTATAAATAAAAGCTTCAGATAACTACCACCAGAACGGGTTATAGGAAAGCGATTTCTCTAGGGACTGGAACGAAGGCTCAGAGGTTAATGGTGACTGCTGAGCAATCATGAGGACTGGAGTTTGGAGCCCTGGCTCCCACCAGGCACCCTACAAGTGCCTAGCTCCGAGGGATCGGACTCCCTCGTCTGGCTGCCTTGGTACACAGGTGCACGCACCCTGACGCACAGAATCAATCTTCTAGTAATCCTAAGTAGAGAACAGTCAGTTTCTGCCGGGGTCCACAAAACAGGGGTGTGTGAGTCAAGCCTGGAAGGTCAGCAAGACAGTCGTCGCATGCTTTTCAGAGCAGTTGAGATGGTGGTCTGGGGTCAGGTAACTTGCCAATATTTAGTCACTCTGCAGAGTATGTGGCTTTCAATTTCCCTATGGGACATTACCTGCTGTAAAATGGGTTTTTCTAGGCAGTTGGAGTGCAGCCTATTAAAGAAACACTAAAACTAGCAGAGCAGCTCAGTTTGAAAGACAGTAATTCTGTTCTTGTATGTGCATGAAAAATTAAAGTATCATAATTGTATGGATTCTTCCTGTAAGGAGAAAAAAATACTAACAGTGGAAATTTTTTTTAAATGCAGACCCCCTAAAGAAAACACGCCTGTCAATATCGTCATTAAATTCCAAGTAACGTCTTTACCAGTTGCTAACACCTTCTATTATGTCACTATAGTAAATTTAGAATAGACAATACAAACTAGACATCAAATATCAGATCTGTTTGCCACTGCCCTTTTCTGAGGATATGAAATAGCATTTTCCTCTTTAAAAATACCAACTTCCAGCAAGAATGCGTTATCAATTGAAGTTGAACTCACAAGTTGGGTTACCATTTTTCAAATTTAACAACAATCAAAATATTAAAACAAAACCCATTTGGGTTTCCTGTTTTTATTCATAGTTATTTTTATTAGTGCCAATTTAGGGGGATTAAGATGAAGAATCCTGCTGGCTCAGCTCATCCTTCCCCCAATTAATGTGCCCAAGGACTAGTTTCCCTCATCCGCTCCCCAAGGAGTCCCTCAGTCACAAGCCTATTCAAACTTCTCCCCAGGGTCCCTCAAAAACAAGGACAGTAACTTTCTAAGGAAACTCAAAGGCCACCTCACCCTTCCCATTGGGTGAGCCCACAGATGCAGCCCTTTCTGGTGCCCTTACGTAAAGGCTTGCTTCACTCCACCCAATGCTGAGGCATCTAAGACAGGGTAGGTAGGATTTCCGTTGACAGAGCACAGTGTATTTCAAAGACTGCTTCAGAGCCTTAGGGAAGTATCCAGCACTGGGAATGGAAGGGAGTTTTAGCATGTGGGATCTGTGCTTGGCAGAGAGAGGAAAAGAGAGGACCAGAAACCTTTCTGTAATGTGGAGGTTCTTTCTGACCAAGTTACTTTTCTCCCTGGTTTCCACTTCCAGACTTGAACTTCACATGTAACCCTGCCGGAACCGGGGGAAGCTGCTGCTGCCTGTTTCTCTGTGTGGACCATAGGGAGATGGAGCTGTGTGACATCCTGTGTGGACCGTCAGGGGATGGAGCTGTGTCATCCTGTGTGGACCGTCGGGGGATGGAGCTGTGTCATCCTGTGTGGACCGTCAGGGGACGGAGCTGGGTCATCCTGTGTGGACCATCAGGGGATGGAGCTGTGTCATCCTGTGTGGACCATCGGGAGATGGAGCTATGTCATCCTGTGTGGACCGTCAGGGGACGGAGCTGGGTCATCCTGTGTGGACCGTCAGGGGATGGAGCTGGGTCATCCTGTGTGGACCATCGGGAGATGGAGCTATGTCATCCTGTGTGGACCGTCAGGGGGATGGAGCTGGGTCATCCTGTGTGGACCGTCAGGGGATGGAGCTGGGTCATCCTGTGTGGACCGTCAGGGGATGGAGCTGTGTCATCCTGTGTGGACCATCGGGAGATGGAGCTGGGTCATCCTGTGTGGACCGTCAGGGGGATGGAGCTGTGTCATCCTGTGTGGACCGTCAGGGGATGGAGCTGGGTCATCCTGTGTGGACCGTCAGGGGGATGGAGCTGTGTCATCCTGTGTGGACCGTCAGGGGATGGAGCTGTGTCATCCTGTGTGGACCGTCGGGAGATGGAGCTGTGTCATTCTGTCCCAACAGTGACCAAGGGTGCCACCTCACACTTCTCAGCCATGGCACCCACCAAGCCGGGTCTGGTTTCAGAAACTCTTTGAGGCTGAGGATGGACTCTGTCTCCTAAGCTGTAATTTGATTTGTCTGAGGGCACATTCTGACAGCTGTATTCTCTGCATCCATCCCCTGCCCCGCTAGTAACACGACGAGGAAACACTGCGCTGCTCATTCCATCTACTCATGAATTTACTTCATGCCAAGCAGGATTTTTAAAGACAAGGATTATTAATACTAACTACTGGGGTGCTCTTCTTAGAGCCTGAGTGTAGAATTCAACAAGACGAGCTATAAACAGAAATAGGAGTTAACTAAAGGAAGGTCTTGTTACAGGTCTGAAGCTTAAGCTCTTTGCCAAAACAAGGGTTCAGGTTGTCTCTACTGTGGCCCACAGGAAGCCTTCACCTGGCTAGGCAGTGCTACTCATTCATCATTCAGAGGTCATTCAAGTTCACTGTGATGGCGTCACAGCCTCAGGGACTGCCTTATTCCACCTGCACAGGCGGTGTGGCTGTTTCTCAAGTCACACTGCTGCAGGCAGGTAACATGTCTCCTGCCTTCTCTATCTTGACCCTGGCCAAGTGTTCTCCCGTCGTTATCGACACAACTCTAAAATCACAAGTTATAGCAAAAAGCATTTAGAAATTTGTAACTGACTGCTAGTCAATGGCTGAGATGCCAACGGGCTTTTCTGCAACAAACCCAGTCAGATGTATCCATAGTAAGAAAAGCCCTTTCTCCTTCCCCGCTGTTGGCAAAACGTGCCAAGACATTCCATTAAGAACATGAAGGGGGCAGTTTGTCATTTCAGAAAGGAAAACTAAGTGTAATGAACGGACTGTGCTCTTACTCACCACTGACGTCAGGGCCATTTGAAAACTATAGATGCGGGCAAGGCCAAAGTCAGCCAGTTTGATTTGTCCACTGCTGGTCACCAGGATATTCTGTGGCTTTAGGTCACGATGCACTACTCGGTGAGAATGAAGAAAGTCCAGACCTCGGAGAAGCTGAAACATCATATCCTAAAAGAGAGAACAAACATGCAAAAGTCAGTAGATGCTGCAAGCAGTTCGGCAGGTACTGTAAAAGACGACACTGCATCCCCAGCAGACCTGAGACGAAGGCTCGTCTCCCCTCTCGTCATACTCCCATCTTCTAGAACACTGGGAAATACTTAGCTCCCACCTTGTATTTCATTAGCAAAAGGACATCTTAGCAGTCATTTCTACGGTATACGAATCACTCTGGAAGGCGCTGCTGGTTAATGCTAAGATGGGGAACTAGGAGATGGACCAAGAAGAATGCATTTTACTTTATATAATTTTATTTATTAAGTTATTTCAACAGTCAATATATGGCAAACAGCCAAGAATGTTTCTAAATGTTTTCTGTTTAGCAACCTATTTAAGTCTAAGCCACAACACTGAGGTGAATTTTCATGTCAAGAATCTGATATATTGAAGTAAGTTCCATAAGTGGCTCAAGGTCACAACTCTGAAGTGAAAGCACAATTCGAATCATCCTTGATTAATTAAACGATGAAAGACACACGGAAGACAAGGCCTGCTGTTTAATTTCTCTGGCTCTTGGTGTTTTTATTGGTGCTGTTTCTCCAGCGATGATGCTGCAGACAGACAGACCAACAAACATGTCTCCTGTTTTCTCCACCCTGACCTTGAGTTGTTCACTTCCCAAACGGCTGGGATCCTCTAAGCTCTGAGACAAAATCAGCTTCTTCTTCCCTAAGTAGCTTCTAGCTAGATAGCGCACGATAGAAAGCAACCTAACAAAAACTAGTATAGAAAACTGGAGCTGCTCGGTGGTGGCGCACGCCTTTAATGCCAGCACTCAGGAGGCAGAGGAAAGCAGATCTCTGCTGAGTTCGAGGCCAGCCTGGTCGACTACAAAGCAAGTCCCAGGGCAGGTCCCAAAGCTACAGAGAAACCCTGTCTTGAAAAACCAAAGATAAAAAAAAAAAAGGGAAAACTAAAATAGGTATGAGAAATGATAAGTGAGATGCCTGCTGTGAGAAACCTGACCGGGAAAGCTGCAGTCCTAGAACGCTGTGAGCAGAACTCACCAGACATTCCAGTGGGAGTGTGGGAGGCCAGAATCGGGAACTGAACTACAGGTCATTGAAAAAATATAAATACGGCTGAGTTCTGCTGTACCCTGAATATCCGAGTGAAGTTCAATTCAAACCTAGTGGGTTGTCTGGCAGAACATCCAGGCAATGGTGTGGTCGCTGCTTACTGTTAGTTAGGTTTAGAGCAGGAATTCAAAACCCAAACCAGAACAGAATGATACAGAAAAAAAACCTGAAATTAAAGAGCAGAGAGCCTTTGGACGTGTGACCAGGGCTGAGGAGCGAGTAGGGAGAAAGCGATGGATACTTGCTAAGGAGCTCAATTAAGTGTCAAGAAAGAGGATCCACAGCCTTTCCACAAAGACAGACAGAAAGGTGCTTTGCCAGTGATCCCACCCACTGAAGATGTCAGAGTATAAAACTGTAAACTCATTTGGAAATCGGTCATTTAAAAAGAGAACCTTCGATGTAAAAACTAAGCCCAAATGAAGAATGCCGCTACACAGATGCCCTCCCTCAAAAGGGCTGCAACAGAGAAGCCCTTCCTCTGGAGTGGCTGCGGGTGCTTGGAGGCCACTGCAGCCGTACTCCTGAGGGCGAGGCAGCACCAGAAGCTGGCATCAGAACTCGAGTAATGCGGCAATCAATGGAAGCTCACCCCAAGACTCCAGAGAAAAGGCCAGTGTGTGACAGGGCTGGAGTGACTGGAGAGAAATCTAAGACGTTCCCGCTGTGAAGCCATGGAAGAAAAGAAGCTGAGATTTCAATGGAGACTACAGGATGACGGAGGTGAGAAGAGTCCGGGGCATTTGATGAGGAAGACTGCAGAAACCGAGTGAGCCGGCTGTGCGTGCTACAGTCAAGAGGCTACTCAAGGCCATGGGATCTCAGAAGACGCCACCAAAGGCCCATAGGTTGGGAGTGGAGCATCAGACCGGGGTTTGGTGTTTGCCTGACAGTCCTGCTTTGGTCTAAGGGTTCCTTGCTAGTCTCCTGTTCTTCGCTTTTGGAATGAGAGTGTCTACTCCATGCTATTGTACATTGGAAGAATACAATTTGTTTTCTGGTTTTACAGGGCTCACAGCTAAGAATCTACCCTGAGTCTCAGGAGACTGGATTTCTGGACAGTGTTTGAATTACTCCAGATGGGGATTCTTAAAGCTAGATTGAGTAAAATTAGTATTAATTATGAAGTGGCCACGAGCCTCTGAGGGCAAGGGATGAAGTGCTGTGATTTGAATGTAAACCATTCCTCATGGGTTCAATGTGTTTGAACATGACATTCCCTACTGATAGCCACAGATTGGTCGGGGCTGGGGGCAGAGGCTGGGGAGGCTTTAGGAGACAGGAGCCTTAGGCCAGGAGAAATGCTAAGGGTAGCTGGCCCACTTTGGGCTTGAGTTCTCTGCTTCTTGGTTATCACCTTATGTTTCATACTTCAGCCATCAGGGCTGTGTCCTGTCGCTGACATTGTGCCTTCCTCACTATGACGGGATATTCTAAACAGTGAGACAAAATTAACCCGCCTCAAAAAATGAATGAATGAATGAATGAATGAATGAATTGACCCGTCTCAAGCTGAATTGCCTCTATCTACTATTTAGTTAGGGCAACAGAAAAAAAAATACAATCACTAAACCAGTTTACTGAGAACAACATTGGTTTTGGGTTCACTTTCTGAAGTTTAGAATTCTGTCTGCTTAAAATCAAATCCTTAGTTTTTCTAGGTGTCGCATGTAGAAGATAGCATTTACTTTTGCTAACAGGAGGTTCGAATCAAGGCGTGCAGCAGGGAAGGACTGTTTCAGGCACACGGTGAGCCTTTAACACATGGGACTTATTAAGATGAGGATGGCTGTGTTGTCTCCTGCTTTCTGGGAAAGCCAGATGCACAGCAGTCAACTGTAAGGTTAGTGTGAACAAGGCGCTAAGAGGGGACTCACAACGATAAAGGGGTATGGACATGATTTCTGAGATCCCCTGCTGGGCATTCTGAGCTGCTCTTTCAGCTTCCAAATGTGGGTGTCTTGGAGGAGACCTGCCCTTGGGACACTTGGGAACTGACATCAGTCAAACAACTTGCCACGAATAAACAGCAGAGTGAGAGGAGACACAGGATGCGAAGGCAAAAGCATCGTTACTAGAAACCATGCACAGAGCTTGTTAGCACCGGGTTTTTAAAAAGCACGACTAGCTTCAGGTAATGTCCCGCTGGCTCATTCTCTAAACTTCCGATACACTGAGCATCTTTCTTTGAAAGTAGCACAGGGAATAAATCTGCCTGATTCATGTCGCACTGGTCAGACAACTCAAGTAGACAATTCAGAACATAAAATTTAAAAACTTGAACTAATTTATTAATTGTTAAAGCCCACATGAATTTACAAAATGCCTGTACTATAGAGTAAAAACGTATGCACTATTTTGGTCTTCTAGCGTAGTCATTACAAGCTTAATCATAAATTGAAAAATAAGTACATATGACCTTTCACATAAAGAAGAGATGTTTACCATAGAGGAAGAGGAAAATCCTACTTATAATCTAACTACTAAGAGAACAGAGAAAATCTCACTGTCAAATAATCTTTGTGCATATTTTTACTTTCTTTTCAAAATCACAAACATTACATTTATAAAAAGAAAATGTTTAAGTAATAGTTACCTGTATACTTTATTTTATAGTGTTAAAAAATACAATTTATAGCCAGGGGTGGTGATGCACACCTTTAATCCCAGCACTTGGGAGGTAGAGGCAGGTGGATCTTTGTGACTTCGAGGCCAACCTGGTCTACAAGAGCTAGTTCCAGGGCAGCCAGGGATGTTACACAGAGAAACCCTGTTTCGAAAAACCAAAAAATTATTGAACCGGTAAAGCAGTTCTCTGGGTAGAAGTGTTTGCAGCACAAGCTGATGATCTGAGCTTAACCTCAGGAACTGACAGTGGAAGGAGAGAAGCGACTCCAACCATCTGTCCTCAGACCTTACACACACACACGCACGCACACACACACACACACACACACGCGCACACTCCCCACAACAAAAAATTACGGAGAATATTGTGTAAATTAAACAAAATTCTTCTACTTTGTTTCATACAATGTAACTCTTAGTGGCTATGTAGTCTTCCTTCTTGAGTTACGTCATTAATTATTATTTGGTGCCGTTTTGTTACCTATAGTACCAAACAAAGAGGTCGAAACCTATAGGTCAAAAGTTATAGGTAAACAAAGAGGTCAGGCTCTCTGTTTAAAGGCTAATGTGACTTGCCAAAATCATATCCAAGCATGGATTAAATAGTATGATCCACATCCCCTTGTTCACATTCACTCCATGCTAATGACATGTGGAGAGAATAGGTCTATGTAAGAATTTACTACTCTTCCAGTACTCAGGAGGCAGAAACAGGCGGCTCTGTGAGTTCAAGGCCAGTGTGGTCTACAGAGGTAGTTCCAGCATAGCCAGGGCTGCACAGGGAAACCTTGTCTGGGGGAGGGGAGGTAGTGGAAGACACTACAAAAGTAGGCACCACATTAAGACATTGTTCCAACTCTACAGAACAATACGAATGAAGGAACTACAGTATCGTTTAATTAAGAATCTGCTTCAGTCACAAGAACCGTTCTTATAAAGAATTCAAAGGATTGTCAATGTGCTTTATCTCAATTTACAGCAGAGGTCCTCAACTGGTAGGTTGCAACCCCTGGGGGGGGGGGGGGGTGTCAAACGTCCTTGACACTAGGATTCACAACCGTGGCAAATTTTCAGTTATGAAGTAACAACTTGAATAATTTTATGATTTGGGGTCACTGCAACATGAGGAACTGTTAAAGGGTGGCAGTATCAAGGAGATTTAGATCCACTGTCTCTCAGTGTGAAAAGACACTTTCAGTCAGCTCAAGATTTTAATCTAAATTCACCTGTCCCAAGTGGCCGTGCAATGGAAGCAGAAGCTGATGAACCTAGGGGCGTGCCCAATGTGCTCTTCAAGGTGAGCACACCTTGAGATGTCTCCCTGTTACTCACCCAGGACAGTTTGGTACAAACAGCCTGGCCATCTAGCTATTCTTGTGGTGAGCTGTCAAGGGGTGGGGGGTGACGGGACACACACACTCTCTCTTTCTAAGCCATGTGACAGGAAGTGTGTTTTCACAGGAGCCTACGGCAGAGAGAGTCTGTCTCTGGGTGACAGTGGCCGACAAGGAGGTCAGCCCTTGGCTGCTCCTTCAAAGACTCCAGACCTCAGTCTGCATTCCAGGGATCTCTATGGCTTGTGAATCAAAGGTTTCTTTTAGGAGTCCTGGAGCTGACTCTGTTTATTTCTTTAAATAAGAATAAGCAAACTAAAAGTCTTTCTGAAACTTTTAATCGGAAAAAGCCTTATGATGGGCCCTATTTTCCAATTACTGATGGCACAAGTTAATTCTTACTGACATTGAAATACCCAACATAATCCCTCTGACTAGTCTCAGAAATGGCAATTTTAAAATGAGTAATTCTGGTGATACCCCCCCCCACACACACACTAATTTATTATTGATCATTGGGTTATTTACGTTCTCAAAGTTACTCCCTAAAAATATACAAACTTTCATTAAAAAATTAAAAATAAGATGCAAGTTATGGACAGTACTACTTATTTTTCTCTCTATGTAAGCCATGTTCTTTTTTTTACTAACATAATATTTTTATTGTTTACTTGGAAATTTCACATAATATACGCAATCACATTCACTTTCCAGTCCTCCCAGGCCCACCCCACCCTTGTGACCTCCCCCAAAACAAAAGGAGGAGAAAAAAAGAAAAAAAAATACCAAGTCTAATTTGTGTTATCCATGTACTCCCCAGGCCATAGTCCAACTCTAAGTGGCTAAACCCTTAAAGAAAACTGGTCCTTCCCCGCCCCGCCCCAAGGAAGCCGTCAGTTGGGAAGAACATCCCTATCACAATTTTGTCACAATTTTAAAGAGTTCTTTCCAAAGCCGGGCGGTGGTGGCGCACACCTTTAATCCCAGCACTCAGAAGGCAGAGGCAGGCGGATCTCTGTGATCACCTGGTCTACAGAACTAGTTTCAGGACAGCCAGGGCTGTTATAGAGAAACCCTGTCTCAAAAAACCAAAAACAGTTTTCTTGACTGGCTTTGTGTCTAGACTGTGTCTTTTGGGGGGAGGAAATGGGGGTGGTGGTGGAAGACGCTGTGCCTCCCATTCTCTACGGTGAGTCTGCAGTCATCAATACCAGGGCAGAAGAAGCTTCCCTGCCCTTTAGTCAGTGGCAGCACTGGTCATGAACTTCCACATGGTTTCTGGCTATACAGCACTGGCCACAGACGTCAACATGGTTTCAGGTGGCAGCACAGACCACGGACAACCAGGCCTTCGGTGGTAACCAGAGCCATGGACACCAACACGGCCCCTGAAAGCCATGTTTATTGCAAAGATGTTATTATGGTTCCTTCAGAACGGGATACCATGTCACCTGCCTGTAATCTGAACACTCAGGACCTGGAGCTTGAGGCTAGTGTGAGTTTCACAGCAAGACAATGGCCCCTTCAATGAAAGCTCGCACCCCTACATCTGTGTAAAAGCTTGTTCTAAGGAGTGTCAGGAATGTCACATGTAAAGCAGGAGTTTTCCTGCCAATCTGGTAACACCAGAGTGAACTCAGGTAGAGGCTATGGATATAGGAGATTCCTGGGCCCACAAGAAACTTCAGATGTTGAAGTCAAGGGGGAAAGCAGAGGACTTCATGCATCAATGAGGATCATCCCAGAATCGGTTTTTTTGTTATTATTAATATTGAGACACACTTTGAATTGTAGTACAGGACACAACCGACTTACCATCTTGGACCATTTTAACTGCATGTTCAGTATTAAGCCAGTCACGTTACTGGGGCGTCCATCTCTAAAACGGTTTCATCTTGCAAAACTTGGAACTCTATACCACTCCACCACAATTCCTGCTTTCCTCTCCTCTCAACCCTGGCAGCTATGTTGCCTCTGATTTGACTCTAGAAACCTCGTATGTGGAATTACAGTGTCTCCTTTTGGGTGTGGCTCCCTTTAGAGTAAGTCTCCATAATAAGCTATGTATCAGTGCTCCTTAGAGACTGTTTAGTATATAAATTCATTACCTCCCACCCTTTCATCCACCGAAGGACACAGACTGCCTCTACTTGTTGACATCTGTGACACAGGCTGCTTTGAACAGGCATGCGATTTTATTTGCAACCTCCCCTTTCAATTCATTTGGATACAAACTCAGAGATGGGACTGCTGGATCTACTTCTAGGACCTGTAAAATCTCAGTTCTTCCACAAGCAGCCCAACACTGTTAATCACATGACTAAACAGAACACCAAAGCCATGCTGAGATCCACTTGAGTCATCAGGTGGGCTCACCACACCCACCACTTTCTGGGACAACCAGTGCAGGGTCACAATACCAAGCTGACACTTTTGACTTAACTCAAAACTCAAAAGGCCTTTGCTCCTATTGTGTTCTCTGATCAATTTTGAATGGTGATGACAATCTTCAGAGACTCTTTTATACACAGTCATGCATGAGTAAAGCCGACTTCTCGCATCAGTTCACAAGAGAATGCTACACTCCCAACCCACAAAGAGCAACAAGTTTTCAAGACGTGAGAAGAAGGTTCGAGGTAGATTCTTTAAAACATTCAGGCTGCCTTGCAAGGTCTAAGAATGGTGAATTTAAAGTGAGCAATTAACCAAAAGATTAGAGACAGGCTCTAAGAGTCACACATAAACACTGTTCCAAAGAAGAGCAGGGCCGGGCTGGGCCCCCACTGCCTTCCACTTAGTGCCTGTCACTGGGCATGAGGGAAAGACGGAGCTAGGGAAGGTGGAAGGTCGCCTCAAAGCGCCTCAGTAGAAAGCAAGTCCTGAGACCTCACTAGCAGCGCTGGCTCCCTCCTGCTTCAATTAAATGGACAGAAGCAGAACATGAGCGGCTATTTTTGTGTATACCCACATAGCAGTTTATAGAGTCTCCATTATCTCTTCTCTAGAAGTGGTGACATTGCTGAGACTCAATAAAGCCGAAAAGAAAAGAGACTCGTTTTCAGCCAAACTTACAATGTCACTGGCGAACGTTCAGGGGACAAAACAATGACATAAATGGGCAGTCTGGAAGAAGAAATCATTACCTCATCACGATGGCTATTATCAACCCACTATAAAAAGCCATCAGGAAATGAAACCACAAGTAGACAATGTGAGTTATAACTTCTTCAGAGCAGAATATAGAACCCAGCACTGCGTAAGCAAGAAGATAAGAAGCCCAGGTATTCAGGTTGCTGGTCAGTGACCAAATGATTCGGGTTTTATATACATTGTGTTGTGATACTTTTACAAAAATTGAACACGCTGTGACAATTTCCCCATTTCAACGCGTACCCCTAAAGAAATAAGTGTCACGCATCTCAGCAGTTGTTTCTGACAAAGGACCTTCTCTTTCCCTATTCTTCTTCTCAATTCCTTCTTTTGAGGCTCCCCCCTCCACTTCACACTTCCCTCCTAAATGAGGTAATGTGCACCAGAAGTTGCTATCCACGAGAAGACTGTCTAACCATCTGCCTTCTTCAGAGGACACTGTCATGGACAGCCACAAATGGACGGTCCAAAATAATCAGGACAATTCTAGCTCCATTCACAGCGCCTCGGAAGCACTTTTCTCCTTGGTCAGAGGAGCATGGCAAAAGGTTCTTACCTTACTTCCACCTCCTGTCCACCCTGACCCATGGAACGGAAAGGCAGGGGATTCAAAGCTAAAAGCTTTGGTTATAAGTTTGTGCTTACTAGCCAAATGAATTAAGGCTGGCCACTTGTATTTTTTTGTGAGTCTTTGTTTCCAAGCCAAAAAAAAAAAAAAAAGAAAAAAAGGAAAAAAAAACCCAAAGGGAGATATAAGTTCTAAATTATATAATGCATGTTTATATTTTATACATAACACATTAAGTTGAATATTATATACTGAAGTATTTAGTATATTGTAAACTACATACAATATAGCCAGCTGCCATTTTTTTTCAAGAGAACTAAGAAGCCCCTACAATGTATAAGGTATTGCATTAGGCAATGTTACACAGAAGCACCCAGAGACAGGGGCCCAAGGAAGTCTTACTTTAACAAGCATAGAAGATATGAGCTTGTACCTACACACTCCAGGCTGGTTTGTGATAAGAACCCCAGAGGACGCGGGTGTTCTTGTAAGTGATGAGGATGAAGGAGCACTTGAGCCATCTGGGTCCAGTCGGCTGTGGGAAAGTGCCTGCTGTAAAAGAGAACACTAGCAGACAGAGACTTAGGAAAGCATGGTGCTTGGGAGTTAGAACCAGCCATGGTCACACTGTTAAGTGGTACCACACTTCCAGCCTTCCTGTGGGGACTTTACCGTGTCACATCTTACAGTCAGTGTGGGTAAGGAATAAAAAAAACCTAGGTTGTTGTTATCGATAGGTTAGCCCGTGGGATAAACAGAAGGCGAAGGAGGCTATTAATATGCTTTGGGTATAATACATCAAGAGCATGAGACAGAATACTTAAAAGAGAAGAACGAGAGAAAGCGATCCTGACGACAAATGCAGCTTTTGCGTTTTCATGGGTTAACTACACGTGAAGGCCTTCTGAGAGCTTGAGAACATCTCATCCTCCAACATCTAGTCTCGGTTTCCCCATTCGACAGTGTGGACAAGGCTCTCTTGTAGAGTGGTAAAGAACTTCTCAGCACGAGGAATGGGTTCAGAAGCGGAGTCGTTAAATCATCATTAGCAAGGCTATCTGGCAACACACAGCCATTCTGCTTCTCTCCAAGGGCACCTCAGCATCCCATCTTCCTACATCCTTGTTGTTAAGATCTACAAACACAACTGTGCCCACACTAAAGGCCAGAACCTGTAATGTTCAGCATTTTAATTGAATCAACGGTCATGTGGCCTGTACTTAATTTGAAACTCTACAGACTGCTAGTTTTAGGTCTATAAGGATCTTCAAAATTTGTTATTATTTAATGAGTAGAGGATCTGTCTCTTTTCATAAATAACCCAGCTTTCTAAGGTTCTCCAATGGTTGAGAAGGAAGTTTCTTTCAAATTGTCTTTTGAGGGCTCTTACAGGTCAGAACCCATATACTAAATGTTACCTAACAGATAGACAGACATATACCACACACACATGCTACTGGGGGGAAAATTCAGGGAAGTTTTTTTTTTTTTTATGTAATTAACTCTGGTTGCTGTTGCAGTTTCACAAATAATAACTAGAACTGTGTTATTATTTCCTTATGTTATCCATTAATGCCGACCTGTGTGCATTCCCAATGCAAAGAGGAGGAGAGGAACGAGAGGATTCTAAAAAGAACACTTAGCTTCATTTGGTCAAAAAATGGTCTTCACAAGTTTTGTTTTATTAACGGTTGTAAAACAGAGCGTACCACAATGTGCCTTTTCGCATGAAAAAGCAAAGGCAGCCTTGCAGTGGTGGGAGGCTGGCCCAGCAAGGGAGGAGATTTGTCCTCTTTCCGTCAACACATCTGCACACATTATCTGTGCTGGGGTAGTGCTGCGCACAGAGCCGTTTATGGAGACGCCAAAGAAAAAGCGGTCCTTCAGCAGCCTTCGGTGTGTGCTGCTGCAGGAGAGAGCCAGAGGGAGGAGAGCCAAGCCCTCTTCCCTAGAAACCTCTTGAATCTACAGGAAGAAGGTGCAGGTGGTCACATGTAGGCAGGAAGAGCACAGGGGCCAAGAATTGGAGGGGATTTTCGGGCCAGCACGAACAATCAGGACCGTGAACGCTGGCTTCAGGACACGAAGAGGCCAGGGAAAGGAGTCTTAGAGGGTGCAGGCACATCTACCCACCAGGTGCTACGGATGTTTGCAAGTGTTGTTCCCTAAATTGAGCTCTGACCCTTTAGAACTGTTTGCTTTCTGTAATATGCCTCTCTTGCTTTCAACCTTCCTGGGTCCACCTAAAGCTCCAAGTCTGTGTGTGTGTGTCTGTCTTTCTCAGTATCATGAAACTGTCTTCCATTTCTTCCTACAGGAATCATGAACCACTCGCCCTCCTTATTTCTACAAATAAAAGAGAGACAAAGGCCCTGCAGGAAGACTTTAGCTTCACTTGAGCGTTTGATATCGCCCTTCGCTGTGGCTACCATAAATTTCCCTTTTCTGTTATCTACTACGGCTACCACATTGAACTGCTGCTGTATTCCCTGTCTACTTTTGTTTGCACCTGCATATCTCAAAACTATCTTAGGGTCTGGGTAGAGTGGTTCATATCCATTACAGCAGCCCTAGAGAGGCTAAGGCATGAGGACTGCAAACTTCAGGGCCAGTCTGAGCAACCTAAGTGAGACCTGAGCTCAAGAAACTAAGCCCTGGGGATTTATCCCCGTGGCAGAGCTCTTGCCTGGTACATGGAAGACCCTGGGTTTTATTATGAGGAAAACACACACACACACACACACACACACACACACACACACACACACACTTGAATCCAAATCTTGCCTCTGTTATTTCATTTGTCATTCACGGCTTCAACTTTTATACTGGTCACAGTTTGAGACATCCCAAGACATAATAACTGTTGGGATTCAGCTACGTACACATTTCAATGCTTCCTGATACATTCTCTAGAATATTCCACTATAACAGCTAGCCCAATCTGTACCAAAATGATTTCTTTTCTAGAAGACTCTATCAAAACTTGTTTTTCAGTCTCTATTTCTTTTTGTATACAAAAGTACAAGGACCTAAAATTTACTAAATGGTGGATTCAGAAATCTTCGCAAATTACCTACGTCAGTCCCGAGAGCTTCTAAATTACTTTTCAAATAGAAGCCATTTGGCTTTTTCTCCCCTTTTACACAAATGTGATCAAGCTGCTGCTGTCTTTTGTCTCAAACATGACAATAGCATTCCAACACACCTAGCTCCCATATTTAAATTAGTCATCTTTTATTTTCCTCTATAATGTTGAGTGATATTTCTAAAAGGTAGCCTAACTCATACATAAGTCCTCTACTGCTCATCCTGTTCTTAAATTTTAATTTTGTATTTTAAGATACATTTGTATTGTTCTTTGATAATTTGTACAGTGTGTTTTGACCACATTTTCCCTTTCTCTGACTATTTCCAACCTATCTAATCTTGTGGCCTCTATTTTATTTTTAAATCCATCCAGTCTAATTTATGCTTCTCAAAGATTCATGGATGTGGGGCCTCCCACTGGACTGTGGCTGACGCCTCTCCTCTCCCTGCAGTGATCCATGGCCAGCAGCTCCTCAGCTGGGGTGGGGCACTCAAACAAGCTGATCCCTAACAACACTGTCTCATTCCGCCATTCTCCTGACTCTGTTACTAAGCACTGAAGATGCCACAGTCTTGGTCCTTTGGCAGCACTATTCCTCATCTTCCCATTATGCTCCCTCTATTTTTATACCTCCCCCCTAACATGCACATGTCTTCCAATCAGTGTATCATATCTGGCTCCATGTAACTTGAGGACTTACGGACAATTCTCTACACAAGCACAGTCTCCAGCCCCACCCCAACCCCCATACTCAACAAGCAGGGAACACGGTAAGCACAATGCTGTCCAAGAGCTTATGTGGCTTTCTTGTTTCTGCATTTCCTCCTCTTCCTGTACCCAAAGAAGGCAAGTGGGCAACTCCCTAGCCACTCAGCATTTTATCTTTCCCTCGGGTACTCGGTCTGTGTTACTGTTTCTCACAGACACCCGTGGAGTGAATCCATTTTCATTCACCCTAAATTTGTGTCATGAATGGGCTAATGATGAGGACAGACTATAGAGAACAATGGTGTCTTGCCTGGAGCCAACACACATGGGGGGGGGGGTTGTCCTGGAGGGTCAAAGAAGAACCTAACACCCCAAATCTGCCTGGTTTCAACACAAGGGAAAACAATCAGTCTGCCCATCCATTAATACATAAGCATGGGAATGAACACTGTTCTAAAAATGTCATGATTTAGTAATTCTATCTCTGGAAACTCACCCCGCAGATCCAACAGCTCAAGTTTATATTAAGTCAAAGCAAAGAGGTTCAGTGCTACCTTGTTTTAAAGACATAAAAAACAAAATCAAACAAACAACAATCTCAGGAAAATACCTCAAATATTTACCAATGGAAAATAAATTCTATATCCACTAATTTCAATCTGAGATATCCTAACAGCCAGTGTGTTGATTTGGTCCTCAGTTTAGCCCTACTGGGAGGTACTGAAATGGGAGTGCCCGTGTGAGGAATGTGCAGGGTGTACATGCCGGGAGTCTGATGGGGCTGGAACACAGCCATGCATCTCCTGAAACTCAGCAGTCAGATGGCTGCGAATTGTCAAGTGGGTGCTGGGAACCAAAACACGGTCCTCTGCAAGGGCTCTTAACCACTGAGCCACCTCTCCAGCCCTGTCTTCCTCTCTTTTTGAAGGCTACCAAAAGTAGACAGTTAGCACCACCATGCTATGCAGTGATATGTCTTTTTACAGGCCTCAGCAATAGATTCTTGGACTGAAACCTCAAAAGCCATAGGCCAAAATATGCCTTTTCTACTTATACTCTGTATCTCAGGTATTTCATTACAAAAATGGAAAGCTAACTAACACAGTATACCCACAATATAAGAGGAAGCCATTAGAAAGATGGGCAATTTTAACATCAAAGTTAAAGAGAGAAAAAGACTAAACCTTAATGTGACACATTAGCTTCTGAATTCTAGTTTAACATTAGAATAAGGCATATGCCTATACAGGCAAGGTTATGTATGTCTGCTAGGTTATCTGATACAATGGTAAAGGGAAAGATGGTTCTGAAAGACAATAAAATAATCTGTTTGGCCATATTTTAGTTATTGATTTATTTTATTTGAAATAGGAGATCAATGTAGACCATCATGGCCTTCAACATCGCTCGTCTTTGCTTCGCATGTGTTGAGATTACTGGCTTGTGTCACCATGCTTGACATAAACAATACTGACATGTGACTGATTTTTTTCCTAGACTCTTCTTAAAAAGCATTATTTTATGCATTTGAGTGTTTGTTTGCATCATGTATGTGTACCACATGCATGCCTTCTGTCTACAGAAGCCAGCAGAAAGAAGGTGGTGGATACCCTAGAATTCAAGTTGCGAGCTGCCATGTGGGTGCTGAGAACCGAACCCAGGTCCTCTGCAAGAGGAGCAAGTGCCTTTCATCACTGACCATCTCTTCAGCCCCCCAAATTAAATTCTTTCTTAATTTAACTGTTTAGAATGTTTCAAAGTGAAGGCCAAATCAGTAGGGCCTTTCACAGCAACTGTGAGCCTAATGGCTGCTAGGAATGCACCGCATAAAAGCTGACAGGCAAAAAACCCAACATGAAGACAAACCGACCACCAAACCCCGAGTAGTCAGGACCGCGTAACTGAATTTTACCTCCCCTGACTCCTTCCAGCTCCGTTGGATTCCTGGCAGTTGGAAACTACCAATTTTTCCACATGGTTCCTGAACCTTTACACTTTCTTGGCCTCTACCTTTTGAAAAGCAGACAACGTTTTCCCTCAGGTTTTAGAGTCCTCTCAGACATACTGTTAGTCACCTGCCTAGTGTAGCTAGGCTTGCAAATGCTGGCTAGTGTTTCTGTAGCTGTTTAACTTGAATACAGAGAGCCTTCAGTTTGTGCTTTTACGATATATTTAAGAGGAATATAACACCCACGTATTCACGCTTTCTAAGCACACGCACTCATACACTAGGCACGTTACATTCGGAACATCTGAATTATAGGCTCCTGATGTGGGAGTGATTTATTATTAATAAAGAAACTGCCTAGGCCCATTTGATAGGCCAACCCTTAGATAGGCGGAGAAAACAGAACAGAATACTGGGAGAAAGAAGCTGAGTCAGTGAGTCGCCATGATTCTCCCACTCCAGACAGACGCAGGTTAAGATCTTCCCTGGTAAGCCACCTCGTGGGCTACACAGATTATTAAAAAATAATAATTGGGTTAGATCAATATGTAAGAGCTAGCCAATAAGGGGCTGGAACTAATGGGCCAGGCAATGTTTAAAAGAATACAGTTTCCATGTAATTATTTCAGGGGTAAAGCTAGCCGGGTGGCAGGAAGCAGTCTGCTGTTCCTATTACAACAGGCTCCACAAACTCTTTTTTTCTTCTGGGAATCAGTTTGATGGGAGACAATTCATTACAGCGTTATACTTCATTTCTTTGACTGCAGTGACTCTGGGGACCTTCTTATAGGCACTGATACAGTTTTGTTTGCATTGGACAGTACTGGGGATCGAACCAAGGTCCCACACAAGCTAACCATGTGCTTTGCTACTGAGCTGTAACCTCTCCCAGCACAATTTATTATTTTTCCATGGTCATAACCTATTCTCTTCATAACCCA
The DNA here is from genome assembly GCF_018167655.1 of Microtus oregoni. NCBI lineage: Eukaryota > Metazoa > Chordata > Mammalia > Rodentia > Cricetidae > Microtus > Microtus oregoni. Next base: position 859,088 of record NW_024543085.1, read on the forward strand.
AGACCAACTTTACTAGGTTGTATTTTACAGAGCTAGCCTTTGCCTGTCTTTATAAAAACAAAACATTTCCATTTTCTAGTATGTAGGGTCTTTCTTGGAGTCCAATTCTTCAAAAGGTTCTTGGGGTTCAGCCAAAGAACCCCCATTATATATAACCCCCATTTTAGGCTACACTCAACAAGACCAAATCAACAACTTCTTTCCTGAACAGGCAATTCTTTTCTCTGATTACCTGCTTTTCTTTTCCTCTGGACAAGGAATAACCAACTGTCAAGTCTATCTTCATAATTCTCAGTTCTCCATGTGTTCAACAAAGACACACTCCTACTAACTCCCTGCTCTCGTTCTCTCTGGCAGATCTTCTCTTGTGAGCATTCCTACGACAGCCGCAATGCCTGCCATCACTTTTCAGCACCTCTACAATCACGCAGATCTCTCTCTGGAGATGCCCAGACGAGTAATAGCTTCCCATAACTGGCAACAAGCAAAACTCGATCATGGCTTCTAAATCCTAGGCTGTACTGAAGGCTGTCACTCAAAACAGTATCTCCCAAGTCTTTGAAATGGTCACTCCCTTCACAAAGTCAGTGCTGTTTCCCTTCCTCTCTTCCTGCAGCACCCACATGGCCTCTGTGTGTTTATTCTATTTCCTTATATGCTGGGATCTTCTAGCCCAGTAGCACACAGATTTAGCATAAGGACTCACAGAACAAATCAGGTGCCAACCTAGAACGCACATGGCTCTCACTTAAAACAATAAAATCTGTTACATCTTAAAATATGAAATATTAGAGTATTTTTAAATTAGCATTTCAATTTGGTCGGTGACATCTGGGAAACGCTGACTAAAATCTGAGGGAAAGTGCACAGATGTTAAATAGACTATGTCATTCCCAGGCCTTTTACTTTTAAAATGTTCCAATGTGCAATGGAAAATTCTTAACATGAACTCCCTTTATTTATGATGGCATATTGTGTTCTATATTTAGCTACTTTATAATAAAAGTTTATAGGATTGACCTTTCAGAGGACTGAAGACTTTTAATAGCAAGTTAAGCATTTAAGCAACTCTTATGTATTATCAGCAAGAAAGCAATGGAACAAAGGACTATCAGGGAGGAAAACAGGTTTTATGGGCACCAAATAGATGAAGTAACACTGGCGAACCATGAAGGCCTCTTCACAGAATGTACTTGACTTCACTGTAGACAATGTGAAGACCCAGGCATCACCAGAGAGGGCACTAGGGCAGCACTGGGATTTCTGACATTTGAAGCAACACTGTGGCAACTACAAAATACACATTGTCTCCCATCATCAGAACAGCAGATTGTGCACACATCTATCTATACATTTCCGTGCCTGTGACTTACACATCTTTATAGTTGTTCTACAGATAAAGAAACTGCAGTTCGGGGAGCTTAAGTGACTTACTTCCTCACTATTAACAAAGTGTCGTGTTGCCGGGGACTTTCATCGCATCAAACAGATAAGTGAAATATAAAGACATTCCCTTTAGGGTCTTTGGATTATGGGAGAATCAAAACAGTATTATAGTTTACTATAATTCGGTTAGCATGATGCTTACCGAAAAACTACTGAGGGCTGTCGTGTAAGTATTAATCCCACCAACCACCCCTTTCCAGGCCAATGGAATTAATGTCTCTGAGATGAAAGATACATGTGGTTCTGTAACTAAAGACCAACTGAGAAAATAGAATAAGTGCCAGTGTCCAGAGCCAACCTGACAGTCTGCAGGGTTCGCAAGGGAGCTCCTCACGGCCATGAGGCCACCTGCACCTTGGTCCTCTCAGCCTCCTTTGGGCTCCTCCACATGGCTCACAGGAAACTGTCTGCTTCCTTGCGGTACTTGCCATCTACCTTTTTCTGTTTTAAAAAAAGTAGGTTTTATTCTCAGCTTATGTATTCTAGACTGGCCAGACAGTGGTGGAGCACACCTTTTATGCAGCACTCTGGAGGCAGAGACAGGAGGAGCTTCATAAGTCTGAGACCTGCCAGCTCTATAGAGTGAGTTCCAGGATAGCCAGGACTGTTTCACAGAGAAACCCTGTCTTGTAAAACAAAACAAACAAAGAAAAGTCTTCTCGGCTTGGCTCTGTGTAAGGAGACAGGAGGTTTGTCTTATTTTCAGCCCTCTCTGTGGTGTGATGGGGCAGTGCATCATGAGTAAGATGTCCAGCAAATGTCTGCTGAGTTCAATGAAAGTCACGTGTTGATTTGATGTATAACTTCACCTGAAAATATGGGCATGGATGGCTAAGAACTGCCAGGGAGGTAATTATCTAGAGCAGAATTACGATGCTAAGATGTTAAGATGAAGTTCTAGCACATGCACACGCACACCCACACCCACCAGTTACCGATTCTGAACTAGGTTAGCAAAAGTGAAGATGAAGTTTAACGCTGCTTTCAGGGGAATCTGCAAGTAGGTACAGCAATCCATTCATTCTAGTAACAAATCACGTTAAGCACAGACCTTTATTATTAAAAATACTAAGGAAAGGAGAACAAAATTCCCTTTGATGGCTTATACAAAGTCTGATGTCTACAACAGATGGCAATTTTAGCACTAACATTACTGCTAACTGTAGGACTTCTAGTAACTTACTGATGGCTCCAGGTTATGTAAGAAAACAGATATTCAAATCCAAAGTTACCTCCACGTGTACATTTTATAATTTCACTGCTTTCTGCTTACAGTACACTTTCAAGTCTTAAGAAACGGTATCCGGGGAGTCTGACAATGATCCCCCCAGTTTTGCTTAGTTTGTCAACTTTTTGATCTCAGTAGACAAACCTCAAAATTTCCAGCTTGAGCTGGGGCTGGAATGGTAAAGGAAAGGCAGCCACATGGGAACTCTCTATCAGGAGCATGGAACCAGGCCTGGTATAACCTGGAATCCCTGGCATTTGGGGGATTGGAAGGTAGAGGCAGGGAGCCCTAAACTGGGTAATGGCCTGGGCTACTTGGTGAGAACTTGTTTGTCTGTCTGTTTGTTGAGACAGGGTTTCTTTGCAGCTTTGGAGCCTGTCCTGGAACTCGCTCTGTAGATGAGGTTGGCCTCGAACTCCAGAAGACCCGCCACTACCGCTGTGTGTGTGAGAGAGAGAGAGAGGGGTATGCACTTTGATCTTCTTGACTTCCTTCGCATCCCCTTCACAGGTCTCAGAGAAAATGTGGGGCACGCTTCAGAACAAGAAGTCATTGCAGAAAAACAACAAAGTGCCGTGTCTATTCCTGAGCAGCAGATCTGCACGTAGAAAATGTTATCCCTAACTCTAGATACAGTTTCAGGGGCACCAAGGAAAGACAATGTATAAAGGAACAGAGTCAAAACTTAAGGAACCATACTTGGTTTCTAAATCCTGTCACCGATGCCACAGGTATTAACAACAATAAATTTACTGCATCTGTCTTCATTCATTTCTCACTTAGGAACTTATAATAATTATAATCATAAAAATAAAATTACTTTAATGGCCCAGAGGGTATTGAAATGCTGAAACATTTATATAAATGGGACTTACTCACATTGACATATATATAAATTGTACTTAATTCTACTACAGGGGCTAAGATGAAAACTGTCTAGTAGATTGTGCAAGAGTCAAGTTTACCTCCTGGGTCTTAACTTGTGTGAACTTGGGCCAGTCGTTAATTAGTGATTAATGTCAACTGTTTCTACCTGTAAAACTAGCACCGTACTACAACCCAACTGCACCACAACAGTCCAGCTTAAGGGCTTGAGAAGATGCCCTCAGAACTGAAGAAGCCAAATCCGGATCTAAACACACAGGGAACATTCAATTTTACTTCAACTTGTGGAGAAGACAGTGTCTTCAGGGACATCAGAGAGGCCGAAGCATTGCACTGCTCATGAACATAGTCGCGCTTACTGATGCACGAGGCTTGTGTCTACTTGAGAGCAAGCTCGGAGGGCAAAGCTCCGGGGAAAGGGGTGCAGTGAGTCATCAGAACGTGAAGTGAAGTGAGATGAAATGCTACATCAAACCCTGTCCAACCGTTTCCCATGAGAACTCGACAATCACAAACCTAATGAACGCTAGCAAAGGGTTCTGAGCTGACACATTGGCACACAAGTGTCTTCAGTGGAGCAAGCCATGTTTTGAAATGCAGGCACTAGTAATTAAGGGCAAAACAGAAGAATTTTTATGGAGTTCCATGAGGACACGTGACAACCTGAGCGGTACACCGTGATTGATTTCATTACTCTGAACACCACAGTTAGTACGGTAGTGATGATTTGGGGCCATCCCAGGAAGTTCACGCCACTGTGCTCTGTCTAATTTTCTCAGCACTGTTGCTCGGTGGGTATTTTCTCTCTTGGGGCTGTTCCTCTACAGTCCACATGGTCTGCAGGTAAGAATTCCATCTGTAGCTAGAGAGCTCTGGACAGATGTTAAGATCAGGCCTAAGCTACAATTCTAAGAAAGCCATCCTATTTAAATATCCAGAAAGCATTATAAATTTATTTTCCATCTGTTTTAGAATTAAAGAATGTTTTCCATTCTTTACTGAAGTAAGAATCTATTTAACGGTGTATAAATCCACTTCTGAACATCAGATTGTGGCATTTATTAGTGTACTAGACTTTATGCTTTAATATGCACCTAAGCTTAGATACTTCAAAGTCAATTGCTGATTATCCTCCTAAAATGAGAGCTTAATGACATGAGTAATAGAAAAATCATGTGTAGTCTACCTTCCAAAGGGCAAGGAGAGAGCCCTGAAGTAGGGACGGAGCATACATTCATGTGAGCTCACATTTCATGATTTTTCTTTGTGGTCTAAATCTTTAAAGAATTTTAAAATACCCAACAGGGTTCTCCAAATCCATACACTGATGTTCAAATTAAGCCTAATACTTAATGTCAAAATTGTGTGTCATTAGATAAAATTGGACAGGAAGATGGTTTTCTGAAATCAGCGAATCTTAGTCCACAGGGCCACGGAGAACTGCTGCAGACAGATGATGGAGGAAGGTCATTGGCTAATAAAGGCACTGCCCTGGCCCATTTTATTGGTTAGAGGATAGGTGGGAGGAGTAAACAGAACAAAATGCTGGGAGGAAGAGGAAGTGAGCAGAGACTCCACAGCTCTCTCGGGAGCAGACGCCTGAGAGAGACGCCATGCCCCGCTCCCGGGATGAAGCTCCGACCCAGGATGGACATAGGCTAGAATCTTCCTGGTAAGTGCACCTTGGGGTGCCATACACAAATGATTAGAAATGGGCTAAATTAATATGTGAGAATTAGCCTAGAAGAGAATGGCCCAAGCAGTGTTTAAAAGAATACAGTGTCTGTGTAATTATTTTGGGCATAAGCTAGCCGGGCAGGCGGCCGGGGGTGCTGAGAATACAGCCCTGCCGCCCTTATTACTTCATATGGCGCCCAGACTTGTGGACAACTAAACCCATTTAAAAAACCTGAGAAGGCTTAAAACTAAGGGAGAGAGAGTTTAACACAGATTTTTGCTGTTTGTTGATGGCGTGCTGTAGAGAGATTTCCTGATTCGGCAACAGTAGCAGAAAAAATGCTGTGTCATTTTAAAGCGTGACTTCCTGGGGCTGTGCCGCCATTGTGATCTCTGTCTGGCTCCTGCGGGAGACAGAGCTTTTCAATGGAGCATTTGGAGTAAAGTGCTACGATTAGTTTGATGGCAACTAGACTCGCTGTGTTCTCGGGTCTGCTCTGCTTGCCAGAGGCAAGCAAGTGCCTCATCTAAGAGAGGCTTCCTGACTCAGCTTTAGCTGCAAAGCCTGCAGCTCATTGAGAGTTCCTGCCACAAAACACTTAAACGGTGTTGACGAAAAGCTGAACGCATGCTTTTCGGTTTTCAGCCATAGCAGGAAAAAAGCTGCGCCCTTTAAAAATGCCGGCTTTCTGGGCTGTCCTGCCAGGACAAACTCTGACACTTTTACGCAGGCGGTTTGTGCGGTTTGCAAGCATAGGCTGCTGAAGCTCGCTTGCTGGCTACAGCCAGTACCTCAGCCATGAGGCTGAAAAGCTAAGGAATGGGCTGGATCCAGCCGGCAAAGCCACGCCTTTAATCCTACTGATATTGCTTGGTAAATTAAAGACTCCTGTGGTCAGAAAAAGAGAGATATACAGTAAAGAGAGATTCAAAGACAAAGAAAATTTCTAAATGGTTTGAAGTGTGTTAAAAATATATGCAGACTAAAAGTTGAAGTTCGTAAAGTAAAAAACAAAAAAAAGGAAGAGAGTTGTTGTGTGTGGTAGCACACGCCTTTAATCCCAGTGCCTAGAAGGCAGAGACAAACAGATCTCTGTGAGTTCAAGGTGTAGTAGTATACACCTTTAGTCCCAAATGCCTGGGAGGCAGAGACAGGCGGATCTCTGAGAGTTCAAAGACAGCCTGGTCTACAGAGTTACTTCAGGTCAAAGATACAGAGAACCTGTCTCAAAAAGCAAAGAGTTAAAAGTAAAAATAAACAAAATAGAGGTTAAAACAAAGCTGCACAAAGATGGAAAATACACAGAGAATCTTGATACTGTATGCTATTATGCTCTCTTTAAATTATTTAAACGCTGAGGAAGGAGCAACAGATGCTAAAAGATATTTATTTATAAATGCTGCTGAACTAATCCAACATAGATATTTTGAAAATGCCTTGAATTTGAAATTTGGATCTAAGGACATGATACTTTGGAAAGGAGTTTCTTATTTTGTTTTCACAGAGGATGAGACGCTGTTCATTTCTTCTATTCCGATTTGGTATGATGGACCACGCCCTCCTGAAGGGTTGCAGTGAACATCTTCAGAAAATTGCTTCGCTCAACTGCCAACTGAGATGAAACTAGCACACAGGTTATACCATGAAAGACCTAATTAACGACGCCCCCATTCAGCAGGAAGCAGTTTGGAGAGAAAAAACTGCACCCATGTTCCCAAATATGGTTTATAAACGTCCTTTTACATTTAAAGGGGGATATGATATAGATATGAATAATTTGCTAATGCTTTATTGATAGAGATTTAAGGTCAATTTTGTTATATGTATAAGTGTTTCAGATTTTGATTAAGGTATTGTGATTGTGTAGTTCATTTAAATATGTACTGTATAATTAAGAAATATAGGTTGTTAATGGATAATCATCGATAATAGTAAAGCTTGTAGTCATGTTAGTTAGATTTTCTAGATATATAGAGATATATTTTAGATAGGCATTCTTCATATTTTTCAAAGATTATAGAATATGGCGTTTTAAATGTTTTAATAACTGAGGACTTTTCATGACAATGAGACACTCTGCTCCTGGCAGCACCAATCTACTTCAAGAGGAAGATGGGCATCGAAGAGGCTCGTTATGGAGTTTTGATAGCCATTTGGCAAGAAACTGCTCTTGCCTGGACTATTGCATAAACTGGACACAGAGAACCCGCAGAGAGAGGACTACTGAACTTGCCTAAGGTGAGATGATCTTTCGGGGTTCCTGATTCATTTTGAAAGAGTCTGCGAGACATTCTGCAGGACACAACAGATAGTGACTGAACTGACTTTGAATTTTCCTGCTTTATGGAAATGTCTGCTGGATACCATGGGCCTGAAGGCTGAAGATGGATGCCCCAACGGTACAAAAGAACTTTGGGTGACTGTCCAGGCAGCGAGATGTCTTTGTCATTTCTAGAGTTTGAAGTTTCTTAGTTCTTGTTTACTTAGGTAATATTATATCTTTCTGGAGTCTTTGATGGAGTTAAGAATAGTTAGTTATAGTTATAGTTTTCCTTAGTTATGATAAAGATTATTGTAACTTTTACTTGATAACTGTTTTGTTATATGTAATTTTGCTATGTTAAAGTTAAAGCCTTTTTTTTTTTTTGTTTAAACCGAAAAAGGGGAAATGATGGAGGAAGGTCATTGGCTAATAAAGGCACTGCCCTGGCCCATTTTATTGGTTAGAGGATAGGTGGGAGGAGTAAACAGAACAAAATGCTGGGAGGAAGAGGAAGTGAGCAGAGTCTCGACAGCTTTCCTCTCAGGAGCAGACGCCTGAGAGAGACGCCATGCCCCGCTCCCCGCATGAAGCTCTGACCCAGGATGGACTAGGCTAGAATCTTCCCGGTAAGACCGGTTCTCACAGATTATTAGAGTTGGGTTGATCAGGATGTGAGAATTAGCCTAGAAGAGAATGGGCCAGGCAGTGTTTGGAGGAATACAGTGTCCGTGTAATTATTTCGGAGCATAAGCTAGCTGAGCAGGCGGCCGGGGTGCTGGGGACGCAGCCCCGCTGCCCTTATTACTACAGACAGACTGAGGAAAGCTGCTTGTCTCCAGGTCTCTGGGTCCGTCCCACTTCTTGCTGTCGCTTAGATGCACTGACTCAGCCTGTAGAGCAGTGTGAATGTGACCTGAAGTTCTGCCTCTATGAAATCTTTAAAAGGGTCCCCACCTCGCAGGCTTCTGTTTCCGACCATCTAAAATGAGGGTCACAGACTAGATGAGGCCACAGGATGAGAATAGCCTTGACATTCATGACAACATCCCCACACTCTCATGGGTTGGTACCAATTCTTTCATATAGAATTAGATGCCACTGTCTCTGGTGTGTGCATGTGCACACACTCTGAGAGCATGCCCCGGAGGTGTGTGCAGGTGGAGGTCGGGGGACAACTTGGGGGAGTCCATTGTCACCTTCCAGTTCGTTGAGTCTGGGCCTCTCTTGTTTCTGCTGACCTGTACACCCAAGATTGGCCAGTCTTCCAGGGAAATTCTCTTGTCTCTCACTCCCATCTTGGGGTTGAAGTGCTGAGATTAAAAATCTGCTCCTTTGTTTGTAATAGCCAGAACCTGGAAACAACCTAGATGCCCTTCAGTGGAAGAATGGACGAAGAAAGTACGGAATATATACATATTAAGAGTACTACTCAGCAGTAAAAAACAATGACTTCTTGAATTTTGCATGCAAATGGACGGAAATAGAAAACATTATCCTGAGTGAGGTAAGCCAGACCCAAAAAGAGGAACATGGGATGTACTCACTCATATTTGGTTTATAGCCATAAATAAAGGACATTGAGCCTATAATTCAAGATCCTAGAGAAGCTAAATAAGAAGGTAAACCCAAAGAAAAACATATAGTCATCCTCCTGGATATTAACCTTCATCAGGTGATGAAAGGAGACAGAGACAGTCCCACACTGGAGCACCAGACTGAAATCTCAAGGTCCAAATCAGGAGCAGAAGGAGAGAGCACGAGCAAGGAACTCAGGACCGCGAGAGGTGCACCCACACACTGAGACAATGGGGATGTTCTATTGGGAACTCACCAAGGCCAGCTGGCCTGGGTCTGAAAAAGCGTGGGATAAAACCGGACTCTCTGAACATAGCGGACAATGAGGACTACTGAGAAGTCAAGAACAATGGCACTGGGTTTTGATCCTATTGCACGTACTGGCTTTGTGGGAGCCTAGGCTGTTTGGATGTTCACCTTCCTAGACCAGGATGGAGGTCCTTGGACTCCCCACAGGGCAGGGAACCCGGTCTGTTCTTTGGGCTGATGAGAGAGTGAGAGTTGATTGAGGGAGGGGGAAGGATATGGGAGGCGGTGGCGGGGGAAGAGACAGAAATCTTTAATAAATAAATAATAATAATAATAATAAATAAAAATCTGCTCTTACATCTTTTCTTTCTTTTAAACAATGATTTAAATCAGGCTATGAGCTCGTTCAGCAAATGCTTCAACCCACACTTTGCCATTTTACTGGCCCCTTGAAATGATTTTAAATGGTGTCAAATCATCTGCAATAAACAACAAGAATACAATGAAATTCAAGCTTCTTCCCAGAGTTTCCATCTTTGGGTGCAATCACTCAAATAAACTCCTACTGATTCTTTTAAAAGATCTTCTGCCATTTGCACACTTCCAAGCAAATCATGTCTGTTCTGAAGAAAAGGTTCTAAGTTCACAATTACGTGGCCACTTCCTTGTAGAGTTAAAACACGGCAAGAAACCATCCTCACTCCTCGTCGGAAAGCTTTAGAGTTTAGCTCTAATGAGTGTACTTCAACAATTTCACTCATCTCGTCCCAGTGTCCCTCCGTGCTGGCACTCACACTGTCCTAGACAGACTCACTCCAAGCCAGCATACGCTTACAGAGAGGTAGGCCAGGACTCATCTGGGTAACAGCAGCTTCATCATCTCAATCCTAAACAAACAAAAAGCCACAGCAACAGTTTTTGGAAGCCTCTATTTAGCTTACAGCTTCTTTTATCATCTTCAATGGCCTTTCTCCTCTGAAGCTGGTTCTCATTTTCCACAGCTTCCTTCCCTGCTTAGGAAAAGCTGCCCTAGGTCTTGATGAGGACAGTCAGCAAGACAGTTGTCAGGAAGAAATACCTCTTGCGGTGGAGATGGAAGCTGTGTGGAGCAAGCTGGTGTCAACTACTCTAGCTTGAACCAAGGAGAGTTTAGTGCACTCGAAGCTGCTTCCATGTGGCAGTACTTTCCCAACGATTAAAGAGTCCACTCCCCCCCCCCCCGCCCACTCTGTATCCCGCCACTTTTCTCTACTCCTAGCAAAAATACAAAAACCACCCTCTCCAAAGACAAAAATTTGCCACCGAGGCGGCAGTGCAGCGGTAATTTCACAAGGCACTGTGATCGATAATGACCAGCACAGACAGCGTGGGATAATAGCTCCCTTAATTCACTGGTTCCTTTGAAGGGTTAAAATGGGGCAGATGTTGACAGCTGAGACTCCCTACTAACAGGATAGACACATTGCTGTGGGCGCTGGTCTAGGCTTTCCCTTCCCTGCAGCTGTCTGTGTAGAACTAATTGTATCCACTTGTTTAACCTCGGGGATGTCTGGAGGGGACCCAGTGCCACAAGGGTACCTTTTTTTTTTTTTTAACGGTCATTTCCTCTCTGGTGTAACTTGCATGACAGCATGTGACAAACAGAAAGAAATTAATGGGGACACTGCTGTGCCAATTCCTCCTGAATTGCTGACACTGGCTACAGGCTGCCCGTTTGCCACCCAGCCAAGACCTCACATGAAACATGGCGAGGGGCCCACAGCTCTATTCACCAACAAGCCAGCTGGTCAGTGATGAGAGGAGCCGAAACAACGTGGTACGTACAAACCAGGAAGAAAATGCTTTCTAAACCAATTCAAACCAAAGAGGTGGCATTTGCTAAACGTTAATACGACCATTTATTTTCCTGAGTGGTACACTGCAGGGTTCCAATTTCCAAAGCAATTGAAATGTTTAAGGCACACTTCTTCTCATGAGGACTCATAAGCTGTAAGTAAGGACAGGACATCATTCAGGTAATGGGAAGCCACACGAGACTCACTTCCAAGGAGGTTTCCCAACAGGACACTTCTATGAGGGCCTGGGAGCCTGCAGTGTATCTTGCCTCCAGCTAACAACCAGAGCACTGGTTTGGAATTCTATGGATGGGTGTCTCTCTCCCTTGTTCTCCCATGTACAAGTGCACACACAAGCACCTACACACAAAAGAACCTTCAGTTCAGGCCCATTAATTGCCTGCCAGAGTTTGCAGGCTTGGGGACTATGCCCCAACTTTGGCAAGACATACTTTCCCCTCTCACGTAATCAAGAACCAACCTTGGCTTGCCATCTCTTAAAACACCAGCTCTGTTTCAGGTCAGGCCTGGCTGATCTCAGCACAGATGAAAACGTAAATGCACAAAATAAAAAAAAAAGAGCTGACATAAAAAACCAGGTTGGATGGCACTCACCTTTAGCCTAAGCGTTTAGACAGCAGAGGCAGGGGGATCTTTTTAGGTTCCAAGTCTTCCTAATCTACACACAGGTTCCTAGCTAACCTGGCCTACATAGTGAGAGCCTGTGCATAAAAAGGGAGGGGAGCACTATTATTGATGAAGTATGAGCCTGTGCACAACACACAAGTCAGGTCTAAGGTTTGGAAAGGTGGGAAAGTATAATGGGAAAATCATACTGTAGGACTTCTCTACCACAGTCAGGAAATTTCAAGGGCATTTACAATGGTCTCCATTTGACCTGGGTGAGGGCAGCTTAAACGGGTGTCTCTTTGGAGGAGAAGCACAGCAAAGGCAGCAGCTCAGAGCTTCCAGGTGCACTTGGGAGAAAGATGCACTTCCCACCTCAAGGGGACTTTTCCAAGCCAATATTTGAGAGATAGCCTTTGGCCATAGAGTTCGTTTCATCTTTCCACCAACAAATGGAAACACCAACATTATATAAACTCACACAGCCAAAAAGCGTAAGACCAGGGGAGGACTAGGCTCTGCTGGATAAAGGAATAACTTTATCATCGAGAATAACTTCAGTGGATACGATGTTATTTCTGTAAGTGAAACCTGTGAGATCTCTACGGAGTTTGGAGTTTAGGAACATCTTAAAACATTTGTAACTCAGAATCAAAGCACAGCACTGGAGGGATGGAAAAAATGCAGAGGGAGAAGTCATGGAAATGGAATCATTAATCTCTTAAACAAACACATTTCCAAAATACACTAAATAATGCAACTCGAACCTTTTAAAATGTTCACAGCCAGTGTAGTCTGTAAGGATCCCTGCTTTCCCATAACAAAGTAATGCTTTAAGGAAAATCAGAATGTTCCAACCCAAAACATGTTCAGAATGCACTAGCTAAATAATGGCTCCTTTTTGCTCAACACCCATATAGAAACATTAATTAATAGAAAACCCATTCAACTTCAGTCATACCTCTCATGGAATAACTCCATGATCTGCACTTCCATCTCTCAGAATCCACTCTACAAATGTAAACGAAGACATGTGCAAGTGACATCCTCAACTTCCGACTCTGCAATCCATTCCAGTTGCTGCAACGGTCCACTATGGGGGCGCGTGAGCATGATGCCCACACTTCCAGATAGGTAAGGTACTGGAGCTGTGTGAAGGATTTGACGCCACCATGTGACCCAATGGAGGCTTCCCCAAATGGATGTTCCTAGCATTGTTTCTCTACCTGCATATGTGAATTTACCTGCAGTTTATGTTCCTGACTACCTCAGCTTTTCTAAATTATAAACATGGAATTTTAAAAGGCCAGTAGTAGTAACATAATTTTACAGATGGAATTTCACCACACAAATACTTTTTAGAAGTGTTACTCCCTTTCAACAAAATAGGGTGCCCAGTGCTTATTATAAAGACCTTTCTCTCAGCTCCCCGACATGTTGTGCTTATCGAGTAGTCATGAGGCTTGCCAAAGGCTATGTGAGCACACATACATTCAACTTGTGAGGTAGGGAACCATCAATTTCACTTGCGAAGGTGACTCAGCAAGCAGCTGGACACAGTACTTGCTCAGACCTGACAGTTCTACCTGATGCTTCATTAGACCTCTTATCAGAAAAAGAAGAATGGAGATCTCTATCTCTGTCAGGACCTTACCGAGGCAAGGCACACAGAGTCACAAGCCCATTTCCCCTAGCAACATGCTCACCAGCTCCCAGAAGCCAGGACTTACTATTCTGACCAAGGAAAGGAAGCTCGGGGATTTCTGCCCGGTGGACTGGGACGTCCCTTTCAGGGCTTGCTGTGTGCACATCCTAAACACATCCACATGAATGAGCTCATGCAAGCTCTCTAGAACACTAACTGTTTGGGAAAACTATGGTGGTGCTAATTTTCTAAATGTGATTTAGAGACTACCGAAGCTATGGTAGTTATAATTCTTTAAGTGACACATCAAGAAGCCATAATGATTAATGACAACAGACTTTTCAAAAACTCCCTACAAACAAACACCTCCAACACTTTACAAATCATGCACATTTATTTAACTTCTTTATTCAGCGTAACTTTACCTGTAACTGAGAATTAGAGTAGATCATTGACACTGCCCACACATATGTCACTTTCTGAGCATAATGTGACTATAAGTTGCACTGAGTTGTTTTAAGCAGTCACAGAATTACACATACATCCTTTTAAAATGCCTTTGCTCAAATACTTAATATAATCACCATGACTTCATGTTAACAGGAAGTCCAAACGCTGGCTTCAAGTAAAAAACCTAAGCCATCAAAGAAACCATGCATGAACCTGCATTGTAATAAAAACAGGCTTATAACTTTCTTCTATATGCAGAGATGAATTTAGTTTACGATTGCCTAATGATTGCTTCCAATTACAATTAAGTGAATTCCTCCACAGTGCAATTTTCCTGACATGAGGCACATGAGATAAAGGAGATGACCACACGAGTCCTATTGGGAGGTTGAGTACTACTGTGTCTCAGTGCTGCTATTTTACTGAGATCACCATCTATGCCATACACTCAGTCCTTCAGGGTACACATGCTGATTTTGTAATAAGGTCTGTCCTACTGTGCTGTCAAGAGGAAGTGAAGGGTGTTATTCATTCTTACACTGGGGACAAAGGAAAGACAGATGTGAGAGAGCACTGGCTCTGAAACAGAGAATGTTACCCACTACATATACAGTGGGAGGTCATTGGTTGGGTGATTCAAGTAGGCCGTTACCAGGAATTTCATCCAGTCTAATATTGAAGGTCACCAACATAAACAACATAGCATATTTTAAGAGAGATACACATTTGTATTTTAGTGTATGTCTTGCTAGTTTTTGAAAATGTAAGTATTAGACATATATTTCCAAATTGAGTATATGCTACCTATACAATTTGTATCTTCTATTTCTTTAGGCAATTATTCTTTTACTAATTAGGTTATGAGAATTGTTCCTGTAGTGATACAATCGTTCTGTTTGAATTAGTTTTGTAAATTACATAATAATCTCTTCTAGTACATTCAGACTCTCACCATGCATCCTAACATCAGTGAAGCTGAGCTCCCCTCAACCCCAATTCTTTTAGTTAGTCTATGAATACATAGCTCTTGATAAATGTTTATTTCCTTATTTATATCTAAACTGGCTCATTTTTTATTCATTTCTAAAAGCTTTTTCTATATTAAGACTATTAAACTTTTGCCAGATTTTGTGTAAATAACTGTTTGCCTTTCAATTGTACATGCAATACTACAAATCAAATATTTTTCTAATGTCTAAACAATTTATACATATGTTCTTTTGTTTACTTGAGACAGGGTTTCACTATGTGGTTCTGGCTGTCCTGGAATTCACTCTGTAGACCAGGCTGGCTTCTGCCTCCCGAGTACTGGGATTAAAGGTGTGCGCCACCACTGCCTGGCCTGTGATCTTTTACACACAGGAAACTTTACTCCACAATCTGGTAAATATTTGCTAAAATGTTGTATATGTTAAAAAGAACAAGTTGTAATCCAGTAATATTCACTCATCTTTCCAAACCAGAAATATGTGAATTTCTACAAATCATCAACAAAGATACTCGCTTCAAACACAAAGCTGAAAGCATTGCCTTCAGCCTCCTCCTGACCAGCACTGAATGATGGTAAATCAGGCCTGTTTCTAGCAAAATTTACAAGCAAATTCAGCTGTCTCTTTTCTAAGGAACTCATCCTGCTGTACAGGGCTACCTCTGAACAGTATCTATCTCAGCTGTCTCTCTTCTAAGGAATTCGTCCTGCTGTACAGGGCTATTTCTGAACAGTATCTATCTCAGCTGTCTCTCTTCTAAGGAATTCGTCCTGCTGTACAGGGCTACCTCTGAACAGTATCTCTATTATTCCACTCAGGACTCCTTTCTAATTTTCTGTTTTCTGGCAGCTGTTCTCTAACTTACAAATAATGTGTGTCTTTGTCTGGAGTTCCTTTAAAAAAAAAATCACACACACACAATAAAATCAAAACTATATATCCTAAATGTGGAGGAAAGCTCAATTTATTCCCTTTGAAACCCGAGAAATCAGTAACACAAACCATATGTTAATTAAGGGACACAGCGATAAATTACATATTTAGTTCTGTGAAACCCTGGCGGTGAAAGTGATTGACAAGACAGAGCAGGAAAGAAGTCCTTTCTCTTGTAGTGTTACCCCAGAGGACACCAAAATGCAACCATTTCTCAATTCATGCTGACATAATTTGTAGGTTACTTCCTTTCACATTCCTAAATATTTTCATTAAGATCTTACTTACAAAACGGATGAGCGATGCCCATTAGAGACAGTTGGTATAGTAGTGGCATTCAGAACAGATTACAATCCAAGACAAAAATCACTATTTATGTCCTTGTGTGTTGTTTATTTGGATTCATATAGCTTTGCAATACAGACATAACTCAGCCTGTCTTTAATATCTGGTTGGAATACACTTGAAAGGGGTTGGGGATTTAGAAGATTTAGAAAGGGCTGTGCTCCGTGTAATAATTTTAATGGGGAGAATGAGTTATTAATATTAATGTTTCATGCACTTATGGCCCCATTCCGTGGACTGCCTTTTACAGAGCAGCCTGGGAGAAAGGTGACTGCTAGTCACAAATCTATTTTTAACGGGATCCAATCAACTCATTTTTCTTCTGCAATTACCAACTTCTTTCTTCTTTGTTCTTCACCCCCTGGCCAGGAATATGTTTTGGTAAAAGGAAAAGGCAAAAAGGACACAGGGCCCACACCTATGTCCTTTCTAACATCTTCATTTCCACAAACACTCTGTCTCAACTGTGGGTGATGGTGAATTTTCCAATTCAAGATTTTAATATTAATATGTGGTATATCAGTCAGATGAAAAGGTCAGCAAGATTCTTGCTTTGAGTGTTTGTTCCCCACTAAGCAAATTCACAGAGCACCTTAAATGCAGGACAATTGTTTCAGATCAAGATATAGTACAAGGTACAGACTTGATCTTTAAGTTGCCATTCCCAAATTCAGTTCACAGCAAAACCTCTTCAGCCTGGCCATCCCCCATTTCTGCTATGTTCCTTTTTAGCTTTCTAGTGACTACACTCCAGGAGAATGATTTGAAGAAAAGAAAATTCTTTTTGTTCAAAACAAAGACAAATTAGCGAGTATCATTGGGGACAGACATGAATGGTGGTAAATACAAAATCAAAAAGTTTACAGGGTCACATCTGTTTGACTTCTTGAGTCAAAAAGGAAACAACTAACATGTACTTACTATATATACTATACATGATGATGTCACCATTAAAACCTGTAACAATGGAGCAATCTCTGAGAGAGCAGGCCTGAGGCAGAGACCTCTGCAGGACCTGGCCCAAGCCAGGCACATCTACAGAAACAGGCCTAAGCAGGTTACATCCACCAGAGTGGGCCTGAAACAGTGATCTCCACAGAAGCAAGTACAAGGGAGAAACCACTGAGGGAGCAGGACCAAGCCAGCATGACAAAGCCAGAGACCTCCGCTGGACTAGGCATGAATCGGTGACCTCTGAGATAGCAACCCTGACCAAGCAACCTCCTCCTAAGCAGGCCCAAGGCACAGGCAACCTCAGAGGAAGCAGCCCCAAGCAAGCAACCTCCATGGAAGCAGGTCAAAAAGACCCCTGGTATTGCAGAGTGACCCCAGGGAGTGCTGAGCAACCTCAAGGAACACCAAGTGACCTCTAGGATGACTGGAACCATGGCCCTAAACTGCACCACGAGGAGCAATCATCTGAGTCTTGGATCTAATGGCACCTGGAAGATTGATCACCAGAGACACAGACAACCCCAACTACACCAATCTAAGAACACACTCAACACCACAAAGAGCAAAGCAACACTAATAGAAACTAGTGGCCCTACAAACAGCAAGACTTGAACACCCCAATATAAATAAAGCAGAAGAAAATGACCTTAAAAATAACTTTAGGAGAATGATTGAGGCCCTTAAAGAGGAAGTGAAAAATTCCCACAAAGAAATGGAGAAAAAGACAAACAAAACATTGGAAGAAATGAACAAATCCCTTACAGAAAACCAAAAGAAATCAAACAGACGAAAAGAACTATTCAAGACTTGAAAACCAAAATAGAGACAATAAAGAAAACAAAGACGCCAGACGCACAGAGGCGGAGCGGCGGCGGCCAGACGCACAGAGGCGGAGCGGCGGCGGCCAGACGCACAGAGGCGGAGCGGCGGCGGCCAGACGCACAGAGGCGGAGCGGCGGCGGCCAGACGCACAGAGGCGGAGCGGCGGCGGCCAGACGCACAGAGGCGGAGCGGCGGCGGCCAGACGCACAGAGGCGGAGCGGCGGCGGCCAGACGCACAGAGGCGGAGCGGCGGCGGCCAGACGCACAGAGGCGGAGCGGCGGCGGCCAGACGCACAGAGGCGGAGCGGCGGCGGCCAGACGCACAGAGGCGGAGCGGCGGCGGCCAGACGCACAGAGGCGGAGCGGCGGCGGCCAGACGCACAGAGGCGGAGCGGCGGCGGCCAGACGCACAGAGGCGGAGCGGCGGCGGCCAGACGCACAGAGGCGGAGCGGCGGCGGCCAGACGCACAGAGGCGGAGCGGCGGCGGCCAGACGCACAGAGGCGGAGCGGCGGCGGCCAGACGCACAGAGGCGGAGCGGCGGCGGCCAGACGCACAGAGGCGGAGCGGCGGCGGCCAGACGCACAGAGGCGGAGCGGCGGCGGCCAGACGCACAGAGGCGGAGCGGCGGCGGCCAGACGCACAGAGGCGGAGCGGCGGCGGCCAGACGCACAGAGGCGGAGCGGCGGCGGCCAGACGCACAGAGGCGGAGCGGCGGCGGCCAGACGCACAGAGGCGGAGCGGCGGCGGCCAGACGCACAGAGGCGGAGCGGCGGCGGCCAGACGCACAGAGGCGGAGCGGCGGCGGCCAGACGCACAGAGGCGGAGCGGCGGCGGCCAGACGCACAGAGGCGGAGCGGCGGCGGCCAGACGCACAGAGGCGGAGCGGCGGCGGCCAGACGCACAGAGGCGGAGCGGCGGCGGCCAGACGCACAGAGGCGGAGCGGCGGCGGCCAGACGCACAGAGGCGGAGCGGCGGCGGCCAGACGCACAGAGGCGGAGCGGCGGCGGCCAGACGCACAGAGGCGGAGCGGCGGCGGCCAGACGCACAGAGGCGGAGCGGCGGCGGCCAGACGCACAGAGGCGGAGCGGCGGCGGCCAGACGCACAGAGGCGGAGCGGCGGCGGCCAGACGCGGCGGAGCGGCGGCGGCCAGACGCGGCGGAGCGGCGGCGGCCAGACGCGGCGGAGCGGCGGCGGCCAGACGCGGCGGAGCAACACCGCATACAGGAAGAGGCTTTCGGGGACCGGCGCAGAGACAGACCCAAGCGGCGGGAACAGGCGTGCAATAAGGAGAGCAGATCGCCCTACTACAATCGAATCAAAGAGGTAGGCCTTTGGTTGGCCAGGTCACTGGCACAAGGGGAGCCTGGTCCTGTCCTGAAGATCCTTCAGAGGGGTGAGAGGGTTCTTGGCCTGCAGCAGGAACCACGAAAGAGAGTGAGGGCATTTTGTAAGCGGAGCCCTTGGCCAGCAGGGAAACCTGATCCGGTTTTTAAAGGACCCATTGGATAGGATTAATAGGAGGAGATGGGCAGGCGTCAAGGCAAGAATCCTCCCAATAATCCGAAAAACAACATGAAAACATCAGAACCCAATGATCTTACAACAGAAGTATTTGAACAACCTAACACAGAAGAAATGGAAAAAATCGACTTTATGAAGATAATAGAGTCCCTTAAACAACATGTAAAAAATGCCCTTATAGAAATGGATGAGAAGTATAACAAAAAGTTTGAAGAAATGAGTAAATACGTACATGATACCCTGGGAAACCAAGAAAAAACCATCAAACAGGTAATGGAAACAGTTCAAGAATTGAAAACTGAAATGAAGGCAAAGAAGAAAATACAAACTGAGGACCAGCTGGATATGGAAAATCTAGGCCAACGAGCAGAGTCTACAGAAACAAGCATAATCAATAGAATACAAGAGCTAGAAGAAAGACTCTCAGATGCTGAGGACACCATAGAGAAAATAAACGAACAGATCAAAGAAAACAGCAAAGCCAACAAATTCTCAACACAAAACATTCAGGAACTATGGGACACAATAAAAAAACCAAACCTAAGAATAATAGGAATAGAAGAAGGAGAAGAGGCACAGCTCAAAGGCCCAGAAAATATTTTCAACAAAATTATGGAAGAAAACTTTCCCAACTTAAAGAAAGATATTCACTTAAATATTCAAGAAGCATACAGAACACCAAACAGACTGGATCAAAGAAAAACATCTCCTCGCCATATAATAATCAAAACACAAAATATACAGGTTAAAGAAAGAATATTAAGAGCTGCAAAAGAAAAAGGGCAAGTAACTTATAAAGGTAAACCGATCAGACTTACACCTGACTTCTCGATGGAAACTATGAAAGCCAGAAGGTCCTGGATAGAGGTTCTGCAGAAGCTAAGAGACCATGGATGCAAACCCAAACTACTATACCCAGCCAAGCTATCATTCATTATCAATGGAGAAAACAAAACATTCCAGGATAAGAACAAATTTAAACAATACGTAGCCACAAATCCAGCCCTACAGAAAGTAATAGAAGGAAAATCGCAACCCAAGGAATCCAACACTGCCAACACTGCCTACAATAACCCAGGCATCTAATGACCCTTCACGAGCACATCTCAAAGAAGGGAGACAATCTCTACTACCAAAAGCAATAAGAATAACCGGAGTAAACAACCACTGGTCATTAATATCACTTAATATTAATGGGCTCAATTCACCTATAAAAAGGCACAGGCTAAAAGATTGGATACGAAAACAGGATCCAACATTCTGCTGTTTGCAAGAAACACATCTCAACCACAAAGACAGGCACCTACTCAGAGTAAAGGGTTGGGAAAAGGTGTTTCAAGCAAATGGTCCTAAGAAAAAAGCAGGTGTGGCCATACTAATTTCTAACAAAACTGACTTCAAACTAAAATCAATCAGAAGAGACCGAGACGGTCACTTTATACTCATAACAGGAACAATTCATCAGGAGGAGGTCTCAATCCTGAATATATACGCCCCCAATATAAAAGCACCTACTTATGTAAAAGAAATATTACTAGAACTCAAGGCAGACATCAAACCACACACACTAGTAGTAGGAGACTTCAACACACCTCTCTCTCCAAGGGACAGGTCAATCAGACAGAAACCTAATAGAGAATTAAGAGAATTATTGGAGGTAATGAAGCAAATGGACTTAACAGACATCTATAGAACATTCCACCCAAATAGGAAAGAATATACCTTCTTCTCTGCAGCTCATGGAACCTTCTCAAAAATTGACCACATACTCGGAAACAAAGGAAACCTCCACAGATACAAAAAAATATCAGTGTCCACCTGTGTCTTATCAGATCATCACGGATTAAAATTAGAAGGCAACAACCACGCTGCCCCCAAAAAACCGACAAACTCATGGAAACTGAACAGTCAACTACTGAACCACACCTGGGTCAAGGAAGAAATCAAGAAAGAAATTAAAGTCTTCCTTGAATTTAATGAAAATAAAGGGACAACATACTCAAACCTATGGGACACAATGAAAGCAGTGCTAAGAGGAAAGTTCATAGCACTAAGTGCCCACTTAAAGAAAACGGAGAATGCATACATTGGGGACTTAACAACACACCTGAAAGCTCTAGAAAAAAAAGAAGCAGACGCGCCCAGGAGAAGTAGAAGACTGGAAATAATAAAACTGAGGGCTGAAATCAACAAAATAGAAACACAGAAAACAGTCCAAAGAATCAATGAAACAAAAAGCTGGTTCTTGGAGAAAATCAACAAGATCGACAAACCCCTATCCAAACTAATTAAACGACAGAGAGAGAACACGCAAATAAATAAGATCAGAAATGAAAAGGGGGACATAACCACAGACACAGAGGAAATTCAGAGAATCATTAGATCTTACTACAAAAGCCTGTATGCCACAAAACTGGAAAATACAAAAGAAATGGACATTTTTTTAAATAAGTACCACATACCAAAGCTAAACCAAGACCAGGTGAATGATCTAAATAGACCGGTTTCTCGCGAAGAATTAGAAATGGTTATCAAAAATCTCCCTTCGAAAAAAAGCCCAGGACCAGATGGTTTCAATGCAGAATTCTACCAGAACTTCCAAGAAGAACTAATACCTATACTCCTTAATGTATTTCACAATATAGAATCAGAAGAGTCATTGCCAAATTCCTTTTATGAAGCTACAGTTACCCTGATACCAAAACCACAAAAAGACCCAACCAAGAAAGAGAATTACAGACCGATCTCACTCATGAACATCGACGCAAAAATTTTCAATAAAATACTGGCAAACCGAATCCAAGAACACATAAGAAAAATTATCCATTATGATCAAGTAGGCTTCATCCCAGAGATGCAGGGCTGGTTCAACATACGCAAATCTATCAATGTAATCCACCATATAAATAAACTGAAAGAAAAAAACCATATGATCATTTCACTAGATGCTGAAAAAGCATTCGACAAAATTCAACACCCCTTTATGATAAAGGTCTTGGAGAGAATAGGGATACAAGGGTCCTACCTAAATATAATAAAAGCTATTTACAGCAAGCCAACAGCTAACATTAAATTAAACGGAGAAAAACTCAAAGCCATCCCACTTAAATCAGGAACACGACAAGGATGTCCACTCTCTCCATACCTCTTCAATATAGTGCTTGAAATTCTAGCAATAGCAATAAGACAACATAAGGAGATCAAGGGGATTCGTATTGGAAAGGAAGAAGTTAAGCTTTCGTTATTTGCAGATGATATGATAGTGTACATAAGCGACCCCAAAAATTCTACCAAAGAACTCCTACAGCTGATAAACAGCTTTAGTAATGTGGCAGGATACAAGATCAACTCCAAAAAATCAGTTGCCTTCCTATACACTAAGGATAAGGAAGCAGAGAGGGAAATCAGAGAAGCATCACCTTTCACGATAGCCACAAATAGCATAAAATACCTTGGGGTAACCCTGACCAAGGAAGTGAAAGATCTACTTGACAAGAACTATAAGTCTTTGAAGAAAGAAATTGAAGAAGACACCAGAAAATGGAAAGACCTCCCTTGCTCTTGGATTGGGAGGATCAACATAGTAAAAATGGCAATTCTACCAAAAGCAATCTATAGATTCAATGCAATCCCCATCAAAATCCCATCAAAATTCTTCACAGATCTGGAGAAGACAATAATCAACTTTATATGGAAAAACAAAAAACCCAGGATAGCCAAAACAATCTTATACAATAAAGGATTGTCTGGAGGCATTACCATCCCTGACTTCAAACTCTATTACAGAGCTACAGTATTGAAAACAGCTTGGTATTGGCATAAAAACAGAGAAGTCGACCAATGGAATCGAATAGAAGACCCTGACATTAACCCACAAACCTATGAACACCTGATCTTCGATAAAGGAGCTAAAAGTATACAATGGAAAAAAGAGAGCATCTTCAACAAATGGTGCTGGCAAAACTGGATGTCAATCTGTAGAAGAATGAAAATAGATCCATATCTATCACCATGCACAAAACTCAAATCCAAATGGATTAAAGACCTCAATATCAGTCCGAACACACTGAACCTGATAGAAGAGAAAGTGGGAAGTACTCTACAGCACATGGGCACAGGAGACCACTTCCTATGTATAACCCCAGCAGCACAGACACTAAGGGCATCATTGAATAAATGGGACTCCCTGAGGCTGAGAAGCTTCTGTAAAGCAAAAGACACTGTCACTAAGACAAAAAGACAACCCACTGACTGGGAGAAGATCTTCACCAACCCTGCTACTGACAAAGGTTTGATCTCCAAAATATATAAAGAACTCAAGAAACTAGACCGTAAAAGGCTAATCAACCCACTTATAAAGTGGGGCACTGATCTGAACAGAGAATTCTCAACAGAAGAACTTCAAATGGCCAAAAGACACTTAAGGTCATGCTCAACTTCCTTAGCAATCAGGGAAATGCAAATCAAGACAACTTTAAGATACCACCTTACACCTGTCAGAATGGCGAAAATAAAAAACACCAATGATAGCCTTTGCTGGAGAGGTTGTGGAGAAAGGGGTACACTCACCCATTGCTGGTGGGAATGCAAACTTGTGCAACCACTCTGGAAAGCAGTGTTTCGGTTTCTCAGGAAATTCGGGATCAACCTACCCCTGGATCCAGCAATACCACTCTTGGGAATATACCCAAGAGAGGCCCTATCATACAACAAAAGTATATGCTCAACTATGTTCATGGCAGCATTGTTTGTAATAGCCAGAACCTGGAAACAACCTAGATGCCCTTCAACGGAAGAATGGATGAAGAAAGTATGGAATATATACATATTAGAGTATTACTCAGCAGTAAAAAACAAGGACTTCTTGAATTTTGCATACAAATGGATGGAAATAGAAAACACTATCCTGAGTGAGGTAAGCCAGACCCAAAAAGAGGAACATGGGATGTACTCACTCATATTTGGTTTCTAGCCATAAATAAAGGACATTGAGCTTATAATTCATGTTCCTAGAGAAGCTAAATAAGAAGGTGAATCCAAAGACAAACACATAGGCATCCTCAGGAATATTAACCTTCATCAGGCGATGAAAGGAGACAGAGACAGAGACCCACACGGGAGCACCGGACAGAAATCTCAAGGTCCAAATCAGGAGCAGAAGGAGACGGAGCACGAGCAAGGAACTCAGGACCACGAGGGGTGCACCCACACACTAAGACAATGGGGATGTTCTATTGGGATCTCACCAAGGCCAGCTGGCCTAGGTCTGAAAAAACATGGGATAAATCCGGACTAGCTGAACATAGCGGACAATGAGGAATACTGAGAATTCAAGAACAATTGCAGTGGGTTTTTGATCCTACTGCACGTACTGGCTTTGTGGGAGCCTAGGCACTTTGGATGCTCACCTTACGAGACCTGGATAGAGGTGGGCAGTCCTTGGGCTTCCCACAGGTCAGGGAACCCTGATTGCTCTTCGAGCAGATGAGGGAGGGGGAATTGATCGGGGGAGGGGGAGGGAAATGGGAAGCGGTTGTGGGGACGAGGCAGAAATCCTTAATAAATAAATAAATTAAAAAAAATAAAAAAAAAAAAAACAAACAAAAAAAAAAAAAAAAAAAAAAAGAAAACAAAGACTGAGAGAATTACAGAAATGTAAAATTTGAAAAAAAAAATCAGGAACCACAAATGCAAGCATAAAAAGCAAAATACAAGAGATAGAAAAGAGAATCTCAAGCGCTGAAGATATGATAGAGGAAGTAGACTCATCAGCCAAAGAAAACATTAAACCTAACAAATGTTTAACACAAGATATCCAGGAAATATGGGGCACCATAAAAAGACCAAACCTAAGAATAATAGGGATAGAAGAGGGTTAAGAATGCCAGCTCAAAAGCACAGGAAATATATTCAATAATATCATAGAAGACTTTCTCAACCAAAAGAAAGATACGTATACAAAGATACAAGAAGGTTACAAAACACCAAATAGAATGGACTGAAAAAAAGTCCCTTTGCCACTAAAGAAAGAATATTAAGAGCTGCAAAGGAAAAAGGCAAAGTAACGTATAAAGGCGAAACCTCTCAGAATTATACCTGACTTCTCAATAAAAACAATAAAAGTCATAAGGTCCTGGGTCAAGCGTTATGCAGACATTAAGAGACCAAGATGCCAGCCCAGACTACTAAACTCAGCAAAACTTTCAATCATCATAGACGGACAAAACAAGATATTCCATAACAGAACCAATTTTAACCAGATTTAACCAATACCTAGTCACAAACCCAGCCCTACACAAAGTACCAGAGGAAAACTCCAACCCAAGGAAGTTGGTTACATCAACAAAAACACAGACATTAATCTCACATCAGCAAATCCCAAAGAAGGGAAAAACACACACAATAGCATCACCACCAACAAAAACTAAAATAACAAGAGCTAGCAGTCATTGGTCATTAATATCCCTTAATATAAATGGACTCAACTCACCTATAAAAAGATCTTCACCAACCCCATATTGGAGAGAGGTCTGATCTCCAAAATATACAAAGAACTCAAGAAATTGGTCATCAAAACAACAATTAATCCAATGAAAAAATGGGGTACAGACCTAAACAAAGAACTCTCAACAGAGGAATCTAAAATGGCTAAAAGAAACTTAAATTAGCAATCTTATTTGATGTGTTGTTAAGAAGTGAGATTGGGGGCTGTCTTTCAAAGAAAAACAAGAAAATATTTACCAATGAAGACTGTGAGGGAAAGCAAGGCATCAAGTCTGATATTTAGGTTTAAGGAAGGCTTAGCTTTAAGAGAGGATACCCAGCGGGTTTGTGTGTGCACGGTGGGCTGCTGGTATTGGTGCAGGCGTATATGCGTGAATGTGTGTGTGTGGGGGGGGGTGCACATACCTTGGATATACCCAAAGGAGCACTTTGGGTGTCATTCCTGAGCAGCCACCCACTTTTTCTTTCTTGAGACAGGGTCTCTCATCAGAACCTGCTCACCAGTTAGTTAAGGCTGACCAGCCAATAAGCCCCCCGCATCCTCCTGGTCTCTTGCCTCCTCAGCACTGGGATGGCACAATGCCAAGTGCATACCACCATGCCCGTAGGGTTTTTGTTTTGTTTTCTTGTTTGTTTCTGTTTCTCTTCCTTTCTTTCTTTCTTTCTTTCTTTCTTTCTTTCTTTCTTTTCCGGCCTGTGGTGGTGAACACTGAGGATCCCATGTTGGCACAGCAAGCATTTTGAAGACTGGTCTATCTGCCCATCCCCTCCAACTACCGGCCTGCCAGTATCAAGTTTGCGTATCTTGGACAAGCGGGAGGGGTCAGGCTGGAGAGTATACACCTGAACATTCTGGACAGCATGACACAACAGGAAATCAAAGTGTAGCTAAGGAAGAAAAGAGCTATGATGAAACACATTCCCACGATTACAGGGAAACCCAAAGAGCTTGAGAACCAGCAAATGTCAACAGGAATGTCCCCACTGTGTAGATTCATCAGTCTCCACGGGGACAAGCAGAGGTTCACGTTGCCTAGAAACTTGATGCCTGTGGTGAGAAGGCAATTGCTCAAGCCAGTCCAGATCATCTGCTGTAAGTGTCATTTCCCTATTTAGTGAGTCAGTCTTTATTTTAAGGACCGAGTCTCAACTGTACCTTCAGAAAGTGACCTTTTTAAACATGGACTTCCTGTTTGTGGGAGAAACCAATAATTTTGTTGTAATTTCAAATTGCAGTATTACGTATTTGAATAATTCTATCTTCTTTCCATCCATATACCTTTAGCTACTACAAAGATGCAGGGATTTGCATGAGCATTTGCTTCTGTGAGGATCCTCTAAATCTAAATTACCTGAAAATGCTCACCTTGAAAAGGTTTCTTATGTTTCTGAAAGTTTTCATTTGGAGTAGACGATAGCAGTAGAAGGAACAAAGGGAATGGCCTAATAGGATGATGGACACACGAAGGAACTCACTTCTCTCTACACATTAGGTCTGTGCTTGGGAGTTTAGGAGTATAAAGTACCGTGCTTGTTAAAACTCACTCACCCTAGTTTCTTCCTAAAGCCAGAGAAAACTTGGAACAGACTCAGTACAAATGCTAATCTAATAAATGGCCAGGTGCCAGTAGTGGTATATTCAAAACCATAGGTCACAGTCCTGATCAGGTCACTGTTGTAATCTGCTGGCCTGGCCTGTTGCCTGGGTACCCTGTCCCTTTAAGAGACAAGCCCCTCCCACCCTCCCATCCCCCCCCCCCCCACTCCCCAGGCAAGTGGATCTCCACCTCCTCTCCAGCCAGTGCTCTCTGTCAGCTCTTCTGGAGAGGCAATTTCTGCCTCTCTTTTCCCCTTTACCCCTCTTCTCTTCTCCGCACCCCCCCCCCCATAACCCGCTAAATAAACTCTACCCAACCTCTCTCTCCCACCAGCAAGGGGATCCGCAGGGCCTCGGGTTACCCCGTTCTAGGCAAACTCTCAACCACTCAGGTTTATTCCCACCCCAGGATGCCTGTTCTAAGAATACAAAATGCTTGTGAAACACAACAGCTAATACACTATAATCATCCAATTTTTATAAAGCACCATGAAGGTCTAGAGTGTATTAGTAAATTAGATAAAGCACAGCAATAGCCAATTCCATTAAACACCACATTGATGTACACAGAAAGACAAGAGGACTAAAGTGAACGTCTGGGACTCCAGACCCAAAGAAAGCCCGAGGTTGGGCAGGACTAGGCAGACCCAGGGCCAACAAGGCCAAGAGAGAAGAGGGTTAACGCTGGCACTGGTGGGATCGTCCAGGGAGGAAGGGTGAAAGTGGAAGAAAATCAAGAGAAAGACTACGGAATATACAGTATTGAGTACCAAGAAAAAAGAAGTGGGAAGCTACTACCACGGCTTACGCTATCCAACTTTAATTCCAACCAAGCTTTTCTTCCTGAAGCTGCTATTAAGGCAGGGTCTGTTTTAAAATAAAAGTGCCATGACTGACCTATGAAGTCCCTTACCCTAGAATGGGTGTCACTAAAATATGTCGTTTTGTTCATTAAAGGGCATTTAATCCAATAACATATAAAGCATCTTTCACACATGTACTTAAGTTAAAAACTTTAACTATAAAAATAATTTGAACAAATAGGAGGCATAGCATTGTAAAGACACCCATGCTAAAAATCAGTCTATTAAATTAATCTAGCCATGATGTTGAATTGAAATACAATTTCAGTCCAGGATCTTTATTTTCACTGTGGAGAATTTGTTCTTTGAATTTTTTGCCTTGTTTTTTTGGGATCACCTTATTATGCAACATCTGCTCTTGAATTTCCACTGTGATAAACAGTGTGAGCGCTGGCGGCAGATGGCTAATGACCAGCAGTGACAGGGTATTCAAGCCTGCCTTGTTTTCTGAGAAGCGATATTTTCATGTTAATTTGTTCTGTGTTCAGCAAAGATAGGACAAATCACCTGCTGTAATTCAGGCAAAGCAGAGACCACCAGGAGCTGCAAGGGGCCAGGGTTTGGTTCCTTTAAGAGCAGAAGAGGAAGAGCTGGGAGACTTTCACTTGCAGCACAGGGGACCAGTCACTTTGCATTATGTCAAGCAGACAAGGATGAATCAGCTTAGGGCATTCCATTCCGACATCAGGCACTGCTTAATACAAGCAGATATTTGTCACGAAAACAGATTATTTCCCAGAGGCAGAAAGCAGGAGTTATCAAGAGTGTGTGTTGGTCTCTGAAGTCTGGGTTTTGTAAAATAAACCTAATAGTATATTTTATCTCTTATTGAAAACAGCAAAACCAACAGAAGCTCCAAAAACCATCTAATTGAAGATAAAAGGAAATCCAATTCACTGAGAAAATTACCCACACAGACATAAACCTTGAGCTTTTTTCTCTCTCTCTCCGGTTCCATAGAATTCATTT
Organism: Microtus oregoni; assembly: GCF_018167655.1. Lineage (NCBI taxonomy): Eukaryota > Metazoa > Chordata > Mammalia > Rodentia > Cricetidae > Microtus > Microtus oregoni. Next base: position 888,470 of record NW_024543085.1, read on the forward strand.
ATCATAGGGATACATGGACATAATTTTTATCCTGCAACTCCGTGAGGCCATATGGTCTTGAGGGCGAAGAACCTGGTCCTGTTTTAGAGAAGCTACTGATCTGTGTGTTTCTTCTCCGCTTTATTCTCATGAAATGATACCGTCTGTTTCATTAAATATGTTGTACTGGCAGAATGTCCAAGGAATAACATTAGGTAACCTAAGTGAGTTGAAGACGCTGGGCCAGACCCTAGAAAAGCTGATCTGCTGGCGAGTGCCAGCACACAAGACGGGGTTCAGTGCAAGAAGACAGGCACCCAGTTCTGCTCTGGGAAGGAATCCCTCCCTCATAGAGGACTCTCTCCTCGGTACTCTGCCATATGGCTCCCTCTACTCCAGACGACTGAGAAATATGGAGAATGAACTTGCCGACACCACTTTCACCCCTGCAGCAGATGGATGCATGAAGATGAAAAGTAAAGGTGGAAACTCAACTCCACAAACAGACTCGAAGACGATAGTCTGAATTAGAAAGAGGAAAGCCAGCTATGCCAACAAAGTCACATCAAGCTACTTGTTGGTTTCACAGTAGAGTGGTCAACAAGCTTTCTATGCAAATGTCATCATCAAACAAGAATCGGTTGACCTAAAGACCAACACAACACCTTCAAGGTGAGGTTTACACATCTAGAACATTTTACCTAGAAATTTACTTTGAAAATGTTGGAAAAAGCAGTGTCTTATAGTTTTTTTTATGATGATGATGATGATGATGTCTAGATCACAAAGTCCCCCCAAAACCAACTAGGAGACCAGGCCCTGTATTAAAAGCAAAGAGCTTTTATTCTTAAACAAGTTTGCAAACTTAGCTTCTCCGTGTGTACCCAATGTACTGGAGTGATCAGAGGGCCCCCAACTCAGTTAGAGTTGGGTTTTTATAGTAGCAAAGGTGGGGGTGAGGGATTTCTAAGGTCTGGGATCCCTGATTGGCTGAGATTTGTCTAGGGGTGTCCTGGTGAGTGTGCTGGCAGGTGATCCCATCTATAATGGTTGGAACATTAGCAATTTCCTTTGGATGGTCTGCTCCTGAGCCGTACCTGGGTGGACTCAGTTTGTGGTCTTTGTCAGAACCAGGTGTTGCCTCAGAGTAAACCACTGAGACTCAGGCCTCTACTGAGCTTGTCCTGACCGGGTCCTACAATTATTATTATCACTATCATTATTATTACAGCTTCTCAGAGGTGATCTTCAGCCCAGGCACAGCCAGGGACTTCCTTTATTCAAGGCTGATGGGAAAACCATGCAGTAATAGAAGCATGTCCCCTACAAACGGACCCAAGTATCAACCTGAACAACTACGTAAAGCTTCATGATTTTTTGTTTTTTCAAAACAAACGTTACTCGATTATCCAAAAAACTGTTCTCTGAGAGGTATTTGTTATCTCACGAAGATGTTGAATAAATGATAAAGATTTTATCCCTGTCCAGACATGACGAAATATTCTAGTTCTATCCAGTCCTGCCATCCTATTACAATTAGTACCCCAATAAGCACTGGAATATTTTTATTATAGGTGGCAAACTAACAGGTGAACAGGGCCAAGAGAGCATCACACACATCTGGGCAAACTTAGAGAGGACTGACTGTGAGAACACATCACACACATCTGGGCAGACTTAGAGAGGACTGTGAGAACACATCATACACATCTGGGCAGACTTAGAGAGGACTGTAGAGCACATCACACACATCTGGGCAGACTTAGAGAGGACTGTAGAGCACAACACACACATCTGGGCAGACTTAGAGAGGACTGTAGAGCACAACACACACATCTGGGCAGACTTAGAGAGGACTGTAGAGCACATCACACACATCTGGGCAGACTTAGAGAGGACTGTAGAGCACATCACACACATCTGGGCAGACTTAGAGAGGACTGTAGAGCACATCACACACATCTGGGCAGACTTAGAGAGGACTGTAGAGCACATCACACACATCTGGGCAGACTTAGAGAGGACTGACTGTGAGAACACATCACACACATCTGGGCAGACGTAGCGAGGACTAACTGTAGGGCACATCACACACATCTGGGCAGACTTAGAGAGGACTGTAGAGCACATCACACACATCTGGGCAGACTTAGAGAGGACTGTAGAGCACATCACACACATCTGGGCAGACTTAGAGAGGACTGACTGTGAGAACACATCACACACATCTGGGCAGACGTAGCGAGGACTAACTGTAGGGCACATCACACACATCTGGGCAGACTTAGAGAGGACTGTGAGAAGCTCCACGAGGGCCGCTTAGGTCAGAAGTCAGACCACATAAAAACCTGCCAACTGTTCAATGCAGTCAGGAGACAGTGAGCAGAAAGGACTAAGACCCTGCTCTATAGGCACAATATGGAGTTTCTGGACCAAGAGCACAAAGAAAAGAAATGAAATCACAGGAGTGGAAGATAATGCCAGAGGAAGAGGGTGCAGAGTGAAGAGAATAAGTGATCAGAAATCCTGCATGCTGAGGGCTTTCCTGGCCTTCAAACTGCACAAATAAACGAAACTACCACTATTTATCTCACTCTTTAATGAAAGCTAGATGGGAGAAAACTGCACTCCTACTAGCCCGACCCCAAACAGACATTTATTATGTTGCAGTTAGAATGCATCAGTATCAGGGGACACCAACTAGCCATCACTCAAAGGACATTTCTTACTCTGTGGGGACAGCCACAGATTTAAGAGATGGACCAGAAAATGAAGTTAAGCAGAATAACAGGCTAGACCATCAAAACATCTTGAGCAGCTTTTCCATCAGTCTTAAAGGAAGAATTTGTTCGTAGTAAATATACTTCCTAGCTTGTTGATCATGAAGGGCAGAAAGCATCTTTAATTATCTTTGAATACCAAGATTACTACTTGCCATTTAGACTAAAAAACAAACAACCCCCCCTCCCGATGAATTGGAAAAAACAAAACAAACAAACAGAAAGGGTCAAATGAATATGTCTGAGAATCAGCATAAAATTATAATGCATAATATACCTTTGATTGACATCTAAAAATTTATCTCTTAAAGAACAAGAACACCAGGATAAACTGAGTGACATCTGTTATACCATACTTTATAAGATTAGGGAGATAATACACAAATAAGTAGTTTTAAAGAATTTTAATGTGCATTAAAACTAAAGTTTTTATTTTAATTCACCCTACAATTAAACTGGACTGCGATCCTATTCTTTGAAGATACTTAGTAGATGGACTAGATGATTTTCAATTTTTTGACAATTTTATTTAGTTGACATTCTGAACTGTATATTAAGTTTCAAAAACACCAATTCTGGCAATTTTCACACGAAAGAATGCTGGTGTTGAGTAAGCTGCGAAGGTGGCTAGTCTACTCAGACAAAAGGATGATGCTTGGTACCTTTATGGTTTCTGTGGGCACTCCAGGCTCCGGAACTTTATCCAAGTAGGTGGTCAAGTCTTGATCAACGTGCTCAAACACTAGTGTTAGTTTGGTTTCTCTGTCTGTTCGTGACACAGTGCACACATCAAACAACCTAGAAGGGGGAACCAACAAGAATGAGTAGATTGTAAATGATATCCACTTTCCGTGTACCCCTCAATGCTATCATAAAGTTGAGGGCCTAATGGGATCTGCTGGTTTCATAACCATCTCAAAGCTCAGCAGAGGAACGGTGAAATCCAGACTGCCCAAGTATCAGTCACAGAGCAGCATGACTGGAGATTAAACATAAATGCCCAGAGTATCTTAACTAACTAAATGGTTATAGAGAATTTGTGGATGGACATGGCTTGAAAAACTTGCGACCAGACAGAAATAATTCTGACAATGCTTAGCTCACAAGCTGAGAAATAAAGTGTTCTCTGGACATAGTGGACTCTGCAAAGCTTCCAAGAACAGCCATGGCTGTTAGAGCAACTATGATGGACTACGGAGAAACATTTCAAAGACAGACTTCTCATCCTGGTCAGACAAACTATTGCCCTAGGAATAGTATAAACTCTCAATTAGTTTTAATTCCAACTCTCATCTAGAATCACACTGTAAACAACTAAGCTTTTATTATTTGTTTTAAACAGCTGACAGAAAATAATGTATTCTCAGGATGGCATGCAGTGTTTTGTGTTTTGATTCACTAGAAAACTGTTGTACAGAATAGGAACTATAACAAATAAAATGCTATATAGACTCCAAAAGTGGCCAAAGTATGAATTCCAAATGTTTATACAAATCATAAAAAACAGACTACGCATACGATAAGATGGTTCTGCTACATAACTTGATTATCAGGCGAACACTGCGAAACTGAAAGAGATACACTGGAAAAGTAATAAAGACCCAGATAAAGAAAGAGCACAGAAAGAGCCTTCTCTGATCCAGAGAACCGCCAGGGCCAAGGGCAGAAAGCCCTTTAATTGAGCACTGTCTTGTGCACTACAGTCCCACCAAGCTATCTGAAGAGTTAAGCCAGCATTAACTAAGATGTATGGGAACTTCTTTCATATTATGTTTTCTTTTACAAACTGAAAAACCTGTTCTAGAAATTGTTTACTGGGTACATTGCCTTGGTTCAATCTGAATGTCACTTCTATTAAATTTACAAGGCCTAATTGGTTTACCGGGTCACACTACTGTATTTTTGGGGTACATGGGCTTCAAATTTGGTACGTCTTTCTGGATCTATCTTAAATTTTAGCATCTACAGAACACTGTCATCAGTCTCAATTTATAATAAACTAGGAAACCCACGCTATGGGAGCCTTGGGAGTCTATCAAAACAGCTCTATGAACCTGACTGACCGTTTGTACGTAAGCAGCTATTAACCACCTCTCTCAACTACTTCTTCTCAAAGGAAAGAAAAGAGTTGCAAAATCAGCAAGCTTCTCTGTACCTGATGCTTCTATCTTTGCAACAAAACTACAACGAACCCAAAGTGGGATGTAATGAAATCAAATACAAACACTGTAGCCAGGCCATTACAGCCAGGTTTCCCAAGCCTCACTCTAGATAATGACGCCCATTAGCACTAAGACATTCCTTAATAAAAAGTGTGCTGGTCGTCACTTGCTGGAGTTAGTGAGCAGCTCCAGTTTAAGAACCCCCGCCCCGAGTGTGTCTGCTATTATTTTTCAGAAGAAGAAAAATACGTGACGGGGACATAACACAGTTGAGCCAAAAGGTCACCTGCTCCCCAAACCGTTGTCTTGAAATTGCCTAACAGCTCTGGCACTATGCAACATTGCTCAATCACACTGAAACCGTTTCCAAGACTTGTACGACACAATTCATGAACAGCATCTAACCACCCAAGCTGCTTTTCATTATATAATACCTTGTTCTTCAAAATATTAATATACGCCAACTTTACCTAAGGTCCCTCGGCTTCATACTAGGGATGCAGAAGAAGATAGGTAAAGTTGAGCTTTAAGAAGCCATTGCTGATTGCCTTAAATAAGTATAGGAAATTTTTTTAAAAAGTGGAATGAATTTAAACAGTTGTGTGACAATGCATACAGCAAAGTATTATTTTTAGTTCATGTATAAGTATTTTGCCTGCATGTACGTGCCTATGATGTGTGTATTTGGTGCCTTTGGAGGTAGAGGGCTCGGATTCCCTAAAACAGGAATTACAGATGGCTGTGAGCCGGCTTATAGGTGCTAGGAACTGAACTCATGTCCTCTCCAAGAGCAGCAAATGCTCTGACTGCTAAGCCATCTCTCCAGCCTCTGTATGGATATTTATGCATGTACTTAGATATTGTGAGCTATAAAACCAGGTGCTCTGTAGAAGCTGCTCATCCAGGTTCAAGGAGACACTACCCTCAAACTTTAGGTGTGTTAACTCAGAAAGTAGAGGATCACAATCCCCTCAGAGATAATCAATAGGCTCCTCCCTCCCAGGTGTCACTGCTAGCTGTCAGCAGCTTATAGATTGGTGGTTCTCAACCGGTGGGTTGCAACCCTGGGGTGGCACATCAGATATCCGGTTTATCAGATAGTTACAACTCATAACACTGTCAAAATTACAATTATGAAGTAGCAATGAAGATAATGTTATGAAGAACTGAGGAAGTTGAGAACCACTGGCATAGTCGGACCACTTCAAAGACGACGTTTAGAAAAGTACTACTCTTCACTAGAACATAAAGCTGCTCTAACTGTTCAGTAAACATTATACTACAAGTTAATAGTTGCATTAATCGTAATGGATAGAAAACACATTTCCAGCCAACAGGTGTGGATATTAATTCTAGAAATTCTAGAACATAATCCCTAGTGCCTGGTTTCTTGCTAATCCCATCATGCCACTCTTGGGCATATACCCAAAAGATGCACACTCATACTAGAAGGACATGTGCTCAACTATGCTCATAGCAGCGTTATTTATAATAGCCAGACCCTAGAAACAACTTAGATGTCCCTAAACCAAAGACAAAGAAAATAAAGAAAATGTGGTACAAATACACAATGGAGTGCTACTCAGTGGTAGAAAACAATGACATCTTGAAATTTGCAGGCAAATGGATGTATCTAGAAAAAAAACCATCCTGAGTGAGGTAACCCAGACCCAGAAAGACAAACATGGTATGTACTCACTCATAACTGGGTATCAGACATAAAGCAAAGAATGACCAGCCTACAGTCTACAACCCCAGAGAAGCCAGGAAACAAGGAGGACCATAAGAGACACATACATGGATCATCCCCATCCCCACCCCCGCCAGGAAGGGGAAGTAGACAAGATCTCCTTAGAAAACTGGCAGTGTGAAGGGAGGAGGGAGGACTGTAGGGGAGTTAGGAGGGGGGAAGGGGAGCAGAGGAGAACATGAGGGATCAGAAGGTCAAGTTGGGGTAAAGGACAGAGAGGAACAGCAAAGAAAGAGATACCTTGAGAGAAGGTATACTTTTTTAAGAGCAGACATAAGAAGAGGCTCTCAGTATGTATTGAGGCTATGCATCCAGTTTAGGAGACTGAACACAATCCAAAATATAGGTTGTTATAATTTCATGGTGAAGCTAGCTAACCGCTAACTATTCCCTCAAATGAGCTAGCTACCTTTCTTGCCGTCTCCAGGGTCCTGACCTCCAGCTGCAGGGCAGACAACAAGCAGAGTCCAGTACAACACTCAGTTTTCCTGCTGTCCTATGATGTAATCATCTAACAAAACATTCCCTGAATTAACTTTACATCCTATCCATTGTAATTCTTAATGGCTGCTTCCCGGTCACCCTTCTCAATTTAACTTGCTGCTCAGAACCTACTGTGCAGGCAAGCTGCCTTCAGCTATTGGATGGGATTGCATCCAGTAGTTTTGGGATTTCCAAAGTTTACAATTCACAGATGTCTCCCAAACAACGAGCCGTGTCAACACAACCGCTGCGTTTCTATTGTGGTTATAATAAAAGGGAAATCTGTATTATTTGCTGGGATTATACCATGACCCAAAGCAGGAAGTTCTAAGAGGACTTTTTTCCTGTCAGGTTTTCCTGACTTCTCACACTCTTCATTGTTTGGACAGCAAATAGTTCTAGAGCTGAGCACTGGCACGGCTGCCTAAGGGACATAACAAATTCATAATAAACTAGAGCACAGGCTCCCCACCCCACCCCCCGTTTCTAATTGTAGAACTCCATGAAGTGCATGTGGTGGGCACGGCTGGTGAACCAAACGAAGGTTCACTCCTCTCACGAGCCGCACACTGCGGGACAGTGACTACGTGGCTCTTTCTGCTCCAGAAGTACAGACTAGGTATGCCAGGGCTCATCGTGAGCACAAAATGACAAACTCCAGAAGTATTTGCCACGGACAGCAAAGAACACGCTGCTGAAGGGGGCGGCGATTCTGCAGGGTCTCTAGACGAGCACTAGCACTTACCACACGCAGGTGCCACACTCAGTCTGAAGTTCCTGACAGATGTGGGGCAGGGAAAGCATGCGAAAAATATGTCCAGAGACGATTAGTCAGAGGGATTGACAGAAGCCTGAGAATTGGTCCCAGGAAGAACCAAGAGCCTGCACCAGCTGGGGGCTGCCCTCGCCACTTTAGTCCACCTATCACGGGATGGTTTCGGGGGGGGGGGGGGACCTTTTCAAAGCACTTGCTGAAGCCTATTCTGTCCGATCTACTTTCTGCATTTAGAAAAGTTACCTGGGCTAGCAAAGTCACATTTCTGAATGTGAATTGGGATTTTATTACTTACAGAAAAAAAAATAAAGCTCTAACCTATGGCAGATCATGCACGGGGCTCACACACAGAGACCCACCTGAAACAATGCACAATAAGTCATGGTATGTCTAAAGGAAATAGTCATGAGACATCTAAAACTATGCTGAAATCACTAACTTCAACAGGTCTACGGAGGACGGTAAGTGCCTTCCATACAGTAAACAAGGTGAGTGACGTCCACACGCGGAAGCCGTGTCAGTGTCTGCTAAGTCACAGCTCCCGACACAGTCGCAACTCCACTTGGAGACGGGGAGCTGAATAATGGGCTGGCAGAGTATGCGGCAACAGAAAAGCTTTCCGAACATACAACGGTAAAATAACTGAAGATTAAAACACATGAGCATATTCAAGGAGCTTCCGGCTATGGCACACTTGTACTGCAGAAAGTGCCCTTCCCACTGCACAGAATCTGTGCATTTCCCACTGCACGCGTCCCTCGTACTGCACACAGTGTGTGCTCTTCTCACTGTGGATGCTGCCAGGCTCTGCACCACCAAGGAGCCCGGCCTGGAATTCCTCAGGTGACACTGGTATTCACTGCACACACAAAGCTGTCTGCTGTTACAGAAATATAGCAGTTTCATTATGGGAAGCAAAGAATGTTCTCCTACTGTCAAACAGCAAGCCCGGTATCAAATGAGGTTATCTCTGGACTGTTCCATTATAATACTTCAGTTTTAAAACTACTGTTTTGAGTTGCTGATGGGCTTTGTAAAATGTCATTAAATGAATTCTGGCTGGGAATTGGGACAAAAATCTCAAAATACTTTTGAAGTGGCCCCATCTAAAAATGTTTTGTCATTTTGTACTATGTACTTATTCATTCAAAATGGTTTCTCAGCACTGACAATTAGAAAATCAGAATATTGACCACCTCTGGAAAACACTCAATATGCTCTTTTATGTCTATCACATGTGCATTTTACCTCTTTGTGTAAAATTAACAACCCTATCCATTTAATTAAAATACAGAAAACTGTTTTTATTCAATTTATTGAATATACTATTGAGTATAATTTTTCAATTTATTATCAGTCCATGTTTCATCTTACATTATCTATTTTATATATCAATATACTTGGGGTTGTGAAAGGTTTTTTTGGGCACAAGGGTCCAGGAGTGAGTTTTTATTTAGAAAACACTGCTCTCCACACCTGGACAGACTTCTGGCTCCATCAGCATTGTTGACAGGGCAAGAGCAGCTGATAGCAGCATGCACACATGACAGGTTCTGCTAAGGGGCCCTGTGACTTCCTTAGGGACTTAGGGATGAGGGCCTAGGGATAAGCTTGTTTCTCAGAAAAGAAGCTTTGTGTATGTTCCTCTGCATGCTATTAACAGGAGGGGTTGGCATATACCTGTAATTTCGTGCTCAGAAGCTGAAGGTCAAGGTCATCATCAGCTACAAGGTGAGTTCAAGGCCAATCTGGGACAGTTTCAAGAAACTAATTCCTAGTTCTTGATGTGACCAGAAACATTTTTATGGAACAAAAGGAGAGGATACAGCCCAGCTCATCGTTAACAGGAATAAGGAACTTAAAAAGAAAAGGAAACAGGGAAGACAGGAGTTAAAAGTGATGTGAAGGTACATCATTACAATTAAAGGTTGAGTCCAACACCCAGTGCTGTGTGCTCCTGATATTCACAATTAAACAACACCCTTCCCATTACCTATTGGTGGAAAGTACAATACACCAGCACATTAAATTAGCAAAAGGTTCAAGCCAGAGAAAAGCCCTTATGCAAATCTAGTGGGCTGTGGAGTCAGCTCCTCCATGCCCTTCACCACTGTGTTCCTGCCCCAGGAGAGCGCCGCAGGAAGTTCACAGTTCACCTCCTTACAGGGCCTCCAGGGCTGCAGCAATCTACTTTCAGCTTCTTCTTATAGGCACCTGGGAACTGTGGTCCTGTATGACTTAGTATTTTTTTTTTTTGACCAAAAAAATGTTTCATGATGAACTTGGAATTCCTGAAACTGGACAAGTTTACAAGACATGCCTTGCACTACGGTAAATACAGAAAATAAAAGCAAACAGTAAAATGGTATGGAACCATTCCTGAACGTGACCAGCAACAACTGGAGTGACAGATCACAAATAAGCTACAGAGGACAGCTCGGTGGGGCAGACAGGATCCTGGGTGCCTACGTCTTGCTCTGCTCACATTCAAAAAGAACTCTTGAAGCGAGAGTGGAGCAGCAGGAATCAAGTGGCCCCTTGTCCTGCAGCAACTCCTCCAATCCGCCCTGAACCAGAGGCACTGAAGAAATGAGGTGGTAATCTCACTGCCAAGCTAACTGCCATTAACTCTGTGGAAAAAAAGGAAAATTAGAGCGGAAATAAGAAAACTCACAAAATTTCTTATTTCTTGTTTTGTAGGCAAGACAATGGTAACAGGACTAAAAAAGCTGAGTCACTCCATGAATCAGTCTCCACAGACCCAAGAAGGGGGGTGGGGCAGCACCTAAGCAGTGAGGAGTTCATAAGTTTTGCTGAGTCTAGAATTTAACGGTTCTGAAAATTCTAAAGGAACACGAAGCTGACCAACCCCACCAGAAGAAGAAACTCACTGACTACTTGGGTTTATATTTGAGTAAAGAATAATTCACCAACCCTGGCTACAGCTTCTCATCACTTCCTTAACCTCCTGAAGAACGGTTAACTTAAGACATGAAGCCAAAACACTGATTTCCACAGTGGTTGCACAAGATTGCATTCCCACCAGCAATGGATGAGTGTACCCCTTCCTCCACAGCCTCTCCAGCACAAGCTATCATTGGTGTTTTTGACTTTAGCCATTCTGACAGGTGTAAGATGATATCTCAAAGTTGTTTTGATTTGCATTTCCCTGATTGCTAAGGAAGTTGAGCATGACCTTAAGTGTCTTTTGGCCATTTGAAGTACTTCTGTTGAGAATTCTCTGTTCAGTTCAGTGCCCCTTTTTTTAATTGGGTTAATTAGCATTTTAAAGTCTAGTTTCTTGAGTTCTCTATATATTTTGGAGATCAGACCTTTGTCTGTTGCAGGGTTGGTGAAGATCTTCTCCCAGTCAGTAGGTTGCCTTTTTGTCTTAGTGACAGTGAGGAAGGTTGGACAGGGGAGCACGGAACCACAATTCTTAGTTAAGGGAGCCACTTTAGGGTTGGCAAGAGACTTGACCCTAGAGTGTCTCCCAGGTGCCCAAGCCAAGGTCCCCAGTTAGTCCCTTGGACAGCTGAGGATAGGCAACCTGAAATGACCCTATCCTATAGCAATACTGACGAATATCTTGCATACCACCATAGAACCTTCATCTGGTGATGGATGGAGATAGAGACAGAGACCCACACTGGAGCACTGGTCTGAGCTCCCAAGGTCCCAATGAGGAGCGGAAGGAGGGAGAAGATGAGCAAGGAAGTCAGGACTACGAGGGGTGCACCCACCCATTGAGACAGTGGAGCTTATCTACTGGGAGCTCAACAAGGCCAGCTGGACTGTGACTGAAAAAGCATGGGATAAAACCGGACTCTCTGAACATGGCAAACAATGAGGGCTGATGAGAAGCCAAGGACAATGGCACGGGGTTTTGACCCTACTTCATGTTCTGGCTTTGTGGGAGGGAGCCTAGCCAGTTTGGATGCTCACCTTCCTAGACATGGACGGAGGGGGGCAGACCTTGGACTTTCCACAGGGCAGGGAACCCTGACTGCTCTATGGACTGGAGAGGAAGGGGGAGAGGAGTTTAGGGGAGGGGGAGAAGGGTGGGAGGAGGGGGAGAAGGGTGGGAGGAGGGGGAGGGAAATGGGAGGCTGGGAGGAGGCGGATACTTTTTTTTTCCTTTTCTCAATAAAAAAAAAGAAAAAAGAAAAAAAAAAGACATGAAGCATCTACATCCCAATAAAGGACCAAGGCTAGCTAATGACTTGGAGAACTCCAAACCCATGGCACCTGGGGAAAGGGGACCCAATCCTAGATAATACAGAGTAGCTAACATGAGCAGCCTTCAACTGGAAGCTCCTGATGGTTCTCTCCTCTCCAACACAACCAGGGCAGCATCCGGCACCCAATAAATACCAGGAAATGGTTTCTGAATGGAGACAGCTTAGGAGGAGAAGTTCAGGAGAAGGTACTTAGAGATGTTACCAAGAGAACACGGCGCAGTGAGGAAGCCGGACTTTGTAGCTGCTGCTGAGACTAGAGGGCTCTGCCATACTGCACTTAATATGAAATCTCCTCTGTCTCCTCCTGACTTGCTGGCTATGCCTACATTATTTTGACATTTTAAATGTTACAGCAACTTTGTGAGACAGTCCTGGTTTTAGACTTGCGGCATCATTCCTAATAGCCAAAAGGCAAAACCAACACACCCAGAAAAGCGGCACACCCATACATGGAATCTTAGGTGACAGTAACAAGAAAGCCGGTTACGTACTATACTGGATAAACCTTAAAAAGATTATGCTAAATAAAAGAATTCAGTCATGAAGGTTGCACGGTTTTATTTATATGAAGTGTAGAGAAACAGGCTGATCTGTAGAGTTAAAAATAGACTGAACAGTTAAGTTGCCACGGATTGGGGGCATAGGGGCTGGTGGAAGAAAGGGGAACAAATGCTTATGTGCGGTCGGTTTCTTTCTGGGATGATGAAAACATTCTAAATTTAGATCACGGTGGTAGTTGCACAAATGTACCGGAACAATCCCTAAACTGCACACTTACACAGGTGAATTTCATGGTGTCACACTACATCTTAATAAAGATGTTTAGGTAGAAGTCAAGAAAAATAGGAGCAAAAAACCAGCAGAAAAAGATTCCGTACTTTGTGTAGACTACAGAGACAGAAAGCAGGGGTAATGGGACCAGATCTGAAATCGCTGCTCTGTTGCATGAAAAGCAAGGGTCAGCAATGCAGAGATCTCATTGTGAATGCCACACACACACACACACACACACACACACACACACACGGGTGGGGGAGCTGCTGGGAAAAATAATGCTCAGAAAAGTCACAGGAAAAACTGAGACGCTAAAGACTCCTGATCGCTTGGCCTCGTGTGCCTTGACTATTTAGAAGACTGATACACTGCAATTCTCCAAAAAGGGCTTGAAAAAGATATTCTGATTCCAAGAATAGAAGAGTTAAGAGGTATTTTTAAAAGTGAAGCGAACAGTTTTGGCTTGAGCCACGTACAGTGCGGAACATTCTGGACAACTTTCAACATTCAGTTCTCTTTCCATTCCTGACCTGTAAAACCCTGTTTTCCAGCCTGGGCCTCTCTTGAGGAAAAACGACGAAGCAGCCAAACCTAGGAAGCCTCACGTGATGAAGACTGTCCACACAGCCTTAGGAGGGGAAACAAGCTTAGCACATCACATCCTTTCAGGTGAACCACTTCATCCCAGCGCTAACTCACTCAGCTACCTACGGTTAGGTTCTCAGCCAAGGAAGCAGTTCCTTTCAAGGAATCACAAATGATCATCGTGTAGTAACTTAAAAAGAAATAAAAAAAAAATCAAGTAACACTCACAAAAACAGTGACGAAATATTCAAAGTTGTACAAAATGAGCTAACATAAATGGCATGGTTTTTTTTCTAATGATAGAACTATATATAATCTTCAGGGTATTTTGAAAATGCCCCCCATTACTTTGGGAATGCAAATTGGTAAGGATCTTTCTTCCTTCACACACACAGGCACACACACACACAGAGAGCGCACAGACACTACGAGGCTCTTACACTACAGATCTCTATCAGCTGGGCACAGGAAGGCTCTCACAGTACGATCCCACACAGGCAAACATAAGAGCACAGGATCACTCGCAATCGCTATCCGTGGTTATCTTTGGATGATAAAATATGAAATAAGTGTTCCCGGTATTTCCTTATTTAGGTTTTGTACAACAAGAGCTTACTAATTAAAACAACTTTTATACACATTTGTTTGCTTTTATGTGTGAATGTGTACCATGTGTGCGCCTGGTGTCCTCAGAGGTCAAAAGAGGGAGTTGGGTCCTCTGGAACTGAAATTGCAGATGATTGTGAGTCACTAAGTGGGTGCTTGGAACTAAACTCAAATTCTCTGCAAGAATGAAGGGAGGTCCTTCTATTTCCCACCTCTTTATCTCCAACCTTTTTCTCTGAGTTTATTTTAAAAATCCTGATAATTAATCCTGAAAATATAATTTTAAAATTAATAATTTAAACAAGGCCAATTGTTAATTTCACTCAAGAAGAGAAAAAAAATAATGTGTGTCACTAATATACCAATGGTGACATACAATTTTCAATACTCTACTCAATACAGAGCAATAATACCAAAAAATGAGAGAAAGAGCTCAAAGTCTAGCAGGACTGGGGATTGGGTGATACTGGTCAGTAAAGCTCCTCTTTCAAGTGCCCAGAACCCAGTAACAAAAAGATAGTAGCAGGCTGGAAAAGTGAGGTGGTTCCAAGGGTAAGGGCACTTTGCGGGCCACACCTGGTGACGTGAGCACCTATTTGAGTTCAATCCCTGGGATCCACGAGATGAGAATGGACTCTCTTGAGTTCTCTCAAGTTGTCCTTGGGGGCTGCACGAGTGCTGCTGACTGTGCAGTTCCCAGCTCTCCACCCACAGAACAAAAAGTGGTAACGTGTGCTTGTAAACTCATCAATAATGAGGCAGAGAAAGGCTATCCCTCGGTAGATAGCCAGCTTAGCTTACTTGATGAGGAGACAGAGGTCAGCAAGAAACCCCGTCCCAAAAGACAAAAACAAAACAGTGGACAGTGCCAAGGCCCCCAAATGTGCACACATGTATGTATACATATCTGTATTTGAACATGGAAGAACACTTACATACACAAATTTGAACACATGTAAATATATATATCTGTATTTCAATGTGGAAGGACACTCGCGCGCACACACACTATAGCAGAATTACTACAGATCAAAAGAAAAACAATAGTAGCTTATGGACTTTAAATAATATTTATTATGTAAGTCAAGGAAAAATCCAGCAAGGAAAAACTATGGTTTCTAAGTAGAGGGAGCTTTAAAGGTTACACAGTTCTACAAAGTATTTTTAGAAATGAGAAAACGGGCAAACAGAGCAGAATGGAAAAGTGAAAGAAGCATTCTAGCAATATCAAGAAACAGGCAATCAGAATGACTAAGAAACAGTGTTCAAAACACTCTTCATAAAAACCATTTTAAAATAAGGTCTGTTCTAACAAAACCTTCAGGTATTACACTGATAACAACTGAGAAAATTTTGTAACTATTTAAGGTCACGGGCCAACTGTATGAAAATATCAGAAAATAATGCAGCCTACTGTATTATTACTGTAATGAACTACTCCATCTCATCTCAACAGCTTAACGTTAAGGATCCTGAAACTGGATGGTTTTGCTGGGTATAAAAACTTGTACATGTTTAGGTGGAAACCCTACTGGCATTCATATATACCTACAGTGATTGGGATGTTTGGGATCTCCAGCTTGAGGCTCCATTCCATGCTCGGGTGTACCCCACCCTCAATGCACAAAGCGACAGCCCATCCCTTGGACAAAGCCCGCCAAAAGTCAGTCCCTCCTTGGGCCTGCTCAAGACCATGCCTATAGGTAGCCATATTAGACATGTCATTCCTCTCCTGCCCTCCTGCGGGTCACCCAGAAGTTGCTTTGCTCTTGTTTCAGACATTAGCAGCTATCCAAGATTGAGAGAACGAGAAATGTGGAAATGTAACCACAAGTCAGGTTTCTTTAAGAACGCAGAACACCTTTATTATGGAGACCTATTAGGCAACTAGATAAGCCACACAGTTGGAAATTTTGGACACCGGATTCCTCCTCTCAGAAGCTTCCACGCTGTCTGACAGACAGACAGATGGGGTGGGGTGGAGGAGGAGGTGTTAAGGCTTGAATTCAGGGCTTTGAACATGCTAAGCAGGCACTCTATGACTGCACTTTACCTGAAACCCACCTCACACCATTTTAACAGTTACTATTGTCAATTCTTGAAAACGAGTTCTGCAGATTTTCTTGATCTTTTAAGCCTGATATACCGATGATGTCCTACTGACTTGTGGAGATCTCTGCACTCATTCTGAGGTCAGTTAGCCTCCTGTACTAGACATTTGCTCATAACCTCACATAAATTAATCAATAAATGATTATGAAGTACTTATTTTCTATGAACTGTATTGAGTGCTGGTAGAAACACTGTTATGACAAAACATATCATAAATGGTCCAGCAGAGAAGAAAGACATAAAAAGATCAACTACCCTGTAAATACTGAGATGTGTGTGCGCGCGTGCGCGCACACACACACACACACACACAGACACACACACACACATATATGGATGGCATTTTAAGAGAAATAAAAGGTTGATCCAACCTAAGGATGTAGTAAAGGTTCACATAAGAAACAACCACAAAACTATCTTAGATTATAGGGAGTTTTGCAAACAAGTGGTAGAGAAAAGGCACCAGAAATCAAGAGAAAGGTGACCAACAAGACAGCCAGTCCCACTAGAGAAATCTTGTGAATCTCAACAAATTCACCCTCTAGGTTTTCGTTTCCAAATACCTCAATCGTCCAGGATGGGTATAAAAAGACGAGCAAGAAGACCAAAACAGGACCAGCTGCTGCAGTAGCGAGGGAAAATAAAGAAGTCCTGTCCTGAGGAGCTGGCAGCCAAGGACAGAAGGGAGAGAGCGGATTCCAGAAATACTTAGGAGGTTGACTTGGCAGGACTTACTCAGTGTCTGAATGTGGCGGGGTGGAGAGATGGGAAAGGAGGAGAAGCCAAGGATGATTCACAGGCTTTTGACTTTGGGGACTTGGTGCCACCCCCATGAGATACGGCAGAGTTCACAGACCTTGGTTTTAGGGAACTGTAAACTTCCCAGCAAGTTCAGCACTCGAGGGAAAGCTATCAACTAGAAGCAAATACACCCCACCATTTACTATTATCACCTTTTATAAAAAAAAAAAAAGCACACTTTAATATTCTAAATATGAACTGCTGTAGGTAACAAAAAACACCACAGAGAAGGGCTCTACTTTTCCTAACTGTATCCTACGTGATGGACAACACCGGTGAGGCCTGAGACGGGGCTACAGACATCTGGTTATGCAGTATGAACATGAGATGAAGACAGAATGGTAATGTGTGCTCTCAGAAACTCCCCCACACCTACGGGGACACTTATTCCACTAATGCTAAGGGTATGGGGGGGAAAGTTCGAAAGTTTACCGTAGTGGGGAAATGGCCGTGGAGCTGAATGTTAAACCCTCGCCTGGAATTTGCCAGATAAATAAAGGAATCTTGGGATGCTCCCAGTAGAAGGAACAGCATGTCCAAAGGTTCAAGTATGAAAGAAAACTCATATTTGGGGAATGGTGGATGGTCTAGAGTAAATTCGTGATTTTTTTTCTTGGAAAGGATGAAAGAAGAGCTGGAAAAGTACAGAGAAAAAATTATAGACTTTGGCCATCTAGGCTAAGAAGCCTACAAACTATCTTTGGGGAACTGGGAAGGACCCAAGGATTTCACAGCAAAGTTATGGGAGGATGTGCTGCTTACAAAGCCACTCGGGCTGCAGAGCAAAGGATTATAGCACAGCAGAGCTGGAGCTGAGGGGAATAAGTAGAGAATAAGAGCTAGCAGCCTAGCAGCCTGAAGAACAGGGCAACCAGCACCTATGTTCTTCAGCAGGGAACCAGGCAATGAGACACTGTCCCTGCTTACCTTTTACTGCTAGTTGTGAACCTAGAATCACATGTCACATAGTACTTTATAATGTAACACTTTGGCAATGCCAGCAGCTTCTACAAATCTATCTTCAACTTTAAGCTGAGCTGAATTATATTCCTTATTTAATTTATTAAACGACATCCTGAGTCTTAAGAGGGATGCATTATTCCTTTATAAATTCCTACTAAGTGGAACTGAAAAACACTAAGGGTAAGCGCTTTTTAAAAATGTATGTACGAGCAGTATGTGTGTGTGAGTACATTTGTGTGTGCGCATGCTTGAGTGTATGTGTGTGTGCACGTGTGTGCAGGTATGCAGTGACACCGGTCACCTTGTGTTTTCAGGAAAGGGCTTTCAATGTGCCTGTAGCTCATCCAGTCCAGGATGGCTGGCCTGCCTGCAAGTCACAAGACCTTCTGTCTCTGCCCATTTCCAGAATTAGAATTAGAAATACAGCCATCACATTCGATTTTTACACAAGTGC
The DNA here is from genome assembly GCF_018167655.1 of Microtus oregoni. Taxonomy (NCBI): domain Eukaryota; kingdom Metazoa; phylum Chordata; class Mammalia; order Rodentia; family Cricetidae; genus Microtus; species Microtus oregoni. The sequence goes on from NW_024543085.1 coordinate 906,935, forward strand.
TGGAGAGCTAAACTCAGGTCCTTATGGAACGTGATCAGATTCAAATAAAATGAACGAACCTGGGAAGCCCCGGAAACAAGCGGAACAGTAGGAATACCAGGGAAATGGTAATCTCTCTGTTTCGCTCATCCACGCACACATGCATGCACACACAAACACACATTCACAAGAGAACTAAAAAGAAGGTAGTTCCATCTTAATAGCATCAAAGATACAATACACAGTATAAAGTAAACAAAATGCACTGCATACTAAAAATTACAAAATGATATTAAACTATGAAAGAAAAAACGTAAAATAGTGATACTCTAGGATTGGGACAGCAAGGATTTCTCAAGCACTACAGTTTAAATGCAATTTAGCTGAAAACCCCAATGTATTAGGCTTTTCAGAAAAAAGTAAACAGCTCGTCTTAGACCTCTAGGACAATGGCAAGCAGCTACACACACACACACACATACACACACACACACACACACACACACACACACACTGAGAAACACAAAGCTGTATTTCTTCACAATCGGAGAACTTATATACTACTTAAGATAGTGTAATATTAACAAGGAGGACAGGCAGACCCATGGAACAGAATTATGTAGATAATTAGCATATTTATCCACTTGTTTATACTAAATCTGGCTTTTAACAAAAGTATACAATTGACAGGGTAAAACGTCTTCTCACCAAACATATGGACAACGGGATGTAACGAATGAGGCTGGACTCCCGTCTCACAGCAGATATTAAATTCAAAAGAAAAAAAAAGACCATAGCTAACACACGGAAGCACACGTAACAGAAGAAAGACAAACTGGATTTATCACTAAGAATGTTCATTTTTATGAGATGCCCAGTTTTCCAGCTGTCGGGGCACGGAGTAAAATGGGGAATGCGCTTCTCGCAGGGGAACGAGCCGCTTCTAAATTAAGGCTGTGACCCTGTGTGCACAACTCGATGAACACACACTCTGCAATCACTGCAGTGGATACTCTCAACTGTGTGTTCACCCACTGCAGCCTCACGCTATGGTCAAGAGGTAACCCTCATCTTGCGGCCACCCCCACCCCTCCATTCTTACTGTTTAGCTGGATGCTACCCCTCCTGGTTTCTGTGCTGCCGCATACACAAGCTTCACTTATGCCTGGGGCATTTATTTTCCAACATGTACCTGGTGATCTCTTATTCGTCCACTCAGAGATGAACACGCCACATGATCTACGCTTGTGTTTGCTCCAGCCTCCCCTTCCCAGAAGCGGCCTCCTCTGCTCACTACAGCATACCGGGTCCACTGGAGGCCCACTGAATGAATGAATGGGACTGTCATAAGAGTGTGCCCTGTATTTCTCGAAAGAGCTTGTGCCAAGTCTGATAAATTAAGTGTGTGTGTGTGGGGGGGGGGGGGCCTCAGGCTGAGTAATATTCTTCTGGGTCCAAAAAGAGGTGTGATAATGAAGTAAAGATGTTGGGTTTTTTTTTTTTTTGGTGGGGGGCTGGCTCATGAAATAGTTCTGAAGACAATTCTAAAGAGTAAAAATATTTTGCTCGATTAAAATAGGACTTGACTAACTGGACTGCCTCCCATGGGACACGACTTATTTGCTCACGATCACAAAAGTTCTGCGGCAGCATTTTACATTCGTCTCATTATTTTCAAGTCACACTGTACTTTTATTAAGCATGTTCCCTTTTCTAAGGCGTAAACTTTGAATAGGTTACTCCATTTTCCCCTTTATGCTTCTTTCCCTCAGTAACTGTCCTGACATGTCAAATGTTTTATTATCAGAAGGGTGAGACCCACCCCCCCCATTTCCAAAGAGGGAAGCAATTTGCTACTATTTAATTTAAACCTACCCATAAATCCAAGGAACGTCTGGCTCCTGAAAGGGAATAACAAGGCCCAGAACCTATTAAAATGTGAGCCACGGTCTTCAGGGAGCAACTGATACTCAGTGAACATTTTCAGTTCATTTGGCTGTTGCAGAGTATCTCGTGAGATACAAACTGATGAATGAAGGGACTTCAAACCAAAACTGCATCAGAAAATGTTTTAGGACAACGTATTTTGCTCTTTCAACAGTCTGAGAACTGTTCAAGGAACAAAAATCTCCCTGAAAGAAAGAAAAGCGTATGGCAAACCAGGCTCACGTAGGCCTTGTCCTGGCTTTGATTACAATGTTATCAACACATTGGAAGGGAACTGGCATGTGCCACAACACACATTTCAATCACGTTGCTTCTTCCAAATCTCGATCTCAGTATGTTGAAAGCCCCCTTTATTAAAATGCCCTTCAAAAAGGTTGACCTAAAGCCTAAAAACAAAGACCTCGGTATTTTAACTGAACCACTTTTTCAAATGTCAAAGGTTTACAGATTTTTGTATTAGGCATGTGTTATCAGTGTGCAAACATTAGATTCAAGCATTGGATTAGTAACTGTTTTTGGTTAGCGACTACTTGTCTCTTAGCGAATAATAGGATGCCACACTGCCAAAGCTGCACCTCTCTGCCACAGGGGAGTTATTTGGATCTATGGTGACTACGCAGAAAACCTCTGGAACTAAGATAGAAAAACTGCACACACAGAGAGCAGGGCTATCCAAGAGAACAATGGCAACATAAGCAGCAGGTGATGCTGATGTGAGAACTCTGTATGTGCGCTCGAGAAAGAGGGGGGGAGAGAGGGGGGAGGGGGGGAGGGAGGGAGGGAGGGAGGGAGGGGGGAGGGAGGGAGGAAGGAAGGAAGGAAGGAAGGTTGGTTCCCCCCCTCCTTAGGGTATTTTAATTGTTCTGTCAAGAGATTTTTTGTTTTTTTAAGTAGAAAATTTAAGTCTACAAAAATAAGTGTATTTATACCTTTTCTCAAGTTAGAGATATGCATTCGATCAATACCCTCCTGGCTCACATTAGAAGATGAGGCAAACTTAGCGGTTCTCACCTTAATGAATCAGATAATGTAACTCTATGAAATCAGCCTTCGCTGATGTGTTGAGATGCCAAGATGATGATAAACCAGACAGTTTAGTCTTTCTGCCTTCCTAATCATTCTCATAAAATTTGAGAAAACTGTAGTGACTAAATCCATGAATGTTTATTATAAGCACGCTGACTGGTTGCTTTGATCTTTCACCTCTCTGTGTATCTCTGCTGCAGAGACACAGTATGTTTGCCTTTCAGAAAGGAAAACCCAGCTGGAAATTGCAATCATTTTTTTTTCCCCTGCAGGTATCCCAAAGAAAATGATCTACTTAAAGACAATGTCTTACTATGTAGCCTTGGTTAGCATGGAACTCTTTATGTAGACCAGGCTGGCCTTAGCTCACAGAGATCCTTCTGAGTGCTAGGATTAAAGCTGCGGACCATCACACCCGGCCTTCTCTACCAAAAAGCTAAAGCCTCAAATGATTGTATTTTTTAACCTATTTAATATTGAAATAAACATAATAGGAAACCAAAATATTCCACTTGTAGTAGTTAAATGCATGCCACTATCAAAGGATACGCCAATCAGTTCTCTCTTGGTGCTACCTCTTAAGTTTACTAGAAGTTGTTTCAATAAAGAGACACAAAAGCACCCACAAGCAGAACATGAGACAGGTAGCGAGGTGGTTCTGGAACCAAACTAAAGGACAAAGTCTAATACTGAAGCAGGGAAAGGAGTGTCTGAGTGTGAGGAAGAGCCTATGAGCTAGAAACTGAAACATTACGTGCCAGGACAAGGAAGCAACTGAGAACAAAGAAACTCATAAAACACTACAACTTTATTAAAGTAAATTCTAGAAAAACACACTTTGGCCATTGCAGCTAAGTCTGATCACAGATGAGGGAGTTTGTAGACAACCTCCCTTCCCTACTGCAATCAAAATGGATGTACTGGGCACTGATGCTGAGGCTAACGGACATCGAAGCTATTGACTTCCATCTCCTTCGAGGGCTCCAAATTCTCAAAGCAACGACCTCCCTGTAATAGGGCTTCCACATGGTGAAGTGTGGGAGGAAAACAACGCCTCGGCCGGTAGATCCAAACACATTCAGGAAGTTCGGCATTTACTGGAAAAGATTACAGCCATGTTTTTGGTTCAAGCCTCAGGTTTTTTGTGAGGCTGGCAGGAATGTGTCACCCGAGTCTTCAATCCCTCTAGGGCTAAGAATATATTCAAGGTTTTAGTTGTTAATGCCAGGCATGCAGCATGCCAATTATCAGGAATGACAGAAGGTAAGGGGCTCGGGGAGACAACTCCGCTGTAAAACATGTGCTGTGCAAACACGAGGACCTGAGTTTGGAAACTCAAAATAAAAATTAAATTTATGTCCAGGCAATGCTGAAGTGGTTCCGTTGAACTTGCCCATATTGGGCTTCATGGTCTGAGTTGATGAGGGTGGCTGACCAGGTCTCTTTCTCAGCACCCATATAAAGCCAGAGTATGGGGTCAAATACCTGAACACCAGTAAGAGTGGAGACAGGAGGCCTACTCACTGAGTTCAGTGGAGATCCTGTCTCAGAACACCATGTGGAGAGCATCCGAGAGAGAGAGACTTTGGTATATGCACTCATGCATGCGTTCCTACACACAAATGCACCACACGTAATAGAAGATGCAATATACACTCATGCATGTGCCCCTGTACACACAAATGCTTTCCCTCTCTTAGGACTGGAGGTGTGGGGGTACTGGGAGGGAAGTGGGAGTAGGGGAGGAAGTGGGAATTTTGATTGGTATTATTTTAAAAGCAATAAACAATTTTCAAATGAAAAAAAAAAAACAACGAAGAAAAGTGAGTCATCCGGTTCTCTACTAAGGAAACGCTAGCTGGAATGGGGAACGGCACCAGGGACACCGTAGGGGATACCTATAAAACATGGTCAACGTAACGACACAGCAGTTTCACGTCTCGTGACTTGATAAACGGATCGACGCTTGGGGATGGGGACGGACACACGCAGACTGAGTGTGTGTGTCAATCTTTGAGTATGTCTGTCTCTCTTCTCTCTGTGTGTTCGTCTTTCTCTGGAGGAGATGCCTCCATTGACAAAGTGCTACGCAAGAGGAAATCCTGAGTTCATGCCCTGGGATCCACATCAAAAGGTAAAGAGCTGAGAAACACTTGCAATTCCAGTTTGGAGTGATGGGGACAGGGGTATGCCAGAACCCCCACTGGCAAGCCAGTAGCTAGAATAGTGAATTCCAGACCCAGCAGAGACTGTTTCACCAAAGAGGGTGGATAGAAAGTGCCTGGAGACTAAAGCCCAAAGTTAACCTCTGTTCCCCGTGAACATGCGGACACACGCGCACTTGTGCACGAAGGAACACACATCCCCAAACAAGGGAACGTGAAGCCTATACTAGCCATTTACAACATTAGTAAGTTTCCATATGACTCAACTTAATTAATTGAGTCACTTCTTCACTGATTGTTCTATTGCCTCATGTGGATTAATGCCATTTTATAAACGGAGACATTAAAGGGAAACCTACAAGAGAATCATCAGCCTCCATGAGGCATGAAGGCAATAAAGAGCAATGTCAATCTGAGTAACCTTAAAAACTAATCAAAAACCCACCCCTTATTTCCTAACAGCGTTCAAATATAAGAAATTCAAAAATTCAATGACGGGCAAAATAAAAAGGTCAACAACCCCAACAACCCCTTCATACCCAGAATTTCAGCTACAAACTACAGTCTCAGGAAACCTCCAATTTCCAACCCTTTCTGCGGGTTTTCATCTTCTCGTCACTGATGAGAACAGAAAACACTAAGGTTGGGAATGTTGGTATTTCTGATATCAGAGTACTAACTGGTGTACATTTTACCCAGTCTATACCAAAGACCTTTAAGTACTTTTTGCCTTCTATAAATTGATATTAAACAGTACCTTTGTAATACTTGGTACTGTCAAATTTTAAATTTTGTTTACTGTACAGAGCTGTCTGTCACCCATGGTCTCTATTGGAGACAGCGCAAGTATCTCTTCCCAGCTGTGACTGGTGGAATGTCCAGAGACTACCCGAAATATCAGGGGGCTCAGGCATTCCTAGTTCAATACAGCCGCTGCAATGGAAACTCGGGAGCCAAATTCATACTCGTGCAGTCACAGGTTTAAAGACTAAACAAACAGAAGAACTGCATAAACAATTAGGGACAGTTTAGAATTTCTTCACCTCTAAGTACACATGGCCTTTTCTTTTAACTCAGAGAGCTGAAGTCCCAATAAAAGATAACTGGTCACATAATGAGAAAGCAGACTCACTAGGGCTGCTATAGCTGGGCAGAGGCCAAGAGGGAGGCTGAGTCACTCAGCCACTCCCAGCAAGGCCTCACTTTCTACAGCTCCAGCCTCTCGGGATCAAAGAGACATCACTCTGGAGTTTGTCGTTGATGGCATTTGCTAGTGAGTTTATTATACATGGGTGTTTCCAGGCAAGCAATCTTTCCTGCTCAGTAGTTTAAAATAAAAATCCATTTTCCACCACGTTGCACTCACATTTTGTTATGAAGAGCCTGGTTTTACCCACCAAGGCAAGTGAACTCACGAGTTCACCATGGCCAAGACTGGTAACACTCATCCACACAATTTCAGTTCCTGGGATCGCCTGTTCTAAGAACATGCTGTAGTGAATAATGGAGAGCATTTTATATGATTAAAACAAAAACAGAAGAAATTGTCAACGCCAGAACTTGGGAGGTGGAGGCAAGAGAATTCAAATGTTCAAGGCCATCCTCAACTACTTAGTGAATCTGAGGCCAGCCTGAGACACTGTCTCAAAAAGAAAAGTCTGTGTTGGTAGTTATTAAAGTCCTAGCAAAGCCCTGTCATTTTTATTTGGAATATATAATATCTTACGATGTATTCTCAATAAGGTTCAGAATCTGTAACTCAGTTCAACAAAATCTGTTGAGCTTTAAAATGCATTTGAAGTAATATTTAAGTAGGCATTTAAAATTGTGAATTAGATGTTTTTAAATTTCTGCATTAATTTTGCACTGCAAAATATATCCCTTCACCCATTTCCTTCTGCCATGCTGACATGCTCATTAAAGTATTTTTGTAAGCATTAAAAAAAAAAAAAACACAAACTGTCCCCCTTCCATCTTCTAGTGCATTTTCAAACCTGTCTGCTAACACACAAGGGCTCCGAAATGTAAACTTCAAAATGGCTTAACGCTTACTCTACAGCTTCGTCTTCACGACATGTGCAGTGTTTGTTAAGGGCTAAGACCACAGCAATCAGCATGGACACAGCTGGTTCTCTCATCCACACCAAAGAGAGCCAGTCCTACACAGGAAGTGTTTTCTCCACACGTAGGCACTAACAGGAGCAAATCCATCAGTGTGCGGAACCATGCGTTGGTACTGCGTTGACCAAAACAGCCACATGGACACAGAGGTTACAAAGGAGCCTGAGACAGTAAGACACAGAGAAGCAAGCACTAAGAGAAGGAGACAGGACACAGAGAGAGGAAATCTCAGGGCACTGGGACTGAAGGCGTGCACCACCACCATCAGGCTCAACAACGCATTCTGAAGATCTACCTACGACTATTAAAGATGCCTCTACTAAGAACGAACAGCTGCAGGCTCTGAAGCACCCCTTTGTGGTCCCCAAACATCCCTGAGTCTTAACTTCTCATTATTTTCTTAACATCTCTACAAAAAGGTAACGCCAAACACAAAGCAGATGCATGTATGTTTGCCCACCCAAAACCTAGAGAAGGGAGATGGGGGTGGGAAGGGAGGCCATGAAGAAAGTGAGGACTTAAGCTGATTACCAAGTATCTCTTGTGCTTACAGTTGTCAGTTTATATTTTAATAGCCGACAATTGTGTCTGTGGACCGAGATAATGGGCACGGTGAGCCGTGCATGATAAAGCTGGTGATAAAACCAACAGAAATTGAACGCGTGGAGTAGATCAAAAGCTGTTAGCATAGAAGCACGCAAGAAGAAAACAAGGAAATGCATGCTTATTCATGTTTTCGACAATAGGTTAACAATTTAAGACAAAAACGCGCGGAAGTTCTGAAGTTCTGAGTTGTGCAATGTTGGGACCTGATCCATTCCCTGGAGCTTCTAGATTCCCCACTTCTGCTGAGTCCAGAAGTCTTCCTCCAAGTCAAAAGTTCCTGCCATAGTAACTTTTACCTTTGGATTATAATGTTTTTAAGAATAGTCTGTTTTAAAATTTTTGTGTTGGTTTCGTGTCATTTCTTCTTTTAGCGACCTTCTGAATTTTCTTTCTTCTTTTCTTTTTCTTCTCATGTCTCATTAGTCTAGTATCTTAACTTCCTGCTTGGCTTTTCTTATTTTGGAAGTGAATAGAACAAAGATGATGGATGTCCTGGAGAACTTCAGGTGACACCTTACAAAAGGAGCATCTGAAAGTAAACAGCCTACTGAGAAGAGGGCTGCCGCTCCCCACACAGGCACTGCGGGGTCTGGAGGTGGCCTAGGCTCTTTACATTGCTGTCACAGACGCAGCACTCCAATGCGGTTGAGACAAGGGATTGAGGCAAGTAATCCTGTGTGGGATTACTCCAGCTAAGGATGCAGAAGAGCCCAAGCTGCATGATAAGAGCCCCGATTCTCTGTCCAGCGGGCAAGGCGAACTAATAAACTCTGCTCTGGCTCACATCCTCCCTCAGGAGTTAGTTTTCTTTTTCAAATGCACAATCCCGGATTCTGCTGTGATTTCATGTCCCTGCTTCTGTCTCTCTGTTTCAGGACACACAAACCCCAAAACACTGAGCCTCTAACATGGCTATGTCAGCCTCTTTATTTTTCGGTCCACAAATGGATTCAAACAGTGAAATAGTATAACCGAATCATAATACAACTGGTTTTGTTTTTCCAACAGGCACTGAAGTCCTTCTCCCATCCGTCATGAACAGAACTGTGTAACTTGAATTTTATTTACTATGGCCCACAGCAGACCCTAATCACAACTGCCATTTTTTTAGAATTCAAGTAAAGATGTCTTAGAAGTATCCTCTTCAGAGGTATTAAAAATAATCAAGTAAGCCGGGCGATGGTGGCGCACGCCTTTAATCCCAGCACTCGGGAGGCAGAGGCAGGCGGATCTCTGTGAGTTCGAGACCAGCCTGGTCTACAGAGCTAGTTCCAGGACAGGCTCCAAAGCCACAAAGAAACCCTGTCTCGAAAAACCAAAAAAAATAAAAAAAAATAATCAAGTAAGAGTTTGCCTTACATGGTATTTTATTCTCGCTCTCAGATGGCTGAACTTACCTCCTATAGTATCTTTCTGTTTGTGTGTTAGTATGTTTTTCTACTACAGCTCAATAAACACGATATTCACCGAATAAGCATAAATTATAATATATAATATAATAAAAAAAATTAATCAAAATATTCATTTTGAGGCTATGGCACAGCCTCAGAAGCTTGCACTTTTAGGCACACAATACCGACTTTCAGATTTCTACAGCCACATCCGAGAGCTCACGACGATAAGAGGGTTTTCTTTTGTCCTGCCTCTATTGCCACTCTCGTCTGTGGTGGTTCAGAGGGCCCAGACCTTAAGGTGCAAGTCTCCCAATGGTGTAATGTCACAGATGTGTCAGAAATACATAACTTTGTAAGCACCTTCTAGAATCTAGAGGTCAACACTGTTTATTTAAATACTTTACTGTGGAATCAGCAGGTATTCTGATAGCACAGACCAGCTTTATAACATGTCTATCTTAACCGACGATTACATTTTAGTCGTCAGCAGAGTGAAATTCGGAGCTCAATTCTGCAACAGCTTCTGAAAATCTCTTACTCTGGAATGAAGCTCTTCATGTAATTTCTCAAGTATTTTGAGATTAGATGATTAGAAGAGCAATCAGAACATAGTCCATTTCCAGACAGTAGGACCAGGCAAGTAAATAAAAGTATGTTTCTGAGTAAAAGACATAGAAATAACTACATTGTTAACTGCAAATTTTCAGTATGATTATGTAACATGACTTCTTCAAAGCTGAATTTTCATTTGAATTATGTTCACAAAAAGATCAGGGCTTTTCTGTCCGGTTTTTGCTTCTGCTTGTTAGCAGGCGGCAAAAGGGACAGACATTCTTCTAATTCATGAAGCCTCAGTCAATATGAAAACATATAAATACATTTAAAAGTAAATGCTGACTTTTTAAATAAAGCCACTGTGATGGCTAGTCCTCAACTCGACAGAATTACAGTCACCATGGAGATGGGCCTCTGGGTTTTCCTGAGGGAGAATACCTTGATGACATTAGTTGATATGGGAAGTTCCATCTTAACCAGGGGATCCTGGACCGTGGAAGAAACAAAAGCAGGCCAAGCACTAACAAGCTTGCATTCATCCCGCTGTCTTCCCATGTGGATGGGATGTGACCGCCCTCTTCGGGCTCCCGCCATCTTGACACCATCACCAAGATGGACTGTATCTTGAACTGTATGTTAAAATAAATGGGTCCTTCCTTCCTTAACTTGCTTTTGGCAGCGTATTTTATCACAGCAACAAGAAAGATTTTAGCCATATTCTTGATATAACATTTCTTCACTTACAGTGAAGACTTACAACTAAGTATTTTAATAAAAATATATTTCGATTTCCATCCATTTGCATGCAAAATTCAAGAAGTTCTTGTTTTTTACTGCTGAGTAGTACTCTAATATGTATATAAATGGATGGAAATAGAAAACACTATCCTGAGTGAGGTAAGCCAGACCCAAAAAGAGGAGCATGGGATGTACTCACTCATATTTGGTTTCTAGTCATAAACAAAGGACATTGAGCCTATAGTTAGTGATCCTAGAGAAGCTAAATAAGGAGAACTCAAAGAAAAACATATAGGCATCCTCATGAATATTAACCTTCATCAGGCAATGAAAGGAGACAGAGACCCACATTGGAGCACCGGACTGAAATCTCAAGGTCCAAATCAGGAGCAGAAGGAGAGAGAGCACGAGCAAGGAACTCAGGACCACGAGGGGTGCACCCACACACTGAGACAATGGGGATGTTCTATTGGGAACTCACCAAGGCCAGCTGGCCTGGGTCTGAAAAAGCCTGGGATAAAACCGGACTCTCTGAACATAGCGGACAATGAGGACTACTGAGAACTCAAGAACAATGGCAATGGGTTTCTGATCCCACTGCACGTACTGGCTTTGTAGGAGCCTAGGCAGTTTGGATGCTCATCTTACTAGAACTGGATGGAGGTGGGGGTTCCTTGGACTTTCCACAGGACAGGGAACCCTGATTGCTCTTCGGGCTGAGGAGGGAGGGGGACTTGATTGGGGGAGGGGGAGGGAAAAGGGAGGCGGTGGCGGGGAAGAGACAGAAATCTTTAATAAATAAATTAAAAAATTAAAAAAATATATATTTCGAAAGAAACAAAATATTCAGATGTTTAAAGTAGCTTTTAAACAACTTCGTCTATTTTAAACAAATATCAACAGAGAGAAATTCAGCGAGCACCTGCAACTGAGGCACGACAGTCTGCAGATCGCAGGGATACCTGAGTTCTCACCTCCGTCTGCGCTCACCACTAACACGGGGTCTGTCTTTCTCACATCTTTCTCCAGTCTGAAACGCAAAGCCAAGGAGTAAAAGCCATTTGACTTTGCCAACAGTGGGCCTAGTCTGGACCAACTAGAAAGTGACAGGGGCCTTCAAAGCAGATCGAGATTGCCACAGTGACCAGTGACCACTGGTCACTAAGACTTTGGTAAAGCTTAAGATGCAAACACTAGAGACGTTTGAACTCCATCTCCTTCCGCTCTTGTCTGTTAATAGTTTTCACAGAAGGAATAAAGACCAAATGGATTACAGCAGGACTGTCCCAAGAGGTAGAGATATATTTACATACAGTCCAGGGACATATCTATTTCCACTGAAGAACACACAGTATTTGGTGCTGTGCTGAGAAGAACAGTTCATCCTAGCATTAATAAATCAAAAACAGAAAAAAGAAGAAATAACTGAATATTTCCTTTTATGATAAAAAAAAATAATTCTAAGAAACCTTCAGCTTGGACCAAAGTCATCTGATGCCAGCCTGGCTGCAAAGGGAACCCAGGAAGTGCTGAGCCATCAAGAGTACACACAATCCATCTTCTCTTTCTCTTGCTTAGGGTCCACTGTGGAATGCTGAATGCAGGCACAACAACAGACAACTTCGGGCATATGCCTCCACACACCCAATAATACATAATCTACGTGTGGGTGGAAACAAGCTCGATTATTTTCCATAAACCATATGTACACACATATGAAGTCAATGCCAGTCCACAATCAACAGAATAAATACACTAAGAAGCAATCAGACCTTGCAGTTCTAAAAGTCTGTGTGCGGGAGACAGCTGTTTGGCGCAGGGTCTGCAGGCTGTGACAAGGAGTTGTTTTCTTCAATGCAAGCTACAACCGTTTATGTGTGTGTGTGTGTGTATGTGTGTGTTCATGTGTATGTTTGATACCCTGGGTACTATCCCCAGCACCAAAAATAAAAACGTGGTATTTATTTTTATCAAAATTAAATTATTATACCTCTTTTTCAACAATAAAAGATGAAACAATGCTCACATCAAAACTTAGTATCTTTATCAGCAGGCAGTTTATATTCATTTAATCAGTCAAACCTTCAACAGTCAAATTCAAATGATCTTTGCACAATTGAAACGCTTGCCATATTAGAAAATTGTATAGCAAATCATACCCTAGAGTTGAGATGTGTGGTCTAGTCATTTAAACTCTGTCTCTGTCTGTAAAATGGGAACAACAATCCTACCCTAGCTTCCTTTTCTGTTACTATGAGAACAGTGCTGAAGTAGACAACAGCCAAGATAAAAATATAATGAGGCATTTGGTAGGCTTGGGGCGGGGAGGTGAAGATGGCCCTGACCGACTAGCCCAGGCTCGTGCTGAATTCAAGCTCTCCCTGTCTGCCCACCCTCCCTAACAGTGCTAAGATTACAGGCTTACATGGCCATATCTGGTCTTCATGATATAGTTACTATTATTATTATTATTATTATTATTTTATGATTGTATCTGTATGGCTGTTGTCTGTCCACCACATGTGATCCCCTGGAACTGGAACAAATGGTTGTGAGTTGTCGTGTGCGTGTTTGGAATTGAACTCGGGTCCTCCGAAAGAGAAGACAGTGTTCTTAACCACTGAACCATCTCTCCATCCTTGTTATTATATAATCTTTGAAAATAAAATTTGGGTTTCAGGCTAGCTCCTATGTGTTTTATTAAAGATACTCAATAATTCCTCAGGATTTGAATGTTTGTCACTTAGGCTAGGAACACAAGAGAAAATAAGCCTAGGATAGTAATAGTAAATGAGACAGATTTCAGTACTACTGCATTATGCAACGATATAATTCTTTCTAAAAACAATTACAGACAATGAAAAAACAAACAAGATCCCACCAAAACATTGTGCTGAGTGGCCGAGGAGGAAAGCCAACCAGTCACTCAATTCATTACTGGCCAAGCATAAAGGTCCTGACCTACTGTGTTCTATCGCATGACTCCAGAGACCTACTGTGTTCTATCGCATGACTCCAGAGACCCAATGTGTTCTATCGCATGACTCCAGAGACCCAATGTGTTCTATCGCATGACTCCAGAGACCTACTGTGTTCTATCACATGGCTCCAGAGGCCTACTGTGTTCTACCGCATGACTCCAGAGACCTACTGTGTTCTATCGCATGACTCCAGAGGCCTACTGTGTTCTATCGCATGACTCCAGAGACCTACTGTGTTTTATCGCATGACTCCAGAGACCTACTGTGTTCTACCGCATGACTCCAGAGACCTACTGTGTTCTATCGCATGACTCCAGAGGCCTACTGTGTTCTATCGCATGACTCCAGAGACCTACTGTGTTTTATCGCATGACTCCAGAGACCCAATGTGTGTTCTTCCACAAGTGATTTCTTTGGAGCTTAAAGAGGTAAGAAGCATAATGTGTTCGTCACATAAAAAAAAAAAAAAGCATGAGTCCTCAACCAATTTCCACTCCTGGAGATAACATAATATTTTATTTAGTGACTGAGCAATAATATATCTTTTACTGCCAGGGCTTTAAATGTACTCTCAATTTTTTTTTTCATGCTTTCCCACATTCAAACTTATCAACTGAGATATCTTTCCCAAAAGTAGTGTGTATAGAAGAGTATTTGAATGAAATCTCAACCTTTTTATTCATGCTTTACTCAATTATTTTCCACAGCACGTGTATACATATGAAGTTGAGGCCAAGCCATAAGCAACATAATCAATTCTAGACTGTTACGTGAATGAGCGATCAGACTTCTGAGCTTAAGAACAGGCCTGCAGCCAGGAGACTGTTGTCTAGCATAGGATCTGTTGGAGCTTAAGAACAGGTCTGCAGCCGGGAGACTGTTGTCTAGCATAGGATCTGTTGGAGCTTAAGAACAGGTCTGCAGCCGGGAGACTGTTGTCTAGCATAGGATCTGTTGGAGCTTAAGAACAGGTCTGCAGCCGGGAGACTGTTGTCTAGCATAGGATCTGTTGGAGCTTAAGAACAGGTCTGCAGCCGGGAGACTGTTGTCTAGCATAGGATCTGTTGGCGTGACAGGGGCAGTTTTCTTCAATGCAAGCTACAAACAAACTCAACCTTAATCTGTGATCCAAAATCCTTCCAGGCCTCTCCCAATAATGCTGAAGAAAGCTCATGTAATTCATGGTAACTTGGGATTTGGGAATCTTCATTCAATGTAAAAATGGGACAAAGAGTGTTCATTAGGGACCCAGAGTCCCAAATCACTTTAGAGTGCCAATCTATACCTGCCAGAATCCACTTATTTATCAGAATTGCTAAGTAAATAATAGTAAAAAGGAGAAGGAGGTGAAAATCAAGGATGCAGAAAGCCGGGAGAGAAAAAGAAATGGAATCAATCCTATATAATATTGCTTCTTGTCGCAAACAGAAAATGCATCAAAGCTTCCGTCATTGAGGCCGTTGGCTCTGTTCCCGACTGCTCTCCATCCACACAGCTAAGAGCAGTGAGGACATTCCCAACTCTGACTGCCAAGTTAAAATGAAAACGTTCTCAGTCTAGAAATGATTGAGGTGGTTTTCTTTAATCAAATTAGAGCAGCCAAATGTTCCTTTCAAAGGTAACTGTCTACACTGCAGCTGTATGCAAACTACCACATCAAATGTGAGGGGGAATAGCAATAGAATTGTGTCCTTACAGTACTGAGCTAGCTGCAGAGATGGAGCAACAAAAGCATCAGTGCAGCTCGGAATTACATTCACAGGGAGCTTCCACAAATGTGCTGACTTCACAAGCTCCGAACAAAGTACTGAAACTTCCAGTATATAATTAGCTATTTAAGGGAGGAGAGAACATGGGGAAATTCCCCCTTTAAAAACAGCCACACAGCAATAGATACCTTGAGTCATTTACCCTGGCGACCAAAGCCTAAACGAGAAACATTAAAAGACCGGCTGAGAGACTTCCTTGAAAAAAAATCTCATAGACCTTGCTTTTTCACTTCCTGTCTCTATCAAAAACACACCATGGTGAGTAAACCTGAGTGTGCAACCAGCTTCAGTTGAGTTGGTAATGATTCATTTACAAGCAGAATTTGTTCTTTTAAATCATCAGACATGGGAAATTCCTGCAATGAATTAATATATAATTACCTCTCTAAGTTTTCTAGTTTGTTTCCCTTAGGAAAAATAGGTTTGTCAACATTCCAAATATGATGTCATATTATCTCTCGCATGTGAAGAGTTTATACCAGCTGTTGGCTTTGAGATGGTGTATTAACAGTATGAAACCTACAATATGAGAGGGAACTCGGACAGCAGGTGCAACAGGCACTGAAAGAATGGGCCAGTGCTTGTTCTACACTTATGGACTCTTTCCAGATGATAATACTGTCTTACAAGCAAAGCAGCGCACTTGGAGAGCTGGGAGCAGAAGGACTGCTAGGGCTTCGGGAGAGCAAGCAGTCTTTCAAGTTCCCACTGTGAAAAGGACAGAGCACAAGAGAACAATGCTGCTAAAGCCAACACCAGGTCTCCTCACCAACAGCAGCAATGAAATAAACCAAGTCTTGGAAGTATCAAGGTGAGCCTTAACCCAACACGACTGCCTAGGACTGAGACAACACTCTCTAAAGCACTTATCAACGTAACACAACATTTAACCTTCAACACAAAGAAGTTACGCGGAGGTACAGGAAAGTGTGGGCTGCAATTAAGAGAAAAATCAGTCCTCAAAAGTAGACTCAGAAATGACATCATTTATACAACAGCAAAGATATTAAAGTGATTATGGATATTTTAATCACACTAAAAAGACTTAAAGGAGCCGGGCAGTGGTGGTGCACGCCTTTCATCCCAGCACTCGGGAGGCAGAGGCAGGCAGATCTGGGTGAGTTCGAGACCAGCCTGGTGTACAAGAGGTAGTTCTAGGACAGGCTCCAAAGTAACAGAGAAGCCCTATCTCAAAACACCAAAAATAAAAAACAAGCAAGCCCACGACGACAACAAAAGAAAACCAAAACCAAAAAAGACTTAAAGAAAAAAAAACAACTAAAACAAGGCAAAAAATGAGGAGTAGGTATCAAAACAAACTTTGGGCCGATCAAAGGAGCTACTGGAATTTTAAAAGGACTAAAATCATACAGAATGATTTTCAGATTACAACAGAATTTAATTACAACGAAAATATTTGTAAATGTTTATCTGATTAGCAATGTAAAAATCTACAGGTTAAAGAGAAGCTACAAAAGCTTTAAAATACTCTGAATTGAATGAGATGAAACTACCACATGCTAAAATTTATAGGAAGCAAATAAACAACATAAATGCCTGCACTAAAATATTGCTATTTTAAGCTAAAATAAAAGACAATTAAGTATTAAAAGGAAGGGAGCAGCCAAATAAATGCCAAAAACAAAAACAAAAGAAATCAATGAAACCAAAGACTGTATAAATGAAGATAAAAATGACAAAACAAACAAAACCCCACAGAAGTGGGCTGGAGCAATGGCTCAGTCATTAAGAACACTGGCTGCTCTTCTACAGGTTCAATTCCCAGCACCCACATGGCAGCTTCCAATTGTCTGTAGTGCTCCAGTTCCAAGTAAAACAACACCCTTACACAGATATACGTGCAGACAAAAAAGCAACCAGAAAATAAAATACAATAAAAAACACACACACAAAAGAACAACAAAAGAAGAGGAAGCAGCAATTATTACCATTAGGAATGAGAGAAGGGACTACAGATATTTAAAAAGTAAAAAAAATAAATAAATCACTGAACTCAAATACACATTACATCATAAACCCCTAGAGAACATGCACTACAAAATATGATTCATCCTATAGCAACATATGACCATTAAAAAAGTCAACTTTGTAGTTTACAAGAAATACAGAACGATGACAAAGACTCACACAACCTAGAGTTAGGAAGGACGGAAAACTCACCACATTGCCAATAGAAATGATATAACCAGTTTGGAAAAGTCTGGCAGTATCTTTTAAAATTAAGCACATTTTTTACCATGCTAACTATCAACTCACTTCTAGATGTCTGCCCCAGAAATGAAAGCATGTGTCATTTCAGTGCAAAAATCCAGACGTGAGAAGTCATAGAAACATCGCTCACAAGAGCTCTATTCTGGAAACAATACCAATTGACAAATGGATGAAGAAACAACTGTGGTAAAAATCAAGCAACGGGAAAGAATGTTCATTCTACTGACAGAGTCCACAACAAGAATGAATCTCAAAAATATTTTCCATAAAAGCAAAAAACAAAGAAAGCCCAAAGCAAAGCAAAATCATACTGCTGACACACACACACACACACACACACACACACACACACACACGAGCCTGCTTCTGGATTCCATATATAGGAATCTCAAGGAAAAGAAGAGTAGACAACGATAGGAAGAGAAAAGCGACCAGGAGTCCAAGAAGGTGAAGGCACTGACTTGCCAAGGCTCTGAAGGGGAGTATTTTAGATCTTGACTATTCTGGCAGTCATGTCTCACAGATGCTTGGCCAATTCAATGAAACGAAACAGAGCAAGTACCACTTACGCGTGGTATTTCTGAAGAACGTCGATTATGAGTGGAAAGAACAAGAAAAAATACAACGACAACCGTAAACTCCGGGGAGAAAAATGGTACAAAGCAGTTTTCCCTTGGATAAAAAGAACAAGTGATACGGAACAAGAAATATCTAAGGTAAGGAAGGCCTACAAAAGTCCTAATGAGTTACCAAGCTAAACCTGTACACAAGAAAACAGAAACACCACTGCATATAATAACTGTAACCACTTTGTGGCCATCAAACTTCCAAGAATGAACTTTACCTGAAACAGGAAAGAAGAGAACACAGAATTTAAGAGCAACAAGCACTGTGGTGTTACAGGGACCTGAGGAACAGAGGGGAGTTAGGGAGAGTCTCTTCTCACGGAATCAAATTGCGGTGCAGTAGAGTGAACCATAATAAACTTGATGCTGTGGGATACCGTTCAAAATTATTGTATGAAATAAGGATGTCAAAAATTTAAAAAGCAACAGATGAAGGAAATTAAATTCTCATCTTTAGTTAGGAAGCCCAAAGTGTCTGGAGTTTAATATCAACATACAAAACTAGCATATTTTAGATTATGGAGGCAGTTACCACGAGAACCCAAGACACCGTTAAGAAGTCGTGTGTGAGTACATCCCATGTTCTGGCTTACCTCACTCAGGATGGTGTTTTCTATTTCTGTCCATTTGCTTGCCAAGAGAAGCTAAATAAGAAGGTGAACCCAAAGAAAAACATATAGGCATCCTCCTGGATATTAACCTTCATCAGGCAATGAAAGGAGACAGAGACAGAGACCCACATTGGAGCACCGGACTGAAATCCCAAGGTCCAAATCAGGAGCAGAAGGAGAGGGAGCACGAGCAAGGAACTCAGGACCGCAAGGGGTGCACCCACACACTGAGACAATGGGGATGTTCTATCGGGAACTCACCAAGGCCAGCTGGCCTGGGTCTGAAAAAGCCTGGGATAAAACCGGACTCTCTGAACATAGCGGACAATGAGGACTACTGAGAAGTCAAGAACAATGGCAATGGGTTTTGATCCTACTGCACATACTGGCTTTGTAGGAGCCTAGGCAGTTTGGATGCTCACCTTCCTAGACCCGGATGGAGGTGGGTGGTCCTTGGACTTCCCACAGGGCAGGGAACCCTGATTGCTCTTCGGGCTGATGAGGGAGGGAGACTTGATTGGGGGAGGGGGAGGGAAAAGGGAGGCGGTGACGGGGAGGAGGCAGAAATCTTTAATAAATAGATAAATAAGTGTGTGGAGAGTGCTGGGAGTTCAAGAGGCGGGTGGGAGACAAATCATTTTGGCTTTTGTTGTTTGCCATTTAATCATATACATTTCTGAATGGGTACCAAGTACCGATGTCACGGCTACAGAAAAAGGATGACTGTATGAAGAGGTAGCCAATTCTTTAGCCTTCCTTCCATTGGCACAGGTTCCCTTCCCTTGAGTCTGTGGGTTTGAATTCACTTGTAACCAACAAAATTGACAAAAGTAGTTTTGGGGACTCTGGCTTTGGAACCCAGAGACACCATGTAAGTCAACTACTGTGAAGGTTTAGGTTCTTAAAGGAAGCCTGGGCCAGGTGTACAGGCATGGATCAACCAGACTAAGTACCCAGGCCATACGTATCTACCAACCAATCCACTTAAAACTTAAACAACTAGACTTAAGAAGACACAATCTTTATGTTAATTCCTAGCTGCTGACTTACTTCCAGTTTATATCTGAGACAAGAAGGGGGCAGATGGAGGAACGCCACTCACTGTGTTGTGTTGAGCTCCCCCCACAACCATGTCTCTGAAAATGACTGTGTCAAACCTCTAAATTTTGAGGAAACTCGCAACATGATGACATTAATCCAAACAACATCACTTTGACAGTAGTAAAATGTCACTAACTTTGAAAGGCAACAGCTACTTTTCCCTCCTCTACAAATTTTGGTATTGAACTTCGGTAACATACTGGGATAGCACTTTTTTTTCCTTTTCTACTCTATTCTTCCTTTCTTCCCTCCTTTACTAAAAAAGTATTTCTATAGCTGATAGTGACCACCGGCCGATCAGAGGAGGCGTATGTAATCCTAGTACAAAGCAGAGGGCTGAGGGCTTCGGGCTCAGTACCTGTGGTGGGAGCGTCACCATTAGGAGGTGTGGCCTTGTTGGAGGAAGTGTGTCAATGTGGAGGTGGACTTTGAGGTCTCATATATGCTCAAGATACAGCCCCGAATCTCCTGCATTTCCTGACTGCCTGCATGACGTAGAACTGTCAGCTACCTCTCCAGCATCATGTCTGCCTGCACACCACCACACTCTCAGCTGCCACACTCCCTGGACATGATGATTACGGACTGAACCTCTGAAACCGTAAGTCACCATCTCAACCAAATATTTTCTTTATAAAAGCTGCTGTGGTCATGGCATCTCTTCACAGCAACAGAAACTAATTAAGACAGTAAGAGAACACATACAGCCATTTACACAAAGGCCTTAGAGTTTACAGTAACCAAAGGAAACATATACCAAACAATTTTTGAAAATTCAGTCCAGATACAAAACTGTTGTTTCCACCACAATATCTAAATCGAGTCTGCAGAAAGAGTAATGACCACTTACAGTGGTATCGTTATCATTTGCCATTACTGATACAAAGTCATCGTAGTGGGAAGACCTACAAGGGACATCTCATGACTTAGCCTGCTTGCCAATCACTACATTATTAACCAGCTCCTGCTTCCTAACTCATAGTCGGATTTACAGTCAAAGACTGAACCACATACTACTGTAGTTATTAGGCTGCTTATCCTGAAGACATAGAAAAATGCAATGCCCACTGAAATTCGGTGTTAATTTACATTTTGTTATCAATGAACCATCCCTTCATCCACTTATTTACTTGACAGCTACTTAACAAAACACCTGCAGGACACTGTTCTACAAACAGGAAGTAATGCAGTGATAGGATGATTAGGATTCTCACTCTCTTGCAAATCTTACTCTAATGGCAAGCATACAGCACACATTAATTCTTACAAGCAGTAACTGAGTGGGCAATGTGTTAACAATTTAAACCATTTAATGATCACTAAAACAACGCCCTCAAGAAAAGCAACCAAACAATTTGATTTATTCCTATAAAATTCTGAGGACAGTCTGATTTTTTGTTTGTTTTTTTTGTTTTGTTTTTGGAGACAGGGTTTCTCTGTGGCTTTGGAGCCTGTCCTGGAACTCACAGAGATCAGCCTGCCTCTGTCTCCCAAGTGCTGGGATTGAAGGCATGTATCACCACCCCCACCCCCCACCCCGGCTGACAGTCTGATTTCATTCATTAAATAAGCATGAGCTCACGGGCTTCTTCGACATGGTAGAGTTTTCTATTCCTTTCAGATTCCATGCTACATCTGGGAATTTTGAGACCTTGTTACTGGCCCAGCTTCTTTCCTGCATCCTCAACTTAACAGCTACCACTGTGTCCCATCATCCCTCATTTCCATGCATGTATTTCAGAAACAGTCTCATACTAGCCCAGTCTCCACTGTCTAATGATAGATACAGCTCTTATTTTATCTATTTTATCAACTGAAGTAAAACATGGACCACTTTTAATAAATTTGCTTCCCTTGATTCATTGCAAAAGCCAGTAGCCAGTCAGCTGGCCTTCCTTCCTTCTTCCACGGGATCTCCTGCACGTCAGGTTAGTCTTTGACTTGCTATGTAGCAGAGACTGGCTTTGAACTTCCAATCCTCTTACCTCAACCTCTGTTAATATTATAGGCTTATGCTACTATGCCCTGCTGGATTTCTAGACATGGGATTTGGAATTTGTACCAGTGGATTCAACTGTATACAGATCTTACTGGAATCCATCACTCCAAGCCAGTCAGAAGTAGAGAGAAGCAGAGAGTAAAATTCTATAAGACTTTGCCCCTGCAAAGTTGACATCAGTGGCAGCTTAAAAATCCAGAAGTTCATTAAGTTAAATCACAAAAGTTAAAATAATTTAGAATGACTAGTGGGATGTTACAGTTTTTATGTAAAAATGTGTTATTTCAAAGATCATATAAGTCACATTCTTTATTCACAATCAGCTCTGCAAAACCTTTTATTCAGCTTTTCAAATCTGTATGTCTTGGCTCTTAAAGGCTCGACGAGATAAGAATTTCATTTTTACCATTCTTCAGCATTTTTCTAAAACCATTTTATATGGTTGGGATGCATACTAGATCACCTAAAACTCCCAACCGGAGACAATAGATTTGCTTAGTCTCCACTCAATTTTTTAAAGACTATTGCTTGGGGTCAGAGAGACGCCTCAACAGCTAAGACCCTTTGTTCTTTGTGCTGAAGACTCAGGAAGAGTTTCCAGCACCCACACTGCAGCTCACACCCATCTGTAACTAATTCCAGGAGACCCACCACTCTCTTCTGGCTTACATGGGCAACAGGCATGCACAGTCAAAACACCTACACAGGTTAAATAACCTGTCCTTGAAACAGTCTTTGTTTTTCTTGTTTAGTTGCTAAGGAAGCGGCAGCACTCGTGATGTAATACTTGCCTGCCTTTTAAAACCAAAAGCATGCTAGGAAAAGTAAGTGTTTTATAGAAACCGTTAGGAAGGAATACCCACCACGAAGATCAAGAGAGCGCTTATCAATAAAGAAAGTGAGAAAAAGGGAGGGTTTACTATAAATGAGTGCCCCTGAAAAGAGGCACTCAGAACAGTGCGTCCTAATGACTTAAGGACAGCGTAGAATAATGCCACAGAGCAGCTATGTGACAGGAAAAGACTCTGAAATTAAGCAGAGGTCCTCAAGTGTGTCACATAAAATGAGTAATTCGGTCTGAGAATTTATGATTTGAAAAAGGTGGGAGTGTGGGTGAGAGGGCACTTGCTGCCAGCCTTGATGATCTGTGTTCAATTCCTGGAACCCGCATGGCAGGAGAGAACCAACCCTTCCCAGATGTCCCCAACCTCTATATGCATGTGTGGGTGTCCATCACACACACACAGACACACACACACACACACACACACACACACAAATGCCAATAAATTAGTGTAGAAAAATTAAAGAAGAGCTAGCAAGCGGAGAATCAAGTAAATCACCGCGTTATTTGAGAACATAAAACACAAAGGAAATCAGGGTCCCGCCGTCTGCGAGACCTCCGGAGGGTCTACAGACTCTCACGTGGAAAAACGGGATTCTACTAATAGACTGGGTTACCGCGACGCAACACTGGGCAAATTCAACATTAATTCTCAACACAGATTAAAGATTTCCCTTTCCTGCAACACTGAATCCATTCATGCCATCACAAGGGGTGGCAGAGCGTGAAATACAGACTTCTCATTTCATCTGTGCAATTGGCAGTTTCCTCCATAAAATTATAGTTTCTGCTTGAGGGCAGGGGTTAGTTTTGCTAATAATTTCCATTTTTCTACAGTCTGACCGTTTAATAGTTTCATTTGATTATGTCAACCCACTAATGTCCAAAGTATAGGAATAACTTCCTCCTTTATTATTGAGAAATTGCACCCAAGAAATATTAATAATTTGCCCATTATCACACAGCTAGTACGTCGAGGAGATAGGGAAAAAAAAAATCAAAGTCTTCCAGCTCCTAGTCCATGAGTGGTATACTTCTACTGGGGAAAAAGTCCAAGCATATCCAAACCCACACTGGTAATCATGAGTCTTCAAATCCTCTCTAATCAACCTGGTGGATCTTGCTGTGTTTCTGGAGGCAATTTTCAGACACCGTATCTTCATCTACAGGGTGGGACGGCTGGGGAACATTTCAGTGTGAGACCACTGTGTGGATCACATTTCAACAAAGACGCTCGGCAAATATACCTCTATTGTCTCAGTATCCATCGTCCTACTTCTGATCTACCTTGGAGAAAAACAACTCAACCTCTTTCTCTGACATTCTTTCGTGTAATGCAAATGTTCCAAAGGGTTCTTTCCTTAGCACCCCTTTCCTAGGACATCATTCCTTAGTTAAGCATTCATTTCCTTGTCTCTGGATATGCATTATCACCAGACTCTGCCTCAGGGATCCTCCAACTAGAATTAGTTGAGGATGATGGAAGTGGTCTATGTAACAGTTAATATAAGGGAATAAATATGTTCAAATTGCCACACGAGGTGCCAAGCTGTCAAGACAGGAACATACCCAAGAAGAGGCCATGTTAAAGAGCACACCAACAAGGCAACCTGAAACACTGGCCCTGAAATACAGGAAGCATTTCAGAGTGGTGCAGGGAGGGGCCCCAAGCTGAAGTTTATTATTTCAAATAAAGTCAAAGAAACAGATGTAAGAAGGGCATCTTCTGGAACCGGAAAGGTCTGTTTGTCCACAAACAACAAGTGCACAGAGGACACATGGAAATACTATTAAGGCAGTATCAATAGTGAAGACAAGCAAGGGGAGCCAAATCATTTTCAAACATGCGTATGTATTTGAAGGGTCTTACTCAATAGACTTCACGTATACCTACAATAATAGAACTAAAACCCCCAAATCTTCAACATCAATGTTAATCCAAAATATCTGCAAAAACACAATGACTGTGCTTTCTATGTCTGTAACTGCTGGCTGGCAAATACATGTTCCCTAAATAAATGAAAAACAGTAAGTTACATTAGGCACCCTGAACATGGACGGTTCTTCAAGAAGACCCAGGTTTGATTCTCCAGCACCTACATGGAAGCTAACAATCATCTATGATTCCAGTTCCAGGGGATCTAACACCCTCTTCTACTTTTCATAGTTAGCAGGCACATACAGGGTGCATATATGCATATACATGCAAGAAAAACAACCATACACAGAAAATATGTTTTTTAATTCCTCAAGAATAAATAGTTAACAGTGAAGCACTATTTTTAACAATAGAAAAATACTGCCCTTTGGTCTATTTGTCCAAATGTGTAATCAGCTTTTTATAAATAAATAAATCTCCAACGGTGTGTATTAAACAGCAATTCTATCAACTAAATCTAAATGAAAAGAATACTAAGGCACGCTTTACCTGTGAGCTGAAAACAAACATTCCGGTGTAATGACAGGTTCATCCCACTGCTGTCCCCTAAACACGAGCACCGAAATTACCCAGGAACACGAGTAAGGAAGGCAGGGAGGGAGGGAAAGGATTTTCAAGGGGAAGCCTTAGGAGACGGTGTCACTGCAAATGGGACACTCTAGCCACACTGCTGGGACACACATCCTGGAGACTCACCAGGCTCGGGAATGCAGGCAATGGGTAGGAAATGAATTAGAAGCATCATTCAAAACACAACAACAAAAAAAAAAAGTAAAAAACAAACAAACAAGGATCCATGTCCACAGATGGTTCTCAAACAAGAAGAGCAAACATCCTGAGAGTTATTCAGTTATTCCAGTGTGTCATGACAGGCTTCTACAACTTCGCTCCCTTACCCCATTCACTTCTAGCCCATGAATCCCGTGAGTACGTACTTCACACACACACACACACACACACACACACACTGAAACCTCAGCGTCACCAACTTCAACTCCAAGAAGAGAATGAGAGGCATGCCACTGTCGAAACACCCGTTTACGAAACAGCTATGACAACCCCAACTTTTCCAGAACTCTGAAGGGACACACGTACTTTAAACACTGAACTTTAATTGGAGACCCAAAGTCTTGCTCTTCCTGTTTTCACTGAAGTCAGCCCCCCAAATAGATCATTAACCCACAAAAGGACACTTTTATCAATACGGATTTCCACAAACCGACACCTCTAGCAACCTGGCTTCACATACCACGTTTTCTCGGTACTGAGCCATCTCTCCAGCCCAACAGGCCACACTTTTCCTCTCCTTTCACACGACATAGTGCTAAGATCTTTACAGTGAGAAAAATCAGAAGCAGCTCCTTAAATAATCACTGAGCTGCACATCTCATTTCCTTTGCTTTTAATACGGGACTAAATACTAATCTAATAATAATGCCTTAGCTTGCAGAGCCAATACTTGAATTTGAATCATTTTTCCAACAAAGCTTAGGGCAGCATAGGTAGCACTTGGCTGTGCCTCGCTGAGCTGATCATCCAATGACAGCAGAACCAGCTGAGTGGCTGAGTGTTACTAGGTATCTTTCCTACAACTGATTTTTAGAAAAACCTTCTTTCTTTAACACTTTTTGAACAAACGGAGCTCAAGTGTTCACACATATTGTAGCACGAATAATAATAACCAGAGACAGATATTGGGGTTCAACCTGAAGATCAGAAAAGCAAAGCAGCCAGCCGCTTACCTCTACCTCAGATCCAAATGGCAATCCTGCCTCCACAAATCCTCAGACTGAGACTCAGCTGAGAACTGTCTCCTCCTGTTTTATATTCCTTTCGAGTGCTGGGATTGAAGGTGTGCACCACCACATCCCGGCCTCTACTGCTAACGAGTGTGGCTACTGGGATTAAAGGTGTGTGCCACCACTGCCTGGTCTGTGAGGCTGACCAGTATGGCTGTTTTACTCTCTGATATTCAGACAAGTTTTATTTATTAAAATACAAATGAAATATCACTACAACATATTAGTAATATGTCAATGTCTTTTAATATAGATCAACTTGTATGTTTTTAAGGGAAAATTTAATCTATCTGCATACATCAAGTGATACTGATCAGTGTTTTATCTCCTTTACCTACTCAGCAAGTTCGATAACTAAATTGTCACAAACATTAGTAGCTTTATTAAACTGGTCAGGTTAAATGCGAGAAAGCAGAACCTGAAATAAAGACCAGAGATGGTCTCCTGCAGTTCAAGCTGGACGGGAACTTGCCAAGTAGCTGGGGATGACCTTGAACTCCTGCCTCCACCGCCACCAGAGTTCTGGTGTTTACAAGCAAGCACCACCATGCCTGGCTTAGACTGACAAATACATTTTTTAAGAGGGAGGGAGGGAGAAAGGGAGGGAGGGAGGGAGGGAGCCAGCCCACAAGCAGCCAGGTATAGTAGGACATACTTTAATCCCAGCACTCAGGAGGCAAAGGCAGGCAGATCTCTGAGTTCGAGGTCAACCATGTCTACAGAGCTAGTTCTAGGTCAGCCAGTACTACAAAGAGAAACCCTGTCTTGAGGAGGAAAAAAGAGCTACTTTCACAAGGTTAGCAATTCCCTCTGACTTGCTCATTGCCCTAACCTGTTTCTTTTTTCTAGAAGTTGTCTGGCACATAGTAGGCCCTCAATATACACTTGGTGCATAAGCAGACTGCTGATAAAAACATGTTTTAGTTCATCTCTGTGTTCTGTTTCAGGATGGCAAACAGAACTCATCTGTGGAATGCAAAAACGCCAACCTTACAGTCTGATTCTGGCGAAGGCTCCAGACCTCAGGATTACAAACTGTAAAATAAGAGAAAATCTATGTGCAGGGCACTACTGGTTCATCAAGCCTGAGCCTGGGAAATATCAAGTGCAGGAAGGCATGACTTCTGCTGTGCAGGCTCGGAGTGCTTGGACACCAGCAGTAACAAGTCTGCCTTTCTGGTAAATCCATCAAAATTAAATCTTAAAACTTCTGTGAAAACTAATATGTTGATTGTGCGCTTTCAAGCTTAGAGGCTTAGCTAAGTGTGGACAGGGACTATAATTACGATCAATTACTTCTGGCTTGAAGGCCTGTAAAAAGCATCTGTCCTTTTTAAACACTCTCAAACAAACAAACAGGCTTAAGGGTGTAAAACTTGCCTCAGGCAGGACATAAATTACAGGTTGGGGGGCTCATTTTTTGACACTCTCCCTTGGAAGAAAAGGAATTATTGTCACCTGTCCTGGATTTCCTAACATCGCCCCCCCTCCCCAGAAAAAGAATTCCTAGCTTAGCCAAGCGAGTCATGAGGGCTGGGAGGCAGGGCAGTGAAAAATAAAAACAGGAAGGAAACCAAAAGGAAATGGAGATGGCGGCTTGTGAGGATGACATCACTGGTTATGACACTGCGGACATTTCACTAATCTCACGTGGAGCCTGCCAACTGCCTTTGCTAACAAATTCAGGGTATGGGTACCCAAGCAGCTTCTTGGTCCTTGGGGATTAAAACATTCCATCCTCCAGGAAGCTCCTTAAGCAGAAGACGAACAACTTAGAGCAGCTTCAGGAAGTCCTGGAAACGGACCAAGATTCACCAGGCACACCGTCCTGCCTTCGAAGCTGAGAGTCCCCCTCGGAAGGGCAGTCATGCTGCCAAGAAGACCTCCCTCAGTGGAGCTGAGCTGCAAAGAGTCTGAGACCAGCTGAGGCATCTCAACTCTCCAACCTGTGAGCTGTTCCCTGCAGCGTGCTCCAGGCTCCCAGGTTTGTAAGCTGTCACCCAAGCTAGGGTGGGCTTCAGTGATGCAGCTGTCTGTGAGTCACTTCTGCTCCTGTTCCTTAAGCACCCCTCGCCCATATTTCTGTAAGAACATTGGACTTTGTTGGTGTTTGTCCTTTGTTTGCAGGGGGCTTCCTATCTGGGACGAGCAGACGAGTGTGACGTGTGGCCCCAGGAAGAGACTTGCCATAACAGTCCGGAGTGTCCAACACCAATCTGATTTGTTCGGTAAAAGTGTCGGATAATGATCCTGGGGGCCCGGAAACCTCTGACGTATTCAGGTACCTGAAGTGCCTTTACATTAGAGGGCTTTCACCTACGTTCACTTTATCCTCATAACTCTAAGTAGGGAGGGTCACAAAGGTAAAAACAAACTTGGCAAGCATCTTTTCTTTTTACTTATGAGTAGATTCTAATGAAATTCGCAGTTCAGAATCCCTTTATGGAGTCAACTAAAACTGTCAAAAGACACACCAATTTCATGAGGATAAAACAGATGGGATGACCTCAGCAGCATAACAGAACAGCCTTCTTCTGATTCAAGAATTTATAACGGATTGCACTCAATAAATGGGCCATGCAAGGGCGCTTGTTTAACGGCTCTTCATTGGAAGAACTTTATTTGTATATACGATAATCACCCTTAAGTGGACCCTACACAGGTAACAGAGAGAATAAATTTGGTATTAAATCCTCATGTTGGAATTCATCCTTTGGTATAGCCTCACTTCTCTAGGATAGTAACTGAGAGTCAGCATGAGCCACCTTTTCCCCTCCATTTTATTACAGACCCGCCTCTCTCTCTCTCTCTCTCTCTCTCTCTCTCTCTCTCTCACACACACACACACACACACACACGGCAACCTATTGCTTTTAAGTAAATTCTGCCTTTCTAGGGAACTAGAAAGTCTCCAAAATCTCACTATCTTTTGTTGCCACACCCCAGCCCCGTACCTTTGCCACATAGCATAAGGATAATGAAGTCCTATTTTTCCAATGTCTTTTTTACTTATTTATATATTATGATTCACTGCTGCGTTCTGGCCTGAGTCTGACTATATTGGAAACCAAGCACTACAAAAACCTCCCAGGATTTTGTAGACTCAGGGTCTGTAGAGGGCTTGGTATTTCAAAGGTCAGTCTTGGGTCTCTCCATTTTGATGACTAATGTTAAATTGCTTGACTTCCTACAAAATATTTGGCTGTTCTTATTTACTTAATTTCATCCTCAGGACACACGGTAAGCACATAGTTGTTGCACCAAATCCCCACAGGAATGAGAAGACAAGAAGAAGACCCCAAGATCATGATTCTCCTACACACAGAGTTGAGTGAGAAGGGTAAATCATCGCTTAACTTGTAGAAGGGTCTGCACATCTCCCTTTTAACTCTGAGCTATGCATTTGTTTAATAACCGGGAAACCCCAGCAGGCCTGAGAAAACACCATTATCCTCACCGCCTACGCTGGCACTTCACAGGAGAGCTGGTTAGAAGGCCGCCCCACCGCTTGCACAAGTCTTCCAGAGAAAACAGGTTTTAGAATCTAAGAATTAACACAGTGTGATTCACATCTAACCCTTGGGAGGGGCAGTCTAAGGCCATACCAGTCCTCAGACCTTGAATGACACAATCAGTTAGGGTTTTAAGAAGGCTCCTCACCCCCCCCCCCCCCCATCCTTCCCGCCAACTCCTCTTCCTTTCTCTTTTCAGTCAGGGTC
Organism: Microtus oregoni; assembly: GCF_018167655.1. Taxonomy (NCBI): domain Eukaryota; kingdom Metazoa; phylum Chordata; class Mammalia; order Rodentia; family Cricetidae; genus Microtus; species Microtus oregoni. Next base: position 937,086 of record NW_024543085.1, read on the forward strand.
CTTTTTAACACAGGCTGGCCTTGAACTATGGATCTTCCGGCTCAGTGTTCCCAGTACTCAGCCTTAGAAGACTTGTTTTCAAACAATGTTTAACACTAGGCGTCAGTATTGAAACTTCTTAGACCATCAGAAGTCATTATTCTACATGACTTCTACATCTTTTTTTTTTTTTAAAAAGAGCTACCACTATGCTTGCAATTGGCAAACATATTCTTACACATTTCAACATTTTCTTAAACTTTCTATTAGGCTCCATCCTTCAAGTTTCCTTCTAATTACCTCTCTCATTCTCAGATTCTCAAAAATTCCCCCACAGACGGCAAAAGTAAGTAAAGGCTTGAGGGACGTTTCTAGACTGTCGTCTGGTTTTGTCCCTAAAAGACACCCAACTCACCCCACCCAAGACCCTTGGGGCAAGCAATGGCGCGAAATCACTTGTGAGTTGCTTGGTTGCAGGTAAGCCATAGCAGGTCTCCTTTTCTGCTCCATCTGTCAAGGTCACCGGTTCTACTGGCAAAACTCTATTGTGATTGTAGGAGGGTCACCAGCCTCCCCTTGCCGGCACCTTCAAAGGCCAGGGCTCCCGGCTCACCTGACCACGTTGGGGTGCTCAAAGGTCTCCAGGTGCCTCAGCACCGCCACCTCGCGGATGGTGGAGAGCGGCATGCCCTCCTCTCCGGTCTGCACCCGCACGCGCTTCAGAGCCACGAAGCGGCCGCCGTTCTTCAGGTCGCGGGCCTTGAACACCTTCCCATAGGCGCCCTCGCCAATCTCCGCCACGCACTCATACTGCTGGTCCGCACGGCTCAGGCTGTCCTTCTCCATGCTGGCTGGACGCTGCCGGTGCAGCACAGAGGGTCCTGAGTGTGCGCTTGCTGTCTGGACGCCTCGGGGACGCCCGGAGTCGGACTCGCGGTCGCCGGGCTGGACTGGGCGCCCTCCTCGCCCGCGAGCCAAAGACGGGCGCAGCCGCCGCGAAACTCCGCCTAGCCGAGTCGCCGCGCCGCCGCCGCAGGAGAGTGCCGATCCCTCCTCTTCCCCCTCCGCAGCGACCGCTTGGTCTGCCCACAATCTCTGCACCTAGGAGGAGGAGACGGGAGGACAAGGAGAAAGTGCGATCAGACAGCCCTGGAGACTTCCACCGGCTTCCACCAGCTCCCCTCCTCCCCTCTGCTTGCCCGGGCCCTCCACCCAGCTGCCTAATCTCGCCGGGTTTCTCGGAGAAAAGCCAAGTTACTTTTTTTGCCCAGCAGGGCTCGTGCAGTCTTCGCGAGGAGAGGTTGCAGGGCCCCTCGGGGATGAGCGCCGCGCGGGACGGAGGGGGCGTGCCGAGCAGCCCAGAGTGTGCTGGGGCGCGGGGGAGGGGAGGCGCCGGGCGCGTCAATGTCACGGCTCAATATTTATACCTATACCGTTGTTCTCGCTGCCCTCCCCGACTCCGGGGCCTGGACGTGCGGGGAGATGGGCGTCTCCGGGGCGCCCGGGGTTCACCCTTATGGGGCAGAGGACTGGGGTTGGGGCTCTCAGGACCCTATAATCCGATGCTGGGAGTACGCGAGTCGGGGTGGTCAGACATCTGCTCGGAAATTGCTTCCTTTCTTTCTACTTTCAGCTTCTCTACCGAGAGACATTTAAAAGGGACTCGCATACACAAATGGTCTTTGGGGTATGGCAATCTTAGTGGGAGCCAGAATTCGGCCGGCCTCCGACTCGAAGGACCTCCCTGGTGGAAACTCAGAGAGGACAGACCATCTGGTAGGGGAGGGCTGGGGCTACTAGGGGTGGGAGAGCGAGGGGCCCTGGAAAGGGAGGAGTGTCGTGCTCCCCTCAACCTCCCGAGATCCCAAGTCCGTCACACTTTCGCTGGTCCTGTCCTGAAAGAGTAATTTCGGGACTTAGATAACCGGGACTGGTCCTTAAGTTTTCAGTTGACTTCAACCCGTGCAAACGGGTTGTAGCAACCGCCCTTACGACGGTGGGGGTGGAGGATTAACGTAGGAGTCCCGGGTGTGAGAGGGGGCTGCCCCTGGGACATGACGGCAGAACCTCCGCCCGGTGTCCCGAGCGCCTGGAGGTCGGTAGCTGAAAAGGTCGCTCGGCTCCCCGGGGACTGGAGGCCGCGTCCCACGCGCGACAGGTCGGGCCTCCCCTCCCCGTTCAGTTCTTAGGAAGACCGAGCGAGCTTTCCCGTCCCACGGTGGCCTCAGCCTAGGCTGGACCTTGGCCCACGACAGCCGCGTGTCCGGAACCCTGGGCCAGCATTTTACCTGCCCCGCACCCCTCCTCCCCCGCTCGCCCTCTGCCTGGAATTAAACAACACATGGCGGGACCCCCACTGGGTGCGGGCGTGCACTGCGCTGCCAGGGCGGACTCTCAGGGCTCTCCTGAGGGAGTTCCTGAAAAGCTGCGGAAGGAACCCCCAGACCTCGCCCGGGGGTCCGCGCCAGGTCGAGGGCCACACAGGTAGCGGGAGCCGCGGCCTCGGCGCCCGCCCTCCCCCTCCGGCCGCATCCAGGCCAGGCTCCCGGAGGCGGCCGCTGTCCCACCCCCGCGGGCCTGCACCCCCCGGACGCGAGCGGCGGTGCTTAGCCCCATCCCCTCCTCCACTTTTTTGTTGTTGTTGTTGCTTTCCCACGCTGGCTGAATGTGACTTGACCCCATTTCAAAAAAAGTTTGACATAGTGCTTCAACATTTCCGCATTCCTCCGCGACTACAAAGGCTGCAGCCGCCTCCTTCTGCTTTCTGTCTCTGCTCTCTGTCTTCACACTCAATGAAATCCTTCAAGAGCCTCTCCCGAAGCCTTGCCAAACGCTACAAGGGTCGCCACCAGCGCAGCGAGGGGAGGCCGCCCGCGGGACCGCGACTCGCGCGTGTGCGCATACGCAGATGCGCCCGCGCAGATACGCCCACGTGCACGGGGACTAGTGCGCCGCCGAGCCCCGAGCTGCTCTTGGCCAGGGTTGCATTTGAACTGCAAATCTTTAAATAAGAAAAGTAAACTTGGGACACTAAGCAAGCCTGCGTGCGTGCTCGCGGGGGCTTCAACCCTGGTGGGCTGCGTGCACGCCTCCGTGCACAATACGCTCGCGGGGTCGCCAGCAGGAAGCCGACGTGAACGTTTATGCCTTAGTGGGGAAGATGGAGCCGGTACCCACACCTCGGGAGGCTTCAGAAGGAACTTGCTTAGGGAAAATAAACGTGGGGGGTGGAATCCCACCAGACGGTGCATTTTCAGCCTTAAATCTGACTGTCCAAGTGGAGTTCCTCTGGAGAAGTTCCATGAGAACTGAACGTATGGGTGGGTGTTTGTGCGCACGAATCTGTCCAAGTTGGCACAGGACCCTGGCTGTCGGGGTGTCCCTGGTGTGGGAGGTCCCTCTTGAGACCTCTAGCTCCCCCAGCTGACCCCCATAACTTACCCAGTCTCAGTGCTAAGGGGTTAATCCAGGCGAATTCCGAGGAGTCACACAGCCCCCCCCCCACCCTCATTACCCTCGCCCACCCACGCGAGCCCGTGGCTCCTTACCTGTGGGCCAGGGGCACTGGCCTCCCGAAAAGCTGGGGTGTCCGTCGGCCCCCGCACGTGCTCGCCGCGCGGAGCAGGTAACTGACTGCGGCCACGGCGAGCAGCGCTCTGCGGGCAGGGGGTGGGCACAGCGGCGGTGGGCGGAGGGACGGCGGAGGGAAGGCGCCGCCCGCGGGGAGGCCGGGGAGGCTCGGGGCTCTGGCCGTGGCTGGGGGCCCGTGGCCAGCAGGCTGCGCGGCGGGGCGGGGACCTACAAGTCCCGGGGGCCCGAGACCCGCCCGGCGGCGAATGTGCAAATTAAAGCCTTCCGGAGCAAGAGAGCGAGGCCCTGCCGGAGCTCGGCTCCCTACCGATCGGCTCCGAACGGGGGGCTCGGAGGGCGGGAGAGAGTTAAATGAAAATTTCCGGTTCTTACTGCAACCGCTCGAGTGGGGCGCGGGGGGTGGGAGGGTGGGGGGGTGTCTCAGGATTGAAATAAACTATGTGGAAGGGACCGGGTGGGATGCAGCGTCTGGAGTCGGCAGGGTTTCTAAACCCAAGTCCCCCTGAGTTGGAGTTTTGACAGGGTGAGGCGGGGGTGTCGGTCAGATGAGAACGGATGAGCAACAGAAAAAACGACAGTTATTATGAGGGGACCGTGCAGTGGTAGATAGCAACACTTTCCTACACGCAAAAACCGAGAGACGCTTGGCAGGATGCCTTACAGAAAAGAAAAATACTAATCTGTCCAAGCACTTTTCACTTTCTGCATGAGCTACGTTTGTTTTGTTTTCTTTCACTTCCTTTCGGCCTCAAACAGCCCTATCTTTTCCTTTTGGACAGAGGCTATGGTTTGGAAATTGCCAGACACTCTTGTGGTTAACGATCTACTTGAAGGGGCTGACGGGGTCACAATTATTAAGTGGTTGGAAACGGTTGAGGGTTCACTAAGGTATTTCTGGGGAGCTAAAAAGATTCCATTTCAGTATAAATAACAACTTCAAAATAATAGATACACGCACACATAAAGAGGAGTGCTTAAGTGCTTTATTGGAATTTTGAAATTTGAAACTTTGTAAGAATGTCTCCTTCACCTGAAAAAAAAAATTAGATGCAATTACTTCAAGTGAAAATGAGATTTTGGAAGGTTGGGGGAAGGTCTTCAAGACTTTCTACAAGGAGAAAAAGGAAAAATAACTTTGGAAATAATTCGGTGTTTACCAAATTCTGTATCTGTAGAAGATGCAGATTTTTTGAAACTTTTAAACATCTTAAGGCAAGAGAGAAAGAGAAAGTGCAGGAGGGGAATTTCTGTACTTTGTAGAAAAATCAAAACCAATAAAAAAATGCTTAAACTGTAAATATTACTTGCATGAATGTTTTGCCTTTTATTAGATCATATTACTAATTTCACAATAGGTTTTTTTTGCCTTTATAAAATTAATCCTGTTACAATGTGAAGTAAGACTAAAAGAATTAAGGTTGCTGTAGGAAACTACAGTTTACAGATGCATTGTAATAATTTTTCTTAAATAATAAAAAATTAGTAATGATGTGCTTTAAATTTAGCTTATAAAACACATTTTGTGATTGAGTACATCTTCTAAAACAAAACCCAGTTTTGAGCAAATTTTGTGTATAATTTAAAACATATACTCAAAGTAAATTATTAGATCTTATATTTATAAAAGTATTGAATCGCCAACAATCACTAGGCTCCGAGCTGGAGATACAGATGGAAGTCCTCCATTTTAATCACTTCACACTTCTCAGTGCTTTTTAAAACAAGATTAATTTGTTGGTAATGAACATGCTTATCTTATCTAAAAATAATAGTCAATAGCTAGCTCAAGAACAAACACATGGTGTCAGGAATATATTTAAGAAAATAAAATAATTTGTTCAAAAAATAATAAGTGGTGTCTTTTTGCAGAAAAGTGCTTAATTTTAGGCTGGGTAGTATTTTTAATTACAACATTTGAAAACAACGGTTACTACCTAGATTATTAATGTCATGATTTAGGTTACAAGATCACTTGGGCAATGTAAAAACAAACCCCCCCAAAAAATCAAACTCCTAACTATACCAAGTTTTAACTCACTTGATGTCCTCCTTTTTTCCTTCTATAACTTATGTTTTGTGTTAATTTAACGCCATCCACTTCTGCTGGTTATGATTCACATTAAGTACCAGCTGATTAAAACGCAAGATCCAAAAAAGAGTTCCAATGGCTCGCATTGAAATAACAAAACATACGATTGTTTTTGTTTATGGATAACTTCCTCTTTGGGTAGCAAGCTATCATAATAAAATTCCTGCACAATTTAAGAACTGTGAACCAAAATCAGACTCCTTTGTTGAGGAGTGTCCTGCAAATGAAAACACAGCATTCTAAGAATAATGACTGGACCCAGAGTTTTCATACTGCCTGTCATGTCCCACTATCGTAAATCAAAATCATCTCTGTAGGTTTTTGAAAATTTAGAATTCATGGATTTATCTCTAACCTGAGAGTGGAGTGTTCCACAAGGGATATATGTCATGTGGGAGCACTTTTATGTCAAACTGTGTAACTTTTTGTTTGCTCTCAAATAAAGATTAAAACTAAAAGTTTTAATGTATAATTTTAACCTTGTTAAATAAATTAGCAACCTATAATAGCAGCACCGGAATGTGTAATCCTACATCATCTCTGCTTTATGATGGGTTTCAGATGTGGAGCCTGGAAATGCAGTCTTTTGGTGATTCATTTTACACTTATTTTCATTGAAGTTTCATATATATGTATTTTTATCTATAAAACTCACCTATTTATTGTTTTGATAAAAATACTTTTGGTTTAATAACTTTAAAATGGGTTACCTTATTTTCTAATGCAATTTATATACACATATAAAGGTTACCTCTTTGTTCAATTATTATCATGAAAAACTTGATTTTTATCCCAACAGTAGAATACAATGCAAAACATTTTAATTCATTTTCTCCATGTCTTAGATATTTCCAAGGTATTGTCTTAAGTTTTCTTCTCAAATATAAAATTTTGTTTTATATTGGTTTTATATTTATAAAAAAGTTTGTTAAATACTTTAAGAAGAATAATTTCTTTTATCAACTTTTTCAGCTGAGAAATTCTGAACTTGAAATAATTTTAAAATTCAAGGTACTAAATAAATACATTCCTGCTAATGTGGAAATTACCTGGGCTTTTCTTTTACCTATGTTTTCTTTTTTTATTACAGTAGCATTTTATCTAACGTATTGCATTTGAGCAGTGTAATTTGAAAATGTGTTTATATTTGCCAGGAAGGAAAAAAATGTATCAAGTAGTAGCTTATAAATTTTAAGGAAGAAAAGCCCTAGTCACGATTATCTTTGGGAACATTCTGTTGTTGTGGTTCTACCTCTCTGTAATTATCTTCATGCAACATGTCTGCAGTATATCCAAGTTGTATAATTATCTCCTCTAGTTTTTCTCTTTCTTGATAGGCACACATGTCTTCCTTCTCCTTTGTGTGCCTACCTGTGTTGTTCTTGGCATATGGTTATGACATGTTCTAGACATGTCCCTAAGATCCTTTCACTGCCCATGCTAGAGTTCTGGATGATCTGAAAAGTAATTACGGAAATATACTTAGAAGAGATGACGATGACACTGGAAATTCATGCAAACCGTTTTCAATTTAGAGTGACTTAACAGTTTTCACTAAGTGAATATTCACAATTCCCCTGCAGATGTGGCCTGATGGCTTTGTTTCCATAGCTGCTTGAGCTCAAGGCTGTGTGGCTCTGCGGTGATTTCTTCAGATCCAGCAGTGAAGGTCCAACTGAGCAGGAACAGAGTGTGACAATGTGGGGGTCTGGGAAGTAAAAAGAGAAACAAGCCACCCAGGAAGAACTTCTGTGGATGGCTTGGCACCAGGGGAAATGGAAGGAGGCTCATGCTGAGGTTGTGGGGCCCAGAGATGGAGCCTTGCTGCCCAGGTATGATGTATCCAGGCAACCCGATCCTTCCAAAGTGAATGGGATTCTGTGCCTCTTCTGTTCTGCAATTAAATCCACCTTATTAAATACGACTGCATGGAGTGTGTATCCTTCATTTGGCTTATTTGTGTTGTCTTACTCTGGATTTTTCCTGAAAATAATACAGAATAGAATTTGTTGCAAAATTGTTGGAATGCCAAGCAGACAGTACAATAGCAGTTTGTGGTGCCAAGATTTTCACATAGATAAAAGAAAGGACCAAGTTCTAGAAAATCAGCCTTTAATTATTTGTTTGAAATTATAAATGAACCAACCGTCATTAATAAAATGTGATAAGTGGCAGTACCAACCACATCTAGAACCAGAGTGTGTGTGTGAGGGGGGGGGGGAGGTTAGAGATCTTAGGTGAGTGTACAGGAAAATTTCAAAGGCATCATGAAGCGTAACTGGGGGTGTGATATAGCTGATAACTATTAAAATCATTAGTGGCAGCCAGTCCTCAGAGTCCTTGAGATGGTGGGAAGGAGGACAGACAGTGTTCTGGGAATCTGACAAGTTTAAGTCAGAGTTCCAGGGACTCCTAGAAATGCTGATCAAAAGCCACATTTAGAAAATGTAGAGGAAGAAGCTGTGTCTTTGTGTTCCTGTTTTCTGCACCATCGGGCCATGTGCATGGTCTAAGATCTAAGATGAGCAAAGAAATAAATTTGTTCAAACTTACTCATAGGTTTGTAGCAACAGTTCCCAGGCACAGTGACTGGCAAGGATTTTATATATTTTGACTACGGAAAAATTAGCTTTGCAGCCTTTATTCTTTCTTCTTCAGTGTGGTGTGTATTTTCTCAGGGAAGTATACTAGAAGAAAAGTATACTAGTATAAAAGTATACTAGGAGAGCTTTAATAGACTCTAAGAAGTATTTCGTCGATATCAGCCTTTCTTCTCTGCCTAGATCTCCTTCCTTTTAGCCCTCTTCTCTGAGTCTTGTCGCCCTTTTAAAACTTAGCTCCTCCTGAAAACCTTTGACATCCCCTCACTTGGAAGATACCCTTTTGATTCAACCCCTTGAAGTCATTTGCCTTCTATGCCACTAAAAACATTTGAAACATCAGGAAACAGTATTGTATGTTCATTATATATATATAACAAGTCCCCTGCTACTTGGGGGTAAGATTAGTGAGTTTTGCAAGTATTGGTTATTAAAACATTAATTTTTTAGACAAATGTCTCCACTCCCTGTCCCTCAAAATTGCAGCCAATTTAATTTTATTTGAAAAAGCTAATATTAAACCCTAAGGTAAATCAGATACTGTATATCTCAGAACCCACAAATGCTGCAAATCATATTCGCCAATAACACAACTATAGAGAACCCAAATGTGGAGTCCTTAACTTCTAAGTCAGCAGCCATCTGTCTGTGGTCCTTATTCTGCCTCAGTGATTGTCACTGTACCCTAGGGACCAGTCATTGAACCTTTCTGACCCTGTGTCTTCATCTAACATTCAGGAAGAAAGATGAAAATAGTATGCATAGAGGGAATGAAGAAACAAACAGTTTGTAAGAGAAGGTTACAGAGATGTGATGTAGATCATTAGTCTGGATATCAGAAGACCTGAAATTAAATCTGGAATTGACTATAGATAAATCTGGAATTGACCACACTTTTGCTTGCCCTTGAGTCTTCAGATCCTTGTTAATAAATGATGGTAGACAGAATGATGTCTTTAGTTGATGTGGTTTGAAAACACTGTTCCTCTCCAGCATGTCAACACATGATGCCATTATTCCACACCTGTTTTTATAAATTCTCTAAAGATTAGTAATGCTGAAGGACCAAGATCTGATGTCAGCAATGGAGAGAGGTGCCTGAATTTCACATGCGAATTATATTGTGTCCCCTTAACTTAATTGTCTGGATTGTAAAGACAAAATAGAAATCAAGACTTCTAGAAAAAAAAACACTGACTCTAGTGTTTTCACTGGGGATAAAGAAGGAAGAGGCAACCTTTATTTGTCTAAAACCAAATGTAGAAAATGAATCAACCATCACTAAGAAACTGTGATAAATGATAATTGGACACCCAGAACCAGAGTACAGAGGGCCAGAGATCTCAGGTGAGCATAGGAAATTTTCAATGGCACCATGAAGCATGACTTTGGAGAATGTGGTGGCATCTGCAGACTGTTGTCTTCATCGGACTCTGAGGTGGTGGTGGGAACGTGAAGACAGTGAGTCAGCTGGGAATCTGACGAGCTTAGGTCATACATAGTACCAGGGACTCCTAGAAATGCTGATCAGAACCCACTTTTAGAATGTGCAGAGGAGGAAGCTGTTTTCTGCCCCCTCGGGCTACTTGCACACTCCAAGATCTTTTGTAGATGAACAAGAAAGGGAAATGTAGGGTTTTATAGTTGGTTATCATGGACTGTGTAGTAATAAGGGCAGCAGGGCTGCATTCCCAGCACCCCGGCTGCCTGCTTGGCTTATGCCTGAAATAACAACACACAAACTGTATTCATTTAAACACTGCTTGGCCCTTTAGCTCTAGCCCTTACTGGCTAATTCTGACATCCCGATCAACCCATCTCTAATAATCTGTGGGCACCGGTCTTAGCGGGAAGATTCTAGCCTATGTCCATCCTGGGTCGGGCATGTGTCTGCCCGGGAGTGGGGCATGGCGTCTCTCTCAGGCGTCTGCTCCCGAGAGGAGAGCTGTGGAGTCTGAGCTCACTTCCTCTTCCTCCCAGCGTTCTGTTCTGTTTACTCCTCCCACCTATCTTCTAACCAATAAAATGGGCCAAGGCAGTTCCTTTATTAGCCAATGACCTTCCTCCATCAGGACTGGAAGTCTGGCTTTGTTCTGCGACTTTTCAGACCCCTCAGTTTCCTTCACCCATAAGGTAAACATACTGTAACCTGCATGGTAAGTTAGCTGATAAACCTAGTATACACTCAATATCCCTGTCTCAAACTCTTTTCTGTTCTTTTTCCCACCTAGGGTCAGCTAATCATTACACAGAAATGCTTTTTAGCCACGTTGGAGTGTCTTCTCACTGCAAGAGGAGCACCCCCAGAAAGAGAACACACCCAAATTAACTTGAGCCTCAATAAAACCCTCCATTGTGTCTGGGCATGTGAGGAATGGAAGAGATAGTGATGGTCAAATGGAGACTTGTATTTCCTTGTTCAGATTTTAGCCCCATACTTATATCTAGATGTACCCCCAAATACTTGCTGACATTTGACCTAACCCCCTGCATTTTATGGCCTCCCTGAAAGGGCTCCTCCACAGTTACCAAGTCTTCTTGCACTTCTCTAGTTTATCAGTGAGTCAGCCTCTTTCTTAGCCTTTGTCATGTCTAAAACACTGTGTTTCCTATTCCATATGCTCTTAAAATTTGAATGGGATAATAAGTAGATTAGTGTGAACCTACTCACACTAAAATAATAATAATAATAATAATAATAATAATAATAATAATAATAATAATAAATAATAGTGAGCAATAGAGTGAATACTTGATACTTCTGAGCTATTTTTTTATAGTCAAGTCACATTGGTATAGACGCTTGCATACTGATACAAATTCAAATTACGTTAGTTGAATGGGATAACAGGTAGATTAGTGTGAGCTTACTCATGATAATAATAATAATAATGAGCAATAGAGTGAATATTTGCGAGCTATTATTATAGTCACTTTACATTAGTATAAATTCTTTTTTTATATATAAATTCTTATATATTGATACAAATTCAAATTATATTTGTTATACTGAATATTCTTCTATTTCTGCTTATAATATTTGTACACCTATGCAAACGTATTTTTGTCAGATTGTATGCATTTATTTTTCTACCTCTGTTTAAGACATATTGTCCTTATTTGCTGCATGGTTGTTTAAAGATTGTTTAGTATTTGATATGAAGTTTTAGTCTTTAAGTTATAGAGGTATTAAGTATTATAGGTCAATAGTCATCCATATTTGTCATACTTACAGTTAGACTAATCAGGTTCTTTATATACATAGAGATTGTATTCTGCATAGATAGGTAATCTTCAACCACTTCAAAAAAGTGTTGAACATGGTATTTAAATAACTTAGGCTTCTGCTGATATGAGACATGATTGCTCCTGGTAGCACCAATCTATTCCTAAGAGAATGGTGAGCACTGAAGACACTCCACTTGGAGCTTGTTTTCTTCTTGGCAAAACTGGACTTTGGGCAAGGACCTGCCCATGCCTTGACCACTGACCACTGACAAAATGCACAGTGTCCAGAGTGGACAAGCAGGATACAAGAAAAAAGACTGCCAAACCTTGCCAAGACAAGGTGAGATGGTTTTAAAAAATCTTCTTGCCTCTGAAAATGGTCTGTCAGTTACTCTAGGCCTTAGCCAAAGTTGGTTGCTCCAATGTTGCAATGAGACTTTGGGTGACTGCCCAGGCAGCCAATTGTCTCCATCATCTACTGCACATTTTGGAAGCTGCTTGATTGTACTTCCTGCCTACTCAAGTAATATTATCTCCCTTCTCAGGCCTTATGGGGTTGAAGATTAGATAGTCATAGTTACCTTCCTCTTATGATTTAGCCAAGTCATTTCTATCACAAGACTTAGACTCCTTAGAATAGGATAATTATTAAAACATTTAGCATATGTTCCTTTCTTAATATATTTTTAATATTTATTTATTTATTATGTATACAATATTCTGTCTGTGTGTATGTCTGCAGGCCAGAAGTGGGCACCAGACCTCATTACAGATGGTTGTGAGCCACCATGTGGTTGCGGGGAATTGAACTCAGAACCTTTGGAAGAGCAGGCAATGCTCTTAACCACTGAGCCATCTCTCCAGCCCCTCTTAATATTGTTTATACTGGTTGTAATTCTGATTTTTATACTTGATATCTGTTCTTATTGTATATAGTTTTGTATTGGATTTGGAACTCTCTTATTTAGACAAAAGAGGGAGGTGATGAGGAACCTCCTTCAGTCAATGACCTTTGAGAGGCTGGACCAGGTGGGGCATGGCTTTGGGTACCAAAAGGCCAGAAAGACCACCCTCTTGGCCTCTTCCCGCTTGCCACATCTGGATGTTCGATCCTGTTCCTGTTTCCTCATTGCGATTCGTGAGTTTCCCTTTTAATAAAGACAACCTTAGTATGCCGTATTCAGAGCTAGTGTGGGATTATTTGATTCGAATCTTGATCTGATGCATTCTGCATCATACTCTTGTCTTTATAATTTCCTGATATATTTCCATTTTTTGGATTCTGTCTTTGCTACTCAATGGCTCTTCACCAGCCATTTTCCACCTAGCCCTCTTAACCCTATCTGTGGGTACTGGGTCCTTTTACTGCACAGTTCCTGGACTTCTTTTCTCAAATGTGCTTTGCTCTGGAATGTATGGAATGTCAAAGATGATAAGCTCTTCGTGGGTTAGTTGTGGAGACTTTGATTTTTACCATTAAGTCATAGCCCAGAATCAGTGAACAGATGTTGATTACATGGGAGATTTGACACTGTGAGAAACAGATGCCTTCTGATAATTTCCTCTGCAGAAGTGAACTGCTTTTCTGGGCCACTCCGTTCTTTCCTGTGCTAGATTCCATGTTATGGCAGAGTAACTTAAAGGTTCCATTTTCTTGATTCAGCTCTTCTCTCCCATCCCCCCACTTCTGAATTGAACTATGTTGGTCTCCCTCATCAGGAGCACAAAAGAATGGTGAAGGAAAGTTCTTGATGCCGACTCAGTCTGACTTACATAACCACACTAAGTAGGAAGGAGCCCTGAAACCCAGAGAGCAAAGCTTGACCTTGATTTCTAAGCCAGGATTTGGGAGAGGGAAGGTGGTCAGTGGAGCAGTGATCATGGATGAGATGCCCAACACCATCCCCAGTTCCATGACTCCTGTTTCTGCACTTCCAGTGTTTCTCTAAAATTGTTTTACCCCAATTCTTCCTTGTTTAGCTGCCGTGACACATGACTTAAGGTTACTCCTTGGTTGATGCTCTTTTGTCATACATTGCCAGCTTTTCCAGTTGGCCCTGCCCAACATGGAGATATCTCAAAAAGCTCAACAATCAGTGGAGGAATTGTTCTGCAAACTCATTTTCACAGACTATCCTCTGTTAGTCACATATTGATTAAAAGGGCTCCATTACTCTTACAGGATCCATCCCTTCTGCCTTAGCCTAGCACTGACTGGCACATTTTCCTTTTCCCCACATTGAAGTCCAACTGTTGATTTCCTGACTCTCTTGAAGGAACACATGGCCTCTTCTTACTCTGTTAACCTTCACTTCTGGCTTTTCTGTTCAACTTCCAGTTGTTTGGGGCCACTGTTATCAATAACATTTCGGCTAAACCAGCACAGTTGCTTGATCCATCATCTTGCTGGAGGCGGATACTCCCACAGGGTGTGTGTTCTCTCCCCCATCTCTGACTAGGACTGACCTAGGATCTCATGCTTGCTGGGTCAGTATTGTATCAACCAAGCTCTATCACCACCCCTTTCCTTAACTCCTTTAGTGCTCCCCCTCTTTCACCTCTGCACATCTACTGTTTGACACTGAAGCTATTTTTCAGAGACACCCTACACACAAGGTCTTCACTGTTTGCTTGCCACAGAGCAGCTTTCTTGAAGAGCTTGGAACCTGAAGGCAGCACTATTGTCTGTGGGGTGTTGGTTCTCAGTCTGGCTTTTCAGAAAACCGCTTCACACTCTCCTCTCTTCCAAGTTTTCAGCACCTGCCTCTCTTGATTACCAAGATGTTCTTTTCTTTTGAGCACATTGAGAATATATAAGAGACAATTATGGTCATTCACGTCTTTAATCCCAGCATATAGCTGAGGCATAAGGATCACCATCAGTCCAAGACTAGCCTAAGGATTGTAATTGCTTTTTGTTGCTATAATAAAACACAAACTTAAAGCATTTGGGGGAGGAAAGGGTTTATTTCTGCCTATAAGTTACAGTCTATCACTGAGGGAAATCGAGGCAGGAATAAAGTAGGGACCATGGAGGAACACTGCTTACTGGCTTGATTAACCATCCTTTTTCTACAGCACAGGTCTACCTGCCTGGGCATGGTACCACCCACTGTGTGCTTAGCCCTTCCAGATAAATCTCAATCAAGAAAATTCCCCACAGACATTCCCACAGGACAATTTGATGAAGGCACAATTCCTCAGTTGATGTTCCCTCGTCCCAGGTGACCTTAGTTTATGTCAAGTTGATAAATAAAACAACAACAGCAGCAGCAGCAGCAACAAAAACTGGATCAGCACAGGCACATAGCAAGTTCCACAACATGAGGGCTGGATCAGATGAAGTGTCCACTCTCTCTCGTGCCTGCTTCCCAGGGCTGCCCTGCCTCCTTTCCCTCACAACCCCCTCTCTTTCTCTCCTCATTAGTCACTCCTCTTCTAGCCTCCAGGGTTCCTCTTTCCACTCTCTTATTTCCTCCCATAACTCCCCTGGTCCTGCATCTTTTAATATCATTTTCATGTTAGAGTTCCAAATTGTGCATTTCCACTCAAACAGCCTACTCGATAGTCCTGCATAAATAATACCCACCTCAGGCCTAATACTCACCCCAAATGATCTTTGCTACCCCAGGTCCTGTTTCTCTCACTTTTATTCATCTTGCTAAGTTCAAAAGTACAGTCCTTGCTTGCTTAACCCAAAAGCTAGCAACCATGTTTTCAGCCTGTTTTTCTCAGAACAGAACTGAAGCCCTTTCTGTGGTTAGCCAGCCTTACCTGCTCTAAGCCTGCTCCACCATTGTTCCCATTTCCCCTCCCTCTCCCAGCATGTGTTGGATCTGCAGATGCCACGTCACTGCATGTCAACCAGCTGAGCACATCATACCTCTGGGCCTTCACAGCTGCTGTCCTTCAGGCCGAATGCTCTTCACCAACACATCTGCAAGATTGCTTTCCTTTGGGGTTCACTCAAGAGAGGGACGATGGAGCAGTGACAGAGAGCCAGTCTCCTGAGCTCCATTCTCAGTAGCACATGTGTGTACATACATGCAGGCTAGAGTGCTCCTGTGCGCACACACGGTAATCAGAGGGATGTTCTCTGACCACTGTACATAAATTGCATCTATGCCACTGAACTTAACTTTATTGTTATTATTATTATTAATTAGCATTTACAATTACCTGACACACCGCAGACTTACATAGGTATTTCTTGCATATGAGCCTCCACCTCACTGCTCTAGACCACACTCTGGGGGATGGGACCTCTGCTGTAAATACTCTTGTGGCTGTAGATAAGTACTCATTGAATAGATGAATAAATGAACCCTCTTCCTATTGAAAGTCTTTTAACTATTCTGTCATTGACTGGGTGATAGCTTATTATTTATGAATATCTATAATATAAACCTTAGTGTAAGTTCCATATAGTTACACATTTTACACCCAACAAGCTTCTTTGTTGACCTTCTGCTGGGATGTACTGCTTACGGATATTTTGTTTCGTGTCCCAGAGATGAAATTAGATCTACAATAACTAAGACTGCAAAGTCGGTAGATGATTCCATTAGTTGAAATTAGTGCTACACTGGAATATGTGTTTAAGAAATGTGAATTTTATTTAAATCTTCTGCTTCTCTTATATGAAGAGTAGGAAAGTTCAGAAACTAGAGGTGGCCAGATTCAGTTTACCACTGGATCATTCCAGGTTCTTGCATGCTTCTTGACAGCCAGAGCAATCAGAGACTGCAGTCAGACTGGTTCAAATCCAGGTTCTGTCAAGTTAGCTTTGTGTCCTTGGGTAAGTTGCTTAGCTTCTTCAAGTCTCTGTTTCTTTGTCTGGGTTGATCATTCATTAGGTTCCTGTCTTGTGAGGTTGTCCTGAGGACTTAATGAGCTAATGAACATAAGACACCTATGGGACAGTACATAGAAAGCACATGTGAAGTAGGAGCCAGCACTCCATCCCCTGCGGCTGACATAGCTTAGCAATTTATTGTCTCTGTTCCGGGTACCTTGTGGGGATTACTGCAGAGTACTCTGTGTCCAGCAGGTGCAGCCACCACACCTAAACACAGTGCCTTATGCCTGCTCTTTCCCTTCCCCCTCCCTTCCATGGATTCTGCCTCTCCTCCTCTTCCTTCCCTTCTTCTCTCCACGCTGCAGTCTTTAGTGTCCTGCAGAATGTCTCGCAGACTCTTTCATGAATCAGGAACCCCGAAGGATCGTCTCACCTTTAGGCAAGTTCAGCAATTCTCTCTCTGCGGGTTCTTTGTGTACAGTTTATGCAACAGTCCAAGCAAGAGCAGTTTCTTGCCCAAATGACTAACCAACTCCGTAAGGAGCCTCTTCAATGCCCATCTTCTTCTTGAAGTAGATTGGTGCTGCCAGGAGCAGGCTTGTCTCAATGTCATGAAAAGCCCTAAGTTATTAAAACATCTTAAATGCCATATTCTGTAGTCTTTGAAAGATATGAAGAATGCCTATCTAACTGAAATATATCTCTATATATCTAGAAAAATCTAACTAACATGACTACAAGCTTGACTATTATTGATGATTATCCATTAACAACCTATATTTCCTAATTATACATTATATTTTTAAATGAACTACACAATCACAATACCTCAATCAAGAGCAGAAACATATATACATATAACAAAATTGACCTTAAAATCCATACCAATGCAAATTATTCACATCTATATTATATCCCCTTTTAAATATAAAAGAACTGTCTGTCTCCTGCGGGGGCTACATGGCATCTCACTGACTGTCTTCTTTCTCCCAGCATTCAGTTTAGTTTTCCCCACCTAGCTCTATTCTGCCCTGTCACAGGTAAAAGCAGCTTCTCTACTCATTAACCAATTAGAGCAACAGATATACAGAAGGACATCCCACATGATATCCTTTTTTCTGTCTAAATAAAAAGGAAGGTTTTAACTTTAACAAAGTTAAAATATAATCAAGCAAGAATTACAGTTACAATATTTATATCTACTTTATCTTATTTTATTGATTTTTATTGAGCTCTACATTTTTCTCTGCTCCCCTTCCTGCCTGTCCCCTTCCCTTCAACCCTCTCCCAAGATCCCCATACTCCCAATTTACTCAGAAGATCTTGTCTTTTTTCTACTACCCATGTAGATTAAATCTATGTATGTCTCTCTTAGGGTGCTCTGTGTTGTCTAGGTTCTCTGGGATTGTGATTTGTGGGCTGGTTTTCTTTGCTTTATGTTTAAAAACCACTTATTAGTGAGTACGTGTGATAATCGTCTTCCTGGGTCTGGATTACCTCATTCAAAATGATGTTTTCTAGCTATATAAATTTGCCTGCAAAATTCAAGATGTCGTTATTTTTTTCTGCTGTGTAGTACTCCATTGTGTAAATGTACCACATTTTCCTTATCAATTTTTCAGTCGATGAACATTTAGGCTGTTTCCAGGATCTGGCTATGGACAAACAATGCTACTATGAACATAGTTGAAAACATGGCCTTGTGGCACGATTGAGCATCCTTTGGATATATACCCAAAAGTTGTATTACTGGCTCTTGAGGAAGTTTGCTTCCTTATTTTCTGAGAAATCTCCACACTGACATCCAAAAAGGTTGTACCAGCCTGCATTCCCACCAGCAATGCAGAAGTGTTTCCTTTACCCCACAATCTCTCCAGCATAAGTTGTCATCAGTGATGTTGATCTTGGCCATTCTTACAGGTGTAAGATGGAATCTCAGAGTTGTTTTGATTTTCATTTCTCTGATGACTAAGGATGTTGAACATTTCCTTAAGTGTCTTTTAGCCGTTTTAGATTCCTTTGTTGAGAGGTCTGTGTTTAGGTCTGTACTCCATTTTTTTTATTAGATTATGTGTTTTTTTGGTGACCAATTTCTTGAGTTCTTTGTGTATTTTGTAGATCAGACCTCTCTCTGATGTGGGGTTAGTGAAGATATTTTTCCATTCTGTAGGCTGTCATTTTGTCTTTTTAACAGTGTCCTTTGCTTTATAGAAGCTTTTCAGTTTCAGGAGGTCCCGTTTATTGTTACTCTCAGTGTCTGTGCTACTGGGGTATATTTAGAAAGTGGTCTCCTGAGCCAATGTGTTCAAGCGTATTTCCTACTTTCTCTTCTATAAGGTTCAGTGTGGCTGGCTTTATGTTGAGGTCTTTGATCCATTTGGACTTGAGATTTGTGCATGGTGATAGATATGGGTCTATTTTCATTCTTCTACATGTTTGTATCCAGTTATGCTAGCACCATTTTTTACATATGCTTTCTTTTTTCTATCTGATATTTTTGTTTCTTTGTCAAAAATCAGGTGTTGGAAGGTGTGTGGATTAATATCCGGGTGTTCGATTCAGTTCCATTGGTCCTCTTGTATGATTTTATGCCAATACTAGGCTGGTTTTCAGTATTGTAGCTCTGTAGTAGATTTGAAGTCAGGGATTGTGATGCCTCCAGAAGTTCTTTTATTGTACAGGATTGTTTTGGCTATCCTGGGTTTTTTGCTTTTTTTGTATGAAATTGAGTACCATTCTTTTGAGGTCTGTGAAGAATTTTGCTAGGATTTTGATGGGCATTGCATTGAATCTGTAGATTGTTTTTGGTATGATTGCCATTTTTAGTATATAATCATAGTGTTGGAGTGACTTTTGAAACCATCATTGTATTAAGTGTGTAAACTGTAATGTATATAATTACTGAATTACCATTTGCATTAGGATGGACAATATACATTTCCGTGCATTCCGAATAATGGTTGGATAGTTTCATAAACACAGGTACTTTGATTTGTTTTTTTCACTCGTACCTGCATATTTTAAGACATACAAGATACTATTTAATTCACAATATAACACATCCAGAGAAGTTCTTTAGTGGAGCAGTTTATAATACCAATAAAGACTGCTATTTAGCCCTGTCCTTTACAGCTAACTGTCAAAAGGCAAGTCGATGCCTCAACATTGCTCTCATCTGAAGAAGATTGCCTGAGAG
This sequence comes from Microtus oregoni, assembly GCF_018167655.1. Lineage (NCBI taxonomy): Eukaryota > Metazoa > Chordata > Mammalia > Rodentia > Cricetidae > Microtus > Microtus oregoni. The sequence goes on from NW_024543085.1 coordinate 956,567, forward strand.
GTTTCAAAACTACAAAATCTGTGCTCTGTCACTAAGATCCAATAAACCTCATTGTTTTATTGGGGTAAATATATCATTTTTTAGTTCTTTTTTTTAAATTTTTTATAAATTTATTTATTTATTATGTATACAACATTCTGCCTCTACCCGCATGCCAGAGGAGGGCGCCATATGTCAGTACAGATGGTTGTGAGCCACCATGTGGTTGCTGGGAATTGAACTCAGGACCTCTGGAAGAGCAGCCAGTGCTCTTAACCTCTGAGCCATCTCTCCAGCCCTAGTTCTTTTTTGAACAGATTAAATTAATGAAATTTAAAAACATGATGCCACTGGTGCCTGCTTTCCTTCCATCCTCCTTGGGAAGCTGATCCTCTGGCTGGATCCTTAGCCTGACTCTATTTGAGAGGAGATAAAAGAGCTTTTGTTTTTCTGTTTTCTGTATAGTTGGGCTGACTGTCCTGTCTCAGTGAGATTAGGTAGCCTCGGAAGAAGGGCGATGAACTGATGGTCACCATACAACAGGGCTGTTTTAATTCTTTCTAAATGATAGTTTGTCTCGTTGATGCCTCTCTTTTATGATTGTGTCTGGCTCATTTGTTTAGGGCATGCCAGCAGCACGTAGGGTAGATAATCAGGGGTTTGGGTTTCTAATAAGGTTGGAGGGACTTGTAAGCCCTTCCCTAGACTTATGTCTTTCAGATACTAGAAAAAAAGCCTAGGATGATTTTGTTGTATGTTTTGTGTTTTTTGTTTCATGGAATATGTACCAAGTACCAAAATATCTTATCCCAAATAAATTCAAAATTCTACACCCAGTATTTACTCCCAGAGTTTCTTAAAAGCAAAATTTTCCCAAGGGGTTGTTGTCCTTCAACAGCTGGGCAAAGCTATGGCCGCAGCTATCAGTTCTGCTATACATAGCTTCTAGATCTGCGCGTCTCCAGCCTGAGCTTCCCACGCCATATTGAACTGCTTTTTTTCTTGAGATAGGACTTTTGTTATCTCACTAGAGAGAGTGAAGCAATGCTTTTAAAGGAGCAAACAAGGCAGTGGTATTTATTAACCACATTCTCTCAGCATACTTTCTCTCTTGACTTTCAGGGATTTCTTGCCTGCTGCTTCTCAAAGAAGGGGAGGCCACCATGCATGGACTTCTTTGGTTCACTTTCCCGGCCATCTTTGCACTTCTGGGTTCTTAGCTATGACACCTGGTCAGCCCTGTAATAAAGGTTTCTACTGCTTGCTAAAACTCACTTAACTTGTGCTCTGAAATCCCTGACTTCCCCAGCTGTCTTCCCTACACTCATGTTTTGTCTTATCCTTTCTTTCTCTTCTGAATTCCCATGTATGGGAAACAACAAAGAAATTAAGACCAGAAACCCACTAAGATAGCAAATTTTTCCTTAACTCAGAATCTTCTCTTACTGGGCTAATTTCTTAACAAATAGACATGCTTTTGTTTGTTGTTTGTTTTTTCAAAATGGGATTTCTTTGTATAGCTCTGCCTGTCCTGAAACTTGTTCTGCAGGCCATGCTGGCCTCAAACTCAAAAATCTGCCTGTCTCTGCCTCCTGAGTGCTGGAATTAAAAGCCTGTGCCACTGCTGCCTGGCTTCCATCAAGTTCTTAAGAATTTTTACTTGAGTTAGTCTATTCACTGGTTTCTGTTCGCTCTTTAATCCACCCCTACTTGATTTCCGTCACCCTTGACCTCTCTCCTAAAGTAGTTTAGAACACTCATTTGCTCTCAGCAGTCACCTCTCAGCTCTACTTCCCTCCTTTGAGCATTTGTCCACCAGAAAAACGTCTTGTTTACTATGTTTAGTTTTAGTTCTTTATCTTAGTCATTCTTTGTAGTATAACAGTTTTCTCCGAGCCAGAGCTCCTTAAGCAGGTAGTAGTTTCACAATAGCTCTAGGAAGTCCCTGAAACTGATCAGATTCACTAGGTCCCTCCCTCCTTTCCATAAAAGCTGAGAATCCCCTTCTTATGGAAGCTGAACTGCCAAGATAACTCTAAGGCCAGCCCAGCTGCCTGGGATGAGCAGAAACCAGCCGAGCTGCCGGGAGAAGGTTTAGACCAACTGAGACACTTGGAAGGACACTCTTCAATGTGTTGATCTACTGCAGGCTGTGGAGTACGTTCCAGGTTCCCAGCTTTGTGAGCTGTGGTGGGCTTTGGTGTTATAGCTGTCTTTGAGTCATTCATGCTCCTGTAAGTACCTCCCCCATATTCCTATAAGTGACCTCAGTAACCCTCATTGGTTCACCAAGTTGTAATCTGGCGGTCTCTGTACTGTCTGTCATGGTTTCCCTACCTGGGATGAGTAGACATGTGTGTTGCATCTCCCCGGGAAAAGTTCTGCTGAACAACATCCTTGTACCTGTTTTCTGTCTCTTCTAATTTCGCTCCTTTATCCATCCCTTAGAAGTTAAGTTCCTAGGTATTCATTTTTCTTTTCTCCTCTTCCTCCCTCTCACTCTAGGCTAGCTTACACACTTCTGGACTTTTGACTTTCTTCTGTCTCCAACAGATCATAGTAATTCTCCTGAGAGACTTCTCAAAATTCAACATATTTGATAATCAGTTGGCATGAAATCTTTCTGTGGACTTTGGTTCAAATTCCTTTACCCATTCTCTTGTCTCTCTCAGAACTTTGTATGATTTCAGATGCCCAGAAATGAAGTGTGACCCTCTTCTTTCTTATTTCCTCTTAGTTATACCTCCTGAGAAGCTTCTGTATGCCCTCTGTCCTTCATTCCCCTGTTGTAGACTAGAATAAAGTTGTAAGATTGCAGCCAGGCTTTCCTTCCTTGGTCACCCTGCCAAAAGGTCTGATCCCACCACTTAGAGGATTAGCGACCTTCAATTTCCCATGGCCTCAAGAAATGCTCCAGTCAAAATTCCTTAGTTAGCATATGATCCCTTTCATCATATGGCCAAGCCTAGTTTTCTAATTACCTCTGGTCTCCCATCCACATAGAGTTACGTACTCGAGAATGTTCCCCATTGTGCCTTCACAGCTCACCTCGAGGTTCTCCTCTTCCCAGGAATGCTCATTTTCTTGCCTCTGTTTCTCTGTCCAGTAAAGCTCTACTCTCTCTTTGATTGGCACCCCAATGTCACCTGTTTCTGCCCTCCTATTTCATCGCCACAACCCCGCTCTACTCCCCACCTCCAAAATATCAACAATCGGCAGAGCTTTGGTCTTCGCATAGGCTTTTATGAATGCGTTCTCTCAAGACTTTGTCCCATTGTACAGTGACTGAAATGCCTCGCTTAGTGAACAAAGAGCACCTACAGAGCACATCACTTTGTCTACTGTGAAGGCATGCTTCCAGAAGTTTCAACTCTGTCCTCAAGATGAAAGAGAAAGCACTGACTAGATAGTGGCCACAGGTGGAACCGGGACTTTGCAGTGTCCTCTCCTACCCATCTTGCCTGTGTATTAGCAGCAAATGAAGAGCGTGGGCTCTTCACTCATGCCTTTCTCTGTTATCATTGCCCCCCACCCCCCAAGGGCTTGAACCGCAGCCCTGAAATGTGGGTTCTAAGTAAATGCTAAGTAACTGGTCAATCCTTTAAGCCTCGATAGGTTGTATTTTTAGTTATTTTCAGCAGTTGACTTATTTTTAGATGTCAAATTGTGCCTTTGTTTTGGATAGCCAAGTGTGATATTTACTAAGCCCTTGTAACTTCACCATGACATTCCCCTAACAGTAGATACCATCTGCATAGACAGTTGAAAAACTGCAATTGCTAGAGAGGATTATATTAAGTTAGTAACAAAAAGTCTTAATTTGTGGGAAAGTAAATCTGAGAGAGCAAGGAATTAAAAGGCAAAGACTGAGCACAGTGATGAATGGTACTCGCTCACCACAGGGGAATGCCAATATATGTGTAACATCTCACACCCTGGAATTTGATATAATTATTAACTCCATTTATTTAGAACAGAGAGAATCAGAAAAAGGTAACCAAAGTTGCCTAGCAAATATGCTTTATAAAATAATAAAACAAAATAAAAAGCCTCTGAGTCCTAAGAATCGTTGTGTCCTCTGTTTGTGGTTTCTTTGTTACCAAGAATTTATGGGACAGTAGGAAAACATAACACAGTTTCCATCAGCTGAGCAGGCTTGAAGGTGGTCTGGGGAATTGTGGGGGAAGAGAATATCAGAGGCAGCTCTTAGCTTGGTATATCGAGGCATATCTGTGTCCACAGCACTCAAATAAGCTGAAGCAGGAAGACATGGAGTTGAAGGCCAGCCTGGTTTATACTGAGTTCCAGGTCAGGCTTGATTACACAGAGAAATCCTGCCTCCAATCCAAACAAGACAAAAAAGAAGAGTGCTCTCTCTCTCTCTCTTCCTCGCCCCTCCCTCTTTTCCTCCCTCCCTCCTTTCCTCCTTCTCTCTCTTTCCTTCTTTCTACACCTTTACTGTAGAGAAGACTTTAACACAGGCGAACCCCTGGGATCTAAATTGGAATGCTGACCAGAGTGAACTTGTCTCACAGCCTCCACATTCTTTTATAGAGTTTTTTAAAAAAGTTTATTATATGTGTATACCTGTTTTGTCTACGTGAATGTCTGTTCACCATGTGTGTGCAGTGAGTGCCCTCAGACGCCAGAAAGGATATCAGATTCACTAGAATTGCAGTCACAGATGGTTGTGAACTGCCATGCAGGCGCTGGGAAATCTAACCTGAGTCCTCTGGAAGAGCAGCCAGCACTCATAAACATCGAACCATCTCTCTAGCTCTAGAGCTCCAATTCTGAGTTATTTTGTGACCAAATAACTGACAAAAGCAAGGTAGAGGAAGAAGGGTTTACTGTGGTTCACAATGCCACAGTCCATGGTTATGCACTGGCCTCAGGACAGCAAAGGATCAGAGATGAGGTGGCAGGAATTTGATAACATCGTGATGAATCCAGAAGCAGAGGGTAATGCTGTGTCATCCAGCTTTCTCTGTTCTCTTTTTTTTATTAGGTCCTGGACTCCAGTCCTTGGGAATGGTGTTTCTCATATTCAGGGCAGTCCTTTCTCCATTACAGACACACCCCAAGGAGTGCCTCATTCATGTTCTAGGTATTTCTTAACCCAATCAGGTGGATGACAGAGATTAATCATCACGGTAATTATATTAAATAATTTTTTAAAAAGAGCTTTTTATATTTTTTAAAGATTTTTATTTATTATGTATACAGTATTCTGTCTGCATATATGCCTACTCGCCAGAAGAGGGTACCAGTTCTCATTACAGATGGTTGTGAGCCACCATGTGGTTGCTGGGAATTGAACTCAGGACCTCAGAAAGAGCGGTCAGTGCTCTTAACCTCTGAGCCATCTCTCCAGCCCTATATTAAATAATTTTACTTTAAAAAATGTGACAAGCTCATTAATTGCATACTGGCCATCTGCTCATTTCAAGAGTATTAAGCAGGTGGGGGAGATGCTGGTAGCGCAGTTGAGAGGGTTGGTAGCCATCCTTGCTCTCACCGTGGTGCTCACCCTTCCTGATGCTGCAGCCCTTCCTTAACACAGTTCCTCATGCTGCGCTGACCCCAACCATGGAAATTAGTTTTGTTGCTATTTCAGAACTGTAATTTTGCTACTTTTCTGAATCATAATATAAATATCTCTGTTTCTAGTGGTATTAGGCAACCCCCATAAGGATCGCTGTTCTACATGCACCTTACAAACATTCCTTCTGTTGTCAGGGACAAAAGGGGGTGAAGAAATCCTAGGCACGACTAAGTTAGTGAAGTGATTTGGGGTTTTCTGAGAAAACCCGAAATGTAGACCTGAGAGCAGCTTCCCGTGCAATCCTAGAAACAATGCTTCAGGCTATGAAGGAAAACTCAGCCCCACCCAGTGCGATGAATTCAGGCAGTTTATATTGAGGTAGTTTAGGCTAAACTAGAAGCATCTTTGAAATGAATCCGTAATTGGTTATAGAGGATGGGATGTTTACAAACGTGGAGAAGATATATTTTGGCTGTGAATTTTGATTAACCACACCCTTCCAGTGGACGTCAGGGTGTCTGCACTTTTCTGCTGTAGGAATCTCAGGAAGAACATGAATAGCTGCTGCTGCTGAAGAGGCTTGGAAGCCAAGTTGATTTTTGTATTTTGTTTTGCTCTGTGACGAATTGTCATGAATAAATAAAAAGTAAGCCTGCAGGAAATCCATGGGAGGGCTGCATTCTGTTACTACCTTAGGCATATCTCCATCCTGGGAGACCATTGTGTAAAGCATCCCAGGTATACGTAGGAGTGGGCACCTGTGACGAAAACCCTGGAGTTATTTAAGAAAGTAACTTCAATGAAATGGAAAGAAAGAGTTAAGAAAATGGTTCAAGCTGTCATTCTGCCCTTACTGGCCCAATCATTAGAAGTTGTTTTAGTTTCTCTGGACCTTATTCTTTCTCTATAAAAGGGATATAATAAGCCAAGCGCAGTAACACACACTTTTAATCTCAGAACGCAGGCAGCAGAAGCAGGTGGGTCTCCGTGAGTTTGAGGTCAGTCTGGTCTATGTAGTGAGTTCCAGGCCCTCCAGGTTACACAGTGAGACCCTGTTAACAAAGGAAAAGGAAGCAAAGCCCAGGAGAATGGCACTGATTTCATATTTGAGAAAGGCTCTTAACACTTATCACCGCCAGAACTGTCTAAGAGCTGGGCAAACACAGACTACCAGCAACATCCAGAATTTCAGGTTGGGAACACCGAAGTGAAGCCCGAGAATTCCCAAGTCAGGTAAAATCCTGTTGAGTGTAGGGCTGAGATCGCTGGTATTAGGAGCAGAATTTGGAGGCAGGCACTGCTGCTATTATTTTTGTGTGGGCTGGGAAAAGTGAGGAAAATACTTGTGCCCGAGGGTGAGGATCTGAGTTCTGAGTCAGTCTGGGGAGCATGTGCCCACAACTCTACTACCAGGAGATGGAGACATGAGGAATCTGGGAGCTCACTGGTCAGGCAATCTAAGCCATTGGTGGGACCTGGAGTCAGTGAGAGACCTTGCTTCAAAACATAACGTGGAGAGTGAAGAAAGGGGAAAACACCCAGTGTCAACCTCTGACCTCCATATGTGCACGCACACACCCATTTAGTCATGAACACACACAAACCCTATAAATACCACACACACACACACACACACACACACACACACACACACACTCACGTAGAAAACTAGCACTGTTATCGGCATAATAGTGATTCTTCAGGAAAGAGTTTTGTTTTTCCACATTCTATTAGAGAAATCAAGGGTGCTGGTGATCATCTTTGAGGTAAAGTAAAAATTCTGTTCCCAAGAAAAAGTATAACAGGAATCTTTAAAGAAATTTATTTTGGGCTGGAGGTATGACTTGGTAGTTAAAAGCACTGTTTGTTATTACTGGGGGGCCTGAGTTCAAATTCCAGCACCTTACGTGTTTGTTCACAATCATCTGAAACTCCACTTTAATCTGTGAAATACTAAGAACTTATGCACACTTTGAGCTTATTCAATTATTTATAAACTATCAATTTGCTGCTTAACAGCATTGGACAGGAAGTAGAAGAACAGAAATTACCAAGAGTGGCTCATTGAACACAGGAAGTCCTGGAAATCTTACAAGACAGTCAGTTCCTTTAAGATGTCTAGCCTAGTTAAAGCATCTTAGGTTAATAAATATCTAAATTCAGCTACTTTTATTTTGCATATCCCTGGCATCCTAGGCCACTCTTGCTTTAAAACTTTTGATGTTTCAAGGAACACAAATCTCAACCCTGGGGATGTGTATCACCAGCTTTGTATCAAAACTTTTCAGTGGAATCTTTTTTCAAACCTCAAGTTACATATTTTTTAAATGGAAAAAAATGTAAGTGAACATGGGAACACAACAATTTTATCATTTTTATTACCAGAAAGTTCTAGTAGCAGAAATCTGTCATTGGCAAAGATGTAAATATTGTTCAGCATTTAACTATGTACTGAGAGTAATTTCAAATTACTTATATATTATTGTCACAGATATGAGAGATTGTAGACATTCATCTTTTAGTATGGAAGTATTATCTCTCTGTTTTGTTTTGTCTTGAAATTAGGTCTCACTCTGTCACGACACAAGATGTTCAGACCACAGCACAGAGATCCTGAGTTTTGAGCACTGTTTTGGGAGGGTGACATCTCACTGGTTCTCTAGCTCTCTCCCTCTTGGTCATTCTTCTTGACAAGATGTCCTCTGTCACACAGAAACTCTCCCTTGTGAAGTCCTTTTCCACAGCTGGCTTTCATCATTTCTTGATAAATATTTCAGTTTTTCCCACTTTATTTTACCGTTACAATAATCCCTGCCCAATCAAGTCATCCTGCAGGTGTTTGCAGTGCTGGCTGACAGCTGGCTGACAGTGTACGGGAAGGGCCTTCTGCAGTTTGTTCTTCTCTTCTTACTGGGTGTTTTATGTGACTTGGCCTCAATTATAATTGGAAGTTTGAATTAAGTTAGCTTTTTGTTTGTTTGTTTGTTTGTTTGTTTGTTTGTTTTTTGAGACATGGTTTCTCTGTGTAGCCTTGGTTATCCTGAATCTCATAGAGATCCTTCTGCCTCCACCTCCCAAATGCTGGAATTAAAGACATGCACCACCATGGTCTTGCAGGATTACGTTTACTTAATTATTCTAAAATTTAGAGTTCAGAACATCTGATGATTGTTTTCCTTGTTCTGTAGAGATGTGTGTACAAATGAAAGACTAACCTTAAAACCTGTGAGTTTCTTTGTCACTTGTATAATAGTTACTGTACTGAATTGTTAAGTGAAAGTCAGACACTTGGCACAGAAAGACAAATAGTGTGATCTAAAATGCTCACAAGTGAGAGTAGCTAAGGTTCGTTTTCTGTTTACTAGATGGTGGGCATATAAAAAAGTTTAATTTTTGTATATGTGTGCATATGGAGGTCAGAGTTTGACATCAGCTTCTTCTACTTTTGATTTCCACATTATTATTATTTTTTATTAATACTATTATTTGCATATGTGTCTAAGAGTATGGGTATGTATGTACCACCATGCATGTGGGAAGGTCAGAGGACAACATGCAAGGGTTGGGTCTCTGTCTACTCCATGAGTTCAGGGACTGGATTAAAGTCAGTCATCAGGCCGGGCGGTGGTGGCGCACGCCTTTAATCCCAGCACTCGGGAGGCAGAGGCAGGCGGATCTCTGTGAGTTCGAGACCAGCCTGGTCTACAAGAGCTAGTTCCAGGACAGGCTCCAAAACCACAGAGAAACCCTGTCTCGAAAAACAAAAAACAAAAAAAAATAAAATAAAATAAAAAAATAAAGTCAGTCATCAGGCCTGGTGGAAAATGCCTTACCCACCCAGCAAACTCACAGCCCACTCCTCCTTATTTTTTGAAGCAGGATTTCTCACTAAACCTGGAGTTGACTTATTAGCTAGTCTAGGCCAGTGCACTCCAGGGTTCTTTCTGTGTAGTAGGAATAATAAAAACACAGAGACAGATATTGGTGTTCAACCTGAAGATCAGAAAAGCAAAGCAACCAAACATTAGAGAGACCTTTTACCTCTACCTAATCTTTAGACTAAAAGGGTGAGATCCTGTCTTTACAGATCCTCCAACTTCACACTCCACAGTTCTTGTTTCTTTTGCTTTATACTCCTCTCTCCACCCAGCCATATCTATCCTGTCTCTACCTCCCTAGTGCTAGGATTAAAAGTATGTGACTTCCAAACACTGGGATTAAAGATGTGAACCACCACCACCTGGATCTGTTTCTAGATCCATCTTTCACAGAGTTGAGAGGGATTAAAGGTGTGTGCCACCACTCCCTAGTCCATATGGATGACTGGTGTGGCTGCTTTGCCCTCTTCTTTTCAGGAAAGCTTTATTTATTAAAACACACATAATATGCCACCATATTTCTGTCTCTGCATACTTCTGTGTCTATCTTTTATGTTGATGTAATCAATCCAAACTCAGATCCTCATGTTTCCATGTCAGCTGTCTCTCCAACCCACATAACTGAATTCTTTCTGTGCATTAACTTCCTGATTTCTATATCAGCCATAGGTTCCAGAGAGATTATAGAATTTGCCTTGGTCAGCTCAGAAGTGGTGATTCTTGAGTCTTACTTCTTTGTCATGACCCATTCTGCCTGTCCGTCTTTATATTTGGGCTTGATTAATACTACCGTATTCTCTTATTTTAAGATGCTACCTGGGGGTCTCATTTAATAATACTTCAGTACAAAATGAATTATTACCAACTATATGAACATATACATAAATACTCTGGGAGGGCTAGGAAGATGGCTCAATTGGTAAAGTGCTTGTTTCATAAACATGAGGACCCAAGGATCCTTTTAAGCACCCACATAAAAAGCATGGTAATGTGTACCTGTAATCCCATGATAGAGAGACAGGAGGATCCTTGGGGCTTGTTGGCCAACTAGTCTTGATGAGTGGGAAACTCTGGTCTCAGTGAGAGACCCTACTTCAGAACAACTAAGTGGACATTGATGAGGAAGACACTAACCTTTTACTTCTGCCTTCCACAAGCACATGCACAGAAATGTACACACCACAAATATGCACATAAAAATATTTTAAAAGTAGTATATTTAGTCTCTTGGCATCAAGCCATTTTTTATAATCGAGGACATGTATAAGTTAAGCTTTTTCAATCAATATTCTTAGACATGTTGAAGTATTATATATAAATAAGTATACATATATATTTAACATATTAAATACTGTACAGTTAAGTGTATTCATATATATTAAACACAAAAAAATCTAAAGCCCATTTCATTCATTTAATCCACCTTTTGTCTTTGTTCTTGACACTATCCCCTAAACAATACTGTATCACAACTACTCACTTGTATAGCATTTACGGTTATATTGTTATAAGTAACTTAGAGATGATTAGGAGTATGTCAAGGGTGTGAAGGGATAGTATGCAAATATGACATCATTTTGAATATAGTGCTTGAGCATTCACAGACGCACTCCCCACTGAGTGCTACACTAGGGGTGGGGTGGGGGAGTGTGGCCCAGACACTCACATCTTTGGCTGTTACAGAAATGGTTTTAAAACTCAATGAATTTTAGAGAGTAGACTCTGGATGCTTCCGTCTTTCATAGTCTATTATAGTTTGAATGTCTGAACCCTCAAACATTTATGTTAAGGTTTGACTGACTTTCAAAACAGTCGATTTTTTTTTCACCACCGTGTATCAGAGACGTGCAGGAAGCCTTATGCACAAGCCAAGAACAAGGCACGTGGGTGTGAGGCACACGAGTTTCCAGCTTACTCTAGAGTGTCAAGTGTGTTCTTGTCATGATGGTCCGTGCCGAGTCTGAGTATGGTTGTAATAGTTTAAACTATAACACAAACTACTCATTTTTGTAAACATGCGTATTACTGTGTGCCCAGGGAATGCTGGGCATATAAAAAGGCTTAGCCCTGGTAATAAGAGATCAGTCTCGGTATTAGCGACCTTTCTTGTCCCTGCCACCGAACGCCTGACAGAAACAAGTTAAGGAAAGAGGACTTTTTTTGGCTCATGTAAATTTCAACAATGGGTTGAGTGAGGCTCAGTCAGGGAAGTGTTGTGACGGTTTGAGGTTGATCCCCAGCACCTACAAAAAAAAGTAGGCAAACATAGCAATCAACCCAGTACTGGGGAGAAAGAAGCAGGAGGATGACTGGGGCTTGCTGCATCAAATCCAGAAGAACCAGTGAGCTCCAGATTCAGGGGGCCAAGACATGAGTATTATGAGCTCAAGGCTAATCTAGGAAAATTAGGATGCCTCTGACTCAAACGAACAAGAATTCCAAGACAAAACAATAAACCACAGTAAAACCCAAAACTACAGAGAGCAATACAGGTAACGACCAAAGCCAAACCAGCCAAGAAAAGAAAAACAAAAGGCTGGTGGCACAGGTTAGCGGTGGAGTGCTGGTGCATCATTCAGTCCCCTACATTGCAAAGAGAGGATCTCACGTTCTATTATTCTAACACCAATCCAGGAGAGAAGGACAGCCCACTTCCCTGGTAGACTGATCAGAAACAAGCAACTGAACCTTGGGCAGCTGAGGATAGGGAACCTGAAATGACCCTATCCTAGAGCAATACTGACGAATATCTTGCATATCACCATAGAACCTTCATCTGGTGATGGATGGAGATAGAGACAGAGACCCACACTGGAGCACTGGACTGAGCTCCCAAGGTCCCAATGAGGAGCAGAAGGAGGGAGAACATGAGCAAAGAAGTCGGGACCACGAGGGGTGCACCCACCCACTGAGACAGTGGGGCTGATCTATTGGGAGCTCACCAAGGCCAGCTGGACTGTGACTGAAAAAGCATGGGATAAAACCGGACTCTCTGAACATGGCGAACAATGAGGGCTGATGAGAAGCCAAGGGCAATGGCACGGGGTTTTGATCCTACTTAATGTGCTGGCTTTATGGGAGCCTAGCCAGTTTGGATGTTCACCTTCCTAGAGATGAACTTTATTTCTAGGCTTCCAACTTAGATCTCTGTGCAGTTCAGACACCTGTGTCAACAGGCAGACGAGCTGCCAGTGGTTCCAGCCCTCCGGTTAGAATCAACTCCTCTGGAACCAGAGTAGTTGAGAAGACACAGATGACCAATCAGCTTCTGCCCAAAGCAAATTCATTGGTTTTATTTTTGTTTTGTTTTGGAGTTTGGGATACGAGGAATGGAACCTAGGGTCTTGTGTATATGCTGAACATGGGCTCTGACACGGAGCCACATGGCCCACAAGCCCACCTCCACCCAGAGTAGGTAATTAGATTGTGGAAGGTTTAACTCAGCCAGTGTCCTTTGACTACTGTCTTTTATTGAATAGGGTTATTATTTTCTGCAATTAAATAATTTGTCCTCATTTAATGCTGAGTACGTATTTTCCTATATTACCTTCTAGAGTTTGTACGTATTTAAAACACTCATCTCTTAATTTAGATGGACTTTTACTTTTGATAATAGGTTTTAAATATTGGGTAAATACAAATAAAATATAACAGATAGAGTTTCAATAAAAAAAATAAAGCCCAGAGAATAAGGGGCTGGAGAAATGGATCAATGGTTTAGAGCACTTGTTCTGCTTCCTAAGGTTCTGGGTTCAGTTCCCTGCACCTGTGTAATTTCTCACAACCATCTGCACAGTTTCAAGGGATCTGATACCCTTTTCTGGTTGCCAAGAACACCAGGCACACACAACATGGTGTAAAGACATATATGCAGGCAAAACATCTATCCACATAGAATAAAATTAAAAAGCAATTTTTGGGAAAACAAAGTTTAGGAAATGATAAACTTCAGAAAAGAAGGTTCATTTTCTTAATCAACCCCTTGTATTCTGTTTTACTGATATCGAGTTCAGTTCTACTGAATAAATGTGTGTGTATACACATACGTATGCATCTGTATAAGATATAATACATACTATTTAAGGTAATAAGTGTACGTGTATAAGGTATGTATGCATATATAATAAATAATACATGCTATTTAAGGTAATAAGTGTGCGTTTATACACATATGTATGCATGTATAATAAATACTACATGCTATTTAAGGTGATATGTGTATACATATGTATGCATATATATAATATCTATATAATAAGACCATTTAGGGTAATATGTCAAAAAGAAAGCCATGCAAGGCCTATGGAACTGAGACTGCTCACCCACAGGAATGCCTGATTTGGGTTCTGTGTACAGATTGGGATCAATGAGACAAAGCAGACAAATACACAAAAGCATTCATTTTATCTAGTCACTGTGATCATTAAATCCTTTCCTCTCATAGAGCTTCAAAACTGGCAAAAGAACAAAGCTGCAATGTCACAGTGCTGCTATTTTTAATCAGTCATGTGTTCTAAATACATTAATTGCATAGCAGCTCTTTAAAATGCATGTGCTTGGCTAAGAGACAGTACATTGCTTATTTGAAATACGACTTTTCCTCAAATGCCTGCATTTCATAAAGGCCACTCATATGAAGCTCCTAATTACAGATTGACCACTGATGTAATCGTGACTACGATATGATCCTTTTCACACTACAGGCCATTTTCATGCTTTGGAGGAGGGAGGAAGGGGCTCACGCCTGCCTCCTAAATCAAGTAGTAGAGATTTAGGGTCAAATTGCCAGACTGGAATGAAAATTAAGAGGGAGAGTTTAGGAAAGATGGAGATTAGAAGCAGGTTGCCATATTTAAACTAGAAATTAAACAAAGCAAAATTGCTACCTCAAGATCAGGGATGTATAGTAATTAATATGGTGGGGGAATCGCTGTGTGAAGGACAGACAGATTTTTATCTCCACCTGCTCCCTTCCTGTTGGATGGTCCCATTTGATAAAGCCATGTTTTCCTGAATAGGTTATCCCTGTGTTCAATGACAATAAAGCAGTCTCCCCTAGGTAAACAGGACATAACCCAAACCACTAGCTAAGCTCATGTTTCTTGAGTGATTACCCCAGGAGTGTTGGTTGCAAAGGTAATATACATCCCTTCCTAATTTGGAGAACTCTCATTCTTATTTTCAAGATCTCTCTCTCTCTCTCTCTCTCTCTCTCTCTCTCTCTCTCTCACACACACACACACACACACACACATCTATCTATCTATCTATCTATCTATCTATCTATCTATCTATCTATCTATCTATGTGCATATGCATGTGTTCTCTCTGTCTCTGTTCCTCCCTCCCTATGTTTCTCCTTTTTCCCTATGTTCTTCTCCTTCCTGTGTACATGCCTGTGCCAAAGAGGGTACCGATATCATTGTATGGACTAGAAAATCCTAAAAAGATGAGACCGGAGCTCTAGTTAGGAAGGCAAGAGTTTATGTCGACAGACACAAGAGTAGAGGCTGTATCAAAAAAGGAGGGGACAGCAGATTTCCAGAGATGTTTAGTAAGTAAATCTTGCTTCTCCGGAGTGAGATTTGACTTTAAATTCAGGCAAGGTGTAAGGAAACAAGACTTGAAGCATGCTTTTAGCATTGAGAAGATGAATGATCGTGCATTTTTGAGATAGAAAATTCAGATTTGGAAAGAAGAAACTGAGTTCATTGGCAAACATGGAGAGTTGGGGGACCTGTGGTAGACACTGTGTATGTGTAACATTAGGAGGTAAAATCCTACATGTGTCCGATAGATATTGTTCATTCAGGCCACAAACTGCTGTGCTTATTTGTGCTTCTGAGGGTGAATGAAGACGTTAGCTTTACACTTGCATGTTAGCAACCTGCTTCCTCATGCTAATCTTACCACTGATAAAAATGTTCGTTTTTATTGAGTGTGCATTATGAACATACCTCTTGCATATTTATTGACCATTTTTATTGATGAAAGAAAGTCAATCTTTTGGTATTCTCTGTACTTTTTTTTTTTATTTTGGCTTTGAGCTTTTCATGGACATATATGAGAGTTCTTGGAATACCTTTCTACCCCAGGAAGAGTCTGAAAAGAAAGGAAAGAGAAACAGCAGGAGAGGCGAGGTGTGCCTGAAGTCTAGAGAGACATCAGTTCAGCCATTTAATGGGCATCATGTGAAGATGTGGCTCCTGACCCAGATCAAGTGGAGGAATCTATAACCCCTACCTGAGAGAATGCGGGAAAAGAAGAGTTGCCTCCTAATCAAGGCAATGTGTGCTCTCCAGAGAGTCTGAGGCGGGCTTGTTCATTCTTAGAAGCTGTGGAGACTAGCTTGGGGAGAGTGCCCAGAGCAGCATGGGATGTGGCGGTAGGCCAGTGCATGTTCCTGGAGTAGCAGCCTGTGGCTTTCCCTACCACAGTCTTCCTAATGTCCCAGAATGACATCATCGCTACCTCTCTGTACATTACAATACTCAGACATACAGGATTCAGAACCACAACCACATTCTCAGCAGTGAGACACAGCCTTTAAATTATAACAAAGCTGAAATACTTCAGATTGATTTGACAGCCTCCATGTACTGTATACATTGATGACTTCCAAATAACAGCAAGGGATTGCTTCCTGACTCCAGGTGAGATGACAAATATGCAAATAACGTGATGCAACTTTCTCCTGTATATATTAAAGGCTTGCGACATGATGTTTTTATATACATATGCACAATGAAATGATTATCACAGTCAGGCAAACTAACTTGCCCATCATCTTGTATAGGTTTCTTTCTTTGCTTCCTTCCTTGTTTGTTTCCTTTTCTTTTTTTTTGTCAGAAGTAAGTTTAGACAATGATGGCAATGCTAATAAAGGATTACACTTGTAAATAAGTTCTTTAATGTGATATTTTTTTCATGCCAGTTAGGAATCAGAAACACTGTTCTGAAATGTCACTTGATGTGGCAATCTTTGTGTTGGTTGCCAAGGACTTGGTCAGGATGGGTTTATCCTGGTGTGAGGCCGTGCTCTGGTTTTAGGGCTCCTAGGAAATGATTTAGGTTAGAGATAGCTACACTTCCAGGGATAGATGTGTTAGTGCTGGGGCTCTGATGGTCCCTAATACAGTTATGTTAACTCCATTCCAATCATTTATTCAGTTCCTAGGCAGTCATATGCAACTAATCTTTTATTTAGATGAATTAAAATTCTCCCTTTGTGTCCCATAGGTCACAAAATCCCTGACTCAGTTGCTTTAGTCAAACACTCACCGTACATATGCTGCCTTGAGATTTTGGAGAGCTGCTTGGTGATAACTCAGATGGCTAGAGGGAGTTCTGGAAAATTTCAAATCTAATGCAATTTCAAGATGGTCTGTTCCCCTTTTTGTGGCCAAATGACATTGTAAAACCACTTCCAGGGACCTTAGAGTTCACCCTACATCTCAGCAACAGACCACTAGCATACCAAGGCCCCTCCTCTTGGAGGATGGTGGGAGGGGCTGAAATGTTTAAAGAAATTAGTGCAAGAGCTAAGTTTAAAAAGCCATTAGAGTGGAGTTGAAATGAAAGCCATATTTACTGAACACCACACATGCTTTTAACAAAACCATGTAGCATTGTTTGTTACACAAATATGCAAGCAGTGAGCTTGCTTGTCTAATTTGGAGTGTGAAGAAGCATAGAAAGTGGACAAGGGTGTTTTTCCTAAGGTCTTAGCAAGGAAGTCTGAGGGTGGAAGAGGAGAGCCAGCTCTTCCAGGAACTTCTTTTTTTCTTTTCTTTTCTTTTCTTTCTTTTTTTGAGACAGGATTTTCCTGTATAGCTCTATAGACCAGGCTGGTCTCCAACTCAGAGATCTATCTACTTCTACCTCCTAACTGCTGGGATCAAAGGTGTGTGCCACCACTACCTGGCTTTCCAGGATCTTCTTATTCATTTATTGAAATATTTTTTTTTTCTGTGTAACATCTCTGGCTATCCTGGAACTCACTCTGCAGACCAGGCTGGGCTTGAACTCACGGAGATCCATCTGCCTCTGCCTCCCAAGTGCTAGGATTTAAAGCATGTTCCACCACCACCTGACTTTTCCTGTCATCTTGATTGTGCTCTTTCTGTACTAAAGTGGCAGGAGAAAATGTAATGCATTACAGCAGTAGCCGATCGGTCTGGAAATTGATTGACAGGAAGTCTTTGCAATCACTTGGCAAATCATTCGGAGACAGAGTTACATATTTGGGGCAGGGAGTGAAGTCAGTTCATAGACTTCGTAGTGACAAACTACTTCAGAACAAGTCAAACTTCTGATAAATCTCATCATAGTCTTTAGGGGTTCCAGATTGTTTTAACTAGTAATTGCACATTAACGTACTGTGTTTTGCATGATGGATGAGATCTAAGACCAACTGAAGACACATTACCAGTGAAAGCTGCAGAAATTTTTCTGAATTATGTTGCAAAAAGAAACATTTTAGACGGCAGTAGAGCATCTTGACCCAGGAAGCCTAGACGACGACCGATCCTTCTCTACGATCACACACTTTTGTGGATCAGCCTAATCTTTTGTTCAGTTTCTCTTGCTTGGTAGGAAATAAAGCAAAAATGAAATAATTCCAGCTATTACCAAATATAACAGGGCCAACAACTGATTATTTTCTTAATATTTTATGTTATTGTTTGAAGTACAAGATAAAGTATGTCCACAAATGTTTCAAACTACATACTTATGTCTGCTATTTTCTGGGCAGCTTTCAGAATATTTAGTGCCTTTTTTTGCATTGATTTGATTCTGCTTTGTTTTTAGATAAGGATATACATAAACATCACCATAATGTACACCATAGTGTATTAAGAATTTTACATGAGTAGGAATAAAAGAAAAACAAGCTCAAACAAGAAACAAAAAACCCACCTTGAGGACTGTGTAGGCATTTCTGCTCCTTCTGCTGGCCCCTGATGGACCATCATCTTTGTGGGCCTGGGGATGTAGGTTTATGGTAGAACACTTGCCTCATGCACATGAAAGCATGAATTCAACCCTTAGGAAGCTTTCTCAGCATCACTAAGAGAGCCGGCTCATATGTGCCTCATAGCACATATTCTGTAAGTCTGCTGTAGCATTTGTGTGATTGGTGGCTCTTTAAGCTAGACTCTTTAGAAGTAGACTTTGCCTTAGGTTTAATCTGTAGCATAGTGTGTGACACATAATAGGTACAGAGTACCCACTATTGACTTGTCGTCTTTCCAGTGGTTAGTGAAGAGAAGCTGTGTTTAGTTCCTAGATCATGCTGCAATTCAGAAGCTGCAGGTTCTAGTTTAGTGTTTGGCTTGTTTGGTACCCCTGTTCAAACCAGCATCCCACCCCCGGCTTTTATGCATCATTTTCTTTCGTTTATTAGTCTTCTCAGTTGCTCTGGAGGTAGTTCTAAGTTTTGGTTATATGGAATTGTGTTTTGTTAGCTTAATTTGATGTTAGCAGACTGTCTGGGGGAATTTTAAATTTATATGGAGACAGTTGGAGGGAGCAACATCAGGAAGATAGCAGAATAGGGGTTCCATACCTCCCCCTTTCCCACTGTGAGAAGTGTGAATTCCATCAAGTTCTCATGGACAAGAAAACTGTTGAGAAAACCCCAATCTTGAGAACAAATCTGAGAAACCTGAATGACCCAGACAACTTAAAATCATTTAAAGCAAAGACTCCCACGAAGGGTAAGAAGGATGTCTCAGATCACATAGTCCCCTCTCTGCCTCAACCTCCCACTTCTCTGGTACAGAGAGGTGGGAACCTACAGTTTTTACTTAAAGATAAGCCCATAAGACAGCTACTAACTTCCTTAGCATTTCAAGATGCTACTAGGAAGTGCATTCCAAAGTCATCCCTCTGCCTCAACAAGAAAAAACTGTCAATCACTTGGACACAATGCTGACCTTGAAGATCTGCCTTCTCTTCCCTTGGCAATCCTCTCTCTTTTCCCATCCCCTCTTTCTAGGAGTAATTTAGATAATTGATTAAAACTTTTTACACTAAAGTATTTTTAACTCTTTACCTAATCAAATTTCTTCTCTCTTTTCTTCTCCAGTACTAGCCAAACAATAAAACAGTGAGGCCTCCAGAGTTGGGCAGAAGGAAGGGGAGAACCCAAGGAACACAGAGGCAGCTCTGTGCTCCTGTCAACACTGGTGCTGAGAAACCAGCCAACAGCACAGCCCACCCACAAAGCCATACTCTTCACTTGTAGAAACCCAGATGGAAGGCCTGGAGTCCACCCAGGTGAGGAGACAAGCCTCAACCATGCATTTTTATGTAGCGTAGACTCTGGATTCACCCATTCCAAGCCGTGGTTCTGCCTAAGCTCAGACCCTACTTGGCAGCCTACAGAATGCTAATTGTACTGCATGGTAGAGAATCCAGTCTGTGATCCTGAGTGAATGGCAATAATTACAGTGCCTAGGTACCAATTCTGTCTAACTGGAGTGCAGCCATGGTCTCACTAGAGAGCATAGCCCAGCCATTCATTCCATTTGATGGCAGAGCAAAGGTCAGATCCAGTTAGAGAACTTGATAGTAAGTATTCCCTGTCACAACCAGCTAGCCATCTGGAAACTCAGGCTAAATATAAACAGTATAGACCCCTACTGAATGGATAAAAATCTTCACCAACTCCATATCAGACAAAGGACTGATCTCCAAAATATGTAAAGAACTCAAGAAATTAGACATTAAAATTCTAAATAACCCAATTTAAAGTGGGGTACTGAACTAAACAGAGAATTCTCAACAGAAGAATTTCAAATGGCCAAAAGATACTTAAGGACATGTTCAACTTCCTTAGCTATCAGGGAAATGCAAATCAAAATAACTCTGAGATACCATCTTACACCTGTCAGAATGGTTAAAATCAAAAACACCAATGATAACTTATGCTGGAGAGGATGTGAAGTAAGGGGAACACTCATCCATTGCTGCTGGGAATGCAAACTTGTACAACTACTTTGGAAATCAATATGGCGGTTTCTCAGAAAATTGGGAACCAACCTACCTCAGGATCCAGCAATACCTCTCTTGGGAATATACCCAAAAGATATTCAATCATACTACAAAAGCATTTATTCAACTATGTTCATAGTACCATTATTTGTAATAGCCAGAACCTGGAAACAGCCTAGATACCCCTCAACGTAAGGATGGATAAAGAAAATGTGACACATTTATACATTTTCTAGAGGTAAAAAATAATGACATCTTGGATTTTGCATGCAAATGGATGGAATTAGAAAACACTATCCTGAATGAGGTAGCTCTGATCCAAAAAAGATGAATACTATCTATAAATGGATACTATCTATAAACAAAGGACATTGAACCTATAGTTCATGATCCTAGAGAAGCTAAGTAATAAGGTGAACCTAAAGAAAAACATATATAGATCCACTTGAAAATTCAAAACAGACAATCTCACCTGACAAAATTGGGAGCATAGGGGTAGAGGGAGAGGGGAGGGTAGAAGGGGAAGGGGAGGGGAAAAGGGGAGGGTTGAAGAGGGAATTGCCAAGATGGAGGAAGGACAAAGATGAGAACAAGGAAAGAGATATCTTGATTGAGGGAGCCTTTATAGAGTTAGCAGAAACCAGGCTCTAGAGAAATTCCCAGGAATCCACAAGGGTGACCCCCGCTAAGACCCTTGCCCTGTAGTCAGACTGATGAATATCTTAAATATCACCATAGAACCTTCAGCCAGCAACTGATGGAAATAGAGGCAGATAACCACATCGGAGCACTGGACTGAGCTCCCAACGTCCAGTTGAAGAGTGGAAGGAGTGAGAATATGAGCAAAGAGGTCTAGATCATGATGGGAACGTCTGCTGAAACAGCTTACCTGAGCTGATGGGAGCTCACCAACTCCAGCCAGACTGGGAAGGAATGAGCATGGAAATGAGCGTGGAACCAAACTTGTCCCTCTGAATGTGGTTGACAGTTGAATTGCTGAGGCAGACTGCGGGGCCACTGCCAGTGGCACCAGGATTTATTTATCCCTACTGCTTGCACTGTTTTTTGGGATCCTATTCTCTTTGGCTATATACCCTGCTCATCCTAGATATAGTAGGAAGGGCCTTGGACCTTCCGCAAAGCAATGTGCCTTACCCTCTCTGAGGATTGGATGGGGGTGGGGTGGGAGGGGTGGGAGGCTGTGGGAGGGATTGGGAGGAGGTGAAGGAGTGGGAACTTGGCCTGCTATTTTTTTAAAAAATTCTAATAAATTAAAAAAAAAGTATAGACCCATCCCTGAAAAAATATCAGTAAAGCCTAGAAACAGGTTCTCCCTCTTGAAACGCCCAAGTACCTTCACAAGAGAGATTTCAGGGTCATGGAATTATAACACCTAAGGAAGGAAATAAAGCCAAATAACGGTCTTCAAAGACATGTACACGTGGAGAGTGAAGAGAACAAAAGTATTCCAAGCATTAAAGTGCAAATAGGGAGAGGGAGGGTGGAGAGAATTGTAGCCATGTTTATATTAAATGGGCTCTAAGTCAAAGGCTGTTAAAACGGGGCTGGAAAGATGGGTCAGCTGTTAGGAGCACTCACTGTTCTAGAAGATGGGGTTCAGTTCTCAGCACCCACATAAGATGATTCACAACCACCTGTAACGCTCTTTTGATGGAGTCTGACACTGTCTGGCCTCTGCAGGAAGCTGCACACACAGCATACACTTAAACAGGTGCACACACATGCATATAAAAAAACTATAAAAAATAAAGTCCTTATGCAATAATAATGTGAATTATCAAGAAGCTATTAAATTAAACATATATCCAACATAGACACAGCTAGACATAAAAAGAATATGACATGATCTCGAGATGTAGCTTGTGATATAACAGTTGGGGGACCTCAGTGTCTCACTGTCAACAGGATCATGTCATTCAGTTCAGGTGAAGTTAGGACAGGAGCACTGGGTTGGAACCAGGTTTTAGAGTGAGTAGAACTTGGGGACACAGAAAACACCCTATAAAACAGCAGAGTACACAAGCACAGTCTATTCTCAGGGACAGACTAAGCTTCAAAAACAAGGCCTGAGACATTTAAGAGGCCTGCATCATCTCAAGTATCATTCCCTGTCACAATGGTATTAAGCTGGAAAGCAATAGGAAGGTTATCAGAAAATTCATAATACATGGAGATTATGCAGTATGCTTTGTGAACATAAAAGTCAAAGAAGATGTCAAAAGGGAAATCAGAAATGTCCCGAGACAAACAGAAATGGAAACACATCATGTGAAATTCTTGAGGGAAGTTAATAGCAGTAAACGCTTATTAAAAAGAATAACTCGAGTAGCCTTATCTTTCAAGAAAGTAGAAAAGTATCAAACAAAACCCAATAGGGTAAGCAGAAGAAAAATAGCAAAGATCAGAACAGAAATAAGAGTATTAAATAGAATGGAGAAAATGCCAAAAGATTTTTTTGAAAAGAGACAAGGTTGACTGTAGTTCCATAGTATTACATGTACTACATAGTAGTGCCTGTACTATGTGTAATATGGTACTATGCCTGTAACACACGACCTGCATTACGTAACCAGTTGTGAGCCTGGCAAGGGCCTAGAGATTGACACACACACACACACACACACACACACACACACACACACACAGAGAGAGAGAGAGAGAGAGAGAGAGAGAGAGAGAGAGACAGAGAAAGAGACAGAGACAGAGACAGAGAGGAGAGATGGGACATCCTTGAATTCCCCAAGAATACCCACTTTATTGTGTTCCAGGGCAGCTTATATAGGAATCCTTAACTAATAGCCATGCTCCAGCCAAACCCACCAGAAATACCCTCTAAACACAGGAAAACAAGTTGTTTTGCTCAGAGCAGCTGCAAGCAAGTTGTTTACAGGAAATTCAGGGTCTGGGGGTCCCCAGCCCCCAACTGGCTAACTGTTCTAGTTTGGTTTTTATTGCTGTGCTAAAACACTGATCAAAATCTACTTAGGGGAGGAAGGTGTCAGTTTTAGTTTATAGGTTATAGTCCATTGCTGGGGGAAGCCAGAGCAGGAAACAGATCATAGAGGAACACTGCTCACTGTCTTGCTTCTCCTGACTTGCTCATCTGCCTTTCTTATACTGCCCAGGCCCGCCTACTCAGAGATGGAACAACCCTTAGGGCTCGGTCTTCCCACATCAACCAGAAACCAAGAAAATGCCCCACAAACATAACCACAGGCCAGTTTGGTATAGGTGATTCTTCAGTTGACACTCTTTCTTCCCAGGTATGTCTATGTCTAGGTCAAGTTGAGAAAAACTAGCAACTAACCAGCACACAAACCCAACGCTTTCTTAGCCAAGAAGAAATAAAATCAGAAGTGGGGGTGGAGAACGGCTCGGTTGGTGAAGTGCTTGCCTTGTAGTTGTAATGATCTGGTCTCAGATCTCTAGTACCCATATGTGGTGTTAGAAAGAAATTGGCCCTGAAAGGGAGGAGCACTAATAGGAGGTATGGCCTTGTTAGAGGAAGTGTGTCACTGTGGGGGCAAGCTTTGAGGTCTGTTTTGCTCAAGCCTTCCTGAGTGTGACAGTCAGTTAACTTCCTGTTCCCTGCAAGAGGTCACACACTCAGCCCCAGCACCACATCTGCCTGCATGCCACCATGCTCCCCATCATGATGATAAAGGACTGAACCTCTGAAACTGTAAGGAAGCCACCTTAATTAAATGTTTTCTTTATAAGAGTTGCTGTGGTCATGGTGTCTCTTCACAGCAGTAAAAACCTAACTAAAACAGCACCTAAAATAAAAGGCTGGCATGACAGACACAGGATAGTTCAGCTGGAATGCTTCTCACTTGCAGTATGAAGGACACACATGTCACATGCATTAGCTTCATCTACATTGCTCTCACAAAAATGCCTGACAGAAACAAGGAAGAAAAAGTTTATTCTGGTTCATGGTTTCCTAACTGTTAGTGCATAGTTGCTTGGCACTGGGAGCTGGAGAATAACGTAGTAGTGGCAGCAGATGGTGGAGGAACTGTTCATGGTCCAGCCTGTCAAGAAGCAAGATGAGACCAGAAGTAACAGAGGTCCTGTATCCCCAAAGGATTTCCCTTTGGTGACCTGCTTCCTCCAGCTAGGTCTTTACCTCCCAGAGTTTGCACAGCATCTCAAAATAAGACCATTTGCAGACCAAACCTTCAAAGTCCCGTGAAGGATATTTCGGATTCAAACCAGAACATTTTAGGGTCATGTCATTAGATGCAAGAAAAAGTAACCAAATTCAAGGTCCTTTTGTGATTAAAGCTGAACAAAGTAGGTCCAATCTGGGAAAGACTACGCATGCCCAGGCTCACAGCCGGTGTGGTGCCCAGTGCTGAAAGCTCACCGAAGAATAGAAAAGAGACAAGAGTTCCTGCTCGGAGAAGTTATTTTCACAGTAAACATTTGCCAGGGCAGTTTGGCAAGAGAAAGAAGTCAAAAGCACCCTAACAGAAAAGGAAGAAGTAAAATTGTCTCTACTGACAACATAATTATATTTACAAAAAATCTTCAAGACTCTACCAAAATATTGATATAACAAATAAGCAAGTTTTCTAGAAAAGTTGTAGGATAGATAATCAATACGTCAAAGTCACTGGCGTTGGTGCGCATTAGCGGTGAGCCATCCAGCAAAGAGATGAGGAGCATAATGCCAGTTAGCCGAAAGGCATGTGACACTGAGGAAAATACCTAGATTAAAACACAGTTAAATGGGAACACACTCATGTCAATCGATTTGAAGATACCTGCTTTGATAAATTAGAAGATTTTATGCTGCTGAGATGTCCATACTGTTCAGCGAACCCCTGACAGAAGGCGATCCCATCAAAATGCCAATGACTTTCTCAAAACAGAAAAAAAATCTTGAATAGATCCTTAAAATACTTGGAACAGCCAAAGTAATTTTAGTCTATACTAGAGTATTTAGGATTTTCTGTAAGTATTGTCACATCACATATAAATCTATTACTTCTTCCTTTAAAAGTTGAAAGTATTTTATTAGCTCAAAACAAACTTTGTAAATCACTTATTGCCTTTGAAACAATATTTAAGCTTGTCTGAATTTCAAATTTTACATATACTAAGTACAAATCCTAATCCCCACTCAACAAGTACTAGTTTTATAAAATTGCCTATTACCAAGAAAAAAGCTCTTAGCCTTTCCTCTTATTCTGGATCTGGAGGTGACTGGAGGATTTTGAGTTGCCTGCCACACATTCCTCCCTGATGAGTCAGATGAGGGTGACATGCGTGCTTAGACTCCGCCAGGAATGAACAGTAATGAATACGTGTCTTACAATTCTCAGAAAGAACTCATTCCTCCCAAGTCGTTATTGGGTTGGTAGCGTTCAGTGATTTTTCTTTCTGACCTAAATCAGCTAAAGCCATCTTTCAAGAGTTTATCTAAGTGGAGATAGTACTAGTTTTGAACCCAGCAAAACATAATATGAAAAATACCCCCAAATCTATCCCCAAGTCTGGGTGCGCAGACATCTGTTTCACACTCACTCAGAGTGAACTTCACACGTGTATCCCACTGAAAGAAATGGCACAAAATGTTCCTGGAGGTTGGACCTTGGTTCACAGGCATTGGCTTCAGTGAGCATACCTGAGAATTTACCCAGAAGATGACAGTTTCTAGGGAACAACTGAGGGAGGGGCAGGATGTGGTCATGGTGATTCAGAAGTGCCTCTTCCTTACTCTTCTGAGTCAGCATGCAACCTGCCACATGGCCCCACATGGCACAGTTATGACTTCTGGATGAGCTGTCCCAGAAAGTCTCGTCTGCCTGACTCCATTAAAGCACTCCATCATTTTCAGAGCCCAGTCTGTCACATGATTCTTCTCCAGATCATTCAAGCAAAAAGTTCTTGAAACTTTCTGAGGTATTTTTATTTATTTATTTATTTATTAAAGATTTCTGTCTCTTCCCCGCCACCGCCTCCCATTTCCCTCCCCCTCCCCTAATTAAGTCCCCCTCCCTCATCAACCCAAAGAGCAATCAGGGTTCCCTGCCCTGTGGGAAGTCCAAGGACCACCCACCTCCATCCAGGTCTAGTAAGGTGAGCATCCAAACTGCCTAGGCTCCCACAAAGCCAGTACGTGCAGTAGGATCAGAAACCCATTGCCATTGTTGAGCTTGCTTGGTGTCAGACTCATTTGATCCTTAAAATAGTAAGCTGGTTGCCTTTTGAGCTTGGAGGCAGCCTAGTATACTTCTTGAACATTGGAGTGTTGGAACCAAGGCAAGTAGGTTCTGATACCTTCTTGTCACTCAGACTGTGATTCTGTAAGTGTGTACATACTGCACTTTCCATCTCAGAGGCTGACTCATGCCCTTGCTAGAACTGGTGCAACGACAGCTGAGCAGAACTGTGCTGCTGCTGCTGCTGCTGCTGCTGCTGCTGCTGCTGCTGCCGACTGCAGAAGTTACAGCAAGACCGGGCTGGTTTTTGGCTTGGATTGCTGGACTGTAGGATAGCTTTTTTCTGTATCCCTCATTTGTTTAAGCATTTGTCCACCCCTTCATCTCCCCATACTCCACCCTGTCTATGTTTGAACCTAGGAGAGTAAATCTTGACATCATGAGGCCTCTCAATTCGGATTAAGAATTAATAGTTTGGCATCTAGGAAATTAGAGATCATCATATCTTGGCCTCAATATTCAAGTATGTTTTTTAAAAAATATTTTATTTTTTATTGATTTTTATTGAGCTCTACATTTTTCTCTGCTCCCCTTCCTGCCTGTCCCCTTCCCTTCAAACCTCCCCCAAGGTCCCAATGCTCCCAATTTACTCAGGAGATCTTGTCTTTTTCTACTTCCCATGTAGATTAAATCTATGTAAGTCTCTCTTAGGGTCCTCATTGTTATCTAAGTTCTCTGGGATTGTGGTTTGTAGGCTGACTTTCTTTGCTTTATGTTTAAAAACCACCTATGAGTAAGTTCATGTGATAATTGTCTTTCTGTGTCTGAAATACCTCATTCAAAATAATGTTTTCTAGCTCCATCCATTTTCCTGCAAAATTCAAGCTGTCATTTTTTTCTACTGTGTAGTACTCCATTGTGTAAATGTAACACATTTTCCTTATCCATTCTTTGGTCAAGGGGTATTTAGGTTGTTTCCAGGTTCTGGCTATGACAAACAAAGCTGCTATGAACATAGTTGAGCACATGTCCTTGTGGCACAATTGAGCATCCTTTGGATATAGACCCCAAAGTGGTATTACTGGATCTTGAGGAAGGTTGTTTTCTAACTTTCTGAGAAATCTCCACACTGACATCCAAAGGGGCTGTACCAGCTTGCATTCCCACCAGCAATGCAGAAATGTTCCCTTTTCCCCACAACCTCTCCAGCGTAAGTTGTCATCAGTGATGTTGATCTTGGCCATTCTTACAGGTGTAAGATGGAATCTCAGAGTTGTTCTGATTTGCATTTCTCTGATGATGAAGGATGTTGAACATTTCCTTAAGTGTCTTTCAGCCATTTTAGATTCCTCTGTTGAGAGGTCTGTGTTTAGGTCTGTACTCCATTTTTTTTTGTTGGAATATGTGATGTTTTGGTGTCCAATTTCTTAAGTTCTTTGTATATTTTGGAGATCAAACCTCTGTATGATGTGGAGTTAGTGAAGATCTTTTCCCATTCTGTAGGCTTTCGTTTTGTCTTGTTGATCGTGTCCTTTGCTTTACAGAAGCTTTTCAGTTTCAGGAAGTCCCATTTATTAATTGTTTCTCTCAGTGTCTGTGCTGCTGGGGTTATATTTAGGAAGTGGTTCCTTGTGCCAATGTGTTCGAGTGTACTTCCCACTTTCTCTTCTTTAAGGTTCAGTATGGCTGGCTTTATCCTTTTGGACTGGAGTTTTGTGCATGGTGCTAGATATGGTTCTATTTTCATTTTTCTACATGTTGATATCCAGTTATTCCAGCACCATTTGCTGAACATGCTTTCTTTTTCCATTTGATATTTTTTGATTCTTTATCAAAGATGAGGTGTTCAACAATGTGTGGATTGATATCTGGGTCTTCTATTCGGTTCTCTTGGTCTTCCTGTATATTCTTATGCCAATAGCAGGCTGTTTTCAGTATTGTAGCTCTGTAGTAAATTTGAAGTCAGGGATTGTGATGCCTCCAGAAATTCTTTTATTGCACAGGATTGTTTTGGCTATCCTGGGGTTTTTTGCTTTTCCAAATGAAGTTGAGTACTGTTCTTTCGAGGTCTTTGAAAAATTTTGCTCGGATTTTGATGGGAATTGCATTGAACACAACTAGATCTTATAGAGGTATTTTCTCAATTAAGGTTCCCTCCTTGCAGATAATTCTAGTTTGTGTGACAAGGTGACATAAGACTAGTAAATACACATATGTATAGTGAAGGATACAATCTTAGGTTTATTGCTACTTACCCAAGGGGTGACAGTGAGTATTGCCAGCATCACAAAGGCCAGTGAATGTCTCCAAGTGTGTTGCTACTTCCTCTAAAGAATTAAGGTTGACTTTTCAATTCACAATAGGCCCAATCATATTGAGAGATAGTGTGTTGAGATAAGGAATTAAACTGAACATCGAAGGAGGGTCCTGCTTGCTGTTATTTAAAATAGTTCCACACAAGCCTAGAATGGAATATAATAAACATTTATTTATTTAGGGGTAAACTCACAGAAAAAGTAGTAAAGGAACCAAATCCAGCTGCCAAGGGGCTTGTGCAGGCCTATGTCTATAGTACCCGAGACCACACCCAAAGTGGGCCAGCCTCTCAAAGGCCATTGGCTGAAGGAGTTCCCACAGCACCTCCCCCTTTTGTATAAATAAAAGTGTTCCAAACCCAATACAATACTATATACGATAAAAACAAATATCAAGTATAAAAATTAGAATTATAATCAGCATAAACAATATCAAGCAAGAAATATATGCTAAATATTTCAATAGTTATCCTATCTTAAAGAGTCTAAGTCTTGAGAGGAAAGTAACTCTGAATATCTAGTCTTTAACCCTATCAAAGAACTGAGAAGAAGCCGGGCGGTGGTGGCGCACGCCTTTAATCCCAGCACTCGGGAGGCAGAGGCAGGCGGATCTCTGTGAGTTCGAGACCAGACTGGTCTACAATAGCTAGTTCCAGGACAGGCTCCAAAACCACAGAGAAACCCTGTCTCGAAAAACCCAAAAAAAAAAAGAACTGAGAAGAAAAATATTATTACTTGAATAAACAGGAAGCACAATCAAGCAACTTCCAAAAGGTACAATAAATGACAGAGACAACTGGCTACCTGGGCAATCACCCAAAATATCATTTGCCATATTTGAGCAACCAACTTTGGCTAAGACCTAGAGTAACTGACAAACCATTTTCAGAGGAGGAAAAATTTTCAAAGCTGTCTTACCCTGTCTTGGCAAGGTTTGCCAGTCTTCTTTCTTGTATCCTGCTTGTCCAATCTGAACACTGTGCATTTTGTCAGTGGTTGAGACAGGGGCAGTTTTTGCCCAAAGGCCCATTTTGGCAAGATGAAAACAAACTCTAAGTGGAGTGCCTTTGGTGCCCAACATTCTCTCGGGAATAGATTAGTGCTGCCAGGAGCAATTGTGTCTCATATCAACAGAACCCTAAGTTATTTAAATGCCATATTCTACAGTTTTTTTAAGTGGTTTTAAGTGGTTGAAGATTACCTACCTATATGAAATACAATCTGTATGCATATAAAGAACCTGATTTGTCTAACTATATGTATGACAAGCAAGGATGACTATTGACCTATAATTTTTAATACCTATATAGCTTAAAGACTAAGGCTTCATAATAAATTAATATTTAATTTATTTAAACAATTGTGCAGCAAATGAGGACAATGACCTCCAAATGTAAACTATGTATAAGTATCTTGATTAGAGGTAGACATGTATAGTGCAATATGATAAATCTATCCTAAAATTGCATCAATATACAAAATATCTTAAGCAGAGGTAGAAACATGCATGCATATAATATGACAAAATAACTTTGCATAGGTGCACAAATATTGTAAGCAGACATAGGAGCATATTCAATATAACAAATATAATTTGAATTTGTATCAATATACAAGAATCTATAACATTGTAAATTGTCTACAAAGAATAGCTCACAAATTTCTCACTATTACTCACTATTATTATTAGTGTGAGTAAGCTCACACTAATCTACCTATTATCCATCTAATCATTTTTTTTCCCAAAAAGATCCCTGAGCCTACTTAATTTCTACCCCCAACCCTATACCACTTATAATTAACGCATAATAGATGCCCCTAACCCTAAGAACAACTTTGTTGGTAGAGAAGACATCATCTTCTAGAATTACTTCCAGCTTTGTTATTTTATGGGATCCTATAAAAGTAAAATGATAGTCAAGTTTCAAGATTTCTATCTGGTATAATCGCAAATGGTCCCTGAGTAGTCGGTATGGTTTTTCTGAAGTTCTGGCCAGCATGTTGTAAGAAGGTGCACCATCTTAGCTAGTCAAGTTGGAATCATCTTAAATAGCTTATAACCCAAAAACAATCTTGACATCAGAAACCAGGTGGAATCATTATTGTAGGGCCCCATCTTCTTGGAAACCTCAAAGATTACCACAGGAAAATTTATTGTTCAATGCCAAAAACTGAAACATTATTCATATAGATATATATTCAAAGAAAGGTACCCTAGAGACAAAAATAGGTATAGGGAAAAGTAAAATTTTTCCTAAATTCTTTCTTCTTTCTGTCCCATACCAGATGACTACTGCTATGAAACAGAAACTCTGAAATTTTCTTTTAACAACTTGCTTGGATTTAGAGAAGGACAGCCATTGTCAAACTCCAAAGCCAACTTTGATTTTTAGGTGAGTCACAACTATTATTATACTGATGTGTGTGTGTGTGTGTGTGTGTGTGTGTGTGTGTGTGTTCAGTAGTGAAATTTTACCTACAGAGGATATTGGTACTATAAGTTAGATTTCTCTTTGCTTGGTGATTCTTTCTAGATAGCTTATCTAGATAGCTTATCTAGATAGCTTTTCTTCTTTAGGCATCTAGATGTCCAAGGTTGCCAGCTACAAAATGGCATCCATACATTTGGGGCTAACCTGCATGGCTAGCCACAAACTTTGGGTCCAAGTGCTTGTATGTCTGCTCAGGGTTAGGAAGAAAGTAGCTGAGAGCATGCCTACTACTCAGCACCCCTGCCTGAGTAAGCAGTTGGATCGGAAAGCATGGCTGATTCCCACTGCCATACACAGAGACACTTCCAGGCCGCGAAGCATGCTAGATGGCAGATTTAGCTTTTACTCAGACAAAAAGAGTTTATGTGCTGCACAGTGCTTCCTAGAGTTGAGGTGGTGAGCATGGCTCCCAGCCAGCATTCCAAGAGCTGGTGGTAAACGCACCTCCACCATATAAAAAGTCCAAGAGAGGTGGAGCCAGCATCCAGGGCTGCCGCAACTACACTGCTTACCATTTAAAAAAAAAGATTTCAGATACACAATAGTACAGATTCAGACATAAAAGACCTCTAAATGAGACACAATGTGTTAAAAAATTTAAGTAGGTTTGGGAGAGAGAAGAAAAAAAATATAGATAAAACAAGTCTTTAAAGAGACAGTAAAAGTCATATAAAAGAGTGCAGTCATAGATTAAAGAAGTAAAGAAAAATAAGCCCCGTAAAGATGGAATATACACAGGGTCTGGATTATGTAGATTATTGTGTTTTCTTTGAACTTTTTGACTGCAGAGAGTTGCTGGGGACTGCTAAGTTAAACCAACGTAAGGTATCTTGACTTCAAAATTTGGGTCTAAGGATATGTTGCTTTTGTTTCCACAGAAGATGAGAACCTGTGGGGTCCCTCTAGGCTCATGTGACTTAATGGAACAAGACCCTTGAAAGGTCTCTGTGAACCTAAAACAAAAAGCAGGAAGCAGTTTAGAGAAAACTACACCCAAATTCCCGAAATGATTGCTTATAAATATTTATTTTCATTTTAAAAGGGTTGGTTATAATAATGTTCACAGTCAATTTCTAAAAAAAATGAGAAAGATATGATATAGAGATGAATATTTTGGACTGGTATAGATCTTGGTCTATTGATACAAACTTAAGGTCAATATTCTAATATGTATTTCTCTTCTTGTTTAAGGTATTGTGTTTAGACAGCTCATTTAAAAGTGTAATGTATAATTAAAATTGCAGATTAATAGGTGGCCATTTATAATAGTCTATCTTGTAATCATAACAGTTAGGTTTTCTAGATGTATAGCGATATATTTTAGATGTATAGGTATTCTTTCAAGTCTTTCAAAAAACCTACAGAATATGGTTTTAAAAGGTTTTAAGAACTTAGACTTTTCTCAACAGTGAGACATGTCTGCTTCTGGCAGCACAATCTACTTCAAGAGGATGACGAGCATCAAAGAGGCTCTTTATGGAGTTTGTTAGCCATTTGGGCAAAAAACCACTCTTGCCTGTACTGCTTAACGGTATGTTGTATGAACTGGACATGCAGGACCTACAGAAAAATGACTGCTGAACTTGCCTAAAGGTAAGAGAGTTCTTCAGGGTTTCTGCTTCATGAAAGAACCTGTCAGACATTCTTCAGTGACTGACAAACTACCAGTATAGGCAAAATAGCCTTTAAATTTCCTGTTTCATGAAAAAAATCTGTCAGATTCTATGGGCTTGCAGGCTGAAGATGGATGCTCCCATGTTACAGAAGAACTTTGGGTGACTGTCCAGGCAACGAGATGTCTCTGTTATTTCTAGAGTTTTGGAAGTTACTTACAATGCATTTCTTGTTAACTTAGGTAATATTATACCCTTCTGGAGTCTTTGATGGAGTTGAAGAATAGTTATATAGTTTTCCTTAGTTATGATAAAACATAAAGTGGATATAAATATTGTAACTGTTATTCTTGCTTGATACCTGTTTTGTGATATATAACTATGTTGAAGTTAAAACCTTCCTTTTAATTTAGAAAGAAAACAGGAGATGATGTAGGATTCCCCTCATCATATCTCTGAATATGTTTTATTACCATTGGTTATTAAAGAAGCTGTTTCCGCCAATGGCTTAGTAGAGTAAAGCCAGGTGGGAAATCTGAACAGAGATATAAAAAGGAAGTAGGCAGAATCGAGGAGACACCCTGTAGCTGCCGAAGAGAAGGACACTAGTAGCCAGCCAGAACCTTACGGGTAGGCCACAGCCTTGTGGTGATACACAGATGAATAGAAACAGGTTAATTTAAGATGTAAGAGTTAGCTAGAAATAAATAAGCCCAAGCTATTGGCCAAACAGTGTTTTAGTTACTATAGCTTCTGTGTCATTATTTGGGTCTGGGCAGCCAGGAAACGAACAAGCAGTCTCCATCAACATTGTGTCTAAAGTTCTTGCTGGAGAGCCTAGCTAGGGTAGCTTGTCTGTGCCCAGGCCCATGGGTGCTTTTCCTGCAAAGGAAGGATGATGCACACCTATCCTTATTACTTAGTCACCCAAGGTGTTTTTAGATTCTGTAAGTCTCTAAAACACAAGATTTTCCTATCACTGATTAGCCACACACAGTACAAGCTAGGGGAAGAGTGGCCACTCTGGGTCCTCTTGCTGATTGTTAAACTCCTGGTAACAATGAATACATCCTTCCTCAGACATAAAACAACCCAAAACTTGTTTTCCTTCTCTTGCCATAAATGAGAATTTCCTGTTTGTGAATTTTGTATAAGTGAAATTAGTTGATTTTTTTTTTTGCTAAGTGCTGTATCTTTGAGATATTCACATTTCTTGCTACATATAGAAATCATTCTTATTTCTGCTGTATGGTGATCCATTACATATATACGTTATCCTTTTGCTTATTAACTATGGGTTGTTTCTACTTTGTGGATATTAAAAATATGCTAAGACTATCCTTTTAACTGTTGTATACATACTTATGCATTTCAGTTGGATTTACCCAAATGGGTTGAATTGCTTAGCTACAGATCAAGAAATAGATTTCCAAAATGATATTGTATAGCTAATTGAAATATTTCTTCCTTGGGGGGAGTGAAAGGTTTATAAGACTGGGAAATAAGTGAAATTTACAAGGCTCAGGAAGCTTATGAAATTTATAGGATTCACAATATCTCTTCCCATGGTCATATAAGTAGTAACTTTTGCAAAGGACAGACATTTCAATGGGAGCTTCAGGGATGTAGCTTTCTTTATTTTTCACTCATATTGGGATTTTGGATAATGTTGCCTATGAGTTACCCATTCTCCTGTAAATAACCTAATATATATTCACTGATGTGCCTATAAATGACCTCAATAAATTCACTGTTTCACTGAGATAGACTTGGGTAGAATAATTTCCATGATTTGTTGGGCTGTGTCCTATCTGTAGTGAATGTGCATTTATTCATATTTGGTTATAAAACTATGACTTTATCAATTTATATTTCCACTAATATTATACGGCTTCTGTTGCTGTGTTTCTTACTAACATTTGATATTTTGAATGCTTTCAGAGGTAACCATTCTAGAGTGTGTGTAAAGATGACCTATTTTGTTTTGAACTAGCATTTTCTGGTAACTAATGATTGTGAACATTTATTTATTTATTTATTTAATGTTTCTTGGCCATTTGGATTGGATTGTCTCTTTTGTAATAAACCTCTTCAAATAAGAAGTCTGTCCTTCCTATTAATTTACAAAATGAGACTTGTGGTGTTTTGAATAAGAATGGCCCACATAGGTTCATATATTTGAATAGTCATCTAGGAATGGAACTGTTTGATAGGATTAGAAGGATTAGGTGTTGTGGCCTTGTTGGAGGAGGTGTGTCACTGCAGGTGGGCTCACACCAGACCCTTCTCTCTGTTTGTCTCTCTGCCTGTGGATTAGAACAAAGCTCTCAACTATTTCCCAGTACCATGTCTGCCTCCTTGTTCCATGCCATGATGATGATGGACTAAGTCTCTGAGATTGTAAACAAGACTCCAGTTAAAGACTTCCTCTTAAAAGAATTGCCAAGGTCCTGGTGTCTCTTCATGGCAATAGAATTGTGACTAAGACAGAAGTGTATGGTTGATTTTTTTCTGCCACTTAAACTTGTCTACTGTCTTTTCCCACTTTACATTTTGATTTGTTCCCTTAAAATTTTGATTGCATTTATTTATTTTGTGTGTATGCTCACATGGAAATCAGAAGATACCTTTCTGGAGACATTTCTCTTCTTCCACCATGAGGACTCTACGGCAGATCCCAGTTGCAGACAGTGTCAAGCACTTCCACCTGTGAGCCATCTCTGTGGTCCTAATGTTTGTTCTCAATAACTTTTGATAGGTAGAAGATCTGAATTTTAATGAGGTCATATGACCAGTCATTCTTATTATGGTTAATACCTTTTATTTCAATTAGTAAACCCAACTCTCTAAAACAGTTTTAGATTTACAGAAGAATTGAGGAAAAATAATATCAGATTTTCATATCCTCGCATCCTCTCGTTTCGATTATCACACACTTTGGCATGTTTCCTCGACCAGAAAAAAATATACCATGCCAAAATGTGACTCCTGAATCCCATGCTAAGATAATATTTGGCTTGAAAAAAAATTCCAACTCTTTTTCAAAGTGGCGGCCCCATTCAACTTTCCTACCAGCAATAAATAGAAGATCTTGATAGAGAAATAAATGAACAAAAAGGCAAATTGATAAAGCATCCAGAGAAGGACATAGAAAATAGTTTACTGCTTTACTTTTGCATAAATACTTTATGCATAAATATTGTTTAAAAATACTTTATCTTTGATGAAAAGATTTATTTATTTTCTGTGTATGGGTGATTTTCTTTCACACATACGTCTGTGCACCACATATGTGTCAGATGGCTGGGGAGGTCAGAAGAGGGCATTGGACCCCCTGGAGCAGAAGTTGTGGATGGTTGTGAGCCTCCGGGTGGGTACTGGGATCCAACCCAGGTCCTCTGAAAGAACAGCCAGTGGTGCTCTTAACCATTGAGCCACCTTTCCAGCTCACTTAAAAAGGACTTTAAACAAAGTTGTTCCTAAAAGAATACAAAATCAAGTCAGCTAGGAGAAAAATGTTGGCAAAACACAGGTCTGAGAAGACCCGAGTCTAAAATATATGAAAAACATTTGCAGTTCAATAGGAAAACAAACAGTCCAGTTACAAAGTTCTATAAAGCTCAACAGACACTGCGCCAACTGAGATATGTGATGAAAAATAAAATATGAGAACATGTCCAATCTCAGATGCCAGTAGAGAGGTTACAAGTACAGCCTTATATTTAATACCATGGCTAAAATCCTAAACGCTAACTACTTCAGACAAGGATGTAAAACAGTCCAGCAAAGCCGACAGAAGAGGCCATTTCCCTGTGGCCACCGGAGCCCAAGAGGCTCCGATCTACCCCATTTGTTTGCTTTTCATTGTTATCGTTCTGAGTGCCTGTCATCTTGGGAGCTGATAGCCACAGTTTGAATATCCTATATAATCTTTAATCTTTCACACAATGTTTATAAATAGCTTGCTAATTTCCATCTGTACAAATAAGCATGAAAGAAAACCCTCTGAGAAGAGGAGAATGAATGTTTTGATTCAGTTGATCAGTGTTTTCAAACTTGTACTCACAGGACTTAAAAAATATGGAAAGTTTTTATTTGTATGACTCTCATTTATTGATATTTAGCACAATGGAATTGAAATAACTATATAACTATTGAATGTTAAAGTATATAAGTAATATAGTTTAAGTAAAAAGCTATATTTTCTAAAACAAAATAGTAGGAAATAAGCTATAGTAAGCTATATTTTCTAAAACAAAATAGTAAGAAAATTAAGCTTGTTTTGCATTTTTATACATCTTTTTATTGTATTGCTCAACAGAACATCTCTAGATTTTTACACTATGATCTGTTTTTTTTAAACTGTTCTGACACACTGTTTTGATTGAGGTACATGACAAAAAGTATGGTATTAATATGTATATGATCCAGAAGGGAAGAGTCCTTCGATAACCTTTTCAGGAATAGTGGTGCCATAAAGGAATCCCCAAACGGCAGCTCCTTAAAGTTTAGTTACAATGTTTGATACTTTTACAAAGCAGATTTCAATTCTATGTTGAAGTTCTTCATCTTCTCATCCGGCTTATCAAAATGAACCCTCTTGAGACCTGGAGCAAGGTGTTGAAGGGTGAAATGTCTGGGGTGCCCAGATAATGAACAAAAATATCCGGAGCAGTGTCTCTCACCGTGACTGACTTGAAATTCTCAGTTCTTGGGTTGAGAAGCAAAGTGGCAGAATGACCCAGATGGCGCTCAAATCCTAATTCCAGCTTAATTCCTTGATAGATCTTTGACATCAAACAACTGTCTGACTTTCTCTGATAACTGATGCTTTTTTCCCCCCAGCAGAATGAGGTAAAATCTAAACAAACAAGCAAATAAACGAAAGCTCATGGAATTTTAAAATAAAAAATGTTAACCAGGTATATGAAGGTCAGTATCTAACCACTCCACCATGGAGGTATTTGTGGTTCTAATATTGCCCGCTTTCTTCTTCGAATGTTTGTTTCTTTGGCTATGTCTCCCAGTGTCATGTGAAAAGCTGTGGGTTTTCTGAACGATGCTGCCTTTTCTAGAGTGGGTAGTTTCCTGGGAGAGAGAATGTTGAACATGCAGAGAGAACACTGTGACCTCCCTGTGAGCTGTCATTCTGGGTTTACTTACTCTTTATGCACGTTTTCCTGTCCCCCACCAAGCGTCCAAGTGTTTCTGGAACTCTTTGTTGCCCTCTTGGCATCCAACTTTAGTTCAGGGTACTTGTCTGCTTGGCTTGCTGGCTTCTTAGTGGCCCCTGCTGCTTTGTTCTTGTGTGTTGGCCATGCAAGCTCACCAAAGACACAGAAATGCTCCACAGCAACCTTGGCCCAGTGGGTTAGGTCTTCTCACTTTTCCTTTGTCTCTGGTATTTCTATCTTGTGTGGGAGGCCTTCATTTCTACTCTGTATGTAGAAAACATACTAAACTCCTTTATCGAAAATCAGGTGTTCATAGGTTTGTGGGTTAATGTCAGGGTCTTCTATTCGATTCCATTGGTCAACTTCTCCGTTTTTATGCCAAGAGAGCACGAGCAAGGAACTCGGGACCGCAAGGGGTGCACCCACACACTGAGACAATGGGGATGTTCTATCGGGAACTCACCAAGGCCAGCTGACCTGGGTCTGAAAAGGCCTGGGATAAAACCGGACTCGCTGAACATAGCAGACAATGAGGACTACTGAGAACTCAAGATCAATGGCAATGGGTTTTTGATCCCACTGCACGTACTGGCTTTGTGGGAGCCTAGGCAGTTTGGATGCCCACCTTACTAGACCTGGTTGTAGGTGGGTGGTCCTTGGACTTCCCACAGGGCAGGGAACCCTGATTGCTCTTTGGGCTGACGAGGGAGGGGGACTTGATTGGGGGAGGGGGAGGGAAATGGGAGGCGGTGGCGGGGAAGAGACAGAAATCTTTAATAAATAAATAAATAAAAGAAAACATACTAAATGAATAATACTAAACAACAGGCCCAGAAATAAGAGAGTTGGCCTACCGTGGACCAAAACATCTAAAACTATGAGCCAGAATAAAAATTCCTCCTTTATGATGATTTTTGTCACAGTGATGGAAAGCTGACAAGGTAAATGTTACACAGTAGTTGTAGTGATATTCAAATGTAACATGATTAATAAAAACATAGAAACAGATATTGGGGTTCAACCTGAAAGTCAGATTATCAAAACAATCAGCCATTGGTTCTTACCTCTATCTCAGTCTAGCATGGCCATCCTGCCTGCCTCCAGGAATGAGACTCAGCATGAGACTGTCTGAGAGTTGTCTCCTCCCGCCTTATATTCCTCTCTAGTGCTAGAATTAAAGGAATACACCATAGACATTCAGTTTCTATGGCAAACCGTTGTGACTACCTGGTCAGTAAGGCTGACTAAGGTGGCTGTTTTACTCTCTAATCTTCAGACAAGCTTTATTTATTAAAATACAGATGAAATTTCACTATAGTAGTTGGGGCTATGACAGCGTGGAAGTAACCCCATAGAATGTGGCCCAATAGAATATTCAAATATTTGAATTGGTTAAGAGAAGCAAGGCTGCCACAGAAGGAGCTAAGACATCTAAGATGTGTATTAGGGGCCAGAAACTGTACTAATATTTCTCTGCATTTGAGGAAGTTTGTTACCTGGTAAATGGCAAGAATACCTCATAGGGTTGTTGTAAGCATTAAATGAGGTTCATAAAAGGGTCAGATACAAGATCTAAGATCTTGTAGTGTAGGGGTTACATAAGTAGTTTTGTGAGTATTATGATTAGGAGAGGTGAGAGGGATTTTTATTTGCTTGCTTTATTTTGGACATATTCCTCTTAGTCTCTCTAAAGAGGCCTAGTGTGCTATATAGAATTTAGAAGAGAGTGTGCACATAGATAAAAGAAAGTGACTTAACAGATGCAATTAAGAATATTTGCTGGGCCAGGCAGTGGTGGAACATGCCTTTAATCCCAGCACTTGGGAGGCAGAATTTGAGAGTTTGTGAGTTTGTGACCAGCCTGGTCTACAGAGCGAGTTCCAAGACAGGCTTTAAAGGTATACAGAGAAACCCTTTCTAGGAACCCCACCCCCTTTAAAAGAGAATATTTAAGGGAAGAGAGAGATTGTTTATTTAATGCTCTCACAGGGTACCTAGGTTCAGTTCCCAACACCTAAATCAGGTGGTTTATAACCACCTGTCATTCCAGTTCCAGATCTGATGCCCTATTGCTTCTGTAGGCACCTACATGCACATGGTAGACGTAAACTCTTGTGTGTGTGTGTGTGCATACACACACACTCACATTAAAAATATGGAAGATGTCTGAGTATGGTGGTGTACACCTATGGTCCCATAAGGATCAAGAATCCAGCATCCTTGTCTATATGAGTTCAAGTTTGAGGCCAACTTAGGCTACAAAAATTGTGCTTTGAGAAGTCATTGTTTTTTACCGCAGCGTAGTACTCTAATGTGTATATATTCCATACTTTCTTCATCCATTCTTCCATTGAAGGGCATCTAGGTTGTTTCCAGGTTCTGGCTATTACAAATAATACTGCTATGAACATAGTTGAACAAATGCTTTTGTCATATGATAGGGTATCTCTTGGGTATATTTCCAAGAGTGGTATTGCTGGGTCCAGGGGTAGGTTGATCCCGAATTTCCTGAGAAACCGAAACACTGACTTCCACAGTGGTTGCACAAGATTGCATTCCCACCAGCAATGGATGAGGGTACCCGTTCCTCCACAGCCTCTCCAGCAAAGGCTATCCTTGGTGTTTTTGACTTTAGCCATTCTGACAGGTGTAAGATGATATCTCAAAGTTGTTTTGATTTGCATTTCCCTGATTGCTAAGGAAGTTGAGCACGACCTTAAGTGTCTTTTGGCCATTTGAACTTCTTCTGTTGAGAATTCTCTGTTCAGTTCAGTGCCCCATTTTTTAATTGGGTTACTTAGCATTTTAAAGTCTAGTTTCTTGAGTTCTCTATATATTTTGGAGATCAGACCTTTGTCTGTTGTGGGGTTGGTGAAGATCTTCTCCCAGTCAGTAGGTTGCCTTTGTGTCTTAGTGACAGTGTCCTTTGCTTTACAGAAGCTTGGAGGGAGAACATGAGCAAAGAAGTCGGGACCACGAGGGGTGCACCCACCCACTGAGACAGTGGAGCTGATCTATTGGGAGCTCACCAAGGCCAGCTGGACTGTGACTGAAAAAGCATGGGATAAAACCGGACTCTCTGAACATGGCAAACAATGAGGGCTGATGAGACGCAAAGGACAATGGCAGGGGGTTTTGATCCTGCTTAATGTGCTGGCTTGGTGGGAGCCTAGCCAGTTTAGATGTTCACCTTCCTAGATATGGACGGAGGGGGGAGGACCTAGGACTTACCACAGGGCAGAAAACCCTGACTGCTCTTTGGACTGGAGAGGGAGGGGGAAAGGAGTGGGGGGAGGGGGAGAAGGGTGGGAGGAGGGGGAGAAGGGTGGGAGGACGGGGAGGGAAATGGGAGGCTGGGAGGAGGTGGAAACTTGTTTTTTTTTTTTCTCCTTTTCTCAATAAAAAAAATTGTGCTTTGAATGAGAATGTCCACCATAGGTTTATATATTCGAATTGTTGGTTTCCAGTTAGTGGAACTGTTTGAGAAAGGGTTAAGAGGAGTGACCTTGTTGGAGGAGGCATACTCTGAGGATGGGTTCTGAGATTTCAAAAGCCCAGGTCATGCCCAGTCATACTCTGTCTGTCTGAAACTTCCGGATCACATGTGAATGCTTAGGTACTGCTGTGGTACCACACCTGCCTGCCTTTCTGCCACCATGCTCCCCACCATGATGATCATGGGCTAACCCTCTGAAAGTATAATCAAGCTCCCAACTAGCACTTTCTTTTAAAAGTTGCCTTGGTCATGTTGTCTCTTCAAAGCAAGACAATAGTAACTAAGATAAGACTATATCAAACAAAACAAAACAAAAAAAACCCCAATACCAAACAAACAAAAACTCCAGCCAACCAAACACAAAAACAGAGACAAAATATTGAACCAAGTGAAGGTTTTCAGGCCATGGCAGCATCAACAACACATGCTCCTAGAACCATGAAAAAGGAATTGACAAAAATGTTAGTTTTGCCTTGCTTGTCTTCAGTGCCTTATCTCTCTTGGTTAGACTCTGAACTCCACAAGGACCTCTTGTGGAGGATCTTGCATTTTGTTCAGCAACAAAGAAAAGTGTCTAGGGCTCCACAGGTGCTTAGCAACTGTGATCAAGTGAATGGGAGAGAATCTAGCATTCTACACAAGGAGAAACCCCAAGTTGAGCAGACCCAGATCTTTGATTCCGCAGCTCAGTGATAT
The DNA here is from genome assembly GCF_018167655.1 of Microtus oregoni. Taxonomy (NCBI): domain Eukaryota; kingdom Metazoa; phylum Chordata; class Mammalia; order Rodentia; family Cricetidae; genus Microtus; species Microtus oregoni. Next base: position 998,944 of record NW_024543085.1, read on the forward strand.
TATTAAAAGTTATGTCTTTCATTTTCACTGCCTGCTGTTCTCAGTGATATGGCTTGGCCTCTTAGGCTGGTTTTCTTCATGGTTCCAACTCAGCTATTAAATGAGGCTAGAGAGATGATTTAGTAGCTAAGAACTGTGAACTGTGCTTGCAGAGGACTGGGGTTCTGTTCCCAGTATTCACATGGCAGCTCACAATTGCCTGTAACTACATTTCTAGGGGATCTGATGCCCAGTGGACTCTTGCATATATGTATGTGATGCATATAAGCTCACACAGGCTCACCCATATGCACTTGATTGTTTAAAAAAAAATCTTAGGATTGTTCACCTTTGAGCTCAGTGGAACCCTGGAACACAGATTGCTCTAATACTGAGTGGAGCAAGTCAGTGGCCACAGGCCCACTCTATGGGACCTCCCCAGTGGGATAAAACCCAGGGGTCCCTCCCAAACTCCCTCAGCTTTTCTAGCCATTCAGCAGGGAGTCTTTCTGTGTCTGGGCCATAGCCCAACCCACCCTGTCCCCACACCCACCTGTTCGCCTGCAAGCTGAGTGGAACCCTAGGACAAAGATCACTCCAATATTGAGTAGAGTTGGGAGCCAGCAGGGAGTTTTCCTGAGGCTAGGCTATCCCCCAGCCCACCCTGCCCCCAAACCTACCTATTGGCCTGTGAGTGCCGTGGAACCCTTAAATACAGCTTGCTCCAATACTGAGGGGACCTAAGAGATAGCCACAGCAAGGATTGGACCAAGACGTCAAGACACTGCTGGCCTCATTTGAAGGAAGAGATGGGTAGGTGCTAATGCAAAAATGCCTCCAACATCCTAAAAAGCAATATGGTAACACCAGAACCCAGCAGATACACGAAAGGAAGACATGATAATCCTAACCCAAAAGAAGTAGAAGAAAACAACTTTAAACGTAACTATGAAAATTATGGAGACCTTTAAAGAGGAAGTGAAAAACTTCCTTAAAGAAATGGAGGAGAAGACAAACAAAAAGTTGGAAGAAATTCATAAATCCCCCTAAAAAAAAAAAACCCAAGATAACTAAGAGAAATCAATCAAACAGGTGAAGGAAACAGTTCAAGACCTGAAGACTGAAATAGAGATAATAAAGAAAACACAAACAGAGGGAATTCTGGATATGGAAAATCTGTGTAAATGAACAGGAACTACAGAGACAAGTAAAACCAACAGAATACAAGAGATAGAAAAACATCTCAGGCACTGAATATACTATAGAGAAAATAGACTCCTTGATCAAAGAACGCATTAAATCCAACAAGTTCTTAAACCAAAACATCCAGGAAATCTGGGACACCATGAAAAGACCAAACCTAAGAATAATAGGGGTAGAAGAAGGAGAAGAACTTCAGCTCAAAGGCACAGAAAATATATTCAACAAAATTAAAGAAGAAAACTTTTCCAACCTAAAGAAGGATATTCCTATAAAGGTATAAGAAGCTTACAGCACACCAAACAGATTGGATCAAAAAAATCCCCTCGCCATATAATAATCAAAACACAAAACATATAGAACAAAGAAAGCTGCAAAGGAAAAAGGTCAAGTAACATATAAAGGTAAACCTATCAGAATTACACCTGACTTTTCTATGGAAACCATGAAAGCCAGAAGGTCCTGGATAGATGTGCTGCAGACACTAAGAGACCATGGATGCAAACCCAGACTACTATACACAGCAAAGCTTTCATTTACCATCAGTGGAAAAAAGTATTCTATGACAAAAAAAAACCAATTTAAACAATACATATCCACAAATCCAGCCTTACAGAAAGTACTAGAAGGAAAACCTCAACCCAAGCAAGCTAACCACACCCACAATAACACAGACATCTGATAACCCCCCACCAGCATAACCCAAAGAAGGAAAACATACAAACACTACTACCAACCACTGGTCATTAATATCACTTAATATCAATGGACTTGACTTACCTATAAAAAGACACAGGCTAAGAGAATGGATAAGAAAACAGGATCCAGCCTTCTCCTGTTTACAAGAAACACACCTCAACCTCAAAGACAGACACTACCTCAGAGTAAAGGGTTGGGAAAAGATTTTCCAATCAAATGGACCTAAGAAACAAGCGGGTGCGGCTATCCTAATATCTAACAAAATTGATTTCAAACTTAAATCAATCATAAGAGATGAAGAAGGACACTTTAAACTAATGACAGGAACAATTCATCAAGATGAAGTCTCATTCCTGAATATCTATGCCCCTAATACAAGAGCATCCACATATGTAAAAGAAACATTACTAAAACTTAAATCACACATCAAACCTCACACACTAATAGTAGGAGATTTTAACACTCCTCTCTCGCCAATGGACAGGTCAACCAGGGGATTTTTTTGATCCCATCTGTTTGGTGTGCTGTAAGCTTCTTATACCTTTATAGGAATATCCTTCTTTAGGTTGGAAAAGTTTTCTTCTTTAGTTTTGTTGAACCAACCAGAGAAATAAGAGAACTAACAGATATAATGAATCAAATGGACTTAACAGACATCTATAGAAAATTCCACCCAAACAAAAAAGGTTACACATTCTTCTCAACACCTCACGGAACCTTCTCTAAAATTGATCACATACTCGGTAACAAAGCAAACCTCCATAGATACAAAAGAATTGGAATAACCTCCTGTGTCTTATTGGATCACCATGGAGTAAAGTTAGAATTTAACAACAGTACTACTCCCAGAAATTCTTCAAACTCATGTAAACTGAACAGTCAACTACTGAACCACCACTGGGTAAAGGAAAAAAATAAAGGAAGAACTTAAAGTATTCCTTGAATTCAATGAAAATGAAGGCACAACATATCCAAACCTGTAGGACACTATGAGTGATGCAAAGAGGAATGTTCATAGCACTAAGTGCCCACATAAAGAAAAAGGAGAAAGCTCACATTAGAGACTTAACAGCACACCTAAAAGCTCTAGAAAAAAAGAAGCAGACTCACCCAGGAAAAGTAGAAGACAGGAAGTAATAAAATTGAGGGCTGAAGTCAACAAAATAGAAACACACAAAACAATACAAAGAATCAATGAAACAAAGAGCTGATTCTTTGAGAAAATCAACAAGATTGACAAACCCTTATACAAACTAATCAAAAGGCAGAAAGAGAACATCCAAATTAACAAAATTAGAAATGAAAAGGGGAATATAACAATGAACACTGAGGAAATTCAGAGAATCATTAGGTCCTACTACAAAAACCTGTATTCCACAAAATTGGAAAATGTAAAAAAAAAGGACAATTTTTTAAAGATAGATACCATATACCAAAATTAAATCAAGACCAGGTGAGCAATTTAAATAGACATATAAGCCATGAGAAAATAGATGCTGTCATCAAAAACTTCCCAGCCAATAAAAGCCCAGGGTTGGGTGGTTTTAGAACAGAATTCTACCAGAACTTTCGAGAAGAACTAATACCTATTATCCTCAAAGTATTCCACATAATAGAAACATAAGGGTCAATGCCAAACTCTTTTTATAAGGCTACAGCTACTCTGATACCAAAACTGCACAAAGACTCAACCAAGAAAGAGAATTACAGACCAATCTCACTCATGAACTTGGATGCAAAAATTATCAGTAAAATACTGGCAAACCAAATCCAAGAACACATCAAAACAGTCATCTATCATGATAAAGTAGGCTTCATCCCAGAGATGGTTCAACATATGAAAATCTATCAATGTAATCCATCATATAAATAAACTGAAAGAAAAAAAAACATATGATCATTTCATTAGATGCTAAAAAAGCATTTGACAAAATCCTACACCCCTTCATGATAAAGGTCTTGGAAAGATCAGGGATACAAGGATCATATCTAAATATAATAAAAGCAATATAGAGCAAGCCAACAGCTAACATCAAATTAAATGGAGAGAAACTCAAAGTGATTCCACTAAAATCAGGAACAAGACAAGGTTGTCTACTCCATATTTCTTCAACATTGTAGTAATAAGGGGCGGCGGGACCATGCACAAAACTCAAGTCCAAATGAATTAAAGACCTCAATATAAATCTGACCACACTGAACCTCATAGAAGAGAAAGTGGAATGTAGTCTTCAATGCATGGGCACAGGAGACCACTTCCTAAATATAACCTCAGTAGCACAGACACTAAGAACAACAATCAATAAATGGGACCTTCTGAAACCAAGAACCATCTGTAAAGAACACAGTCAATAAGACAAAAAGGCAGCCTACTGAAAGGGAAAAGATTTTCACCAACCCCGCATCAGAAAAAGGTCTGATCTCCAAAAAATATAAAGAACTCAAGAAATTAGACATTAAAATTATAAATAATCCAATTAAAAAATGGGGTGCTGAAGTAAACAGAATTCTCAATAGACTAATTTCAAATACTCAAGGACGTGTTCAACTTCTTTAGCTATCAGGAAAATGCAAATCAAAACAACTTTGAGATACCATCTTACACCTTTCAGAATGGCTAAGATCAAAAATACCAATGATATTTTGTGCTGGAGAGGATGTGGAGTAACGGGAACACTCATCCATTGCTGGTGGAAATGCAAACTTGTGCAGCCACTTTGGAAATCAGTGTGGTGGTTTCTCAGAAAATTGGGAATCAACCTACCTCAGGATCCAGCAATACCACTCTTTGGAATATACCCAAAAGATGCTCAATCATACTACGAAAGCATTTGTTCAACTATGCCCATAGCAACATTATTTGTAATAGCCAGAACCTGGAAACAACCTAGATGCCCCTCAACTGAAGAATGGATAAAGACACATTTATACATTAGAGTACTACTCAGTGGTAAAAATCAATGACATCTTGAATTTTGCATACAAATGGATTGAATTAGAAAACACTATTTTGAGTAACCTAGACCCCCAAAAATGAATATGGTATGTACTCATAAGTGGATATTAGCCATAAACAAAGGACATTGAGCCTATAGTTAATGATCCTAGAAAATCTAAGTAATAAGGTGAATCCAAAGAAAAACATATATAAATCTACCTGGAAATTGGAAGCAGACAAGATCACCTGACAAAATTTGGGAGCATGTGTGCAGGGGGTAGAAGGAAGGGGAGAAGGGGAGGTTGAGGAGAACTTGAGGGAATGGGATAGTCAAGATGGAGGAAGGACAGATATGAGAGCAAGGAAAGAGATATCTTGGTTGAGGGAGCCATTATGGAGTTAGCAAAAAAAGTGGCTCTAGAAAAATTCCCAGGAATCCACAAGGGTGACCCCAGCTAAGACCCTAAGCAATAGAGGAGAGGGTGTCTGAACTGGCCTTGCCCTGTAGTCAAACTGATGATTATCTTAAATATCACCATAGAACCTTCATCTAACAACAGATGAAAACAGAGGCAAAGACCCACATTGGGGCACTGGACTGAGCTTCCAAGATCTGGTTAAAGAGTGGAAGGAGTAAGAGTATAAGCAAGGAATTCAAGGCCATGAGAGGTACATCCACCAAAACAGTTTGCTTAAGCTAATGGGAGCTCGCCAACTCCAACTGGACTGGGAGTGAACGAGCATGGAAACAAACTAGTCCCTCTGAAGGTGGTTGACAGGTGGGGCCGACTGAGGGGCCACTGATAGTGACACTAGGATTTGTCTCTACTGCATGTACTGGTTTCTTGGGATCCTATTCTCTTTGGATGTATTCCTTGCTCAACCTAGATGTAGTAGGGAGGGCCTGGACTTTCCACAGGGTGGGGCACATTGCCGTCTCTTAGGATTGGAGGGGGTCGGGTGAGAGGGTGTGTTGGAGGGGATGGGAGGGAAGTGGGAGGAGGGGATGGAGTGGAAATTTGGATTGGCATTTTTTTTTAAGTAATAATAATAAAAAATCTTAGGGAGGGAAAGGAGTGTCTGAAGACCCAGATATCACATCTTTACAAGAGATGGGCAGCAGCAGAAGGCTGGCTGCTTCTCATTCGCTCATGCTATCTACTCCTGTTTTAAGTCATACTATTTTCAAAGGGTGCACTTGAGGACATGCCTATATACATACAGGTACATATAATTGCCCGAGAGTCTAAGCCAATGCTGACAAAGAAGAATATGCTCTGTTAATCTAAATTTCTTAATTTTAAACACTGCTCTTGTTTTGATGAAGTGGGTCAGTGTCAGCCTTCGGTTTGTTAAAAGTGGCATTTCTGGGTGCCCTGAGTTTTCACAATGTGGCAGCTTTGCTTTATAAATTGCTTTTGAAAAGTTTAATAGGTAAAAAGGTTACTTAAAATCTATATTAATTTCTTTTATTTTAATTAAACTCTGAGAGGAGAACTATTTTATGTACATGTCTCAAAAAAAGAACATTCTTGAACATATCAAAGACAAAGTACCTGAAAAACTTGTGAAAATGTAAATTAATGCACAAGTTCCCATAAAGACATGACGCAACCCAAAGGCACAGAAACTTGTGTGTGTATGTGTGTGTGTGTGTGATCAATAGAAGGCACATTTTATTTAACTTGGGTTATATTTTAAATGAATTAAGAAAATTTTCAAAGAACAGAAGAGAGTAATAGATTTAATATCAACTATATTGAGTACGGCGTGTGAACATGTTCATGAAAAGGAACTCACTCGATGAGAAAGTTAACATGTGTGAGGCAAGTGAAATAACTGCAGATCACTCTGTTAATCCTTTGGGCATTCCTAACTGAATTCATTTTGTCCTTGCTAAAGAAATTATCTCCTTCCCCGCCTCAGGCATGCATGTAAAACAGTTCCTGTCTGGGAGACATGTGCCTGAGGAAGGAAGTTCACTGTTCAATTACCTGCCGATGAAGGCTCACTTTTTCCTCTCTTCCCCTCTCAGCCCTGAAAACTGTTTGGCATAGGAAGGTCTTGACCTGAGGAAACCATCTTGGGTAACCAGGGCAAGGAAGAGGAAAATGTAACACCCTGGAGATTTCAGCAAACAGTAGAATCGGGCCAACCTAATCTGTGTTAAAATGCTTGGAATGTGGGAGCGCTGGTGATGTCTGTTGTCTGTGTGTCTTATGGAATCCTTTCTTGTTCAAGAGCAGCGAAGCCAAGCCTGGGAACCAAGCCAAACGCCTGCCACTTACCTTAAATTGATCAGCCACTTTGAGATTAAAACCCCTGAAAGCTGCCACACCGTGAAAACAAGGCCTCCTTCACATTAAAGGCAAATGGCGACTTTGGGTTCACTGTGATCTTTTTCTCCGTTTTATCCAGTTTTTCACAGAGTGAATTTTGTTTTCCCCCTCCTCGTTCCATTTATGCTCCCATATAGAAGTCAATAGTTACAGCATCTTGGCCAAGCATTCATTAAGGTTCATAAGAACAAAATTTATGATGATTTAAGAGTTGGCACAGAGGCCAACTGTTGCTAGAATTTAAAAAAAAAAGGGAAAAATACAGGTGGGAAATATAGGCCTTGCCAAAGCATGCTAGGCTCCTAGCAGCAGTCTGAGGGAAAATTAGACACTATCAGAAACCACTTACTCCTCTCTTCTGGGTCTTCCTTCTTATGGCACTGTAGATTATTGAAACAAGTATTCTGATGGCTCCAAGAATTTTATTTTATTTTTGTCTTGTGTAAATGCTATTGATCTCAGAGACTGGAGGTTGTAAAAATAAATAATAATGTGTGGTAAGTAGGGTGATATTCTGTTAGTTTAGCTACTGGATAAGGTGTAGTTCATGTATTCACATACTTTACAAATACATATACACACAGGCATATCTATATCTTTATCTATATATTATTAGACTGGGGGCTCATCCATGAAGATCTCCCTAAGTAGACCATACATAATAGTGAAGTCTGTATACCCAAAAATTTAGGATGTAAACACTCTTAATCTCTGAATTTGGGCAGTAATGTGAAACTATGGTACGGGATGGGAGTCTTCCCCAAAATACTACTCTGATTTCCTTCACTAGGGTAGTAGGAAGGCTTGTTGGACTGTTTTTGATAATATTTGACAAATATTTTCTACTAATTGTTATTCAAGAGTAGATTCACTGAAAAAATATGGTTTTCTTGTTTCATGGAGTAAACAATTTTCAAAATATCATCTTTTTTGGTCAACCAATGACTCATTATTTGGCTTGAGGCAATAATGACATTCTGTGTCCTATATCTGCCTAGGAATATTCCACTTCCCATCTAATGATACATCCTCATTAGTGCACTGGGTACACCATTCTTTCTTCCTACCATCTTGCACACACTGGAACACTTGTACCTTTCTGCCCATAAAATAGAATCCAGTTCTTTTTGCTAACTCTGTTTGAAAAATCTCTTACCTAGGTCCTACTACTATCTTTGAAATATTCGTCAACTCTGCATAGATGCAGTTCAGGGGCTTGCTGTTTTTACCTGTTGCTCATTTAAGCAAGCTTTTCTCCCATCTGCATACAGTGTAACTCTCCAAGAGCGGAGATCATGGGCCCTTGTTATTCCACAGCCACAGTTACTAGCCTTCTGCTCTGATGAGATGCATATTACATGCAGAAAGCTGAATATGAACAGAATCCATCACATCCTTCCACAAAAGGCCAAGCACAGCTCTATTTGCAGACGGTACCAAGGATTTCTCAAGGAGCCTAAGAAGTCATTTCTCCTTTTCGTAGAGTGCCAGAACCTCCAGGGCAGGCAGAGTCATGGATTCAGTCTGCTTTTCTCCTCGTTCTGTCTTTTTAATCCAGTTCACTGGCAGTTTTGTTCCTTAAATTTTCTGTTTCATTGGACAGAATTATTTTGGCTACTGATTTTATCTTAACTTGCAAGTCTTTATATTTTGTATTTTATATACTGGTTCTTTGGTATTTCATCAGTAATCAAGATTTCATGGAGGGCCTGATGTATGAATGCTGAATGCTAGCCCAAGGGTAACAGGAAAAATCCTCTACAGATCAAGAACTAATTGGCAAGAAAACACAAAACAAACAACTGTCTGCAGGGAGTTTACTTTGTATCTTGTATTGTAGGTTAGTGATTTGAGGACAATTCAAGAATATCATAACAGGCCGGGCGGTGGTGGCGCACGCCTTTAATCCCAGCACTCGGGAGGCAGAGGCAGGCGGATCTCTGTGAGTTGGAGGCCAGCCTGGTCTACAAGAGCTAGTTCCAGGACAGGCTCCAAAACCACAGAGAAACCCTGTCTCGAAAAACAAAAAAAAAAACAAACAAACAAACAAAAAAACAAAAAAAAAACAAAAAAAAGAATATCATAACAGAGTACTATTTTATAATAAAATGGTCAGTTCAGATTGTCGAAGCAGTCAGACTGCATACAATCAGATGGAAAAGAGAAGTTCTCAAAGGGAGGAAAAGGCACAGAGGTGGGGATGAAATGGGTAGTCTTACAAATTATGTATGAGGCACTATTGGTGAGAGCATGTCTATAATAAAGTGGGGGGTGTTCAGTTGGAACCTCCAGTTTCCTGCTGCTCAGTCCGAGAAGCCCCATCTCTCTCTCTAGACCCTGCCCTCTTCAAGAATCTCCAGGAAAAAAAAAAGGCTCCAAAAAGCCCAGTTCTGCATTCTTGGCAGCTGCAGCAGCTCCTCTCCTGAAGTTGCCAGCACCCAAGTCACTGCCTAATTTGCTCAGTTTTTGACCATACAAACCTGCTTTTAGTGGACACAGCATCGTCATCACACTTAACCTACAGGCTATAGAACCTTCCTGATTTAGTTTGGGCGTTTGACCTCTCCTGGTATTGGAGAACTCACCTGGGAGTTGCTCTACTCAAATAAACCTGTTCTTTTATTATTATTATTTTTAATTAAGCTTGATCTGTCTTAGTCTTAATAGTAAGTCAGCTACAGAAAACCTATGGGGGTGGGAATATGAATGAGTACCCAACCAATGTGTGTCCAAAAAGTCAAACAGTAATTGTACCAGTTCTTTTTCAGGTTTTGAGTTCAAGAAGGAAACATTGTAATATAATTATCACTTGTTTTTTTTTTTTAATGTAAAGAGTCCTGGATCTGAAACCAGAAGCCTCCAGTCTTTGTGCCATTTTCAAGAAGTGCGATCCTGAGTAGTCTGGTGAGTCCTTCAGAGCCTTAGTTTTCATGTCCGTTAAATGAGGGGAACGGTATTCCCAGACCTTGAATACAATGAAGCCACTATAGCTCTGCTGCTGTGGGGATGAGTGTGTGTTGGGGGGGTTGTGAAGGGGGGTTGTGAGAGGGGGGTTGTGAGGGGGGGGTTGTGAGAGGGAGGTTGTGGGGGGGGGTTGTGAGGGGGTGGCTGGGCGACAGCTGCAGCAAATGACAAAAGACAGGAACCACAGAGATGTCGAGAACCTAACATTGCGCTGCATTGGTGTCTGTTTTGCTGGGGCTAGAGACATTCTGATGTCTTCTCTGAAACTTCAACTCCTACCCCAGCTTCGCTGTGAAACACCAGATACTGCTGCTTTCTCTTTTACTGTGTCACTTTTGAAAGTGAATAGTTTTTGGTTTTCTTGTTTTTGTCCCCCACCCCCTTTTTTTTTTAATTTTTGAGACAGGGTTCTTCTGTGTAGCCCTGGCTGTCATGGGACTTGCTTTGTAGACCAGGCTGGCCTTGAACTCACAGACATCCACCTGCCTCTGCCTCCCGAGTGCTGGGATTACAGGCATACATCACATCACCATGCCCAGCTAAAAGAACAGTTCTTGTTCTTACACAACCCAAGAAAATGCCCTCTGAGGCAGTAGTTCTCAACCTGTGGATCATGACCCCCTTTCTTAGCAGTTGCCTAAGTCCATCAGGAAACACAGATATTTCATTATGATTCATAGCACAGTATGAGGAACTGTATTAAAGGGTCGTAGCATTAGTAAGGTTGAGAACCACTGCTCCCGGAAGCCTGTGCTGTCTATTATGCTCCCTCTCCTCGTGTGTGCCTTTCTGTTGACGGCATTCCATAGTGCTGTGCTTTCTTGTTTTCTGTAGGCCTCCAGTGCCTCTGTTGGCTCAGATGTCCAAAGAGCCTTGTTTCCCACTCAGAAGAATCTGTCAGAGTCTTATAACAACAAAATGGCGGTAATACTCTAAGGGTTTCTTGTTTGTTTTCCACACTTAATATGAGACTGGCTGTAAGTAGCCAAAGCAACTGCATAAGAAAAAGAAATAAAAGGTATGTAAACCAGAAAAGAAGAAACAAACATTTTGTCTCCAGGTGTCGGCTCAGTGGTTAAGAGTGCTTACTGCTCTTCCAGAGGACTTTTTGATTTGAGTCTTAGTATTCACATCACGAAGTTCACAAATGCCTCTAATCCCAGAGCCAAGCCTTTTTGTCCACACCTGTGGTATGCACTCACACAGACACGCAATTAAATGGGTTTTAAACAAACGTTTTGCTTTCACGGTTTTGATCTGGAATGTCTCTGAAGGCTCGTGTATTGAAAGTTTGATTCCTCTGTGCAGCAGGGTTCAGATGAGGGGCTTTGGGAAAATGATTGTATATTGGAGACTCTGACCTCATCACTGGAAACTTGGGGAACTATTGGGAGGCTGTAAGAATTCACAAGAGAGCTCTAGCTGCAGGGAGTGAGTACTCAGGGCTGTGTCCTTGGGTGCTGTGTCTCTTCCCTAGGCCATTCCTCCAGCCACCCACTTACTTCCTGCCTTCTGAAAACCACCAGCAGAGTGGCTTCCCTTGTCATTCTCTCCTTGCGGTGATATCCTGTCTTACCACAGGCCCACTGACTACAGATGCCCCAATGTGGGAGCAGAGCAAATCGTTATCCCTCTCAGCTGTCTTGTTTCCAACCATTTTGTCATGACAATGGAAAGTTAACATAGATATACACACGTGCACACACACACACACACACACACACACACACACCTACCTTAAAGACGTCACCAATACAGGTCAGAACTGAAAAACAAATTCAGTAAACTTAAAGAATAGTAAAATCTATAAACAAAAGCTGAGCGTAGTGTGCATTTGCAGTTCTAGTGCTGGAGAGGTGTGTACATCAGCCTAGGGGACTGATGGCCAGCCAGCTCTGTCTGCTTGGTGAATTCTAGCCTAAGGAAAAGCCCTGATCTCAAAAGATGATGGATAGCTCCTGAGAAGTACATCTGAGGTTGGTCTGTGATCACACACACACACACACACACACACACACACACACATTCATTTATACACATACTTATACATACACACACGCATACATGCATACATGCACTAACATGCACATCCCCATGACCTATATTTCCCTATACACAGAAAAACCACCATACAAAAAGCTTTCTTAGACACTATTCCAAGATGATGTTTAAAATATCCCTCTTGAGGTGGCTCAGTGAATAAAAGCACTTGCTGCATGATTTGACTTCAGTCCTTGAAACTCATGTAAAAATAGAATTGCCTGGAAGTCATGGAGTGGCTATCCTAGGTTACATAGAGTCACAGAAACAACAGTAAAGACTCAACATGGTGGACGGAGAGAATTGATTCAGAATGTTCTCTCTCAGCTCCGCTCACGTGTCTTGGCTTGTTTGCACACCCCCCCCAACACCAATAAAATAGCTCAGTTTATAATAATATCCAAAAGAAAAAAATGCTTCAAAATAAGTTTAACTAAGTGTGTTAAAGATCTTTCTAGTGGAAAACATTAGATAGTGAAAAAAAGTTCGAAGAAAATAACACTAATTGATAAATATGCAATTTTCATAGATTCAAATAAGTGTTATTATTAAACTGTGATCCATGAATTTGATGCAATGCACATTTTTAAAAAACAGAAATAGAGATAATTCTAGTTGTGCAGAATTACAAGAGACCAAGAATAATTAAAGCAACACTGAGCAAAAGATAAAAGTGTCATACTTTCTGATATCAACCCACATTGCAAACCTATATCAATTAAAGTACCACAGAAGCGTTAAAAAATCAGGCAGTTAGACCTGCAGGATACAATGGGAGCACAGAGACAAACTGATATGCATACCCAACAAATCTTTGACACTGGCACAAAGAAAGAATACAATAATGACCCACTGGGAAAGGACACATTCATTGCATGGTGCTGAGAAAATGAGATGGGGGAGGGAGGCGCTACAATGGAAGCCCTCTTATATCTACACAATAACACAAATAGGTAAAGGACCTAATTATTAGATCTTAAGCCGTAAAACTCTAAGAAGAAAACATGAGAGTACCCCTTGACACGGATCTTGGCAATAAGTTTTGGATACAATACCAAAACACACACAGCAAAAGAAAAAAGAGGTGTGGGGTGAAAACTAAAACAGCTTCTGCACAGCACAGGCAGCAGTCTTTAAGATGAGGAGACAATCTCTAGGGCAGGAGGCAATATTTATAGATGATTCCTCCAGAGGGCTTTACATGCAAAACACGTGCTGAGCTTATGCAACTCAGTCACAAAGAGAATCAATTAAAAATTGTCAACAGGAATTGTCTACAAAGAAGACAGCCAGTGTTCAACAGGTGTTTGAAAATAGTTTAAGCATTGCTAATATTCGTAGAAATGTACATTAAAACCATGACAAACGTAGTAATTACCTTATGTCTCAGGATAGTTAACTAAAATCAAAAGAAAGCAAGTTGGCAAGGATGTAAACTAAAGGAATCTTTATTCCCTGTGGCTGGTAATGGAAATTTCCACTCATAATGAAAATCACTATGGAGAGTCCCACAGAAATAAGAAAAAAAATGGAATTACCATTTTTAGAATTACTATTTGGATACAGTGCCTATATTAAACGAAGAAATAAAGTTATCTATATACACAAAAGAAATTAGATCCACGTATTGAGTAGGCAGCTATGCTGTGTTCATTGCACCAGCACTCCCAATAGCCAAGGATGCTGTGGTGATTTCAAAGAGATGTTCTTCACAAATCTTGGGTATCTGAATGCTTGATTCCTAGTTGGTAACTGTTTAGGGAGAATTTGGAGGCCTTGCTAGAGGAAGTATGTCACCGGGGGCGGATGCTGAGCTTTCAAAAGACTTGCTTCATTTCAAGTTAGCTCCTGTATTTTCTTTTTGTCCATTAAGTTGCCAGTTCTCAGTGACTGCTCCAGTTCTGTGCCTGCCTGCCTGCCTGCCTGCCTGCTGCTGTGTTCACTTCCTTGGTGGTGATGTATTCTTAGCCTTCTGGCATCAAAGTCCCCAAATTTACCCTATAAGTTGCCTTGGTTGTGGTGTTTTATCACAGCAGTAAAAAAGTAACCAATACAAAAGTAGAAACCAATTGTCTGTTAGACTATTAGCAGGCAGAGAAAATGTGATGTCAATAGACTTACACAGTGGTGTATTATTCAGCCTTAAGAAAGGAAGAAATCTGGGGTTAGGGAGATGGCTCAGTCAGTAAAATACATGTTGAATAAGCATGAAGACCTGGGTTCCCTGGTACCCATGAAAAAACCAAGTACAACTGTGTAGGCCAGTGATGTCAGCACTGCGGAACTGAAGACAGGAGGCTTCTGGGGTCTTGCTGGCCAAGCAGCAAAGCTGAATTGGTGAGCTTCAGGTTCAGCGAGAGACTATGACTCAAAAACAAGTTGGAGAATCAGAAAGACACCTTACATTGCATATATGTGGCTTCTACATATATGCACATGCGCAAATGCTCATTCACACTAGCCACACACAAACATGAAAAAAGGAAAAGAAAGAGGGAGAAAGAAACAAAAGAAAGGAAAGAAGGAAGGAGGAAGTCACACTCGCAACAGAATGAATGGACCTTGTAAGCCGTATGCTCTGTGAGATGTAACAGGTACAGAAAATCAAGTGCTGTGTGATCTGACATGGATCACAGAATGTACAGAAGTTAAACTTGAAAGGTGGGGCATAGAACAGATCTCAAGGTACAGAAGGACAAAATAGAGGGATGTTAGAAGGTATAAGATGATTGGCTTCAGGACGAGGGTCAGCGGTGTTAAAAATGCTTTTAGGGGCTGGAGAGAAAACACAGAGGTTAAGATCACTGACTGCTCTTCCAGAGGACTGAGTTCAACTCCCAGCAACCACACAACAGCTCACAGCTGTCTGTAACTCCAGTCTCAGGGGACCTGACTCCCTCTTCTGGCCTCTGAGAGCACTGTATACATGTTACACAGACAGGCATTGAGGCAAACACCCATACACATTAAAATAAAAATAAGTACTAAAAAATACACTGAACACTTGGCATTTCCTAAATCAGATGATTTCAAGTGTTCTTACAACCACTCCTGCCCAAAAATGGTGATACCAAGGCAACGAGCTGTCAGTTACCTTTGCTGTGTTTGTCAGTACACAATGCACGTGACTGTAAACACCACATTGCATATCCTAATGTGTATGGTCACTTGTAAATCATGCCTCAGAAAAGTTAGAAAAAGGAAAGCATTCCATTTCCTTTACATTTCCAAATTTCTCACTAATTCTTTCAGTCTTGTTGGGCAGTGGATTCTTCCTTCTCCTCCCTGGGCACTTTACAGGAGCCTAGAGTTTAATGAAGTGTACCCAGCCAGACACCCACATAACAACGTGGCCCAGATGAGGAATTGTGGAAACCATCTACCGCTATGGAGGAATTTTCCCTGAGAGGTTTCAGTGGATTGGCTGTGGTTGTTGCTGGGGAAAGGCAAAATTGCACTAGTGTTCAGCATAGAGCCGGCCCTTCAGGTTTGATCACGGCAGGAGCTAGGACTCAGCTCTCAAGACGCTGAGGATGGAAAACATCTCTGCTCTCCATTCACCTTGACAGCCTATTCCTGAAATGGAGATGCCAAAAATGTCCTTTGATTATTTTGAAGGGAGTCATATGTTTATGTTTCTCCTATCTGTAGATCTGAAATAATTAGAGCCCAGAGATAATATCTGAAGTATTTTATACTTCATCTGTTCCGACCGTGTAGTATTTACTTTTTATTTAGCTCCCTAAATGCACCTGGTCCTTGACAAATATGTAGAAGGACAAGTTTCCCACCTACCCTGGGGAGCTTCGGTTCCGATGCAGACATACATATAGAGTGGGAAGAATCTTGGCTGGGGAAAAGTTGGCAGGGAGGGAGGGGCTGGAGGGGAGGAAAGGTGCCAACTCAGGGAAAATGAGATAGGAAGGGGACATAGACTGAGAGGGGTTTTAAGGAAACCCTCTAAAGCAAATGGGCAGTTTCCTCAGCACAACACCTTTGGAAGGAGGAAGGGGTTAAGGAAAGCAGGAAAGGCCGATGTATTTTCCTTGTGTCTACTCTTCTCTCTGCAGCCTGTAATAACCAACATTCGAGTCTCTACGTCTGTACATTGTCCTTTTTAAGATTCCATAAATAAGTGAAATTTGATGTCGTTTGTCTTCTGTGTCTGGTATATTTCAATCCATATATTGCCCTCCAGTTTCATCTGTGTCCGTGTATGGATCCCCTCGTTTTAAAAGACTGGGGGTATTTCATTGTTTACATGGTGTGTCTTCATTTCAATACCCGTTCTTCCTTGCTGGATGCTAGGCTGATTTCAAATCTTAGTATTGTTAATAACAGGATATCTATTTGGAGAAACTGTATTCCAATAAGCAGAGGACACATCTTGAAACCAGGCATTCTTGGTTTATTTCTAGATCTACTACTTATTTTCTGTATGATCCTGGAAAAACTACAGTGCCTACCCCAAAAAAGTTCTTTAAACCGTGTATGAGACAGTACATGTCAAATGACTGGTGGCTGACATAGGGAACCTACAATATGTTTTTTTTTTCAATGGCAAAAAAGCCAATCCTCCCTGGGTGCCTTAATTAAGACACTCAATGCAAGAGTTGAATGTGAATGCCTTTCTCCTTATTCCTCGGGGCATGCTGCTCTTGACTGTTGCTCTGCTGATTATGGCCAAAGCAGCCATCACCTTAGCACCCACTCTGAACGTGACACCATATGTCACAACAGGGGAGCTGGATTTTCTGCCTGTCTGAAGCCATCTCCCGGGGTCTGTTATCCTGTGGAAGCAGATACAAGACATTTCCTAAGAGCTGTTTTTTCCCTTCGTGCCCTCTACAGCCCACATGTGGGTTTTTATTATTTACTTTAATTCATCTTGTCTCAGCCCCTTCTAAATGTCCACGACAATCTTCCTCAAATTCTGAGTTCCCAATTTCGATAATGTACAATATAGATGTGCCAATATGATAAGATTGTGGGTCCATCCCTATGAATATTTTGTTTCTGTGCCAAAGGACATTTGAACAAGAAGAGAAAAATTACCTTCAGCAACTGCCTAATGACCTGTTAATTTCATATCTAGAAGTCCTTCATTTCTTTGTTTCTTGAGATATCTGTATCCATATCTATATCATCTATATCTATATCTATATACTGTAGGGGAAAGGAAGCCCCTAAAAGACAAAATGATAGCCTCTCAAACTCTTCGCAAAGATAAAAATCAGTTACCCCGGACATGTAAGCCGAGGGGCTGAGGAAGGCGATAACTGAATCGTGTGTTTCTTCCAACATAGGAGTGGGAAAGAGCACCTCTAACATTCCAGAGAAGGGAGCTTCAGTAGGAAGCAAAGTGGTTCCTGCATATGAAGCCTCAAGGATGGCTGGCAACCAGTTCCATTGACACACAGCTATCTGCTTGTGTCCTGCCAATGGTGTCCTGCCAATAGCCCACAGCCACAGTGAAGAATCTTTTGCGGCAATAAGAAAGCCTTGAGGTAGTGATTTATAGACCCAAACTGCATAGGCACCAGAATACAGTTCCTAGGACTTACTCTGGACCCCTGTTTCTTACTGTTGCGGCCCTTGCTTTTCCTCGTTTCTGAGCACATTCCCCAGCCTCCCTTTGATGCCTTGCCTCTTCTCTGCAGTATGTCAGCTGGGAAGCCAGTCTGAGGAAATGTCTCAGGAACTTATCCCACCTTGATCTTGAGCCTTACTGTTACAGCCTGGCTTCTAGGGTTGCTGCAGTTGAAACCTGTGACAGCTCACGCCCTCTCTTAAATGCTAAGAGCACATACAGAACTCTGACTGTTGGTTGAGCCAGTCATACAGACCCAACAGATTACAAGGAGGCAAGAGAGAGAGAGAGAGAGAGAGAGAGAGAGAGAGAGAGAGAGAGCACACTCATACACACGCGGACCCCAGACCTGTGTGCCATGAGGGAAGGGAGAAAGACATAGTGATTTAGGCAAGAGCAACCAGCATGGACCAGCATGGGTGGTGCCAGCAACTCTGGAGGCTGAGTTGGAAAGCTAAGTTGAGGCTAGGGGTTTAAAATCAGCCCAAGTACATGATGAGATCCCAAATCAGCTAAAGGAAGAGGGGGAGAAGGAGAGGAGGAGGGGTGGGAAGAGAACCCTTGTGTCAGAGGCAGCTTAAATGCGGTGTACCAAGTTCTCCTGAACCATGTCTCAGCTACAAAGGCTGAGCGTTCCAGGACTTGGTGCTGCCTTAGAGACCAGGAAGGTGTGGGTGTGTGGCTTCTTCTGCCTCTACTGGGACTGAGTAAACACTGTGCAGTGTTGTGTGGAATTCAGCTTCCTAAGTGGGTGCCAAAGGGACTGAGTGCAGCTACCTAGAAGGGCGGGGGAGCAAACCGCAGCCAAGCCTTGACTAATGGAAAGGTGGAATCAGGATAGCACTGAGCAGATACCTTCCCTCTCCTGCCTTCCCTTAAGGCACTTTCTCCCCTATGCTCATGATGTCTGCTGTAGTTCTGCAGGGCTCTGTCAACCATGGTCTTTGTGGAATCTTTCACCTTAGGAAGCATCCTTTTTATTTTGCTGTGTGTGTGTGGGGGGAGGGGGGTTTGTTTGTTTGTTGGTTTTTCTTATGCCTGCGGCAGGGTTTCTTGTGTAACCCTGGCTGTCCCGGAACTCACTCTGTAGATCAGGCTAACCTCAAAGTCAGAAATCAGCCTGCTTCTGCCTCTGGAGTGCAGGGATTAAAGGTGTGTGCCACCATTACCTGTCTATCTCATTTTTACTGTTTCATTTCCTTTGTCCTTCCTTCTTGCTATCCTTGGATTGTGCTTACAAATAAAACATCAGCACTTAATCCGTGTCCCAGGGACTGCTTTTCAGGGAAGTCAGAGGAAAAAGAAAGCTTTGTACTAAATAATGTTATACATGTTTACTTGAAGTCTGAGAGTCTCAGTGGTCTTACAGATTCACAAGAAGGCGACAGAAGAATGGATGTTAGAATGCTTAGAATTAGGAGCTAATCATGTATTGTCAGAAAGAATGACTTACCAGGCAGCCTCCCACTATCAAGGCATGAGAGGATGGAGAACTTCAGGAGCATTGAGATCAGAGGAAAAATGCAGAAGCTGGGGTCTGGGAGAGAAGACCAGCACACGCCTTTAATCCCAGCACTCGGGAGGCAGAGGCAGGAGGATCTCTGTGAGCTGGAGATTCAGCGTCTGGGAAGCTATCAAGAGAATATCACAACATAGATTTTTACTGCCTGCAGGCTGCAATGAAGGAGTTCGCTGCCCAGTCTCATTATCTGAATCTCTCCGACAGTGTTCTTAGCTGTGGCCTCTCACCTTTGTCCTGAAGAATTCCAGTCATGGAATATTTGCTTTCTCGACTGAAAATTGAGTGTGACTGTGTAATTGTGACTCTCTCTCTCATGTGTTAGGGATGTAGCTCTGTTGGGAGAGTGCTTGCCTAGCATGCACGACATCCAGTCAGTACTACATATACTGGGTGAGGTGGTATACACCTGTAATCCAAGGACTTGGGAGATAGAGGCAGGAGGAACCTAAATGTAAGCAATTGAGAGACCTGCCTGGAATGGACCTCTAATGAATCTCTGTCTGTAATAAATAAGTAAATAAAAGCAGTATCGCTATTTTTACCATCGGTCTTTTGAATACACAAAAAAATGGTTAAAATCATTCTTCCATATACTGATGCTAAAGCACTTGATGGCAGGTTTTACATTTTATATGTTCACCTCTTCATCAGTCACCCTCCTGTCATTTTGTTTGTGCTTTGGCACAAGCCGCCTCATCTCTGCCACTTTGTCTGGTCAAGGCATCTGTGTCCTTCAGTGATGGTCATTCCACATCGGGTTCAGAAACCAAGTAAAATAAGCTAGGCACAAGAAGAAAAACACCATATTCTTGCAAAAACCTTACCTTCATAGACACAGAGTTAAAAACAGTGGTCAAACAGACAAGCAGAAAGGCTGATACTGAAGGGCAGTTCCCAGGGGAACAAGTTGTGATGTCCTGTAGGTCAGTAGTGGCTGCGGCTCATAACAAGGCTTTGTCGTATAGTTCATGGAGATCCAGAAGAGAGGAGTTCTGCGTTTCCCAGAACTAAGAACTACCTTGCTTTGATCACTGCACATTGCATACATACATTGGATTGTCATCCTGTACCCCTGAAATGCATACATTTCTATGTCAATAAACATTTGTTTAGAAATATGCTTGTTAGTTATCTAGATCTGAATGTAATGCTTTTTTTTGTTTTTTAATATTTTTGCAGTGTTTTATATATTGTTAGACTATTGCAAAAATTAGGATTGTTTATTTCCTTACAAAATTCCATATTTCCATTATTAAACTAAAAAATTATATTCACTTTTCCATGGCCACTACTAACTGTAATAAGACCATCAACTAAGATAGTGGTCTACTCCTTCTGTTGCTTCCCAAACAGGGTTTTCCCACCCTCTACTTGTATATGAAAACATGAATCTTTCAAATCCAGATTGAGGCCTTTCTATTAATTGTTACTAAAAAAATATCATCCTATTTGAATTGGGTCATTTTTTTTTTTTTGTAGTTTTTCGAGACAGGGTTTCTCTGTAGCTTTGGAGCCTGTCCTGGCACTAACTCTTGTAGACCAGGCTGGCCTCGAACTCACAGAGATCCGCCCGCCTCTGCCTCCCGAGTGCTGGGATTAAAGGCGTGCGCCACCACCGCCCGGCTGAATTGGGTCATTATTATAATGCCAGAGGTTTTACATTTCAGAATTTGCCGGCAAATGTTTTTATGATCTGTTAAGAATTTATAATTCTTTGACAATTTCATCCTTGTCTATATTGAGTTTTGATCATTTCGTTCCCCATTATCCTCTGTGAGCCTCCTGCTTTATGTTTCTCCTCCCTTCTCTCTGCTTCTCACTGGGTTTAATTAGGATTGCTTGCATGAGCACGGGGTGGGAGTTCCGGTTCGTGCGCAGCCTGTTTGTGTCTGTGCCACTGAAGAAACGACACCTTTCCCTGGGGCTGCTTAGATTCCAGCCCCACGCTTTCCACAGTAGGCAAACCGACAAGACCGAACCAACGCTGGTGCCCTGTGGATCGACGTCAACTAATTATTTAGCCATGGGGCATTGTGATGCCTGGCACAGTGTTTCTCAACTGTCCTAAAGTTGCGACCCTTTAATGCAGTTCCTCCTGTTGTGACCCCCCCCAACTAAAAAGTTATTTTGTTTCTACTTCATAACTGTAATTTTGCTACTGTTTTTAATTGTAATGTAAATATCTGATTTGTAGAATATCTGATGTGTGACCCCATAGGGGTCGTGACAGCACAGGTTGAGAATCCTGAGAACGGCTGCCCCTGGGATCTTTCTCAAAAAAGCTGCTGAACTGTTTCCCTTTGGCTCACTATTTCACCATCACTTTAGGGGATACTTGGGAAGAAAAACAGAGCCTGGCGCCTCCTTCATGTCACACAGAATCAGCATGGCATCCTTGCTGCCAGCTGGCCTGGTGCTCCCAGCTGGGTTTTGGTTTCCTACTGTTGGATACGAACAGAACATTCCCCTTTGACAAGCTTGCTCTTTTGGATGAAGACCCTGTAATCATGTATGAGCAAAGTATGAATTGGCACCCTGTACTGGACTACTGCTTTCTGGCATTAGAGATTTATCCATGGTCTAGTCTGATCTTCCTATGTCCTGGGTTTCTTAAGAAGTCTGGTCACAGATTTGTCCTTCTAATGTTACATAATCTACGTAAGAGTGTCCCCAAATCAAACAGCCAAGGCCCAAGCCCACTATCAGCATCTTCCTAGCACCTTTTTATTGATGTGTCCCATAGTTTCCCCCAAAGTAGTGCTGTTTTGCCCTGCAGTGAGAAATATAACCAGCTCTAATCCTCGGATCAAAGGCATTGACATTCTGTCAGAAAAGGAGACAGAGTCACAGGCATACACCCAGACACACACCCACTCACACACACACACACACACACACACACACACACACACACATTTGTTTTCACTAAGGCCACAGGGGTCAGGTGGGAGCCCACAGTCACACCCCCTTTGTATTTTCTTCACCAAGGATTCAGGATAGCTCTTGGCTTTCCCACTAGGAAGAGGAATCAGCAGGTTATTCCTCAACCCATGGCTACAGGAGCTCTCTCCACGCTGGTCCAAGCATGAATGTGGAGTCCATGGCAGAGTCTGCATTGTCCTGTTAGTGTCTCGGTACATTTTGTGTTTGTGCTGCAGCCAGGCCCAGCGATGTCCAAGTGGCATAAGGAGAATCCATTGCTTGTGGTGACCATGGCATCTACCTTTGGGAGAACAAGTCTGAGTGGTGGGCAAGGCTGGCTCATGGGCTGAGGCCAGGGTGGGGCAGAGATAAAAGCCCCTCTCCTTCTGTAGCGTCCAATGAGAACTAGATTATTGAAGCAGGCCCAAAATTCCGACTGCTATATTCATTTCTAGTTTGATATATTTCATTTCAGGAAACATCAGTGTTTTCTTAGCCTTGGATTATATTTGCACTTGAAGCCTGTGGTTTTGTTTGTTTCTGCCAATTTACATGTTAACTTTTGCCTCTTATTACAGTCTTTCTCTTTCCATTTAATTCAATAAACATTCACTCATTTACTGTGTGCTACAACGCTGCATAGAATGACAAAGATGCATTAACTATAAACAGGTAATCTAGAGAAAAGTACTGGCCGGGTTCATGTGTAATGAAGCATTTTTCTCTCAGACAACACGTATTTATTAAGCAAGCACTCCTTCAAAGGAAATCAGCCAGCCAGATGTAGTGACCCCTGCCTGTAATAATAATCTATTTGTTGAGCACTTCTACGCGTGTATACTGGACCAAGAACCTCAGCTTCTTTCTTTTCTTTCTCGGAAGGAGTCCCCGAGATGGGTGTTGTCTCCCTAAGTTCCCAGGGCTAGGTGAGTGCTAGGAGTCACAGTGACTGCAAGTCTGTGCCTTTATAGACACTTGTCACTTGCAATTTGTCATTCTATTCCTCCACACTTCCTTTTTTAAAAATATCCTCGCTCTCTGAAAACTTCTGCTTTGAGAAAGCTTTGAAAACATACATGGAATCTGAATGTTTTCTAAGGAATTTGACTTTTTTTCTTCTCCTTGGAGTAGCATATATGAACAACAGGCCTCGGAGCAGACCGTGGACTCTGAAGTGCGCTCATTGCTCGGTGCGTTCTGGAGAGCCTTGGGAAGTTATTTTTAATGCAGCATGCCAGAGTGGCATGTTGAAAGATCCATAGTAACCAGCTAACAGTAACAGCAGGGCCTGCCAAGTAGACGTTCCATAAATCAGTCATAAACATAGTTACAAAATCAGGGCCAATGTCGTGTGCAAGAGGGAGTGTCTTTGGAGAAGGCACAATTTGAGCACAGATTTATGGAATCACTTTGAATCTTCATGGGGAGTGAAAAGCTCTCGTGGCAAAGGATTTTTAAGGAGAAAAAATTGGAGTGAGGAAGAAGCTTTCTGGTACTTTCTTCTGATGGCAGACTTTTTTTCTGGGCCATCAGGCAAACCAGGGAAGCCAACGCAGACATGAAGTGACAAATGCATCAGATGCCAGTGTCCCCTTTCTCATGGCTGTAATGGTTTTGGAATCATTCCTTTTCTATTACCACAGCCCATGTTCAGACCTTAATAACCTGACAGACTGAAAACCTCATTGCTGACCAATCGGACCTCAAACCTACCAAATTCACAACAGTAAAAGCAGCCCAGGTGGGATTTTAAACATCTAATCCTTCAAGTGAGAATTTTACAAGGAGCTGCCAAGTGCTACCAAACTCCATAAAAAGCTTGCAAGTTGGAAACTCTGGGGTTTTCTCCTGTCAGAAACCTACAGCACACACTTGCAGGGAGGAAGATACCGCCTTTAGAGTTGAATTATTCTTTGGGAATCATAAGGGCTTGTTTACCAGGCAATGGGCGTATTGCCAACAGATACTAACAGGGAAAAGTCACTTTTGAAAAGGTAGGGAAGTGCCTTTTACTGGGTTGACTCTGCTGCGACAGAGGACCCAGGCATAAAGAGGAGACAGTCACCTTCCTCAGGGACAAAAGTCTATCAGTGGGCAGGACACTGGAGTGCTGGCAACTTAAGGCTCAACGACGGAGCTGATGTTTGCCGAAAGGAGGAAACCCTTCCTGGAGCTATACCCTTTGTATAGGATGAGATTTTCTGCTTAATTGCACTGGCTCCCCTCTTCCAACCTGTTGGTTTAGAACCTACCAACCTCTTTGTGCTGTGGGTTTTTTTTTTTTTTGATGACCATGAAAACTATTTTTTTTTCAAAGTATAGCTAACACAATCAAAATATACATATGTTGTAACAATTGTATTATAACTTGATGCCGGTTAAATTAAGAATGTTAAAGTATTAGGGGGACTAATTTAAAGTCTATCTAGCCTATGAAGATTTAAAACACTTTTGTAAGTAAGGCTCTGAATGTTTGCTAATTGGATGTTTTTAGTAAGACCACTTGTAATAGCTGGCAGAACTACAGTTTCAGTGCATTTATATAATACACAAATATTCTTAAAAACTGTAAACAGATTTCAGTTGTTTTCATTTTATACCTGCAAAGGCAAGGTAAAAGTTTATTAAAATAAAAATGGTGGAAGGAATGGGAGGAGGGAAGGGAGTGGGAACTGGGATTGGTATGTAAAATGAAAAATGATAGTTTGTTTTCTTTTTTTAATAAAAAATTCTTCTTTTATTTGGACTGAATATTAATATACTTTAAAGGAACCATTTTCTTTTGTAGAAGTATTGATGTATATATTTCCAGATTCTTAACATTCACTAATACATCACTGATATTTTCCTAAGAAATATATTTTCAATACTTTTAAAGTTTTGTTTTTCTTAAAATTTTGTGAAAATTTTTTATGTTTAACTTAGTTTAATTTATTAAGATTTATCCCTTAAACTTAGTTTACCTTAATTTTTAATAACTTTACTTAAAACCACCATCCTCTTTATAAAGAGAGATGTTGTGGAGGGTAGAATAGGTTGTGGAACCAAGAAGGGAGACATCTTGGCACATGCCAACTGAAGAGAGATTCTACATTAGATAAAAGCCCTCTACCTACACAGTTGGAGTTCCTGGGTGGGAGGAAAACATTGGTGCTGATGAGACAAAGGGTGTCTGCGTAACTGAAAAGGCTGGAGGTGAGTGAGGAGTGAGCTCTTCCCAGGGATCGCCTCTGTATGCCTCTAGAGTTCTAGGATTGCAGGTGTCCTGAAGTGTCTGTCTGATGTTGCAAGGAGGCCGCTTGTTTTGTTCCCATCCATTTATCCCCAAAATAATCACATAGAAACTATATTAATTAAATCATTGTTTGGCCCATTAGCTCTAGCTTCTTATTGGCTAACTCTTACACATTAATTTAACCCATTTCTATTAATCTGGGTATCGCTACGTGGAGGTGGCTTACTGGCTAAAGTTCTGGCAAGCGGGGCCACATGGCTTCTCTCTGACTCCACCTCCTTTCTCCTAGCATTGTGTTTAGTTTTCTCAGCCTAGCTCTGTTTCCCTATAGCTCTGCTATAGACCCAAAGCATTTCCTTTATTAACCAATGATATTCACAGCATACGGAGGGCAATCCCACATCAGTCTGACATTACCTGGGTTCTATGAGTCCCAACTCCCATTCTCATGCTTGTACAGAGAGTGCTTATCCACTGAGCCATCTTTATAGCTTCCAAAGCTTGGACACTTTTAAAGAGTATAAATTATCTCTAAACCCAAACACCAGGAGTACCAGTTGAGTCGGTGATCCTCGTGAACATCTGAGTGGAGGAGAAGGGGATGGCCACCACATTGGAGTAGAGTGAACCAGAGAGGAGTGTGTAGTGTGACATTTGTGAGCTCCAAATGGAGGCTGAGATGAAGGGAAAGACAGACAGTTTAGCCTCTTTCTTTCTTTTGTTTATGCCCCTGCTATGAGATCCACACTTAAGTCATTGCTTCTCTGAATCAGGCTTCCCTTGTAAGTTCTAGGGGATAAAGGATGTGGAAATGCCCATATGCGGGTAAATTGCCTAAATTTCATTTGTGCTTTCAGCGTTCTCCTCGAAGTCTTGAATGCAAGGAGCTGACAAGACCACACAAGTGTGGGAATAATATGAGCATCAAGAATGGTCACCATCTAGTTACAGATGTGCTCTTCTTAGCCAGAGATCACAGCCCTGGCAACCAGGTAGGAGCCTGCACAAGTTTATTGATTTTGTTAATAATTTGTTTTTGAGTTAGCATACAAAATAGTTTCGTTATCTTCTTCTTTTTCCCACCACCACTCCCTCCAACAAGATTTCCTGTAGCCCAGGCTGGCCCCAAATCAGAATGTAGCTGAGGTGGGCTGTGAACTTCTGCTTTTCCTCTATCCACTTTGCTTATGCTGGGATTAAAGGTGAGGGCCACCATGCATTGCTAACACTTTATTTTTATACTTATATATTGTACGTTGCTCATGTTCACCTTCCAGCTTCTTTCCCTTACTCCCTGTCTAACTGTTATTTGTTCATCCCCCTGACCAAATCAACTTGGTTTTGCATTCATGTCTCAGATTCAGAAGCCATGGCATAGACTGTAGATACACTCAAGACCTATCAACAAGCTTCAGAAACAGACCCCATTTTCTTATGATTAAAAATAGATTTTTCTCGTATAATATATCATGATTATGGTTTCTTATCTTTCTACTCCTTTTACTTCCTCCTCACCTCACCTTCCCTTTCATCCAGATCCACCCCTTTTCTGTCTCTCCTTAGAAAACAAACAGGCTTCTAAAGTATAATAAAATAAAATATAACAAAACAAAATAAGATAAGATAAAACAACTAATACATTAGAATTGGAAAAAACAGAAAGAAAAGAGCCCAGGAGAAGGCACTCCTTTCATTCACAGAGAGCTCATAAAAACAAAGCTGGAGGGGCTGGAGAGATGGCTCAGTGGTTAAGAGCGCTGTCTGCTCTTCCAGAGGTCCTGAGTTCAATTCCCAGCAACCACATGGTGGTTCACAACCATCTGTAGTGAGATCTGGCGCCCTCCTCTGGTGTGTGCGCATACATGGGGGCAGAATGTTGTATACATAATAAATAAATAAATCTTTAAAAAAAAAACAACAAAGCTGGAAGTCATAAAATCTATGTAGAAGACTTGATGCAGCTGTGCATGCGACCCCAGTCTCTGTGTGTTCGTGCTGATTTAGAGGGACTCGTTTTCTTGATGTCGTCCATCCCCTCTGGCTTTTATACTCTTTCTGCCTCCTCTTCCGGGGGTTCCCTAAACTCTGAGGAAGGAATTTGATGGTGACACCCCACTTAGGGCTAACTGTTCCAAGATCTCTCACCCTCTACATAATCAGGCTTTCATTTGTATATACACTTTCAGTAAGATTAATGACTCAGGCTTGTCACACAATAAATTTAACAGCGAGTTAAAAGCAGGAAAAATTAGCAGTGATAGGTCCAGTTAAGTGAAAATGAAATGCATGGAACTGGGAAAGTTTCATGGGAGAACTGACAAGGAATGCTGAGGACTCTCAAGGCACGAGATGCACGAGACCCCAGCAGGTCTCTCTGCGCGTTCTATCTGTCTCTACAGTAGGACCATTCTTATTTATAAAGAGTGTTTGCAGTCCATTAAAAGGCACTAAAGTGTCTTTAATTATGGCAAGAAAACATATGCTACATCTTAGGAAGGCTGCAATATAGAATGTGTGTTATTTTAAAGGGTTGGCCACTTAAAAGCCTCTGCTCTGTGTCACAGGGCAATCTGATGAACCTGATATTCCACCCAGGTGGTTTTCCCTTTAGAAAGAGGCTCATTGTCAGCCTTTTCCCCCAACTGTACTTCAATATCAATAATTAACCCTATAGGTTAAAAGGGGCTTAACATGGCAACAAAGTGTTTTGAAAACAGCCTAGTGATTTGCAAACTAAGTAACTCATTAAATCAAGTGACCCCATAATCGAATGTTTATGGCTGTTTAAACTAAGCCAGTCAGTGGCACTCTAGAAAAAGATACCGGCCAAATTGTGTCATAAAATACAGCAGTTAGGCTTTATCTTATCATCTGAAAAGCCGCTTGTGGTTCTTCCAGAGAATGTCGGCTGTTCAGGCTGGCAGGCGGCAGTCCTCAACACCAAGAAGGAGCTGGAGTCACTGTCGCAGAGGGTCATTAGCACAATCCCAAAGGAGCTTTTGTTTTCCTCTTCAGCATTTGACTTTGGAGTATGTCTTCACACTCTAAAGGCACTTGACAATTTTTTTTTGGGGGGGGGGTTTCTCTGTGGTTTTGGAGCCTGTCCTGGAACTAGCTCTCGTAGAACAGGCTGGTCTCGAACTCACAGAGATCCGCCTGCCTCTGCCTCCCAAGTGCTGGGATTAAAGGCATGCGCCACCATCGCCCGGCACTTGACAATTTTTATCTCATCAAAAAGTGGGGTGAGGGGGGGGACAAATAAAGCTGCCTTTAAGGTAAACATAGGAATTTGGAGGTTCTGGAATAACATTATCACGCAGTTTGCTACTGTGAGAAATAACAAAAAACTGCTCAAACATATGGCCACCCTCCTGACTCCTGGCAAACAATAGAATTTCCACTTCTTACTCTAAACTGGTGGACAGCTGAGGAGTACATCATCATTAGAAACCTTCATTTTAGCTCTGCTGACCTGACCACGCTAAGATTTATTTATCAGTCTTTTATGCCATAACTTAAATTGGTTTACTTTCATCCATTCTTTTTTTTTATAGGAATATAGATGGATTTCTGATAGAAAAAAAAACTATCCTTCAAGTCTAACATAGTAGCAAATGCTGCAATTTAAAAATGGCAAGCTATAACGTCTTTGAAAATAGGTAAGATACTCTTAATTATTGGGGACAAAAGCCCTACCAACCCAGGGGTTGTGCTGGCTAGTTTTATGTCAATTCGACCCATGCTAGAGTCATTCTGGAAGGGAGAACCTCGGTTGAGAAAATCCACCCTCTGAAAATAGCCTGTGTCCTCTGGTGCATTTTATTGGTAGTTGTGGGAGGGCTCTACACACAGTCAGTTGCTACCCTTGGGCAGGTGGTCCTGAGTGGTATAAGAAAGCAGGTGGAGTGGGTCATGGGGAGCAAAAGCCAGTAAGCTGTCTTCTTCCATTGCTTCTGCTTCAGTTCCTGCCTCCAGGTTCCTGTCTTGATAATCCCTTCATGATGGATTATGACCGGGACATATAACTTGAAATAAACCCTTGCTTCCCTAAGTTGCTTTTGTTTGTGGTGTTTTATTACAATTGAAGTCCTAACTAAGACAATGATTGACCTACCAGGGACCATATCCTTAAATAAACCAAACTCCCTCTCTCAGGAGCTATCCACTACCAGTAGGACCTCAGTTAGGGGTAGGATTTTGTGCCCACTCCCCTCTCCATCCTGAAATTTTATCTGGCATGGGATCGTACAGGTTTTGTGCATGCCCTAAACCCACCTCTGTGAGTTTGCATTTACAACTATTCTGCTGTGGCTGGAAAGTACTGTTTCATTGGAGTTATTCACCATCTTTGGCTCTTAGGATCTTTCTGCTCCCCCTCTTTCACAATATTTCCTGAGCCTTGTGTAAGGAAGGAGATGTGATATAAATGTCACATTTAAGGCTGAGATTTTGGCAGTATCTTATTCTGTGCTCCTTGGCCAGTTGTGGGTTTCCATGTTAGTTTCTATTTACTTCAAAAAGAAACTTCCTTGAGGAGGCTGATAGATGCACTAATCTAGGGGTATAATGATAGGCCATTAAGAATTAGTTTTCTACTATCTCTATCCAGTTAGCATGATAATAGTAGGTTCTTCCCTAGGTCCTATGGTGTGCCAAGCTACCCATTTGTGGCCTTAAGAATGGTGCCAGGTATAGGTTCCATCTTGAGTAGGCTTTAAGTTCAAGCAGACCATGACATTCATGCCACTACTGCACCAGTGGGCACACGTTGCCAAACTGGTTGTTATTATAACTCACAAGTTCACAATTGGGTGAGACTGGATCCTTTTATTCTCTGGCACTAGAAAAGGTAGCCTAGTCACTTCTAGGTGAGTACCAATCTACTTCTCCACATTCTGTGTATGTGGTTTCTTCAACAGTAGGGTCTTACCCTCAAGTCCTGGAGGGAAACTAAGATCAGTGACAGCAATAATAATGTTAGATCTGTCTATAATGCATGTGTGTGTGTGTGTGCGCGCGCGTGTTAGGAAGCTTCTTCAGTAGCAGGTTTTCATATAACTTTATCAAAGGGTCTTCAGTGTTCCTTATTCCTCCCTGTATTTCCTTCTCTACCTTGCCCTCCAAATTTCCATCCCATTTAACCCTTTATCTTCCACTATTCTCCTTTTCCCTTTTGTATCAATATGTTCTACTCTCACCCTGACATTTATGGTTATTTTGAATATAATGTTCATATCTAAAGATCCAAAGATAATATCCACAAATGAAAGGAACCATGCAATGCTTGTGGTTCTGGGTTTGGGTTCTACTCAGAATGATTGTTTCTAGCCCCATCAATTTACCTTTAAATTTTATAATTTTATTTTTCATAACAGCCAAATAATATTCCACTGTGCAAATATACCACATTGTCATTATTCAATCACCCATTGATGGATATCTAGACTATTTCCTGCCTATTATGAATAGAGCTACAATGAGCTCAGATGAGCAAGTATCTTTGTGTTAGGCTATAGAATGTTTGGAGTATATGTCCAAGTATGGTATAGCCTAAATCATTCTGTCAATGAAGCCAACTTTGCTATTTTGACAATTATGTCACCCAATGAACTGACACTGGCTCTTTTTTTTTAACCAAATCACCAAAGACTTTAAGAATACCTGTTGTTTTATTACATAAATGATGCACATAATTACATAAATAATGCACATAAATACATGTTCAGCAAGCAAATAAATATATAATTATATGTTAATATGCAAACATAAAATCGTCATCAAAAAGTTGGGCTGTACCTTTTTAAATAGCAAAAAATAAATAAAATGGTATTGGGTATTGAATGTTTTGAAACAGCCAAAAACACAGCTGTGGACTTTATTCACATTCTAGCTGCTGTGTAACATTGAAAAAAGTGATCATTGTCAAGCCTACACCAAGGACTACAGATAGCCGAGGAAAGCTGGGAGTGGAGCAGGCAATCCTCCGCAGGGAAGAGGACACCAGTGCACTGTCCAGTGCCAAATGGTCAACAGAGCAGGTTAGGAATGTATGTGCATATACAAATACATATATGCATGCAATAACAATTAATGAAAAGAAGTTGTTAATTTAACCAACAGTGGGGAGGGGTATATGGGAAGGTTTCGGGTGAGGAAAGGGAATGGAGAAATGTTGTAGTTAAATTATAATCTCGAAAACAAGCAAAAAGGTGTATAATCTTCCTAATTCCATTCTGCACTGGTAAAATGGAAACAATAACATCTACCTCATTAGTTGCTGTATTTAAGTAAGATGCTGTTTGTAAGCCAGAACTCCAGACAATGCTAATTACCAACAGGACAATTATCACATGAATTTTATGTATATTTTTTAAAGGAATCATGTAATACTTTTGAATTGATATCCTTTTACAGTCAAAACAGCTTTCTGCTTTAACAAATTAATTCTTCCTTTTCTTTTGAAGTTTTTAGACATTTTGAAAAAATATTGCAAGAAGGCCTATGTATCCTTCAGTTATCTTTCTCGTGGTCACAGTGCCTGACATGACTACAGTTGGTACATTGTGAGGAATGACTGTAGGGTTCATACATACTGTGGTGGTCTTGATAAACTTCCATTCATATCATTTTGAACTGATGGAATGACTGTAGGGTTCAGACATACTGTGGTGGTCTTGATAAACTTCCATTCATATCATTTTGAACTGATGGAATGACTGTAGGGTTCAGACATACTGTGGTGGTCTTGATAAACTTCCATTCATATCATTTTGAACTGATGGAATGACTGTAGGGTTCACACATACTGTGGTGGTCTTGATAAACTTCCATTCATATCATTTTGAACTGATGGAATGACTGTCGGTTCAGACATACTGTGGTGGTCTTGATAAACTTCCATTCATATCATTTTGAACTGATGGAATGACTGTAGGGTTCAGACATACTGTGGTGGTCTTGATAAACTTCCATTCATATCATTTTGAACTGATGGAATGACTGTCGGTTCAGACATACTGTGGTGGTCTTGATAGACTTCCATTCATATCATTTTGAACTGATGGAATGACTGTAGGGTTCACACATACTGTGGTGGTCTTGATAGACTTCCATTCATATCATTTTGAACTGATGGAATGACTGTAGGGTTCAGACATACTGTGGTGGTCTTGATAAACTTCCATTCATATCATTTTGAACTGATGGAATGACTGTAGGGTTCAGACATACTGTGGTGGTCTTGATAGACTTCCATTCATATCATTTTGAACTGATGGAATGACTGTCGGTTCATACATACTGTGGTGGTCTTGATAGACTTCCATTCATATCATTTTGAACTGATGGAATGACTGTCGGTTCATACATACTGTGGTGGTCTTGATAGACTTCCATTCATATCATTTTGAACTGATGGAATGACTGTCGGTTCAGACATACTGTGGTGGTCTTGATAGACTTCCATTCATATCATTTTGAACTGATGGAATGACTGTAGGGTTCAGACATACTGTGGTGGTCTTGATAGACTTCCATTCATATCATTTTGAACTGATGGAATGACTGTCGGTTCAGACATACTGTGGTGGTCTTGATAAACTTCCATTCATATCATTTTGAACTGATGGAATGACTGTAGGGTTCAGACATACTGTGGTGGTCTTGATAAACTTCCATTCATATCATTTTGAACTGATGGAATGACTGTAGGGTTCACACATACTGTGGTGGTCTTGATAGACTTCCATTCATATCATTTTGAACTGATGGAATGACTGTAGGGTTCAGACATACTGTGGTGGTCTTGATAAACTTCCATTCATATCATTTTGAACTGATGGAATGACTGTAGGGTTCAGACATACTGTGGTGGTCTTGATAAACTTCCATTCATATCATTTTGAACTGATGGAATGACTGTAGGGTTCAGACATACTGTGGTGGTCTTGATAAACTTCCATTCATATCATTTTGAACTGATGGAATGACTGTCGGTTCAGACATACTGTGGTGGTCTTGATAGACTTCCATTCATATCATTTTGAACTGATGGAATGACTGTCGGTTCAGACATACTGTGGTGGTCTTGATAAACTTCCATTCATATCATTTTGAACTGATGGAATGACTGTAGGGTTCAGACATACTGTGGTGGTCTTGATAAACTTCCATTCATATCATTTTGAACTGATGGAATGACTGTAGGGTTCACACATACTGTGGTGGTCTTGATAGACTTCCATTCATATCATTTTGAACTGATGGAATGACTGTAGGGTTCAGACATACTGTGGTGGTCTTGATAAACTTCCATTCATATCATTTTGAACTGATGGAATGACTGTAGGGTTCAGACATACTGTGGTGGTCTTGATAGACTTCCATTCATATCATTTTGAACTGATGGAATGACTGTAGGGTTCAGACATACTGTGGTGGTCTTGATAAACTTCCATTCATATCATTTTGAACTGATGGAATGACTGTCGGTTCACACATACTGTGGTGGTCTTGATAGACTTCCATTCATATCATTTTGAACTGATGGAATGACTGTAGGGTTCAGACATACTGTGGTGGTCTTGATAAACTTCCATTCATATCATTTTGAACTGATGGAATGACTGTAGGGTTCAGACATACTGTGGTGGTCTTGATAAACTTCCATTCATATCATTTTGAACTGATGGAATGACTGTAGGGTTCAGACATACTGTGGTGGTCTTGATAAACTTCCATTCATATCATTTTGAACTGATGGAATGACTGTAGGGTTCAGACATACTGTGGTGGTCTTGATAAACTTCCATTCATATCATTTTGAACTGATGGAATGACTGTCGGTTCACACATACTGTGGTGGTCTTGATAAACTTCCATTCATATCATTTTGAACTGATGGAATGACTGTAGGGTTCAGACATACTGTGGTGGTCTTGATAAACTTCCATTCATATCATTTTGAACTGATGGAATGACTGTAGGGTTCAGACATACTGTGGTGGTCTTGATAAACTTCCATTCATATCATTTTGAACTGATGGAATGACTGTAGGGTTCAGACATACTGTGGTGGTCTTGATAAACTTCCATTCATATCATTTTGAACTGATGGAATGACTGTCGGTTCACACATACTGTGGTGGTCTTGATAAACTTCCATTCATATCATTTTGAACTGATGGAATGACTGTAGGGTTCAGACATACTGTGGTGGTCTTGATAAACTTCCATTCATATCATTTTGAACTGATGGAATGACTGTCGGTTCACACATACTGTGGTGGTCTTGATAAACTTCCATTCATATCATTTTGAACTGATGGAATGACTGTAGGGTTCAGACATACTGTGGTGGTCTTGATAGACTTCCATTCATATCATTTTGAACTGATGGAATGACTGTAGGGTTCAGACATACTGTGGTGGTCTTGATAAACTTCCATTCATATCATTTTGAACTGATGGAATGACTGTCGGTTCACACATACTGTGGTGGTCTTGATAAACTTCCATTCATATCATTTTGAACTGATGGAATGACTGTAGGGTTCAGACATACTGTGGTGGTCTTGATAAACTTCCATTCATATCATTTTGAACTGATGGAATGACTGTAGGGTTCAGACATACTGTGGTGGTCTTGATAAACTTCCATTCATATCATTTTGAACTGATGGAATGACTGTAGGGTTCAGACATACTGTGGTGGTCTTGATAAACTTCCATTCATATCATTTTGAACTGATGGAATGACTGTCGGTTCAGACATACTGTGGTGGTCTTGATAAACTTCCATTCATATCATTTTGAACTGATGGAATGACTGTCGATTCAGACATACTGTGGTGGTCTTGATAAACTTCCATTCATATCATTTTGAACTGATGGAATGACTGTCGGTTCAGACATACTGTGGTGGTCTTGATAAACTTCCATTCATATCATTTTGAACTGATGGAATGACTGTCGGTTCAGACATACTGTGGTGGTCTTGATAAACTTCCATTCATATCATTTTGAACTGATGGAATGACTGTAGGGCTCATACATACTGTGGTGGTCTTGATAAACTTCCATTCATATCATTTTGAACTGATGGAATGACTGTAGGGCTCATACATACTGTGGTGGTCTTGATAAACTTCCATTCATATCATTTTGAACTGATGCATAGTATGAAGCACGGTTTATTCAGTCATTACGACTCTTCTCTGGGGAATATTTTGAACGTACAAGCTTGTGTGTATTGTGGTTCCTAACAGTGCTGCTATTGACTAGGAATAACTAACTATGTGCATCCTTCAATATTTAAAGGAAGAAATCCCTAAGAGGGCAGTGAGGGGATGACAGGGCTACAGAACCGTGCTGACCTTCCACGGGTTTCAGCACACAGTGTGACTTGTACTTTCGCACGAGGCCTTCTTTCTTCAAACGCTTGTCAGCACCGAGACTTGCTCATTGCTGATGCTATCAATATGGTAGATTAGGAGAAGTAAAGAGTCAACTTCTTCAGTTAGTATGAGAAAAGTTTTGCTTATTAATACTTTATATTTCTTCTTAATATAGCTATTCAGGTCAATTCAGGACCTATCCTTTAAAGCACTATACACACACACACACCCTCTCCCATCCTGCATTTGTAGCATTTTTGTATGGGCCAGGAACCTACATTTTCCCCATTGTAATTCTCAATAAATTCAATCAAATGTTTCAACTGGCCTTTCTGATTTATTTTTAACTGAAAAAAATGAGCAAATATGCAAAAAAAACCCTTTGATTCTCTGCCCAAGCAGTGTGAGCAGGACAGAGCTCTGCACACAGCTTGTGCTACTTGGGTAGACACTGTTCCCTGTGAGGTCAGTCTATTAGTGAGATTACTTTCTAGTAGACAGAGCTGCCACCCCCTGTGAAGAGGTGGTTGGAATGCCGTTCTCGTGTCCTGATGGTGGGTCCTCTGTGCAGCAGGCTCATGGCTTCCCCTTCCTGTTCGCTGGACAAATGTAATAGGTTACTAATACTGCCTTAGTTTCAGTACCTCATTCATTTTTCCGTGACTGTCTTCATTCCTTCCCCAAATTTTTGTCTGTAATAATAATTCAGTAGGCATGCATAAAATCCAAGATAAACTTTCTGCTTGATGTGTGTTAAGGCCTCAGTCAAAGTCTAAGGAATTAGACAGCCTCACAAATTAGATGTTATGTATTCCATTGTTGAAAAAAAGAGAGAAATTATATTTAAAATGCGCTCGCCCTGCTTTGCTACTGTTACTGTTTGCTGGACTTTATTTAGCAGGTACCAGGAAAACAGAAGATTTGGGATTGGAAAATTATGTGATTGAAGTCAAAATACTCATGAGGAAAATTCTTCTATAAGCCAAAGGAGAATTACTCCAAATACTCTTCTACTTCAGTATCTTGATTACTTAAATTGTAAACAAATTAAAATATGCAGATAAGCTGTGTTAACCATGGTTCTCTAAAGGAACCATGATTTATTAAAGAAGCTTACAGTCTATGGTCTAGCTAGTCCAACATTGGTTATCCTTGATGGAAGAATTCAATAGTTGGTCAATTCACAAGGCAGATTGCTTCAGCTGGTCTTCAGTATACAGTGGAATCCCAAAGAAGTGGACTTCAGTGCCAGTGAAGGAATTCCTCGGCAGCACGATAGCTGAACTTGCCAGTGAGAGTGAAGGCAAGGGGGCAAAAAACCAAGGGCGTTCTTCTTCCATGTTTTTATATAGAGACGGCCACCAGAGGTGTGGCCCGGATTTAGTGACAATCTTCTGAGCCAGGCCAAATGATCTAGGTTTAAGCTGAGTCTTCCCACAGCAAATGATCTATTCAAGAAAAAATACTTCACAGGTGTGCACAACTGCTTGGGTTTTAATAATTCCAGATGTATCAAAGTTAACAACTAAGAAGAGCCTTAGCAGGAGGTGTTCTAGGAGAATGAAGAGAAAGTCAGAACAGGAGCTGGTTAGATAACCCAGTCAGTAAATTGTTACCACACAAGCAAGAGGACCTGAGTTCAAATCCTAGGACCTACATGACATGCCAGGTATGGTGGCACATGCTTGTAATGTCAGCCAGTCCAGCCTAATTCATAAGCTTGGGGTCTAGTGTGAGGCCCTATCTCAAAAAAGCAAGAGGGATGACTCCTGAGGAATCATGCCTACGGTTACCCTCTCCTCCACTTGCATGCTTACACACACACATGCACATGGGTACACAGATAGAACGAAAGAAACAACAGTTTCTCCCTGCTCCTCCACTGTTCACATCCTGTATTTCAGCTTTTCTTTTCTTTTTCTCTGGGCCGTGTGTGTGTGCATACACTCATACCCACAGATACATATATATTTAGCAGTGTATAAATTGGTATAAAAATCACATTTTTGGTTTGTTTTTCGAGACAGGGTTTCTCTGTGTAGACCTGGCTGTCCTGAAACTCACTCTGTAGACCAGGCTGGCCTTAAACTTAGAGATCTCCCTGCCTCTGCCTCCCGAGTGCTGGGATTAAAGGCATATGCATGCCACCACTGCCAGGCTACAAAATCATATTTTAAAATAATTTGCATTTTATACAAAAGCTACTTTGAGGATTTGTGTATTTGTTATAGTGAGTCGTGTTTAGATAAGTTTTACTATTCTTTCCCTTGAATAGGTAGATCATTGTGGGAACTCTTCTAGTTGACTAACGAAGTCCAGCCCCTCGGAGCTATTGGAGCACGTAGCATCAGGTGGGCAGACTGCAGCATTGAGACTGCTTCTCTAGAATGTTCTTGCAGCTGCAGACAGTGCTCTGCTTTTCCCTGTCCTGGCCTGAAGACCATGGCACTCAGCATCACTCTGTTCTCTTGTCTCAGTTCCTGAGGACCATGGCACTCAGCATCACTCTGGTCTCTTGTCTCACTCCCTGAGGACCATGGCACTCAGCATCACTCTGTTCTCTTGTCTCAGTTCCTGAGGACCATGGCACTCAGCATCACTCTGGTCTCTTGTCTCAGTTCCTGAGGACCATGGCACTCAGCATCACTCTGGTCTCTTGTCTCAGTTCCTGAGGACCATGGCACTCAGCATCACTCTGGTCTCTTGTCTCACTCCCTGAGGACCATGGCACTCAGCATCACTCTGTTCTCTTGTCTCAGTTCCTGAGGACCATGGCACTCAGCATCACTCTGTTCTCTTGTCTCACTCCCTGAGGACCATGACACTCAGCATCACTCTGTTCTCTTGTCTCAGTTCCTGAGGACCATGGCACTCAGCATCACTCTGGTCTCTTGTCTCAGTTCCTGAGAACCATGGCACT
This sequence comes from Microtus oregoni, assembly GCF_018167655.1. Lineage (NCBI taxonomy): Eukaryota > Metazoa > Chordata > Mammalia > Rodentia > Cricetidae > Microtus > Microtus oregoni. The sequence continues at coordinate 1,037,686 of NW_024543085.1, forward strand.
CAGCATCACTCTGTTCTCTTGTCTCAGTTCCTGAGGACCATGGCACTCAGCATCACTCTGGTCTCTTGTCTCAGTTCCTGAGGACCATGGCACTCAGCATCACTCTGGTCTCCTGTTTCACTCAGGGCCATGTGTTCATTTTCATTACCTACTTGGCTTCTGTGAGCATTTCCATTTCTGACTCATACATGCAACCAATTTCATGTTTTCCTGTCTAAAGTTGACTTCATAGTCATTTCTCCTAACTATCCTAAGACAAACAGCATTACTTATCCTACATGCTGAAGAGCTGAAGCTAGGCCAACCCTTCCTGGATTGTAACTCATGTGTGACATCTTTCTTAGTCTGGCTAATTCTGTGTATTAACTGTGAAGGGAGAGCTGCCAGGACTTGCTCTCGATCTGATGGTAGGCCAATAGATGCTGTGAAATCATGTTGACATATGCCAAGCTGTCATGTCCACACCTCTGTTCATTAGGGGGCTCATTGTACAAGTCCCCTGTCTACTGTGACATCATATTTACTTCTGATAGATAACGATCCATGCCCAGATGAACAAATTCTTAGGAAGGTTCTATTTTTATCCAATTTCCACATATGTATGACAAATATTTCCATAGGATTAATGACTAGGTGTTCCAGCCTCCTCCACCCTTATTAAATACTGGCCTTTTCTTTCATACTTGGAACTTTGTTGAATTTATGAATGAGAAACATTTTCCATTAGTAATGCACCCGAAGTCTTTAACCTATTAGATTTTGTTGCATATATTGGTTGCTCTTTAAAAGAATGATTTTCAATGTAACTAATACAAAAATAACTTGAGAATTTAATACCTCTTAGAATATTTTCATATTTTGAAAGCAGCATATATAGACTTTATTTTCTGATAAGATATAGAATTAATCAAAGGAATTGGTAGCCTTAGCAATCCTTGTTTTTATCATTTGCCAAGAAAGTTTTCATAGCTTCATAGAAATCACACAGACACCAAATGATTTGGTTTTTATTTCTTTTTTTTTCTAGGCAACAAACCAGTTTTTCAGTCTCCATGGACATCCAGTAGAACAACAGTAGTTAGATCTGTAAAATCCTCTATCTGAATTGAAATCTGACGATGACCTTGAGATGGTCATAACAGGTGGATCCTTTGGTGACACAGAGATTACCCAAGAGCACCCTGGGTGTGCCACACTGATGACCCACCTTCCTTCTTTGTCAGTTTCTTATTTGAAGAAACTTGTAAGTTTATTATGAATGCTGTCTTTACGACTAGGAAGTTAAAGTGAGGAAGTTCCAAAAGAAGAAGACAGTGGGGATCTCTCTCTCTGTCTGTTTCTCTCTCTCTCTCTCTCTCTCTCTCTCTCTCTCTCCTGTCTGTTCTGTCTGTCTGTCTCCCTCTCACACACACACAATATACACTCTCTGTCTCTCATGCATACACACACTCACTCTCACACACACACAAAATCACACACACTCACACTCTTTCTCCCTTTCACACACATACACTCACACTCTCTGTCTCTGTCTCTCTCTCTCTGTCTCTCTCTCTCTCTCTCTCTCTCTCACACACACACACACACACACAGACCCTGCAAAGTCAGGAAATCAGATCTGATTGAAATGCTTTAATTTTCTATTTGGTAAAGGAAGAAACCTCATCTGCATGGATATGCTAACTCTGTTAAGAAGTACATATTTGTAAATTCTTGTGGAAAACTCCCAAATTACAAGTGGGATAGAAATGAAAGACTTTACACTTGAACATATGCGAAGGTCATTTTAGGATGCAACAGAAGCCAGGCATTGTTTTCATCCTCAGTAGAGAAGATTAATTAATTAATTATTTAGTGTATATTAATTCTCTAGGGCTGGTCCCTTTCTTAAATCTTGGCTGAGCATTTCTACTGCAGGATGTGAAACATATTTAACATATTTCAGAGATGGCTGAGATTTTCATTTTATGTTGTCAGAGCTGATAATGTTGCTTGGTGTAAAAATGTACTTGAATATGGAAAAAATGGCCATGTTACAAATTGCTAGAAATTATGTCCCAATCCAAAGCCAAAATTTATTTAACATTTTTGCAATGATATTCAAGTAAGCAACTCAAATAGCAGTTTTTAAAATCAAATATTTTAATCAATATTATCAAAAGATGTACTCATTTGATACTTACATGCAGAGAGGTGCTGGTAGAAAAATATTAAAGGTCATTGTTTTCTGTAATCAAATAATTATATTTTTTATTGTTTTTATCTAGCTGTATATTTTCTCCCTCCTATCCCTTTCTCTCTCCTCCCCTTCTACCCTCTCCTATAGTTTCCATGCTCCCAATTTACTCAGGAGATCTTGTCTTTTTCTACTTCCCGTGTAGATTAGATTCATGTATGTCTCTCTTACGATCCTCTTTGTTGTGTAGGTTCTCTGGGGTTGTGAAGTGTAGGATATATATATATATATATATATATATATATATATATATTGCTTTATCTATAAAAGCCACTTATGAGTAGGTACATAAGATGTTTGTCTTTCTGGGTCTGGGTTACCTCACTCAATATGATGTTTTCTAGATCTATCCATTTGCCTGCAAATTCCAAGATGTCATTTTTTTTTACTGTGTAGTACTCCATTGTGTAAATATACCACATTTTCCTTATCCATTCTTTGGTCGAGAGGCGTTTAGATCGTTTAGATTGATTCCAGGTTCTGGCTATGACAAACAATGCTACTATGAACATATTTGAGCACGTGTCCTTGTGGTACATCCTTTGGGTATATACCCAAAAGTAGTGTTGCTGGGTCTTGAGGAGGTTTGTTTCCTAATTTTCTGAGAAAACACCATACTGAAATCCAAAGCATCTGTACCAGTTTGCATTCCCACCAGCAATGGAAGAGTATTCCCTTTACTCCACATCCTCTCCAGCATAACTTGCCATCAGTGTTTTTGATCTTGGACATTCTTACAGGTATAAAATGGAAACAACTTCTCAGAGTTGTTTCGATTTGCGTTTCTCTGATGGCTAAGGATGTTGATCATTTCCTTAAGTTTCCTTCAGTCATTTTAGATTCCTCTGTTGAGAGTTCTCTGTTTAGGTCTGTATCCAGTTTTTTTTTTAATTGGATTATTTGTTGTTTAATGACCAATTTCTTGAGTTCTTTGTATATTTTGGAGATCAGCCCTCTGTCTGATGTGGGGTTGGTGAAGACCTTTTCCCATTCAGTAGGCTGCCGTTTTGTCTTATTGATTGTGTTCTTTGCCTTACAGAAGCTTCTCAATTTCATTTATTAATTGTTAATTAATCTCAGGTCCCATTTATTAATTGTTGCTCTTAGTATCTGTGCTACTGGGGTTATATTTAGGAAGTGGTCTCCTGTGCCAATGTGTTCAAGTGTACTTACCACATTTCCTTCTATGAGGACCAGTGTGGTTGGTTTTATGTTGAGGTTGTTGATCCATTTGGACTTGAGTTTTGTGTGTGGCGATAGATATGGATCTATTTTCACTCATCTACATGTTGATATCCACTTATGCCAGCACCATTTGTTGAACATGCTTTTTTTCTCGTTTTTTCTTTATTTTTATTTCATTTTATTTTTTGCTTTTGATGATGTTATTGCGTATTTTTTTTCCTTCTTTGGGATTTGTTGCTATGAGACCATCAGTTGTCTGTGTTTTTGTAGATGAATCTAACTTCTTTTTAGTATTTTGTGTAGTACTAGGTTTGTGGCTAGGTATTGTTTAAATCTGGTTCTGTCATGGAATATTTTGTTTTGTCCTTCTATGGTGATTGAAAGTTTTGGTGGGTATAGTAGCTTTCTTTCATGCCTTTGTTGAATATATATATATATATATATATATATATATATATATATGCTTTTGAGTTCTTCTTCTATCCATATTATTCTTAGTTTTGGTCTTTTCATGGTGTCCCCTATTTCCTGGATATTTTATGGTAAGGTTTTGTTAGCTTTAATATTTTCTTTGACTAATGAGTCTATTTCTTCTATTGTATCTCTAATGCTTGAGAATCTCTCTTTTCCATCTCTGGTATTCTGCTGTTTATGCTTGTATTTGTGGTTCCTGATTGTTTTCTCATAATTTCCATTTCTATAATTCCCTCGGTTTGTGTTTTCTTTTTCATCTCTATTTCAGTTTTCAAGTATTGTATCATTTCTTTCATATGTTTAATTGCTTTTTCTTGGTTTTCTTTAAGGGGTTTGTTGTTGTCGTCTTCCAATATTGTGCTTGTCTTTCCCTCCATTTCTTTAAGGGAAATTTTTAAAAATTCCCTCTTTAAGGGCTGCAAACATTCTCCTAAAGTTATTTTTTTAGGTCATTTTCTTCTGCTTCATCTATATTTATGTGTTCAAGTCTTGTTGTGTAGGGCCTCTAGCTTTTGGTGATGTCATGTTGCTCTTTGTGGTGTTGAGTGTGCTATTACCTTGTCTACCATCTTTTCCTCTGATTAGTGTAGTTGAGGCTGTGTCTCTGGTGATCAATCTTCCAGGTTCCAGTGAGTCCAAGGCTCAGGTGGTTGCTCATCATAGTGTCATCTGTGCCATGGTTCCAGTCACCTCAGCGGTCACTCAGTGTTCCCAGAGGTCGCTCACCACTCCCAGTGGTCACTTTGAAATCCCGCAGGCCTGGTGCCACAGAGGTTGCTTGCTTGGGCTTCTCCTGCTGAGGTCACTGCCTTGGGCCTGCTCCAGCAGAGGTTGCTGGCTCAGGCCTGCTCCAGCATGGGTTCCTGGCTCAGACCCATTCCCACAAATGTCCCTAGCTTGGGCCTGCTACCTTGGAGTTCCCTGATTTGTGCCTGGTCCTGCAGAGGTCTCTGGCTTGGGTCTGTTCCCTTGAAGGTCCCTGACTTGTGCCTGGTCCCACAGTCGTCTGTGACTTGGCCCTGTTCCCTCAGCGATGGCTCCCTTGTGGATAACTCTCTGTGGAGTTGTTGCCTTGGGCATGCTCTGGCAGAAGTCAGTGGCTCAGGTCTGCTCCTGTGAAATCATTGTATTTTTCATAAAAGTAGAAGCCCTGTATGAATGGGAGAAATCCATGATAAGCGATGGTCTCACACCTGAGCCGGGTGTTTCAGGCCGTGTCTGCTGACTTGCAGGGTATGACAAGCACAGCTGTGAAGTATGCATGTTGAGGGTTCATAACCTAAGCTGCAGTCAAAGCACAGACTTCAGCAGTCAAGCGCCGTCAGAATGTCAGAGAAATTCTACATTACTGTTGCCAAATTTTGGGGGATACCACGTTTCATTTATGATCCTGTTGGAGTTGCCAACCACAGTTTAAGAAGCTTGGTGTTAGCCTGTTATGGGAGTAGCATACTTCTTTCTGTGTTCCATGTCCTCATCTGTGAGGGGTAGAGCATGGTTGCTGATACTCCTCTTGCCCACTACTATTATACTTCCCAACAGGGAAAAGCATTTACTTCACATACAGCAGAGGGAATGGCAGGAACTTCAGAGATCCGGTTTTTCACAGGAAGGAAACTTACAAGTTCATACACAGGGAATTAGGCAAAAGAGTCAAAAAGTTTCTGATCACAGTTTTTTCTTCTTACACTATGAATGTTACACTGTGAAGGTTGCTGGGTTCTCCTGCAGATAGAGCTCAGGCAGAGCAGATCCTGCTGATCTCTCCCTGGGGCTGAGTGTCAATGACCCAGACCTCCCCACTGCCGCCTGGGGAGAAATAGGGGTGGGAGTCTTGGGATGGGGTGAGGAGGAGTAAGGAATAAGGATCAATAATATCCTGTCCCATTAGTGGTGGCTGGGCAGAGGCAGGTTTAGGTCGGGCTGTGCTGAGTCACTCATATGCAGACGTTATGGCTAGAGACAGGTCACCAAACTCGAGTTAGATTCAGGAACTTATACTGGACCTCATGCCTGGGCCTCATGAAGCCCAACAGAAAGTGGATTCCTGGAGGGAAAAGAATGGGTACATTTCTCAGATCACTTTCCCCCTTTCTCCCCTCTCCTCTCCTCTCCTCTCCTCTCCTCTCCTCTCCTCTCCTCTCCTCTCCTCTCCTCTCCTCTCCTCTCTTCTCCTCTCCTCTCTTCTCCTCTCCTCTCCTCTCCCTATCTTGGAACTCACTTTGTAGATCAGGTTGGCTTCAAATTCACAAAGATTTGCCTGCCTCTTTTGTTGGGATCTAAGACATGCACCACAATGCCTGGCTCTTTTTGTTTTTGTTTTTCCAAAACAGAATTCTGAATGGTAACATTATTAACAAGAAGAGGCTGTAGTGAGTGTTAGTTAGCTATTAGAAACCAGTTATAGTTTTAGGGTGTATAATGCTGATGATTCGAGATGATGATACACTGTCATTAGAAAAAGTTAATGAGAGCAGGAGAAAAGTCTGAGGAAGGTGTTATTGAAGAAATAATGAACTTTTGAAATTCAGGGGTTGGCACATTTACATACTGTTTCCTGAGAGCTCCCTCATGAGTGAAGTTACCCACTCCAGGGAAGTCACATGTATGGAACGCCTTCCAAACAGTCACAGGTTGGCAGAGGGCAGAGTGATTGACACAGTGAGGCCCGGAGAAGCAGTGCGAGCCACACGTTTAATCCTCTTACATAAGATGAAGAAGGTTAGGTGCAGAGAACAAAAAGCACTTCAGCAGTTTTGGATGCAAAGAGATTTAGTACAGGCATAAGATGCGCCCACATGCATGGGAAAGACTTAAACAGTAGCCTTCTGTATGCTTGTCTTTCAGGAATTATTCCTAAATGCTTGTTTGCCACTTGGCCTTTAGATCATTGGCTTTGGCTATTCATCTGGGCCCTTTTAAGCAGAGTCAGCATCAAGCCGCACCTACCAGAACCGTTCTAGCCAAAGGAAAACACCATACCTTACCATCTTACTCATTTAATTCCAGGACAAAGTTACAAGAAGACTCACAGAAGATATTGAGCATGTAGATCTGTCAGCATCTATGGTGATGGGGGAAGTCCTGAAGAAGGGCAGCAAGGACAGTAAGGATGCTCAGAATCAACTGGCTTTTCCAAAGTCAAGTCCCACCATTTTAGAGTAGAGATAGAGGAAGCAGAGATTCCCAGTGTGCCCGTTCAGTTGTGACTCAAGTTATGTGAGAAGGAGAGCAAGAGATGGACAGTTGAAAATGGAAAACGTTGAGGACTTTAATTTGATGGAATTTTAAGCCCTTGTGGTATCAGTAGGTAGACTGGTCCAATAAAAACCTCGCATGAAGTTTCAGAGAGCATTAACGAAGACTGAAAAGTCTAAGACATACCAGATATTGGTAATGACTGGAAGGCAAATAAAGCTCTCATATGCAGCTTGTGGGAATGAAAATGGTTTAGCCACTTTGGGAAGGTTTATCAGATTAGTTTGGTGTGCATCGTGCATTCATCTGAGTGTGAGTGTGCATGTATAGATCAAAGGAAATAAAGGCTACTCTGGATGGATGCATGTGAGTATGTGTGTGTTTGCGCGCACCATAAAAAGGAAGTATTTTATACTCTTGATGCATACATTCATGGGAGTGTGTGTGTGCATGTCAAAGATAAAAGGAAGCATGCTACTTGTGATGTATGCTTTCATGTGCGTGTGCATGCCATAGATTAAAAGAAATCATTTGAGTGTTCAAATTATAACATATATAAAGTCCATTTGTTGGGAAATTAAATGCCTAGATTTACATGTTAATGGTATTTGGATGCAGGGCCTTTGGGAAATAATTGGAATTATGTAAGGGCAGGAGGGCAGGGCTACCATTACAGCTTTAACAATCTTACAAGAAGCTGGCATGCTCCCTCTGTCTCAACCTGCAACACTGTATTAGTGAGTGTTTTCTAGAACAAAACCATAAAGGGGTTTATAAATTCCCTTTCATCATATATAATATATATATCCCCTTATATTATTTATGTGTATATCCTATCATATATATCCCCTTATCATACATATATTTATGTTATATATTATACATATTACACATCTATTATATTATATAGTATCATTATATGACATTATATAGTAAATATACATTATGCAATCCCTTTTTAATATGTAAATATATACATATATAATAAAAGGGGATATAATATATTACATATAATAAAAGATACTATGTTAGATTGGCTTACGCAATAGGGGGTCAGGTAATTCAGCACTGGCCATTCGCATGTTGGAAAGAACTTGGAAATGGCTCAGTTTAAAGTGCTGGGTGCCTCAGAAATACCAATTTGCTGCTGAAAGTCTCGAAGATCATTCAAGAGTTGAACTATAGCTATGGTAGATGTGTCCAGGCTGTATTTGAACTGGTGATAGAACTTAGCAGTAATGTTCATGCAGTGGTCATTTTGCAAATTTTGCAAAAGTTAAAGATGAATAAAGGTTTATACCCAGGCTTGAGCAAGCTGCTGAGGCCACCCAATGTGTGTCAGAGTTGGATTTCTTGCGGGGAAGTCAGTGATAGAAAATCACTTTATGAAGCCGTGAAGGCGAAGCCTAAGTTTGAATGAAGACCCAGGATGCTTGAGATGCCAGGACTGTGGCACATCCACCAAGGAGAGCTGCAGACACCAAGGGAAGCCAGCTGGAGAGCGGGAGAGGTGGAGAGCCGGAGAGCCGGGGAGTGGGATCTCACAGGCTCTAGATGTTGGGCATAATGCAGGCTTCAGTGGTTTCTCAGCCTGGGTTCAGATCTGACTTTGGGCAGGGCTTTCCTTGCTGCCCTGAATGTGGGTGGCACCATTTTGTGGGCTAAGGTCTTAGACTGAATAAAAAGAAAAGCAGAAAGCCACCTCGTTACTGCCTGCCCCTCATCCCTCTCTCTGCTCCAATCCCTGAAGCCACAATTGGGAGCGGCTCCCACTACAAACCTTTCTTGCCACAAGGGATGCTTTTCTTTGAACTATGAGCCTTTCATTGATTCCATTAGGAATTTGTCAAAACAACAAGAAAATAACTAATTTTAACTCTCTATTTTAGTGCAGCAAGGGCTCTCTCACCAGATGCTGAACAGATGCTGGCCCTGTGCTCTTAGACTTCCCCATTTCCAGAATTGTGAGCCAAACAAACCTCTATTCTTAACAAGCTACCTGGTCTTAGGGATTTTGACATAGCAAGAGAACACAGAAGAAGACCAATGTTCAGTGAATGATAGCATGGTAAGTGCAAAAAGATAAAAATACATATGTAATACAATGTGATCCCAATTGTGGCTGAAAGGAAACAATAAACAATGTTAACATTGGTTGTGTCTGCTCGGCAGAATGACACGTGATTTTCATTTTCTTGAGCTTTTGGAACTTTCTCTAAAATTAAGCAACCATTATTTTCAAAACCAGACAAAAACCCAATGAGTAGTCTTATAATAAACTCTTGCTTACTTGAGGGAATTCAATGATGAAAATATTTTTAGAAAATATATCAATCTAATTAAGGCACAAAATCTCTTTCTGTGATAGTCATGGATCTGAGTGTGGAATGGTGGAAGGGACTGGAGGGAGGCCTGCCACCATGTGATGCAAAGCCCAGCAATGCCTGCTCAGAAACAGTGTTCTGGGACCTCAGGAGTTCTGTTGCCACTTCCCTTCTGGCAGTGTCTTGATATAAGAAGACCAAAGGCAGGCACAGTAAATTTCCTGGGATTCCTCACCAAATTCTGTCAGGAAATGTTCATCAAAGATTTTCTGATCAGAAAAGGATTCCCTGTGAAAGGTGGATATTCCTCAGACTTCTCTGATCAAAGCCGAACCTTATAATAATTTTTCTTCAAGAAAGAAGGAAAAGAAAAGAAAATATATGCAGAGGTAGGCTAGTGGAGTCACAGAAGTAAGAACGCCTTCGCCTGTCATTGTGGGATTTCTAGAGAGAAGGACTCACTCGTAAATAATGCTCCTGAAGATGAGACTTCAGGACAGTCCTCAAGATGCCGAGAAACGTTGGTTGTGAATCTTGTGGATTTTATTCCTGTGTGAAGACAGACAATGACTGGATGTCAACTGAAGAGTAGTATAATTGGCAAGAGGGTGTATAAAGCGAGATAGGGTAGGGCCCCAGGGATTTTTAACATTCTGCTTTGTCAGAATTTTGTAGCTTATTTGACATTCAAAATTAAATAGATTGCATACTCCTTTGAAAATCATTGCATGGCTTGTCATATTTTAACTCTGTGTGTGCCTATGTGCATGTGTGTGGAGACCAGAAGTCATCACTGATATTTTAACTCTGTGTGTGCCTATGTGCATGTGTGTGGAGACCAGAAGTTATCACGGATATTTTAACTCTGTGTGTGCCTGTGTGCATATGTGCATGTGTGTGGAGAGAGACCAGAAGTCACCATTGACTTCTTTGGTAGCTCTCCACATTAGATTTTGAAGCAGGCTCTCTTACTGAACTTGGGGATTACTGATGGGGCTACTCCAGGGACGGTGAGCCCCAGGGATACTCCTATTTGCCTCCCCAGCACTAGGATGCAGATCCAGGGTATCATGTTGGTTTATGTCCATGGATACTAGAGAACTGAACTCAAGTCCTCCTGCTTGTTCCTGATTCTTTCTTGAGGCCCATGTTCTAACTTTTAAACTGAACCTGTAAATGATTACTTATAAAACAATGTTTCTTCAAATACTTTAGAGTCCAAGGCTTCATGAATATTAGGCAAGCACTCTACCAGCTAAGCTACACTCCCAACCTGTTGCTCGTTTTTTGTTTACAAAGCATGTGAACAAATTTATAATGCTTCTTTGGTATCATAAGTTCAAAGGATAGTGTTTAGTGAATTAATATCTAGAACTGCTGTGAGTGGACAATCAGGTTGGAAGAAGCTATCAAGAATCTTATCTTTGGCTGTAGTTTGCAAATCAGAGCATGTCTCCCTCCTTCAGATTTCCCAAGCTTATTTTAGAGTGACTTCTGGTCACTCCGCCATAGCTCCTTTCCTTCTCAACCTTTCCTTCTACCTCTTTCTACCCCTCAGAAGGAGCACCAGGGCACTGGGGAGAAGAAATGGAACTCCAGTTCCTGCTGTCTAACTATGGTGTATACACTGTGGAGTAGAAGTGTCCTCCATCTGGAAACAAACTTGCAGGCATCACAGGTGAGAATTCCAGAATTTCCTACCTCATGAACAATTTCTTACACGCAGATTAACTTTTAGGATGCTATGATGGTAGAACTCAAGGCATTTGAAACTAAAGAGTCTCACTGAGCTCGCATGGACTTTGAAAGTCTTTGGGATGTGTTATATTTATGTGTATATGAATATAAACCTAAGTTATAAGTTACATATCTATTATATAATTAGGTCTGGCATGATGGTATACACCTTGATCTCAGCATTCAGGAGTCAAATATAGGTGGATCTCTGAATTCAAGGCCAGTCTCATCTACAAAGAGAGTTCCAGACTACCCACCCTGCTTCATAGAGAATGCATGTATATGCCATACAATTATATATTTTCATTAAACTAATGTTTAATTTAAATGAACTTAAAAAACACATTCCTCAATTATGTTTGATGATAGGAATGGCCATATTTAAATGCAAAAGAATAAGATGACATATAACAGCCATGTTCACAAATGTCTTCTGTGGGTGGTGGTAGCACACGCCTTTAATCCCTGCACTTGGAAGGCAGAGGAAGGCGGATCTCTGTGAGTTTGGACAGCCTGATCTACAAAGGGAATTCCAGGACAGCCAGGACTGTTACACAGAGAAACCTATCTCAAAAAAAAGAAAGAATGAAAGAAAGAAAGAAAGAAAGAAAAGAAAAGAAAAGAAATCTTCTGTGTTATGTTTTCGTTCAGTGTTGCACGACATCTGGTCACTGGTCAGAGTTCCTTCATTCTATATAAATAATCCATAACATGTAGTTAGACTGTAACTACTTCATAGCTCAGTCTTCCAGACTATTACAGAAGTATTTAATTTTTTCATGGCAGGAGTTGTTTCATACAATTCTTTCAGAGCTAGAGGTTTTTTGTACCCAGGTGGATTCCACAGTGACAAAATAGTGGCTACAATTCTCATCTTTCCATTGATGGGATGTAGTTTGTAAACATTCTGGAGAATCTGAGGTGGGATCCTGCTATAAACCAGCCTTCAGAAAATGAGTATCCAAAAGTAGTTTTGGTTGATGAGAATTTCCAAATGAAGTAGACTGCTGTGTGTAGCCTTCAATAAAAAGCTTCTAGGAACTCAGAAATAAAATGTACGCAACCCAGGTGTAGTCATATTTAGTCTATTTTAAGACAGTGTTTTCAACATTGAAACCCTAATGTGTATTTTCTTCCCCCTCCCTTTTTTTTTTCTTTTTGCAGTCCTAGGGATTGCCTCTAGGGTCTCAGTTATCCTAGAGTGGCCTTCTATCCCTGAACTCTGTCCCCAGTCTTCCTTACATAAATATTCAAGAACAGTTTATTAAGGTTCTCAGTCAATAGGGCTATTGTTCTTTTAAAGCATCCTTTAATGAGAAATTGACTATTGCATAATATTTAGAGTTCTTAGGATTATATACAACTATGATTTATGTTCCTTTGCACACATGGAGGAAAAATGTCACTTTGAAAAAGGAATCTGCTTCATTGAATAAGCATGCTATTAATGCATGGTTTAAGATGCCATGATGTTGTGTGAGGATTTCTGTCCTGCCTGGTTCCCACAGTCATTAAGGCCCAAGGAAATCACACAGAGATCTACATTAGTTATAAACTGATTGGCCCATTAGTTCAGGCTTCTTATTAACTCTTATAATGTATATTAGGCCATTATTCTTGTCTATATTAGCCATAAGGCTTGGTATCTTATTCCACGAGGCAGGCACATCTTGCGTCTCCTGTGGCTGGATCAGGACTGCCGACCAAGCTTTCCTCTTCCCAGAATTCTCCTGTTCTTGTCTCCCTGCCTCTACTTCCTACCTGGTTGTCCCACCTATACTTCCTCCCTGGCTACTGGCCAATCCACGTTTATTTAAAACATAATTGATAGAATACAGACCATTGTCCCACACCACTTCCCCCTTTAAAAAAAAAAACCAAGAACTCTGAATCTCACATTTTTTGTTTAGCTTTTCTCCTGACCATTAGCCATAGCAACTTGTAATCAACATTCTAAACAAAGGAAAATATCCATAGTTCATTTTTTGGGAATGTAGGTGTAGCTTTCCAGGCTACTTTCTGCTTGTTGGGGTGCTGATAATCTTATGGGGACCTAAAGAAAGTTTAGGATTATGATCAAGTCATGACTGGAGTATCCTGTGAGGCTTGATCCTCTCAGGCAGCAGTCTTTAACCTGTTCTGGATGTAGAACTCAGACATCCAGGCCATCTGCTCCTATTGGAAATTTCTCAGGTGGTCTTCCTTGATCAAACCTGAGTTTTCTTTTTTTTTAATATTTATTTATGTATTTATTATGTATACAATATTCTCTCTGTATGCCTGAAGGCCAGAAGAGGGCACCAGACCTCCTCACAGATGGTTGTGAGCCACCATGTGGTTGCTGGGAATTGAACTCAGGACCTTTGGAAGAGCAGGCAATGCTCTTAACCACTGAGCCATCTCTCCAGCCCCAAACCTGAGTTTTCTTAACTCAGAATAAATCCATAGCTTCTCATTTTCTGTGGAAACAAAAGCAAAATCTATTCTCCAAAGTAACATATCTTTTGTCTTCAATTTTGAAGTAAAGGTATTTTCAAAATACCTATCTTGGATTAATTCAGCAGCATTTATAAACAAATATCTTTTAGCAGTTGTTGCTCCTTTCTCAGCATTCAAGCAATTCAAAGAGAGCAACAATATCCAGATTCTCTGTGTTTTCAATCTTCACGTGGCTTTGTTTTAAACTCTATTTTATTTTTAATTTTTGGCTTTTTGAGACAGGGTTTCTGTGTATCTTTGTCCTGAAACTCACTCTGTAGATCAGGCTGTCCTTGTACTCACAGAGATCTGCCTGGTTTTGCCTCCCCAGTGCTGGGATTAAAGGCGTGTGCCACCACCTTGAACTCACAGAGGTCTGCCTGCCTCTGTCTCCCAAGTGTTGGAATTAAAGGTGTGTGCCACCACACCCAACTACTCTCTTTCTTTCTTTTGTATTTTAAGGACTTTAACTTTTTTCTTTTTTCTCCCAAGGATGCATATATTTTTAAACACACTGAAACCAATTTTGAGGTTTTCTTTGTCTTTGAATCTATCTTTACTATATATCTCTCTTTTTCTGACCACATGAGTCTTTAATTTGCTAAGCAATATGGAAAGGATTAAAGCCGTGGCTTTGATGGTTGTATTCAGCCAATTCCTTAGCTTTCTGAGATTCCAGCTTCATGGCAAAAGTACTGGCTGGAGCCATGTTTATTGCCACAACTCTATGGCGTTTCAAGGTCCCTGCCAGCAAACAAGCTGCAGCAGTGTGCTCACAAACCACACTCAAATGCTCTGTAGCAGGACCTCCTGCCTGAAAGACTCAGAGTTTGAGCTGGCAGGATGTCCCAGAAAGCCGGCATTTTAAAATGGCAAGAATTTTTTCCTGCTATGGCTGAAACCCAAAAAGCATATGGTCAGCTTTTCATCAACACCATTTAAGTCTTTTGTGGAAGGACCTCTTTAAAAAGCTGCAAGGTTTTGCAGTTAAAGCTGAGTCAGGAATCTTCTCTTAAATGAGAGCACTTGCCTCTAGCAAGAAGAACCCATCTGAGAAAATGCTGATATTAATAAGCCAGGCTTTACTCTTATTTTTTTCTATCTAGAATTACTTCTCAAGCTCTCTCAGGCTTTAAGTGGATGCAGTCATCCATGTGGGTGCCATTTGTTGTCTAAGGATTTCTGTCCTGCCCCATTCCTGCAGTTGTTAAGTCCCAAAGAAATCACACAGAGTTCTACATTAGTTATAAACTGATTGGACCATTAGCTCAGGCTTCTTATTAAATCTTATAACTTATATTAGCTCATTATTCTTGCCTATGTTAACCATGTGGCTCAGTACCTAATTTGGCAAGGCAGTCACATTTTGCTTCTTTTGTGGGTGGGTCAGGACTGTGGACCAAACTTTCCTCTTCCCAGAATTCTCCTGTTCTTGTCTCCCTGCCTCTACTTCCCTCCTGGTTGCCCCGCCTATACTTCCTGCCTGGCTACTGGCCAATCACATTTATTTAATAATATAATTGACAGAATACAGACCACTGTCCCACACTATCACAGTTTGGATGAGGTAATCAAATTCCTCATTGTTGAACAAGCATGCTATTAATACATGGTTTAAGATGCCACAGTTTAGATGAGATAACCAAATTCCTCATTGTGAATAAGCATGCTATTAGTGCATGGTTTAAGATGCCACAGTTTGGATGAGGTAACCAAATTTTTCATCATTGAATAAGCATGCTATTAATGCATGGTTTAAAATGCCACAGTTTGGATGAAGTAGCAAAATTCCTTGCCATTAAATAAGCATGATATTAATGCATGGTTTAGGAAGCCACAGTGTTGTCTGAGGATTTCTGTCCTGCCTGGTTCCCACAGTTGTTAACTTCCAAATCAATCACACAGAGTTCTACATTAGTTATAAGCTGATTGGCCCAATAGCTCAGACTTCTTATTAACTCTTACAACTCATATTAACCCGTTATTCTTGTCTATGTTAGCCATGTGGCTCGGCACCTTATTTGGCGAGGCTGTCACATCTTTCATCCTCTGCGGCTGGGTCAGGACTGCAGACCAAGCTTTCTTTTTCTCAGAATTATCCTATTCTTGTCTCCCTGCCTGGTTGTCCTGCCTATACCTCCTTCTTGGCTACTGGCCGATCCGTGTTTATTAAAATATAATTGACAGAATACAGATCATTGTCCCACACTACCACAGTTTGGATGAGGTAATCAAGTTCCTCATCATTGAATAAGTATGCTATGCATGGTTTAAGATGCCACAGTTTGGATGAGATAACAAAATTCCTTGGATCAGCTGTTTCCAACTTAGAAACCAGCTAGAGATCTGTGAGTGGAAGATGGTAGACTGGAAAAATGATGAATGCTAAGTTATTTCTCAAAATTCAAAAATCATGTGACAGTTGCATCAATTGAGAATTTTTCTTCACCTTGCTTTTACAAAAAAAAAAACTACTGTCAAATAAAATGCCACCAGACTTTGGCAGTTGTTGATAGATTTAAATCATTTTTAGAGCATTGAGATGTAGTCTTTGGCAATCATTAGAAAAAGAATGACCCCAAATTCTTTGCCAAATCTCAGTCCATGAACTTGATAACAATAACATTTAACATTATAAAGAGTCTTTCATTCAGCTCTTACGACTTCATGTGTTCTGCTGTTTCTCACTGATTGGTGATATGTCGCCATCTACACAGTACAACCTTATGTTTCGGTCCTTTGTACACAAAGCAACTCTTTATTTAATATGTAAAAAGTCTGTGCCCTCTCACACAAATTCTCCACAAATCATACCTTCTCGCTGGCCCTCCTACGTTGCTCCCACTGAGGCCTTGTCAAGGCAATCTTTCCTTAAGGCAACTGCTTAATAAAATCTTTAAGAACAAAACACCTGTGTTTTCTGGCAGAACAACAATGTATCAGCCAAAATAGTTTTATTTAATGATCGAGTGTGGTTAGCTAGCTTCCCATAAGTCATTTCATAATTGGGAAAAAATGTACCATTTCTGACGTCATTTGAATGCTGACCTGGAGTCACTGAAGAGGGAGTTTTCCAACAAAAAACATTTAATTTTCCACTTCACAACTCAGGAAGAATTTAAGATCAGAGCAGTTATGGACTCTGGAAATTTTCTGTTTTCATTTCCAGGGTTTTAGTTCAAATTTTGGACAGGAAGGAACCCTGAGCACAGCTTAATTTCCAAAATAAAGTTTTATTTATTCAATCTCACTTCCTCATATAAATATTGATGCCAGTCTGGTGTCAAGCACATTAAGCTCTGAAGAGAAAATAGTTCTAGTAATGAAAAACAAGGAATGAGTGAAGGAAAGTGATCACTATGAATTCTATTCTGTAAGCTTCTTAAACAAACAAACATTCACCCGATTCTTTCAAGAGGGGCCTCTAGTCCCTTTGAAAATTTCCAGTGTAAAATGCACGTGGAACACATCAGTGATTGACTGGAAGTTGTATATTCCAATTATTTGATTTTAATACCAGTAAGGACATCATGATAAGAACCTACATTTTTTTAAATCAGGGCTGAGACAGAGAAATTGATGTGTGTGTGTGTGTGTGTGTGTGTGTGTGTGTGTGTCACATGCTTGAGCATGTGCAGGCAAGAGATAAGGATCTGGTATCTTCCTCTGTTAATCCCCACCTTTAAATGATTATTTATTTACCCTCTTAGAATTTCATACACTTATACCATGTATTTTGCTTATTTCCATCCCAACTCTTTTGCTCTACCTCCTCCTGAAATCTCCCACCCTGCCACAGCCTACTCCCCTTTCTCCTCTCCTTCTCCATGACCAGCTGAATCCAATTAGTGCTCCCCATGCACACAAAGATACAGGGCCATCCACTGGAGGAGGACTGGTGAGTTATGAGGAGCCATATTCCTGAGAAAGCAGCAAGAGCAACAACAAGTTGACTCTTTCTTCCCCAGCAATCATCAACCAACAGCAGCTGGAGGTTAAGGGTAGGGCCTCTTGGCTCCCTCCCTCTTCCATGCTGGAATGTTGACTGGCTTTCTCTTCTGCAGATGAATTCATAGCTGCAAATGGCTCTACTATTTCACAGCATCCATCTTACCTCTGGCTTTTATAAGCATCCCCTCATGATGTCCCCCCAAGTCTTGGGAGGCAGAAGAATGAAACAGATGTCCCAATTAGGGCTGAGCACCCCACAGTCCATTATTTTCTTTGACCAGTTGCGAGTCTTTGTATTAACTGCCATTCCCTGTAAACGAAGCTTCTCTGAGGAGGGCTGGAAGTGAACTAGCCTATGGATTGGAGGTTAAGTATTGAGAAGGCAGTTTAATACCGTGCACCTTTAGCTAAGTGGTTGTTGTAGTGAGTTTACTTCCAGGTCCTATGGCTTCTTCCGCTGCTGATTCTTACCTAAGTAGGTGTACAGTAGGAACATGAGTAGTCTAACCAGAAATCCATTGGTTATACATGTGATATTGATGCCACTATTGCACTAATGGCCTACCTAGCCTGGCAAGTTATTCCTGTAGCTCACACGATAAGAGGGTTGATGACTTTTCTTCCCCAGCAGCACGCATAGCACCTTTGACACCATGCAAGCGACCCAGAGAGAAGCAAGCTTCCAGGTCAGTATCAGCTTGGGATCTGGCTCTATGTGTGTGATGAAAGTGTCTGATGCATTTAGCAATAGGATCTTACCGTCAAGGTCTGGTGGGTCAACAAGAGCAGTGATAATGACCTATATTGTTTGGGGGAATACTTTGAGTTCCCCCTTCCTAGTAATTTGAAGGAGTTTTCCTATACACTCCCCGCACCTTTTTGTTTGATAACTATAGCTTCTTGGATAAGCTTTATCTCTACCCATGTATGGTGACTAATTAATCTCTCTCTCTCTCTCTCTCTCTCTCTCTCTCTCTCTCTCTCTCGTTTCCTGGCCCTCATTGGTATTCCAAGCTAAGCAAACAAATCTAAAGATTCAAAGCAAAGTCCATATACGAGAGAGAACATATGTATGGGATAATCTCATTTTGAGACGTGACCTTTCATTGCATGTGGACCTCACTAATTGTCTCCAATGGCTGGATCAAGTCCCTGGGATCTTTATCTCTGCCTCCCCACCATGTGGGGTTATAGCCATGTGCTGCCATGCCTGGCTTTTCTCATGGGTCCTGGGGATCATAACTCACACCTTCATGCTTGAGCAACAAGTACTTTACCCCTGAGCCATCTCTCCAGATCACCACTGAAGAAAAGTTTTTCATTACATCAATTTAGTTACTTTGTGTGTGCTACGTACGTTCCACACAGGGCATGTGTGTGGAAGCCAGAGGCCAAACTTCAGAAGTCAGTTATCTCCCGCAACAATGTGGATCCAAGGGATTTAACTCAGATTGTAAGGCTTGGTGGCAAGCATCTTCACCCTCAGTGACCCAGAGAAACAAAAGTTTGAAAAGTTGATATTTCAGTGTCCTTGATCTTGGAGATAACTTTATTCCTCACCTGGTTTCTTGACTAGACTTGGGCTAAACCTACCTGCCTGCCTGCCCTGTGTGTGCATCTGAACAGTTGAAATAGTCAAAGAAAACAACTGTATGACCTTGGGTCCCTTTTAAAGTTCCACATACATGAACTTTATGTGGGAACTCGATAGGTCCAGAATCTTAATGCATTTTCATAATGTTTTTAGTTCCCAAATAACCATTTTACATCTTCTCTCAGAAACTTTTATATACTCAGCCTCTGTGACATGCTTACTGCTCATTGTAAGTTTGTCTTTAGTTATCAGGAAAGGAGAGATATTAATTAGGAACCAACCCATTTTTCCAAAAAAAAACTACAGCCTGAGGCATTGTTCTTCCTCTTTGTCTTCCTTCTTTTTACTATGGAAGATGTGTCTTGATCCAGGTCAAAGGCAAGCTCCTCAAAGGCCTCCATTGTAGGCCAGATCCTTTCCAGGAAGTTCATTTCTACACTCACATCCTCACACCCACACTTCTTCAGTATCTCATTTCTCCCTTTACAGAACTTGTCTTCAGGAGCCACGGAGACTGTCTAGCTATTCTGAACCATTACCGTTTGACTATGTAATGTTCCCCCACAGCTTCGGGTTTAGAACACTCATTGTCTTCCTGATGGTTACTGCTTTGGGGGGCTGTGAAATCTTCAGGAGATGGGCACAGGTGATAGAAGTGGGCACTAGGCCTCTGATTTCTGTTGTCCTCACTCTGCTTGCTGACCTACAGTGATATGAACAGTCTCCACTGTAAACGGCCACCAGCATGATCAGAAAAGCTCAGTCATACCTTCCTCCTTCAGAATGACTGAAACCCTCTGAAGTTGGGAGTCAAAAATGTCTTCCCTTTCTCACGCTGTTTAGGTCATGTATTGTTGCCACAGTGACACCTAAGTAGCAAATACACAGATTCAATTTTTTCCCCATCCCAACTATGAAGGCGTAAGTCACAAACAATCCCACACAGGTTCGGAACTATGATTAGTAGAATTGTTATTTATTTAAAGGGGGAAAACTTACAGATCACCTCCCAGACAACAGCCCTCTGTACAATCAGGAAAGGAGCCTAGTAGCTAGAAGTGGAGCGGGAAGCAAGAGAGAGAGAGCAGAGGGCAGTCGCTGCTTTTTTTTTTTTTTAATTTATTTATTTATTAAGGATTTCTGCCTCGTCTCCACAACCGCTTCCCATTTCCCTCCCCCTCCCCCGATCAAGTCCCCCCCCCTCATCTGCTCGAAGAGCAATCAGGGTTCCCTGACCTGTGGGAAGCCCAAGGACTGCCCACCTCTATCCAGGTCTCATAAGGTGAGCATTCAAACTGCCTAGGCTCCCACAAAGCCCCAATGGGCTGGTATCTCAGCAGCTATTGGCTGAAGGAGCAGAAGGAGCTCCTGCAACACAACTACATTTATTGAAATCCTAAATGCCACCAACAGTGTGACTATATTTGGAGACTAGCTTCTAGGATTAGAGTGAAGTGAGATTACAAGGTGGAGGTCTCAATCTGACAGGACTGGAGGGTTAGTCAGTGGCACACTGCTTTTCTAACACATGCAAGGGTCCACGTTCAGTACCTAGATTCCTGCATGGCACCGCATAAACAGCAAAAAAACAAAACCCAAAAACAAATCAAAAAAAAAACCATAACCACCACAACAAAACAAAACCAAAAAGCCCCCCAAACAAAAACAAAACAACCACAAAAACAAAAACAAACAAACAAAACCCAATGTGAATATACATCAAAAGGACAGCTATCTACAACCCAGAAAAGAGACCTACAAGAGCCAACTCGAGTGAACTTGGGTTTCTAGTTTCCAGAACCATGGAGGCAATGATGTTTCCGTTGTCTAAGTCGCCCAGCATGTACATGTATGGCATCGTGAACACGCTAATATACTGCTATTATCACTTTTCAACTCACATTCTTTCTTGATCTGCTTCAGTTAAACGTCTGATGCCACAGTTTCTTTGACTTTTCGCTGGTCAAGATTTCAAACGATTTGTATTCCAAATGCTAATGGCCACTCATGCTTGCCGTCATTTTCTTTCTGAGGTTATTTTCTTCCAGTTTCCTTCTCTCTCTCTTCCTAATGTTTTCCTACTCTACACTGTGAATTCCTTTTCTACCTAAAAGTGGGAGCATTCCAGGCCTCTTTCTCAGGCTACCATCCTTTCACCATTTACTTGGTTTTCCATGCCAATCCTCTTTGTTCACATGGTTTTTACATACTATTTGTAATACAGACATTTTTTTAAAAAAAAATCTTGTGTTCAACTCCGACCTCACCTTTGAGCTGCAGACTGTTCTCTAAAATCTGTATTTGAGAGCTGCATATGAATATCAAGTAAGAATCTCAATTTTAATTGCCCTGAGGCGATGTTTTGTTCAGTATAATGGCCCTGTTATAGCTACAGTTGCTCAGCTAAAAATCTGCGAGATCACTTTGGTTTCATTCCTTCCTATATTTGAACACATAAAAGTATTTTAAACACTGTCTTTAAACTCCCACAACTGCTGATTTAGTCAGGATGCCTGACTCTTTACCCCTCAAACCTTACATATATAGAGGAACCCCTTGACCCTCAGTCCACGTGAATCCTAACAGAGTATCTTGCAGAACCTGGAACACATTTTACAAAAATAGATAGAATCAGTCATGACCTTCTAATCCTTTAATGTTTTCTCCAGTGACCCCTCCTGTGATCAGAACAAAATCCATAGCTAAGGCCCTAAACACGTGAGATCTGATGCCTTTTGAATTTTCATAGTTTCACAACTAAGACCCTAAACACATGAGACCTGATGCCTTTTGAATTTTCACAGTGAAAGGATCAAAGTTTCACCCTCTCTTATGCCTTCTCTCAGCTTCTGGTGTCAGTTCTGTAGTACACTGAGTTTGTTGAGTGCTTCTGATGGATGCTGTAGTTTTTTTTCCCCCCAATACTGTGTTTGTGCTCTGTGAGCTGCTCTTCTGGCTTTTGTCTTTTATCCTGTTATTACGTCCTAGTATATGACTTGATTTGACACCAGTCTTACATTTTGTCTAGTAAAGTTTGTTGGATTTAGTTTACTGGCCTTTAAAGAGGGGTTTTGTTTTGTTTAAAGGTGTCTTTTTCTGGTATAGGTAGCAGCAAAATACTAGCTTCATAGAATAAGGTGGGAAATGTTCCATCCTAAGTCTATTTCTTTCAGAATATTCTATGTAGGGGTAGCCCCAGCCATCACCTTGCTTGTAGGGCAGGGTCGCCTGAGGATATTTTTTTACTAATAAATATTGCTGGTGTGCTCTCTCCCACCCCTTCTGCTTTCCTGTTCTCCGCTGGAACCATGGGTTCTGTAAGTCTTTTACCAATTAAAGCTGAATATATTATTATAATTTCTGCCTGCCTTCATTTATACCGCTACAATTCTATTTTAAAGACTTGTTGTTGTTGTTGTTGTTGTTATATTGGGTAGAATTTACCAGTGAAACCAACTGATGCTTGGCCTTTCCTGGCGGGGAGGTGGGCGTTTTTTCCACTAATTAAATTTCTTTAATTTTTCTAAGTCCGTTTGGGTATTTTACTTCTTTTTGAGTCAAATTTAGTAGTTTTTCTATTTCAGAAACATATGAACTAAACCAGTTCATTTAATTTGTTGTTTGTAGCATTCCTAGGATTCCTTTATGTCTTTGTTTCCATAGGACATATATACTATTTGTTTTTGTAGTATAATGAGATCCTTTCTTGCAGTCCTTGTTTTAGCAATCTGAATCTCTGAATCTCCTTTCTTTTCTCATATTCTATTTGACTAAAGGTTTGCCAGTTTTAGTGGTGATGTCAAAGAAGCAGTTTCCAATGATTTCATACACACACATATATATTCATGTGTATTCATATATATATATGAAAATGAAGAGAGAGATTTTCTTTTGTCCTGACCACTCAGTCTCAAATAAACACATGGAAGCTTATATTAATCACAGAATGTTTAGCCTATAGCTCAGGCTTATTACTAAATAGCTATTACAACTAGAAATTAACCCATTTCTATTAATCTACATTTTGCTTCATGACTTTTCCTGTCCTCTACCATCTTGCTTCCCACCCTTCTTCCTCTCTGTATTTTCTGTTTGACTTTCCTGCCTAACCTCATTCTGCCATGTTTTATACTATTTAGTTGTATCATATGTATGTGTATACATATATACATACATACACACACATATAGATATATTTAATTATGACTACTTCCTTCTTTTGTTTCCTTTGCATTTAGGTTTTCCCCTCCCCCCATCTTTTTTCTATATTCTTAAAGTATAAAGTTAGGCAATTGATTTGAAGTTCTTACTCTTTCTAAACTACAGACATTTATTGACTCAGAAAGAGCTTTGCTATACCTTCATCTCATTAAATATTTATATGCTTTTCTTCTATTTAAATTAACCTCAAAGTAATTTATAATAATAGTTATTATTATTTCTTCTTTGTCTTATTAGTTATTTGGGATTGTGTTTAATATTCACCTATCTGTGGAAGTCCCAAATATCCTGTGTCCCTGGTTTCTAATTTCAATCCATTGTAATTAGAGGTATACTTTGTATCACTGCAGTCCTTCTAGTCGTGGTCAGGTGTTTTGCTATTTTAATGTGGTCTGTTCTGGAGATTCTCATGTTTACTTGAAGAGAGCACGTGTTCTCCTGTTTATGGAAAGTTCTGTAGATGTTTTCTAGACCTGTTTAGTTTATGGCGCAGACTTTTCTTTCTCTAGTTGATCTTTCCTCTGGTTGCTATTGCATGAAAGTCAGTGTTAAAGACCCTGAGTCATGTGGTGAATTGTCTAGTTTTCCTCAGTTTTGTCCCATGCTGAAGCCCTCCTATTAGGATAGATACATACAGATGCGCTCATTATTGCTGTGACCTCCTGACTGACCAACCATTTTATCATATCTCTATCTCTAACAACAAATTTGGCTTTAAGGTATGTGATTGTCTGTGCTGTCCACATGGAGTTGGGCCTCTGGGCATGTCTGTGGGGGACTGACTTGGTGTGGGGACCCTTCTTGACTGTGGGTGGAACTACTCCCTGGTCAGAGAATGTGGGGTTGTACACAATCCAGACTGCACACAGAGAGAGAGATGAGCACTTGAAGTATTTGTTGCTTTTCCTGCTTCTTGAATGAAGATGCAGTGTGCTCTCAGCTGCAACTCCTGCTGTCTGCCTGACTGCGGATGCAGTGTGTCCACAGCTGCAACTCCTGCTGCGTGGGTTTCCCCTCCATGGAGGACTGAACCTCATACTGTGGATCTGAATCAGCTCTTTCTCCATAAATTTGCTTTTTAATGGACCTCTTTTTTAAAAATAGAAACAGGAAAGAAACAAAGCCTATATATGTTCTCTCTCTCTCTCTCTCTCTCTCTCTCTCTCCCCCTCTCTCTCTCTCTCTCTTTCTCCCTTCCTCTTTTCCTATTCTTTTGCTTTTCAGCTGATTTGTAACTTCCAATTTAGAGTATGACTCTGATAGAGTTGTAAAGACATATAGTTGGATCAGGTACTTTTAAAATAGAAATACAACCTGGAAATGTTTGTCTTTTGGTGAAAATGTTTAATTCATTAAATTTAATATCTTTCCGATGTTAGGGTTTGTTATGTATGTCATTTTTTTCGACTTAATTGCCTCTTTAAAATGCCTTTCTCCAAATATGGTCATATTCTGAAGGGTATTGAAGGCTCCAATATATGAGTTTCAGAGAGACACAGCATTACAATACTATTGATACAGTTATTTTTGACAATGCTGTTTATTTCTCCATGTGATTTGAATTATTGCATCCTTTCATTGCAACCTAAAAAACAGAGGGTCTTTTTAAGTGAGTCTGCTAGCAATGAATTTTACTTGGATCTCTTTTCAGAGCTTTGAATTCCTCACCTCTTCAATTGAGGCTTTCATGGTTTCCATTGAGAAATTAGTAATAAATAACTTTGCTGATCCCTCGCGCACCGAGCCATCTCCCTCTGGCTTCACCGGTCCTCATGTCTGTCTGTAGCTGTCACGGGTCCTTGTGTCTGTCTGTCTGTAGCTGTCACGGGTCCTCGTGTCTGTCTGTCTGCAGCTGTCACTAGTCCTCATGTCTGTCTGTAGCTGTCTCCATCTTATTTGGACTTTGTTGTGTTTCTTGGATGCCTCAGTTAGCAGTTTTCATGAACTCTTTTCTCAAGCATCCTTTCTGTTGGCTGGAGCTCCTCCTTCTGCACATTGTGCATATAGTGATTTTACTGATGCTCCCTTTCTGACATCACGTCATTCTCATGCCTTACTCTAGTTCTTGTTGTTGTTTGCGTTTTCTTTCTTTCTTTCCTTCTTTCTTTCTTTCTTTCTTTCTTTCTTTCTTTCTTTCCTTTCTCCCCCTGCCCTTTTTGAGACAGGGTTTCCCTGTAGCTTTGGAGCCTGTCCTGGAACTAGCTCTTGTAGACCAGGCTGGCCTCAAACTCACAGAGATCTGCCTGCCTCTGCCTCCCAGAGCTGGGATTAAAAGCATGAGCCACCACTGCCTGCTTGTTTCTGTTTTTCAAGGCAGGGTTTCTCTGCATAGCCCTGGCTATGCTGGAATTCACTCTGTAAACCAGACTTGCCTCTGCTTTGAGTGCTGGGATTAAGGACACGTGCCACCACTGCCCAGCCCTACTCTAGTTCTTCAGGCATGATTTTATTTCGTTTTTTGAATGTTTCGATTGTCTAATTTTGAATAAAATGACTTTATTATAATTATCTAACAAATAATTACACAGCTAGATTAAAGTAGCTAATCAAACAAATACTGGAGTTCCAAATTCTATTCACATCAGTGAACTTCTATCTTATTCAGAAAGAACTAAAGTCTTTCTGAAGCCATGGAACTTTGCTTAAAGTTTTATTCTTTCACGACCAAGTATATTTTTATGCAGTTATTTACCACAAAAAGGAAAATAAAAAAGCTCTAACATTTTTTTCATGGCCTATGTGTCTTTCTTTTTACCTGTTTTCTGTCCCTTTCATCATCCAGTATCTCCCTGTCTTTTATCCTGTCTAGATGCTGTGCTATTCCCATATTTACATGTACTTATTATAAACTGTGACCCACATATAAGACAGAACAAACATGTTATTTTCACTATGAATTTGGTTATCCTAGCTTAATGTTATATCTTAGCATCCATTTTTCTCACTAATTTTGTGATTTCAATTTTCTTTCTTTTCCTTTCTTCCTTCCTTACTTCTGTCTTTCTTTTCTTTTTTCTCCTTCCTTCCTTCTGTCTTTCTTTTCTTTTTTTCTCCTTCCTTCCTTCTGTCTTTCTTTTTTCTCCTTCCTTCCTTCCTTCTGTCTTTCTTTTCTTTTTTCTCCTTCCTTCCTTCTGTCTTTCTTTTCTTTTTTTATCCTTCCTTCCTTCCTTCCTTCCTTCTTCCTTCCTCCCTTTCTGTAGCCCTGGTTGTCCTGAAACTTGCTCTGTAGACCAGCCTGGCCTCAAACACAGAGGTCCTCCTGCCTTTGCTTCCAAATAGTGGGATTAAAGGTGTGTGCCACTATGCCTTACTGATTTCAATATTCTTTAAAGTTGAATGATATTGTGTACTCTGTTTTTTATATCTAGTACATGTTCGTTATCTATTTGTCTGTCAATAGACATCTAGATTGGTTCCATTTCCTTGCTATGGTAATTAGAGCAGCAATGAACATGGATGCACAAATATCTATGGAATGCTATTGATATATGCCCAGGAGTGGAATGGTTGGGTCATATGTTATCTCTATTATTAATTTTTAGAGGCTTCTCCAAACTGATATCCATAATGTTTGTATTTTTTTAAAAAAAAAAATGCCTGATTTTAGTCTGTGTCCAAGACAAAGGGTTCTTTAGGGACACTTTTGGCTTGGTGGCTCTTATTTACTGCACTTCTTGTTACCATTGCAGGCGATGCTAAGCAATTATTTCTTTTTAACTTTTCAACAAATTCATTGTGGGAAAATGTTCACAATAAATGAGGAAAAAGAAAGAAAGAACGAAAGAACGAACGAACGAACGGAAGAAAGGAAGAAAGAAAGAAAGAAAGAAAGACCAATTTAGTGAGGTCTGTTGGAAGTTGTCAAATCAGATAATGACAGAACGTTTGGTGGCTTGGGACAGCACTGGACTTTTCTGGTGTCACCCATGCAGGCTTTCACTGTGACTAGGAGATTGTTGGCCTTTAAAGCTACTGAAGAAGTTGGAAGGTGTGAGGTTAAGTGAATTCAAATTGACATGAATCTTACTGCTTTCACTAAAATTAGGTGATGTTTCTTGGTTTAACCCTCCTTCAATTGTTGGAAGACTTACTTTTCAGAATCCTGTAAGTGTTGATTTGTATTCTTTTTGCCAATTTATTTGCACTTCTTTTTTGGATAAGCAGCTTTGGGGCCTTATCACTCCCGAAGACATGCCTTATCTGTTCACATCATAAGTAAGTTTAGCATTTTGGTATTTACTTGGTATTTTAACTTGCAGCTTGATAAGAACAAGCTAATCTATTGTCTGGATGACTTTCTTCAGTCCTCACTCTGTGAGGCCGTGCTTACTAGAAGCAGTTCCCTGGGAGAGTGAGTCAAAGGGATTGCTCTGTGGTCCCCTAGGAAAGTGACATTCCTTTGAAAACAGTACGTCCTTTTTCCTGCAGTAGCTTTCTTATCTTGTTCTTTTCAGTCAGGCCAGTGAGATGGCTCAGGATGTAAAAGCATTTGCTATGAAAGCCAGTGACCTGGATTTTAGTCACAGAAACCACGATCTCTCATCCCTGTGTAAAACACACACACGTTACACACTAAAACAAAACCAAAAACAATCTGGATCTTTTCCATAATTTTTATCACGTTTTCCATCAGGTGTCTGTCTTAGTTAGAATTTCTATTGCTGTGAAGAGACACCATGACCACAGCTACACTGGAGTGAAATGTTCTGAAATTACATCAGAAGTTTAGTTCATTATCATCATAGTTGTAACATGGTGCTGGAAAAGTAGCTGAGTGTCCTACATCTTGACTTGTATATATGAGACCTCAAGCCTGCCTCCACAGTGGCACATTTCCTCCAACAAGACCACACCTACTCCAACAAGCCCCCAACTCCTGATAGTGCCACTCCTTGTGAGATTACGGAGGTCAATTACAATCAAACTAGCACAGTGTTCGATGTGATTTCTATGCACTTACCTGGTTTAGGATTTAGAGAGCTTCTTGACTATGTGACTTAAGGTCTTCTTAGTCCATTTTCTGTTGTTATTATAACAGAATATCTGAGCCTGGGAAATTTAATTTAAAAAAGAACTTTATTTAGCTCATGGTCTGAAGGTTCAAAGTTCAAGATTAGTTCCTAGCATTTACTTAGTTTCTAGGAGGAGAAACTTCCACTCACGATAGAAAGTGGAAGATCAGTAGAAGTATATAAAAGAGAAATGGAGACTAAACTTTTGTGACCTGTTTTCACAAAAAGATGCTAACTCATTCATGAAGTTTCCAGCCCTTCATGCAAATATATTTCACTAGACCTTATCTCCCAATACTACTATATTGGGGACAGAGTTTCTGTGATTTCATATGTGCATCAATACTGTTGCTTCCGGAAGACACTATTTGTTGGAGTCATCCATCACTTATGGTTCTTATAGTCTTCCTGCCTCCTTTTCCACACAGATGCCTAAGCCTTAAGGGGATGGATTTGATGAAGACATTCCATTTATCGAAGAGTTTTCCAAAGTCTGTCACCCTCTGTACATTGTCCAATTGTGGGTCTCTGTGTTAGTTCCCATCTATTCTAAGAAGAAGCTTGTATGATGAGGGAGGAGTGATGCACTGACTTATGTCATTAGATGTCATTTTATTGCTATGTTCTTTTAGCAGAATAATAGTAGTAGGTTTTCCCCTAGGCTTATTACCTATTTAATCTCGGGTTCTTGGCCACTTGAGCAGTGTCAGGGATGGGTTCTGTCTCATGGAGTGGGCTTTAAACCCAATCAATCAGAAAGTGGTTGGTTACTCCCATAACATTTGTGCCACTATTGCACCAGTATATTTTGTAGGCAGTCCCTATAGTAGGTGGCAGGGTTTATAGATAGGTAATATTGATGATTGTCTTTCTCTTCAGAAACTTTTTTCTTCACCATGAATGCTAGCCAGTAGGGAGGTAGCATCTAGTTAGGCATCTGCTCAATTCCCCATGTTCAAAAATATGTGTAAGTGCTGCCTTCAGCATTTTCAGTTACTATTCTTTAACTATTTATTGGTTCTGCTTCATTTTATCCCCTTTCTCTTTTGTGATCACCTCCTAACATATGTGTTATATATTTCCATCTGATGTCACACATTGTTTTTTGCATTTTCCCTTTTAGATTTTAGATTCTGAATTTTCCCCTTTAGATTTTAGATTCCTGTGATTCTGCCCAGACATCTCTACTAAAATTTTCTAGCTCACTGATTTTCTTTTTTACTGTATTGAGCCTGTTCATTGTTGTGTTCTTTATTTCAAATTTTACGTTTTTTCACGTTGATAATTTCCATACCTGTATTTTTGCTTTCTAGTTCAGTGGTAAAAGTTCTTCACCTTGTTTATTTTTCTCAACGTATGTACTACAATAATTTTGAAGTTCGAGTCTACTAACTCTAATAGGTGAGACATTTTCTTTTTTGTGACTAGTTAGCATTGATTGGCTAGTAATACTATTTATGGAAATTTTTGCAAACTCTAGACAATGTTGCTTTTCTACAGAGAGAAGTCAGAGTGAGTTGAATTAAAATGTCCTTACATTTTTCTTGATTCTATTTTGTCTTCCTCCATTTTACCTTCATTCCTAAACTGTAGCTTTGCTGAGGTCTCACGTGAGATTGAGTTGACATGCATTGAACCTCAGTTGTCCACTCAGGGCCACAAGACTGCTGCAAGCTGCATTCCATTGAAGACTTTTCCAGAATCTTCCCCACAACTTTCTTCATAGCCCACTGTCTGTGCAGGTCTGGCAGAAATGTGCTCAAGTTAGTTAATATGATCTTCTTTTCATCAAAGCCTCAATTCCTACACCCCTAATTGTTTTAAAAGCCTTAAACTCTGTATACTTACCATCTTCCGAGATTTTTCCAGAATCCCACTGGCCTCTCAGTCTGGTAGTCCTATGCTTGCATGCTCAGCCTTTGCCTGTATGGAAGAATCATAGACTGCCACAATGGGAAAATGACTCAGAAAGTTGATTCATTTCTTTCTGAATCTTCTTTTTTTTTTTATTTTTGCATATTCTTGGTTCCTCAACTTACTACGTGTGACTCTCTAAATGTCTTTCAGTTATTTAAAATTCAATTATTTAAAAAGAAAAGCCAACTTTTCTAGTTTTTCTTGGCATTATATGTCACCCTATAAATCGCAAGAAGGATTTTTATTCTTTAAAACTTGAAACAGGAAAATCTTAATTAATACAGTAGGATAGACTAAATTAACCCAAAGTCAGTTTTATTTTCAATTTGAATGTTTCATATTCTTTTCTCCAATAGTCATACCTGAACTACAGTACTTGAGAACTCAGTCGCTTTGTTTCAATGCACTGGTCTTGCTTTATCAACTCTGTAAAAAGCACAACAGGCCTTATTCTTGTGCCGTCTATCTGAGCACCAGTTTCCTCTGCCTTACTTAATAAACTAAAACAAATGCTTATTAATGGGTTATAGTTCCTTAAATCTCTATTTCCTTATTAGTTTGTGAGCATTCAGCTATGTTTCCATTTTATTTCTTTGTCTACTTTGATTTTGAAATTGTGGTTTTGTTGAAAACAGGAAAAAATCTACCCCTAAGAATTTAAACAAAGTCATCTGGATTATTTTCCTTTTCTGTTTTTTCTTGATTTATTCCATCTCCCACATGGCCTTTTCCTTTGGTGGAAATATTTTCCCAAACGCAGCGTGTCTTCCAATGTTTTCAATGATATCTCAAGATTGAGTTGACACCTTCTCTAATCCGTCGTGGAAGCAGAGATTTGACTGCTAAGGAAACCGTGACTCTGCGGAGTGGAGTCCACTGTCTGAGCTTCTGCAGAAGAGCTCCTTAGACTCCGTAGCTTGCAAATGACAGAGCTTTATTGCTCACAGTTTGAGGTGTTGAGTAAGATCGTGATCAGGACTATCTTGATCTTCTTGATCGTGATCTTCTTGCTATGCTCTTGCATGGAACAGTGAGAAACCTCGGAGTGTGACTTGGACCGCTCTTATGAGGTCCGGGATTTCTTTGCATCCTAAACCTGATCACTTCTGAAATGCCTTATCTCTTAATGCTTTAGGGATTATGTGCCATAATACAAATTTGTAGATACCCAAATATCAGATTACAGCAACATCACAGAGCCCGTGTTAGGATCAGCCACAGCTATGAACAGTCAAGGATGGGTAGTTCCTCAAAAGAATTCTAAGGAGTTCTTATCAGAAATCAGAAGAAATATGCCCAGGAAACCAAGAAGCCGTGGTTAACCACAGGAATTAGAGACTTACCAGTGAAAACACACATCTGAGTTTGTCTATGAAAGCATTTTGAGAAAGGTCAGCAGACCCTGGATGTGAGTGGTCCCATCCCTTGGCCTATGATCCCAGCGAGAGTGTTCTTCTCTGTGTCTGTCCTGACTGAAGGTGCAGTGTGACCAGCTGCCTCGTGTTCTTGTTATCACCAGTCCTGCCCTGCCATAAAGGACTATGAGCTGGAATGAGCCCCTCCTTCTTTAAGTCACCCTGTTTGTGTATTTTGCCATGGCAACAGGAAGAGTAACTAATTCAATGACCAGTGTTATACTGTATCAGATTATAAGATTTCCCAATACTAATATTTAAAGCAGATTCCTGGGCCCTATCACACACTTATTAAAGGGAAATCACTAAGGGAGTTGCCTGGAAAACTGTATTTTAAGTCAAACTAACGACTTTCATTTTAGTCATTTCTTTCATTAAAATATAAAGAAATAGTTGGAATATTCTCTTTCCATATATATTAAACTGTGCTCAGTGAGGTTTCACACTCAGGGTAAAGATAACGGTTGGTTGCATTTAGACTATGTAAATGGGCACTTGAAATTCAGAAGGCAAGCAATCTGAAATAGACGTTGGTAATCCTCTTAACCACAAAGAAATTATTCGATTCTTTGTCTGATTTCTGCAACATAAAACTGGAAGTATGTTTTATTTTGAGGAAAAAAAGGAAAAGAAAAGAAAATGGAAACAGTTTTAACCTAGCTCTTCCTTTTCTCCCGACAGGAAAAGACAGACAAATGGCCACAGTGATTAAGAAAACAACCATTGTTTTCATGCCTTACATTGCACGGCATTCTTCTGCTGTTGTTAAACATCTGTTTGGCTTTGAAACTAGAGGCTACATCTTCAGCATCTAAAGAGCATGGTGAGCGCTCATGGGTCCCCTGATTACCGCCAATTTTATTGACTATTGAACTGTGTGGTATGGGATATGACCTTGAGAAAGAAAAAGGCTTCACTGCTTTAGCTGTTTTCCATAATGCGGTGTTGATCTCACCTGTGCCGATGCTCTTACATCGGTGAGTTACAGACGTGAGTTTTATAGCCAGCATGCACCATTCCCCAAGGAATCCAGAGTACAACACACGCTATCGAAGTCATGTGGCTTTAGATTTTACTTACTTGCAACAATAACAAAAGCAACCATACCTTCAGCAATAGTTTGTCATAAAATTGACGTTTATTAAGTCTTTTCTTTATGACTACCATTGGAAACACTTTACGTGAATAATCTCATTAAACCTTATATAAAAACTCTACGAAGTAGTTGATATAATAAGTCCCACTTTATGACAAGGAAATGGAAGTACCAAGGAAATTAAGTAATCTACCCCAGTTCACACAGCTATAGAATGACAGAGACAGGATTTTAGGACAGTCAGCCTGTCTCCATCCACCTACCCTTTTGTTCTAGTGACTAATAGCTTTACAGTGCCAGGGTGGAGATGCTCAATGGGGATGCATTCAGTTAACAGAGAGGGGGATGGGGCAGCAGGATTAAATAAAAGCCAAGTCAATGCCCTTGACTTCATTGAGTCTGTGCTCCACTGGATAAAATGAACCTCGCAGACTTGGTGTCTCAGAACACTCAGAAATGATGAAAGCCTTGTCTCTGAGTTAAAGGCTGTTTGTTGGCTTGGGATATAAGACGCATTAGGAGGCCCTTCTGTTGGTATGGGATGGAGCAAATTCACAGAATAAAGGCCAAGAACATGCAAGTGACAACTTGTGCCCATTAGACTCAGGGAAAGCAAGAGCAGAGCTTGTTCATTTAGGAGCCACCAAGAAGTCCTTATTACTCAGCTTGTATCTCCAGGGGAAATGCTTTTACCTTTTAAAACAAAACCAAGTCTTCCCCACATTAACTCAGATCCTGTAGAAATGATGATGGAATATTGGCAAACTTTTTTTTCCTGTCATCAACCTTTGGGAAAGCTAGATATTGTCCTACACTCCCCAAAATTGTTTTGATCTGATGCACATCCCTGAGCCCATTGACCACGGAGCGATTTGAACTTTCCAGCCCTGCATCATCTTACAGACAAAAGGAAAAGAAAGAGCCTGTCTCAAAGATCTTCAGGACAGAGCCCCCAGCTGGCTTCCTCTTGTAGTTGTTGTCAGCCCTGAGAAATGTCCTTATCTACTGCAATAATCAGGAACTGTGGCGTGACGTGCGTGGTGAGGACTGGCCAAGCCTCCTGCAGGACTGTGTGAATGGAACTCAGTATACATGGCAGTCTAAAGATACTGTGTGAGCTCACAGTTTCTCTCATGTGAGTTTTCTTTCTCTTATTCAGCTGCACTCGGATCCCTGTGTGGAGGAAGTGCGAGCAGAGACTCATGGGTGCATGAGTAGGAAAAGCAGCAGCGACTTCCGGAGAGCACTCGGTGCAGCCTTGAGAGCGCCGAATCCTGGTGCAGCCTTGAAAGCTTTCATTTGTCCACAGCGCTTGATAGATCAGCTTAGTCCAGAGTTCACCGATAGAGAAGAGAGACTGACTTTCCCCATTGTGCAAATATAGAAAGCCCCAAACCCAAACCCTTGCCACTCACCCAGATCCCCAAGCTCTATGAGCTATGAGGTTGAGACAAGAAACTGTGAGAGCCAACAATGGCACTGACAACCATACGTTATTGACTCAGACTGATTGGAAATTAAAGCACCAACCACAGAGGAAATCCTGCAAAGCCCTCTGGGTGGGCACAGAAGCTCTGTACTCACAAGCTCACTGAGTCATTATTAGTAAAGATAAGTAGACAAGCTACCAAATGCTTTTTGTCCTCTGTCTTTGCTAAAGTTTGGCATTGACTGAGGTCTCTGAGAGAAGCCAGCATGGGACTTGGAAGATGAATGTTAAGTTTCACCTCCACCTTTAAATTTATCTGACTTAGGGAAAGTCCTGTCACCTCTGTTTTTTTATTAATTTGTCTATTATTTAGTAGGTGTCTCTATTTTATTAATTTGTAAAGAGTGAGCAGTTAAATGGGAGCAGATGCAGAGACTCACAGGCAAACATTAGGCAGAGCTTGGCAAACCCCAGGGAAGAGGGGAAGGAAGGATGGTAGAAGCTGCACTGGTTGAGGACACCATGAGAACACAGCCCGCAGAATCAACTAAGCAGGGCTTGTAGGGGCTCACAGAAACTAAAGCAACAAACACAGACCTTGCATGGGTCTAAGCTAGGTCCTCTGCATACACATTATGGGTGTGTAGCTTGGTGTTCTTGTGGGACTCCTAACTGTGGGGGTGGGGGTGTCTCTGTCTCTTTTGCCTGCTCTTGGGACCCTTTCATCATACTGGATTGCCTTGTCCAGCCTTGATATGAGAGAGGTGCTTAGTCTTAATGCAACTTGATATGTCATTCCTTGTTGATATCCACGAAAGGCCTGCTCCTTTCTGAAGGGAAACAGTAGATCTTGGGGAGAGAAGAAATGTGGGGGTGGGGTGGGACTAGGAGGTGTAGAAGGAGGGGTGTCTGCAGTTGGGATGTATTGTATAGAGAGAAAAAAATTTAAATGTCTTTTAAAAAATAAAACAATTTGGTTTTGATGGGAGGGGAGGCTGCAAGGGCAAAGGGCGATGTGAGGGGATGGGGAGGAAGCAGGATGCATGATGCGAAATCCACAAAGAATCAATAAAAGTTCATTTCACTCCTTTCATTGTGCTGTGCTCTCCCTCTCCCTTAGCAATCAAATAGTTCTTTGCATCTGAAAGACCACAGTGGATCTGCCCCGTCTTGTTCCAGGTATCTTCCGTCTCCAAATATTATCAATGATTTCACCAGTAGCAGCACAGGAGGTTTGGTTTCCTTGTACTCCCTCTGCTGGCTGGCTTGCGTTTCTTCTTTCATGACTTCCACTTTTTAATGTCTGCTTACTTACTTTCAGTAAAGATAGAAATCATAGGGTGTGTTTAGATTTTTCTGAAGTAACTTAGACAAAGCTTTTATATTGTGTTTCCCAGTGTCTATAAGACTTAACATTTTCTTTAGCAAAAATAGAGGTCAGGGTTATAAGTGTTCTACTGAGGTGCTAGTGTTAAGGATTATCAATGGTAGCCAACACCAATAGTGATGTGAGACACTAATAAAACGGCTATCAGGTACCAGCCACTGGTGGGAAGACGTGTAGATGTACCAGGCACGCAGGAAGAATTTGCTCAAATACATCAGTGCATAGTGATATGAGAGAGAGAGATCGTTACCTATCATGCCTGAAGGACTTGAGACACTACTGTTCTGTTTGTCTGAGTCACTGTATAGACTATACTATTAGGCAAGCTAAAGCAGGCAGAAGAAATGTTACCTTGAAAAGTGTTCTAGGCGATGAATGCAAGGTGATAGACTCGGAGTACCATTGTTTGTAGTTCTCAGCATGGGCATCAAAGCCTGCCACCCTAGGAGCTCCCTATGTCCTCCCTGATGAGAGACCAGATCACCACCTGTGCTGATGCCAACGGTGTGGAATCAGAGATGAATAAGTCCTCAGACCCAGGTGCCAATAGACAGATGCTCCAGAGGGCACAGCCAGAAGAGAAACAGGAGGGAGTGTGCGCTTTGCTGCCCGGGGTCTGAGTTCTGCTAGATAAATTCAGTTTCACCTAAGCTTCTCTAGTCTTAAAATTTTCTTAATGCATATAACTTTGTATATTCATTTGATTTTATATATTTTTTAATCTGGTTTACCCTCTTAGCTCATTTTAAGTTTAGAGTATATCTGAATGGTAATATGAGAAAATAATTTAGATAAAGGTATTTAGGAAACAACTGATTTTATATTGAGTACTGCCTTTACCCAGGCACTGGGTTCTTCCCTGGATTAATTGAACTCCTTCTGTGAATTGGGCAGTTCTTACATGTTTATCCTATATCCCACAAAAGACAAGTGTTTCTATAGCCTCAATATTATTACCCTGACTTTTCAGAAAATGAGTTTCTGAAGGCTAACATTATTTTCTTGAAATCACATAGTTACTTGTGAAAACTAAATTGAACTCTATTGTCTAGAGTTCTTTTTTCTTACCACAGGACGTCCATTAATCATCTGTCTACAATGTTGCCATTTTCATTACATAATTGAAGCATTATTTTCTACCCTAATGCCATAGTGAAATAGAACATTGGGCTTGAGAATCTGCATGAACCATACGATTCATTGTTTTGGGGTTAGCTGTCCTTGTCATGCTTAAAGCATAGCCGTTTTGGCAAACAGATGGAATCATATTTGAACATTAAAGCTTTAGAGGCAAGGAAGCTAGCTCATTTGATAAAGTGCTTGCTATATGAGCATGAAGAACTGAATTCGAATCCCAGCATTCCTGTGAAAACACATGTGTGGTGGGATATGTGTATAATTCCAGTGCTCGAAGGCCATGACCTAGATCTCCAGCGCTTCCTGGAAAGCCCTTTTCTCAAAAACTTCTGAGCAGCAACACATCAGCCTCCACATCCACACACACACATGTGCACATGCTCCGGCACATATATATTTATTTGTGCGTGCACATGTGCGCGCATACACACACATGCACACACACACACACACACACACACACACACACACCCCATTAAAGCTAACTTTAGTTACCTTTCTTGTTGCTTTGATTTGATAAAACACTGTGACAAAAGCAACTTCGGACAAAGGCTCACAGCTGGAACATACAGTCAGCCCCTCCTGGCAAGGAGCCCTGTAACAGGAGGCAGCAGTTCAGAAAGCAGAGAACGATGAATGTCTGTCTCAGCCAGTTTCCTCATTTTGATGCAGTCCTGGACTCAAGCCTAGGGGATGGTGCTACCATCTTACAGGGTGGGTCTTTCCACCTTGTTTAATCTCATCAATGTAATCCTTCAAAGCCATGCCCAGGCTGGGCTAGTCTAAATAACTTCTCACAGGTGTGCTAGGAGGCATGTCTCCTAGGGGATTCCAAAACCTGTTAAATTGATAGTCAATACTAACCATCATAGAAGGGGACTAGCTGGACAGCAGGGGTGAGACAGAGACCAGAAAGTGTGGTGTGGTGAACATGATCACACAACACTGATGACATGTATGAAGTTCTCAAACAGAAAGAACGTGACAAAGTCTGTTCAACAGGAGTCTTACAAGAAGAGGCCGCCCCCTTCTAATATAATTTCCTACCTCCTTTCTCTGTTAAAACTTTCAAATGTGTTTGCAAAAAACTGGTGTGGGTAGAGGCATTAATCCCTGAATTCTTCAGGCACTAACACACTGTCAGATTTTCTTTTTGAAGTAATCTTCCATGAATCCAGTGTTTGAGTGAAATAAATAATACACATTTGAGTTAATATAATCATATTATATATAATTTGGCTAAATAAATTAATCTTAAATGATTTTGAATATGCATTATCTTTTTTTTGGTCCCAATCTTCATAAGGTTATATTTTCATTCGTCTTTATGGAAGTATAGATATTACAAGTATTTTTCACACACACACACACACACACACACACACACACACACACACACTTTAACCATTTCAAAATCTGAACTATTTTTAATTTTTTAAGGGTAAAAATGTCACTTAATCCTTTAATATTTGGAAATGAACCTTGACTATGTTTTTTTCATACAACTAATAATAGATTTTTAAGGTACTTACAATGATTCTGGGAACTGTTTCTTAAGTACTGAAGCTCCTGAATACTTCCCAAAACAATTAAATTAAATTTTCTCCCAGCCCCCATATTCTACCTACTCTCCCTTTTCCTTCTTTCCTTCTTTCCTTCCTTCCTTCTTTCCTTCTTTCCTTCCTTCCTTCCTTCTCTTCTCTTCTTCCTTATCTCTTTTTTTGTGGTTCAAGGGGTTGAATCAGTGCTTTGTGCATGTTAAGCAAGCATTCTGTTACCAAGTTACACGCCAGCCCTAAGCATATTTCTTCTGACTGCTGTCAGAGGAGCTCAGAACACTGTGTAGACTCAGCAATGATTCATGGCCCTGAAGATCCCTTAAAAGGAACAGTCCAATCTGACTGACCCTTTCATACGAAACAAAAACTACTTGGTTAAGTTAGTGAGGCTACATTAAAGAAAATCTAACCATGACAACACAGGCTCTGAAATCCAGGTATCCACAGGCCATGGTTCTTAATTTGGCTGTCCATCAGCATTACCTGAAGAGAGTATAAGCAAATGCGTTAGCAGACACAGTGCCCAGGCTCCTCTGGGTTTCCAGGTGGTGACTGGAGGCATTACAGTTTATAAAGCTCTCCCAGGTGATCTTTATGTGTTCCGGTGTCCATGATACCCAAGTATACTGCATACGCCGAGGAGATGTGGGATTATTCACTTCTTGGTGAGTATGGGTCTCCTTTAGGGATAGGAGGCCCTGGGAAAAACTGTTCACTGACTGTCTTAGTTTTCTATTGCTGAGATAAAACATATGACCAAAATCAACTGGGAAGGGAAAGATTATATCACCTTATGATTCCAACCAAGAAATCACTGATTGAGGCAAGCAGGGCAGGAACC
Organism: Microtus oregoni; assembly: GCF_018167655.1. Classification (NCBI taxonomy): domain Eukaryota; kingdom Metazoa; phylum Chordata; class Mammalia; order Rodentia; family Cricetidae; genus Microtus; species Microtus oregoni. Next base: position 1,076,877 of record NW_024543085.1, read on the forward strand.
TGGGGACAGGAACTGGAGCGAAGGTTGTGGAGGATTGGGAAGCTGGGGGCAAGAACTAAAGGAAAGTCCCCAGAGCAGTGGAAACCTAGAGGCAGGCACTGAAGCAGAGGCTGCACAGGAATACTGCTCACTGGCTTGCTCCCACGGGCTAGATCACTTAGATTTCTTATAGATCTCAGGACTATCTGCTCCAGGACCACCCTGCTCACCATGGGCTAGGCCCATCCACACTAATCATCAATCAAGAAAATGCCCCATAGGCCAATATGATTGGGGGCATTTTTTTCAGTTGAGGTTCCCTGTTCTCAAAGGATTCGATCTCTATCAAGTTGACAAAAATCCAGTGCCAGATTTGAACTTACTTAGAAGACATTTCTCTGTGCTATTATGTAGGGGAATGAACAAGGGTGACAAAGACATTCTGCCAAACAATTTTGGCACCAAAGGTCATGAAAGCTTTCCAAAATGATACCCTTGGCAGCGAGAGAAGATTAATTACACAGGAGGGTGTGAACACAGGACAGTGTGAACACAGGACGGTGTGAACACAGGAGGGTGTGAACACAGGATGGTGTGAACACAGGACGGTGTGAACACAGGATGGTGTGAACACAGGGCGGTGTGAACACAGGGCGGTGTGAACACAGGGCGGTGTGAACATAGGACGGTGTGAACACAGGACGGTGTGAACACAGGACAGTGTGAATAAGTGCTTTGGAGCTTCAAAAGACTCTGTACACCAGGGTATTTAGAGATAATAAACCACACAGGCTTCCTGTCTTCCCCTCAGTTTAATCTTCTAAAATGCTTTGTTTGATGCCTAGGATTGACCAAGGTGTGATGAGGTCACCTGCATGACACAGAGTGACGATTCTCCAAGTGAAAGACCAGAATGAGTAATAGTAGAAATACTGACTTCTTCTCTTCTCTCCTCTCCTCTCCTCTCCTCTCCTCTCCTCTCCTCTTCTCTCCTCTCCTCTTCTGTTCTCTTCTCTTGTGGTACTGTGGACATTTGCCTGTGCTGGGCATGCTCAGTTTATTTGCTTATCTGATCTGAAGTAAAGGTGGGATATGAAATGGGTTTGCTTTCTGGACACTGGGGCATTTCGCCCCCACTGTGTGGCTCATTCTAACTGATCAAAACCTGCTAAGCTTGGCTACACTGCTGCTCCAGTCACTTTCAGTGTAAACATTTTAATTATAATTCTAACATTTGACTTTCACTAAAAGATAAAGAAAAACTCTTTTTTCATAAACTAATTACTGGATCCCACCTCCCCATCCCTGGCCAAGGCATCTCCCTTTCTTAACACACGTGTGCTTTGATTTTGATTAGAAACAAGGAGGAAAAGATAAACAAATGGAGAGAGGAAAGAAAAGAAAAGCACCCAGCAGCCTCAAGCCTGAAATTGCAGAGGCAATTTCCCAAGAACACGAAGAACAGAAAAGTGGAGCCTGAGGTTGTCTCTAAGTTTAGAAACATGCTTTTGGTAAGTACTTGAAAAAAAATGGAACACCTGGAGAAGCTAAAAGTCTTGTGTGTGGGATGTATTTTCCTGCCCACTTTTTGAGAGATCTGTGTTAGTGTATGAGACAAGCTGGGGTACAAATAGCTCAGTTAGTGTTAAAGTGGAATCCATGCTGTCCGATAAAAATTGAGGGAAAAGATGATACTAGGAACCTGGATGAGTACATCTGGGTGATAAACTCGTCCATGATAACTTTTATTATGTATGTGTGTGTGCATGTGTGTGCATGCTTATGTGGGAGAATCTACATGTTGAGAGGATGTGTGAGCATGCATGTAGCGGTCTTCCCACCCTGTTTTATAAACACAAGCTACTGCTCCTGTGACCCTGTAAAAATGTGACTCAAATCCCAGCTGTCACCCCCTCTGCTTCAGACTTGTCCTGCAGACAGTTTGCTTGGCTTCTTCCTTAGTTGGCTTACCATTAGATTCCACCACAGAAATAATCTTTCTCTTGGCTCTTCGTGTTAATGTCGCCCCAGCAATACTGACTTTAGTCTCTGCTTCTCACAGGTACTCTAGAACAAGTTCCATTGTTCTTTCTCCGCAGCTGCTAGGCAGCCCTCTCTCAGAGGGCTGAGCAGGGATTCTCTGAGCCCACTTCCCAAGCTCCTAGATCCAGGCATCCCAGCCTTTCTCACTTTGTTCTTCACCATGGGGGACATAACTGCTCCTTGCAAATGTCATCTCTAGGTTCCTTTTTGTTCTCATCATCTTTCTGTCCTCCAACTCTTATGTCACCAATTCCCAGAGTTGCATTTTCTCAGATGAAATGCTTAATATGGCTTCCAGTTTTCTGATTGGAAATTAAGATCACCGTAATTTGAACATTTGTTCCCACCTCTAAATTATATGTTGGAATCCTTATCTTCAAGGTGATGATATAAGGAAATGGGAGCTTTGGCATTAATGGGGATGGGGCCCTCGGAATGGAATTAATTAGTTCCTTTATCAAATAGATCCGAGGGTCTTGGCCTTCCCTCTTGCCATTGCAGGACATAGTGAGAGGTTTCCTTGTTTGAGAAAAGCCAGACACAGACCCTACCAGTAATTTGATGTTCTTTTTAAGTCACCCAATCTATGCTTGTCTGTTTCAGAAGCCAGGATGGATTAAGATACCAGATAATAGAATTCCCTAGAATGAGTTTTGAATTGGCCCAGAGATCTATAATATTCTAGAATATTGATAAATGTTCATTGGACAAAGTAATCTATGAGTTCTCTTTGATTGCAAAGATTCAACTATTCCTTAGAACTAATGCGTCATTAACAGAGGAAGTTAGCGCATGAAGTATATAAACATACTGGGTTTTCAAAGAGGGAGAGGCCCTAAAGCAATGGCTCTCAAACTGTGGGTCAATACCCATTGGGGTTTCATATCAGATATCCTGCAAATTAGATATTTGCATTATGATTCATAACAGTAGCAAAATTAGGGTTATGAAATAGCAACGAAATAATGTTATGGTTGGGGGTTGCCACAACACAAGGAACTGTATTAAAGTGTCACAGCATTAGAAAGGTTGAAAACCACTGCTCTCCATTCTCCCCATATAAACCTGATTTCCAGGCCAAGAAGGGAGAAAAGCAGCTCTCCCAGAGAGAACACAGAATGAAGTCTCGGTTTCTTAAGGGCCGACCGTGCCTCTGAAGCTCCCATAATACGAAGTTTAGTGGCCTTGACTAAGACCAGATGCCAATACTTTTAAAGTCCTTGTGAGAAGAGGTGAGGGGCGGGGGGGTTGTCCATTATATAAATTACAAACAGCGTTCCTGGCTTAAGATGTATCTCAAGTCTGGGGTTTATCTTTCAAGCAAGGAGTCACTTTATTCTGGAAGAACCACGCTTAACTAGAGCAAAGGTCGTCTTTAATGGTGGAGTTTAACACTATTGGAATTGGCTCAGGGATTTAGAATGAAACTGCTGTCTATGGCAGGGAGAGCTGCGGCTCTACAGAAAACGTTTCCTAAGGCTGAAATGCTTTTGCTTTCTGGGTGTAAATTTAAACCAGGTGTTGGAAACAGTGTGGGTTCTGTCACTTGGTCCAACACCTGTCTTTGCACAAACGTCAAGCTAACCAAGCTTATTACATTTTCAATGGGTTAAAAAAAATCAAAAGGAGGTTATTTTGTGACAATGAAAACTACATGAAATTCCAATTTAGTGTCCCCAGTTAAAGTTTCAGTGACATCCAGGCGTGCTCACTCACTTGCGTATTGCCTTAGTGCCTTTTGTACTCCAAGGGAAGAGACAGGCCTTTCACGGTGGGCATGCATGACCCACGGATTAGACTCTCATCCTTTACAGAAAGTTTGCTAAGCAAATTTTGTTCTTGAGGAGAGCTCTCTCTCTCTCTCTCACTTTCTCTCTCCCCCTCTCTCTACCCCCTCTCTCTCCCTCCCCTCTCTGTTTGTGTGTGTGTGTGTTTACTTTGTGTGCATGTATGAGTCAACCCTTAAACCATTGCTTATTGAGGATGGGGAATGAAAATGCAAACACAGCAGATAAAACAGAGGTTTTGCTTTGAGGGCAAACCATAGTGGCAAGGCTTTCAGGAATCCATCTGAACAGAAGAGTTCTGCTGGAGCTCACAGTTCCATAGAGCAGTGAGAGCAGCATGCATTTCGACCCTACTAGTGCAGAGCCTGAGGAACACAGCGATGCTGGACTGACATTTCTAGTTTTGCTTTAGAGACTTAGGGCCACCTTGCCTATACCTTCTGAAATGTGGCTGGGGCATCTATTGGAAAGAGTTGCCATCTTGTTCTGCATTATCCAAAGACGACTTCAACTAGCGTCTGAGAGAGGACTCCAAGCTTTCTGGGTAGTAGGAATAGACTGCACACAAGGTACAGCAATGCCCATGCCGGAAATGACTTTGTCTTGAGGCCATTGTTCATCTGAGAGTTACAACACCAGTATACTCTTACACCTTTTGCCCAGTTCCCCCACTTTCTCAATCCAATATTTTCTTCATTGAGGGGGAGGAAGACAGAGAGAGGGAGATAAAGGGACAAGGGGGGGAGAGAGAGAGAGAGAGAGAGAGAGAGAGAGAGACAGAGGCCAGTGAATGACACTGGATGGTTTGCTTTATCACTCTCTACTGTCTTCCTTTAAGGCAGGGTCTCTCACTAAACCCAGGACTAGACAGCAGTCAGCAAACTCCAGGGATCCCCCCCTCCCCGCTTGCCTTCTACAATGCTGGGATCTCCCCCCACTCCACTCTCTTTCTCTCTCTCTCTCTCTCTCTCTCTCTCTCTCTCTCTCTCTCTCTCTCTCTCACACACACACACACACACACACACACACTGTCTCAGGGTTACTTACTATTGGTGAGATGAAACACTGTGACCAAAAAAGCCATTTGGGAGGAAAGGGTTTATTTGGCTTACACTTCCACATTGCTCTTCATTATAGCAATATTTTGTTTGTAATCTAACAAAGTTTGTCTGAAGATCAGAGTGCAGAGCTAGGCCACTAGTTAGCCATAGATGCCAGGCAGTGGTGGCACACACCTTTAATCCCAGCACTCGGGAGGTAGAGGCAGGAAGATCTCTGTGAGTTCTAGGCCAGCCTGGTCTTCAAAGTGAGTTCCAGGACAGCCAGGGCCGTTACACAGAGAAAACCTACCTAAAAACCAAAGTTATATATCTATATCTCTATCTATCTATCTATCTATCTATCTATCTATCTATCTATCTATCATCTATCTATCTATATTGCAAAATTTTTTTTAAATAAACAAATTTATGAGAGTACATGTAAATATACATATTAAGTGTAAAAGGATTGATAGTGGATAGAGCTCTCATGCCCCTCAAGTTAGGTATATATTCAAAGCATTTTTAAATTTTTTTGTGATTAAAATTAATTTCTCTTTAATTAGTCTCTTTTTTGTCAACTGGTACAGGCTAGTTCTGACTTAAATCAGAGTGAGGATCTGTGCTGTTTCCGGTTACTGCAGTGTTCTCTTCTTCCCTCATTCTGCAATTGCACGACTTGTTTCCACGGAGACGGCAAGAACCAGTCACCTGCACACTCATTCTTTAGACACACAGCCAGTTTCTCCTTCGTTGTATGCAAGATTCGGCTACTGTCCTGACTTCTATGGCTACAGCAGTGAAGAAACCCCTGATATCCCAGAAGCAGAAATGTAGGCAGAGACTGCACATCGGCTTCCCGGCTGCCAGACCCAAATCCTCACACAGAAACTATATTAATTACAACAATGTTTGATCATTTGCTCAGGCTTCTTATTAAGTAACTCTTATGTGTTAAATTAAGCCATTTCTATTAAGCTAGGTATCACCATGAGGCTGTGGCCTAGTGGTAAGGTTCCAGCATCTTTCTCCTTTGGCAGCTACGTGGCGTCTGCCTGACTCTGCATTCTTTCCTCCTGCACTTCAGATTTCCTGCCTATCTCTATTCTGCCCTGCCATAGGCCAAAGCAGCTTCTTTGTTAACCAATGGTAATGAAGCATTCACAGCATTCAGAGGGGAGTCCACATCACAGAAACAAGTGAAGTATGGCTCTGTGAATGCAGACAATCAAGAAGAGGATGATGGAGGAAAGTCATTGGTTAATTAATAAAGAAAATGCTTGGCTCTGATAGGTTAGAAGATAGGTGGGTGGAGCAAACAGAACAGAATACTGTGAGGAAGAGGAAGTGAGGTAAGATGCCTCAGACAGACGCCATTTCCTCTCCTCTCTGGGGCAGATGCGATGAAGCAAGCCGCCAGGTCAGACATGCTGAGTCTTTCCTGGTAAGTGCACCTAGTGGTGCTACACAGATTATTAGAAGTGGGCTAAATTAATATGTGAGAATTAGCCTGGAAGAGGCTAGATATAATGGGCCAGGCAGTGTATAATAGAATACAATTTGTGTGTTGTTATTTCGGGGCATAAGCTAGCCAGGCAGCCAGGAGCCGGGCAACAGGAATGCAGACCGCAGCTCCTACAACAGTTTATGTTTTTTACCTGTAGCCAGTATAAACACTTGTACATATTCTCAAAACATCCATCCCTTTGCTTCCTACAGTGGTTTACAAGAGTTGCTACCAAGTCTAAAGGATTCCAAGAGTCTTATTATAAATTCTTCATTTCACATTGTCTTTGAAATGAAACAGTGAAAAATAATGATTCATGTCCCTGATGTGTGCAATCTCTCTGAGCGACCATTATCCAGAGCTCCCAGTACCGTGGAGGACAGTGGTGGAAATAGAGTACAGGACAGACTGTCAAGTCTGGTTTTCCCGTGGTTGCTCAATTCTTGGCAGTCTGTCTCCTCAGTTCAGTTGCTTTATAAGTGGCGTGAGCAGGTGGCATTTTTAAGTGGCAACTTAAAAGTTATTTTTACATCTTCAGAATGTCATGAAAAGCAGAGTCCCTCCCACCAACATTGTCAATGGCGATGGGGAATGAATGGGAAGGTCATATGAATATCACAACTCGGAGGATCCTTCATTCTGAATGAAGGGGCCCTCTCCTTTGTCTCCAAACAAATTGTTTAGAACAAAACCCACTTTATTTGCTAGGGTGTTTTCACATCAGAATAAATATGCATTATACTTTATTCTACTATTATTATCCAATTTATAACTTCCTTCCTGGGTGTGAATGTATGTTGTATGCATGTGTTGTATGTGCCTAGAGGTCAGAGGTGGCTGACAGGTGTCTTCCTCTGTCACTTTCCACTTCAGCTTTTGAGACAAGGACTCTTACTGAACTAGTAGTTCACTCTTCTGATTGGATCTTCTGGCCAGCAAGTCCCTGGAATCCACCTATTTTTACTCCTTAGCAGTTGATAGACATGTGCCGTTGTGACAGTCATGTCTCATTGTGAATGACTTTTACTGAGGTGATGGGAATCTGAGCTTGGTCCCCATGTTTGTGGAACAAGCTCTCTTACCCAGTGAGCCATCTCTGCAGCCCCTAATTTGTAATTTTCTTTCAAAACTAAGGAATCATAGAATTTGATAAGGCGGAGTTTAGTGATAAGTGGTGTGTATCTTTTCATAACAATGGCTCATCGCTACCACTACTATTGAAAGAAGGTCACAAAATACCAACTTTGAAAGTAAACTTTTTTTCTCCATTGGATTGTGCACTTCCTTGCCGTCATAATTTAATATGGTATTATCTGGTCTCATCTAGTGACTCAGGTTGTGTTGTTTGTGCCTAGGCCCAAGGGTCTAAAGTCTTCAATGTTCTACTTTCAGTACATCCCCTGCTGTTGGAATGCCTTTTGTTTTCCAGCAAGCTGGAAAGATTATTGAACAGTTGTGTGAGAAATAAGATCAACCCTACAGTCCTGAGTCATTGGGTCATGGTGAGAAGCTTGGCAACATACAGGCAGACATGGTGCTGGAGAAGGAGCTGAGAGTTCCACTTGATCCACGGGCAGCAGGCAGAGAGCTGGCCAGAGCCTCTGAGACCTTAAGGCCTGCCCCTACAGAGACACACTTCTTCCAACAAGGCCACACCTCCTAATAGTGCCATTCCCTATGGGCCAAGTACTCAAACATGAGAGTCTATGGGGTTCATACCTATTCAAGCCACCATAGGAAGTGGCAACAGTCTTTTCCAAGAGGCATGTCACTAAATGTTATCCCTTGCTGTCAGAGATTAACCAGCTTGGCTCCTGTCTTTACAATGCAGCCTCAGAGTTTTAATGATGAATCTGTCCAAAGGGCTTTTCTCCCGTATTTCTCAGTTTTCCAGTGCCCAAATTATCTGCCTGTTTCTTGCTTTGGGTCTGGTGCACAGACTGATCAACATGCAAGGCTCCCTCATATCTGTAAATCTCAAGTCCCCCTTTTTCAGTCTGGAGTTCTCTTCACAAGTTTGAAGCCAGGGCTTACCCATTTACGAATTCTAGCTATATTATGTGTGCCCTCTACATACATACCTATGATAAAATTTAATTTTAAATTAGGCAGTAGAGACTAGCCACAACAATTAATAATAAACCAGAACAAATGTAGCAATCTGTTACCATAAAACTTATTTAAAAATTCATGAATTATTTTTTTCTGGAATTTTCCATTTAGTATTTTCTGACTATGGAGGACTGTGGGTAATGAAGAGCACAGAAGACAAAGATGTGGATAAGGGCTGAATACTTCATATGGCAAAGTCCCGCTTCCTGCTCTACAGGCTGGGTGAGGCTCAGTGAGGCAGGCTAAGGGCCCAAATGGCCTGTTCTGAATGGTAAACTAGAGATAACTTCACAGAAGGTCTGAACATGCTTTACAGCCAGGGTGTCTGCCTTTTCTGTGCTTGCTCGGTCCAGTAATACCATATGCAGTATTCAAATTTAAACATTACTTATCTACAAATCCAGCATTACAGAAAGTACTAGAAAGAAAACTCCAACCCAAGGAAATTAGCTGCACCCACAGAAACACAGGCAACAGGTAACCTCATAGCTCACACTAACAAACCTCCAAAGAATGGAAACACACAAACACTACCACCAAAAAATAACAGAAATAAGCAAGCACTGGTCACTAATATCTCTTAATATCAATGGACTCAATTCACCTATAAAAAGATGTAGATTAACAGAATGGATACAAAACTAGGATCCATTCTTCTGCTGTATATAATAAATGAATCTAAACCTTCAGAGTAAAGGGTTGGGAAAAGATATTCCAATAAAATGGACCTTAAGAAACAAGCAGGGGTAGATATCCTAATACCTATCAAAATAGACTTAAAACTAAAGTCAATCAAAAGAGATGGAGAAGGACACTTCATACTTATCACAGGAAAAATCCAACAAGATGAAGTCTCAATTTTGAATTTATATGCCACAAATACAAGAGTTTAAACAGAGACTGCTCTTTTGTTCCTGGCCAGCCAGACCCAAATAATCACACAGAAACTATATTAATTACAACATTGCTTGGCCAAGAGCATAGGCATAATCCTACCTAGCTCTTATATCTTAAATTAACCCATTTCTATTAATCTGTATATCGCCACGAGGCTGTGGCTTACTGGTAAAAGTTCTGGGCATCTGTCTCCTTCAGCAGCTACATGGTGTCTCCCTGACTTCTTTCTCTCTCTATCTCTGTTTGGATTTCCTGCCTTGCTATATTCTGCCCTACCACAGGTCAAAGTGGCTTCTTTATTAACCAATGGTAAAAAAAAAAAAAAGCATATTCACAGCATACAAAGGGAGTCCCATATCACAAGAGTACCCACATATGTAAAAGAAACATTACTAAAGCTTAAATCACACCTCAAACCCCACACACTAGTAGTAGAAAACTTAAAACACCCCACTCTCACCAATGGACAGGTCTACCTGGCAAAAATTCAGCAGAGAAATAAGAAAACTAACAGATGTCGTGACTCAAATGGACTTAATAGACATCTATAGAACATTTCATCCAAAAAAAAAAAAGAAGAATTTACTTTCTTCTCAGCACATCATGGAATTGTCTCTAAAATTGACTACATACTTGGTCACAAAGCAAATCTCAACAGATACAAAAAAAGGTTGGACTAACCCTGTGTATCTTATTGGATCACCATGGCTTAAAGTTAAAATTCAACAACAACACGAACTGCATAAAGCTACAGAATCATTAAAATTGAACAGTGATCAAGTGAATCACCAATGGGTCAAGGAAGAAATAAAGAAAGAAATTAAAGACATCCTAGAATTCAGTGAAAATGAATGCATACCCAAATTTATGGCACACTCTGTAAGCGTGCTAAGAGGAAAGCACATAGCACCAAGTGCTTACATAAAAGAACTTCAAGAAATCTCACACAAGTGCCCCAACAGCACATCTGAAAGCTCTAGAAGAAAAAGAAGCAAACTCACCCAGGAGGAGTGGATGCCAGGAAATCATCAAATTGAGGGCTGAAATCAATAAAATAGAAAAAAAAGAAAGCAATACAAAGAATCAACGAGACAAAGAATTAGCTCTTTGAGAAAATCAACAAGATAGACAAACCCTTATCTACACTAACCAAAAGGCAGAGAGAGAACATCCAAATTGATAAAATCAGAAATGAAAAGAGGGACAAAACAACAGACCCTGAGGAAATCTAGAGAATCGTAGGTCATACTTCAAAAACCTGTACTCCACAAAATTGGAAAATTAAATCAAGAGCAGGTAAACAATTTAAATAGACCAACAAACCCTAAGAAGATAGAAGTAGTCATCAAAAGTCTCAGGACCAGATGGTTTCAGTGCAGAATTCAACCAGAACTTCAAAGAAGAGCTGATACCTATACTCCTCAAATTGTTTCACACAATAGAAACAGAAGAGGCAACAGTTACCCTGGTGCCCATATCACACAAAGATGCAACTAAGAAAGAGAATTACAGACCAATCTCCCATGAACATTGATGCAAAAATAATAAAATCCTGGCAAGCTGAATTCAAGAGCACATCCAAAGCCCTTTTCTAAGACGTCTCCTGCCTTCTCCATCTATGACGCTGTTCCCAGAGTTCTCTGGGAAGCTCTCTGCAGCTTTTCATGAGATTGAGGCAGGCTGCACATATGAAGTCTGACTGCAGGGCAACTCTCCAGGGCAGAAAGAGGATGGGATGGTGGCCTCCAATAACGTGGAGCTTTCCTGTACCTCCTACAAGAATCCAACTGCTCACGGAGCCTGGGTCCCATGGAGTGCCTCTCCGGAAAGATTTTCCCCTCAGTGGTTGGTAGATAGAAAGGCTGCTAAAATCTGCTGCCCCCTCCCCCAAGTTTGGGTCAGTTTTCAGCCATGTAAGCCATGGTGGCAGGTCTGACTGAAATGCCGTTTCATGCCTGATAAAATTTCACTAGGCATTTTAACTTTGAATTTCCATTATTGGCTTCCTATGCAGACAGAGTCCTGTTTAGAAAAGGGAGAACTTTCAACTGTGATTCTATGAAGTCATGCTTCAGTAAGGAAGGAAATACCATTGACTTTATTACAGCTGCCTAATGTTTTCCACGAACTGTAGAAATAATGCCTGTGTCTTGGTGATCTACAATAGCAGCTGACTGCTCGCACATGATCGAAATGCAGTTTGGGTTTGCTAAAAATTAACTAGTTATTGTCCTGGTGTCTGTGTCGTGCTGGATCGTGTGTGTGTGTGTGTGTGTGTGTGTGTGTGTTAAGTCTACCCATTCTTTTCCTGTCAACCACAGCCCTTTCCACTGGGTTAGGTGTCCCGGAGCTTCCTAAGAAAGGGCTGTGCCCCCTGAGCATAAGTGATCTCAAATGCTGCTAGGAAGACTGCTTGGACTTCCTCTGCTTGCTTCCAGTACCTAGTCACACAACAGCTGAACCCAGAGGACTCATTCTTCTGCCCTCCCCGACTACCTGTCCCCTCCCTCTGCCTGCCTTCCCTGGCCTTGGAGTTGTGATAAAACAAAAAAGGAAGTTTTGGGTTGCATGAACACACCCTTTGGAGTGGGTCCAGATAACGAGTCCCTTAAGGAAAGTGGGAGCAGGGGTAGCAAGGCCTGCTTGGGTGTGAGGAAAAGGCAATCTTAGAGGGTAAACACACAGTAGAAGTAGAAGGCCGTAGCAGCAAAGGTCCACAGGGTGGAGCTGATTCAGAAGGGAACTTGGCTGAGGAGCCCTGACTGAAGTTTTAGTGCCGAGAAGAGAATCCAGAGGAAAGAGATGTTCTGTTCTGCTCTGTCTAGCTTCAGAAGTTCGCGGGACTGGGATTCACTGGCAGGCCACGGAGAGAGAGCTTGCTCAGCCTGCAAACCCTGGATGGACTTGCAGTTTGTTTTAAAGAGACCGTCGTTGACACACACACACACACACACACACACACACACACACACACACACACACGGCAGAGAAACTACTCAGGAGGCAGTCTGCCCAGACCTGTCCCTCCCCTGACTTCTCCTCTCCTGAAGCTCAGGGACCATCCAGAAGCCGTCCTGCTGTGCGGTGGTCCAAATGCTGATTGTCCTCTATCTAGTATGTTGGGTCCTAGTCTCTTACCAAGGCCTCTCTTTATTTCAGAAACTGCAAATTCTCCTTGCAGTGGACTGACTGTCAGGCAGGGGAGATGTGCTGGGAGTCAGAAGGATGTAGCTGAGAGGAGAAAAAAACATCACCTTAAGAAGTTTGCTTTCTCGCGTGTGAAGTAGATTCGATCACTGCCATTTTACTTATGGGAAAATAGAGGCCTAGCGAACAGGAGCCATTTGCGGAAGGGCACAGCAGTGTGTGGCCTCAGACGGACACATGTATTCCTCTCATGGATGGACGGACTGATGTCATGTTGAGAACTCATTCTGGATCATAAATCAGACTCCGTCTAGGGGAAGAAAGCCAAATGGGATTCTGGCAGTTTTTCACACAAAAGACAGGAAAACAGCCCATCTGGTCCTCGGTGTGAATCACAGTGAGTGATGCAGAAGAGGAGAGAAACCGAGCAGGGGGAGGTTGTGGGAGGGTGCTCCGTCTTCCCTTAGCATCGCAGAGAGGCATGTGGCCTGTAGGGGGTCTCTAAGCGGGGACTACCTGAACAAGCACAGGGTTTCAAAAGAAGATGAGGGAGGGGGACTTGATCGGGGGAGGGGGAGGGAAATGGGAAGCAGTTGTGGGGAGGAGGCAGAAATCCTTAATAAATAAATAAATTAAAAGAAAGAAAAAAAAAACAAAAGAAGACCCAGGAGACTTTCCTTTGCTGACTAAATGTTTTATTTCTTCCTTCATTGTCAAAGGTAGGTTTTTCTTTTTTTCTTTCTTCCTTTTCCGTTCATCCTTCCTTTTTTTTTTTGACGATAGAACGGGGGAAAGATAAACTGGTTATCTAAAATTTTTAATTCTGATTATTCCCTTACTGCTGAGTTCTTGCCAATAGGATGGAAAATAAAATTATGTCGCATTGGGGAATTTAGGATAGTTCTTAAAGGACAAGAAGACAAAAGGCTGTTCTCTATCATAAGCTATAAAGCAAGGTGCCAGGGACGGCAGTGTGGGCAGAAGGCAGGAACCTATGCCTTCAATGGCGTCTTCTGGGCTGTACAAAGACTTTGAAGTCTTATTTATTATTATTTATTAAATAAATAAACGGTCTGAATAAGTTCAACACATATTCTATCAGACTGAAGCTGTTGCAGTATTTGGGGACTGCACTTTAAGCTATTAAGAGTCAATAGAGCCCAAAGAGGCTTTCAGGAAAATATGCTGGGGTACACAGTGTCCATCAAGTGAACTTACCTAAATAGTTTTTTGTACATTGTGTGTGTGGGAAAGGACATATGATATTTTGGAAGCTGTTTTCTTTAATTTCCCAAGAAACTAATCCTTCCTTCTGTAATTCTGATTGGATGACACCACACAACAGGCTTAGCCAGGTTGCAAATATGTGTAAATCCTACCATGGTAACCTCCCCTAGAGGAAATGCACAACCTGCTTCTTTAGATCTTTATCATATGTGATTTCCTCCTAACTTATTGTCCTGCTTTACCCTCCTTTTCAGAAAATAAAAGACTAAAACTCCACAAGTAAAACAAGACATATTCGTAGTTACTCATTTCAATCTCTTAGATTACTGTGAGGAACAAAATACATACTGTTCATGAAGCATTTCTTCCTATTTTTATAGGAACAACAATATTCATGGGAAATTCTCAAGTTTCATTGTTCACAATGACCACTGTGAAGGGTGTTAAAACACAGACACTCAGGCCTCCTTCTGGGGTATCCTTCTGCGATATTCTTCTGGGGTATTCTTCGGCGGTATCCTTCTGGCACCCATTCCCTAGTTGATAGCTGTTTTTCAAGGCAGCACAGTGGTTTATGGATACAGAACTGGTCTTTTTCTGATGAATGAGTGGGATTATTTGCTTCCTTTATTTGAGCATTTCAACTTGTAGATGACACAAAAATTTTCAAACAATCCTACGCTGAAACATTGGGGAGGGTATCATACGAGCACCACTAGGAAGGCGTAGCCAGTTCTCACCGCCTCTGTGCTTGCCCTCTTCTGAGAGCCTGAATGGTGTGCAGCCATTCTGACCAACGCTACCGCGTCTGCGGGTGCTGGCTCTGTCACCTTAGCATGTGAAATGCTCTTCCCTGCAGGGACGACTTGACTTATAACCGAAGCGAAGAACCCGTGTTGTGCCTCTTTGTGTGATCACAGCTGTTCTAGGTCATAATTCACAGACGGTCTATTCCCTCTTTACGGGACTTTCTGACATTGTTTGACAATGTTAAGAATGATAATATATGTGAGCATATGTTCTAAAAGTGACATTTGCATTTTTTTTTTTTTTTTACCTAGAACATGTATCGTGTAAACCAGACGTTTCACTAAACCTATGTGCTGTTTTGCTCTAGGTTTGACTCCACCTGTGAGAAGTGGGACAGAGCTGGGTGGATGAGTGAGTGGACAACCTCATGGCAATAAATGTTTAACTATTAGGAAGGCCAAACCCAAGAAGCTCAACACATCCATCATCAGGGTTTGGGAGCAGGGGGAGATGATGAGGAGATCAATGTGTGAGAGTCACGGGAGAATCTAAGTCACTTTCCACGAACGTATCTGTGATCCTTCAGATGCGTTTTGGTAACACAAAGCCTGTGTCCCTGACAACCCAAGTCCTGTGAGTCACATGTTGGGCCATCATTCAAGGCATCTAGTTTTTTTTTTTAACTGTGTCCAATAAAAATATACCGCACTTTAGGGATGTTATTTGCATATCCCTGGAAGCCCTTGGGGAAACCTAATGCCCACTCCAGCTTCTCTGTAGACTTCCGATGCCTGAGAGCACGCAAGGGGCCACTTTGCCCAGGATGGTGATCCCTCCTACCCTTCAACCTGTTTGTACTCAGAGTGCAGAGAGAGCTCTGAAGGTGACACCACCGCTGTCTCTCTCCACTGTCATCGGGAACTCTTCTACATAGCTGACATCAATCTTAGTCTCAGAGTGCCAAGCAGTATGGCCCATGTGCTTCACAAATCTCCCCTAAAAAGTTTTTTCCACCTCCCCACCCCCACAGCTGCAGTAAAGTTCTAGGACCTCCCTCCACACACCTCATTCCCTGTTTTCTGCCTCCCTCTCTCCGAGTCTTCAGATTCAAACTTCATACTAAACATCTGGTGGACCAGCTCTGCTGCTGGTTACACAGGCTCAGAGGAGGGTGGGACACCTCTGTTCTGGGGTCCATGTTTTGGTGCCGGTATTGATGGGTTTTTTTTGAAGCTTCATCACCTATGCAGAACATGACACATTTTGCACACAAGGAGATTCTCTGTGCTTGCCCACAGCTTTCTCAAAAAGATTGAGGAGCAGCCGATGTGAGCAGCTGAGTTAACGTCAAAGCTGATGGAACATGCTTTTTGATTATGATTAATATATGTAAATGACTAACACACACACACACATATATATATATACATATATATATATATATATCACATATAATAAAATAGAAATCTTAGGGCATAATACTTCCTGCACAGAGTCCAGGGTTTGATTATGAGCCTCCAAAGTTAAATGAGTGGTCTTTAGTTGATCCCAAAGTGACTTTCAGTTAGAAAGAGGAAAAATAGGTCATGAATTACCTTTGGCCTAAACTGGGCCTTCTCTAAGCGGTTATAAGTAAATGAGGTCCTACTCCGGCCTCAGTTTGCTTAGGAAGCCCTCTGCCCCTTGGAAGAAGCAAAGCCCAGAAGTATCGTGTCCAGCAGCAAGTCTCTGCTGTTGAAAACATTTAGCATTGTCATACATTAGCTATACGACCTTGGTAAAGTCCCTGTAAGTCTATAAGCATCAGTCCCTTGTCTGTCAAATGGAAATAAACACAGTGCTGATATGAAGTCTGTATTAGATATACGACACCTATAACTCAGCAAGTGAGAGCTGTAATTATCATTTCTGGTTTTCCTTTCAGTCTCTTGAAAATTCCCTGAGGGTGCACACACACCCTTGCCCTCCTTCTGTCAGAATGGCATGAGAAAAACAGATTCCTGCTACTGGTGTTGTGGAGAGGGGGCTAACGTCCTATAAACACGTTTAAATACCTGGAGTCAGGTGAAAAGTTGGTGATGGAAACTATCACTGAAGACATTGGCTTTATTAAACCATGGTCCAAATCCTAAAGGGTTCTAATTTATTCATCAGAGTTTTGTTTCCTATCAACTGTGTCAGGCACTGTGGTTAGCAGTCCCTGAAACCTCAGTAGAGTTAGAGGCTGACCTCGCATCTGACCCCTGCACTGCTGGTGGTGGATTTTGACGCACTGGAGAGGACGGACAGTATGCATTAGGCAACTTGCCTCATATATTAGTGCATTGTCATACTGAGTCATAGGCAAGAGGATCTCAGGGGATGAAGGGATTAGAAAAGATGACAGTGATAAGGGGGGAAACGGTGAAAGGGTTCAATTTCCAAGTCAAAGATCACCTGAAAGATTGAAAATCAGCACCTCCAAGCAGCTCTAATTTCTTTTCTTTCTTACTCTGTATTAGTTTTTCCTTTTCACTGGAAATATATTTTTCCCACATAATATATCCTGATTGTGTTTTCCCCTCCCTCTAACTCCTCCCAGTTCCCCCCCTACTTCTCCTCCCACCTAGACCTACTCTCTTTCTGATTTCATTAAGAAACAAACAGACTTCTAGGGGATAACAACAAAGTAAAATAAAATAAAAACTAACACATTGGAATTAGAGAAAACCAACAGAAAGAAGGAGTTCAAGAAAAAACACATTGGACTCCCATAAAAGCACTAAACTAGAAGCTATAATAGATATGCAAGGACTTATAGAATAAAAAGAGAGAAGAAAATATATAAATAAAATAGAAAATAATAAGAAATTTTTTTTAAATTAAAAGAAAAAGGGAAAGCCCTGGCATGACATTATGAGACAAGGAATGGCCAGACATTGAGCTTGTCTTCTGTTGGTCATTTACTCCTGGG
The DNA here is from genome assembly GCF_018167655.1 of Microtus oregoni. Taxonomy (NCBI): domain Eukaryota; kingdom Metazoa; phylum Chordata; class Mammalia; order Rodentia; family Cricetidae; genus Microtus; species Microtus oregoni. The sequence continues at coordinate 1,094,319 of NW_024543085.1, forward strand.
CATGTAGTTTACCCTTAAGAGTAGTTTGTTTCCCCAGTGAAATGCACATAAAGGAAAGTAAGTTTTCATTTGCAAATGGTTATCATTTGGAGATTGCTCTGGGTTAGGGATGTGTCCACTTCTTTCAGCTCCAGGACTGTACCTGGTGCAGACCCATGAGGCCCTGTGCATGCTGCTTCAGCCTCTGTGAGTTCATATGAGCCTTGCTCGTGTTCATTTAGAAGGACTTGTTCTTTCTTTCTCTCTCTCTCTCTCTCTCTCTCTCTCTCTCTCTTTCTGATCTTCAAGACATGGTTTCTCTGTATAGCTTTGACTGTTGTGGAACTAGCTCTGTGGACCAGGCTGGTCTCGACCTCACAGAGATCCCCCTACCTCTGCCTCCCAAGTGCTGGGATTAAAGGCATGTGCCACCATTGCTGGCTCTATTTGATTTCTTATTGTTTGTTTTTCAAGACAGGATTTCTCTGTGTAGCTTTGGCTATTCTGGAACTCACTGTGTAGACCAGGCCTGGCCTCTGCCTCTCTAGTGCTGGGATTAAAGGCATGTGTCACTGATGTTTGGTTAATTGATTTCTTGATATCTAGCTTTTGGAGTTCTTTATATATGTTGGACATTAGTCCTCTATTGGATGTGTAGTTGGTAAAAATATTTTCCCATTTTATAGACCGACTCTTTGTTCAATTGACAGTGCCCTTTACCTTACAGAAGCTTTCCCTTTTCATAAGGTCCTACTGATTAATGGTTGATCTTAATGCTTGTGTTCTGTTCAGAAAGTGCTTTCCTTTGTTCATGAGTTCAAGGTTTTCCCCCACTTTCTCTTTTATCAGGTTCAGTGTATCTGGTTTTATGATGAGGTCTTTGATCATTTGGAGTTGAGTTTTGTGCATGGTGGTTAATTTTTTTGTCTATTTGAATTCTTCTGCACAGAGCCAACCAGTTTGACCAGCACCTTTTATTGAAGATGTTCTTTTTTCCAGTGTGTATTTCTTGCTTCTTTATAAAAATATCAGGTGTCCATAGGTGTGTGATTTTTTTTGTCTGGGACTTTAGTTTGATTCTGTTGATCGACATGTCTGTGTGCCAATACCATTGTTTTTTTAAAATTATCACTCTGTAGTACAACTTGAAATCAAGGATAGTGATACCTCATGCAATTCTTTTATTATTCAGGATTGTTATAACTATCTTAGGCTTTTTTGTTTTTCTGTGTGAAACTGAAAATCGTCCTTTCAAGATTTGTGAAGAATTGTGTTGGAATTTTGATGGGAACTGCATTGAATCTGTAGATTCCTTTCGGTAGGATGGCCATTTTTACTGTTAATACTGACCTATGAGCATGGGAGATCTTTCCGTCTTCTGATAACTTCTTTAGTCTTTTTACTTGCTTCGTTAGAGTTACTACAAGATATTTTATATTACTTGAGGATATTATGAAATTATTGTTTCCCTGATTTATTTCTCATATTGTCATTTGAAGGGCTACTAATTTTTCTGAGTTAATTTTGTACCAATTATTTTGCTAAAAGTGTTTATGAGCTGTAGGAGATTTTGGGTGGAAGTTTTAAGGTCACTGATGTAAACTATTGTATTGTCTGTAAATAAAGATTCTTGAATTTCTTCCTTTTTAATTTGTATTTCCTTGATCTCCTTCAATTGTCTTATTGCTCTAGTTAAGACTTCAAGCACTATATTGAATAGTTACCGAGAGTTTGGGCAATCTTTCTGATGTCAGTGGGATTGCTTTGAATTTCTCTCTATTTAACTTGATATTGTATTTAGCTTGCTGTACACTGACTTTACTGTGCTGAGAAATGTCACTTTTATCCCTAACTTGTCGAGAACTTTTTGTCATGAAGGAGTATTGGATTTTGTCAAAGGCCTTCTCTGCACCTAATAAGATGAGATGAGTTTTTTTCTCTCAGTTTGTTGATATAGTGAAATACATTTATCAATTTATGTATCTTGAACCATCCCTGAATCTCTGGGATGAAGCCTACTTGATCATGGTGGATGATAATTTTGATATGTTCTTGGATTTGGCTTGCAAGTATTTTATTGAGTAATTTTGCATGTGTATTCATAAGGGAAATTAGTCTAATTCTGTTTCTTTGTTGGGTCTTTATATAGTTTGGGTATCAGTATAACTGTGTCCTCACAAAACAAATAGGGCAATGTTCCTTTTGTTTCCATTGTGTGGAATAATTTGAAGAGTATAGGAATTAACTCTTCTTTGAAAGTCTAGTAGTCTGGTAGAATTCTGCACTAAACCCATCTATCCCTGGGCTTTTGGGGGGGTAGGTAGGGGGAGACTTTAGTGACTGCTTCTATTTTACTAGAGGTTATAGTTCTGTTTAAATTGCTTATCTGATCTTGATTTAACTTTAGTAAGTGAAATATATCAAAACTATCCATTTCTTTTAGATTTTCCATTTTGGTGGAGAACAGGTTGTTTTTAAAGTATGCACTTATGATTCCCTAAATTTCCTTGGTGTTTATTGTTAGGCCCCAGTTTTCAATTCTGATTTTGTTAGTTTAGATAGTCTCTGCCTCAAGTTAATTTGGAACTATCTACTTGTTTTTTTTTTTTTTTTTTTTTTTTTTTGGCCAGGAGGGGGGATTTTTTTGTTTCTTTCCCTTTGCCTTTTTTTTTTCAGTCCTGAACTTGATGATTTCTTTCCATACACTCCTTTTGTGTATGATTTCTTCTTTTTGTCCTAGAGCTTTCAGGTGTGCTATTAAGTTGCTAGTATGAGATCTTGCCAATTCTTTTATGTAGGCACTTAATGCTTGTTATAAATTGCCTTCACCTTCATTGTGTTTCATAAGTTTGGATAAGTTGTATGTTCATTTTCATTCAATTTTAGAAAATCTTTAATTTCTTTCTTAATTTCTATCTTGACCAATTTTTCAATCAATAGAGAGTTGTTCAGTCTCCATGAGTTTTAAAGCTTTCTGTTGTTGATGTTCAGCTTTAAAACGTGATAGTCAGATAGGATGTGAGGAGTTATTTTAGTTTTCCTGTTTTTTTTTAAGACTTGTTTGTGTTTGAGAATGTGGTCAATTTTGGAGAAAGTTTCATGGGGTTCTGAGAAGAAGGTGTACTCTTTTGTTGGGTGAAATTTTCTGTAAACATCTGTTATGTCCATTTGAATTATGATGTCTGTTACACCCAGCATTTCTATGTTTAGGTTTTGCCCGGATGGCCTTTCTGTTGGTGAGAGTGGGGTATTATGGTTATCCACTATCAGTGTGTGGAGGTCAGTGTGTGATTTTAGCTGTAGTGTTTCTTTTATGAACTTTGGTGCCCTTGTGTAGGGGTCATTGATACTAAGAATTGCAATGTCTTCTTGGTGGATTTTTCTTTTGATGTACATGTAGTGTCCTTCTCTGTCTCTTCTGTTAAGATTTGGTTTGAAGTCCACTTTGTCAGATATTAAAAGGGCTACTCCAACTTACTTCTTAGGTCCATTTGCTTGGAATCTCTTTTTCCATCTTTTTTTCCAGAGGTGATGTCTACCCTTGACGTCAAGGTGTGTGTCTTGGATGCAGCAGAAGGATGGGCCCTATTTTTGGATTTATTCTGTTAGTTTGTGTCTTTTTGTTGGGGAATTGAGTTTACTGATGTTCAAATATATTAATGAGCAGTGGTTGTTGATTCCTGTTATGTTGCTGTTGTTGGTAGTGGTGGTTGTGGTGGTATGTATGTTTCCCCTCCTTTGATTTGCTAGTCTGGTACTATTTATTCCTACTGTCTTCTTGGATGTAGTTTATCTTTTTAGTTTGGAGTTTTCCTTCTAGTGTTTTCTGTAGAAATTCTGGATTTTTAAATAGATATTTATTAAATTTGATTTTATCATGGAATGTCTTATATATAGATAGAGATATCTATTATGGCTGAAAGTTTTGCTGGACATGGTAGTCTAGGCTGGCATCTGTGGTCTCTCAGAGTCTATAGGCCCTTCTGAGTTTTAGAGTTCCATTGAGAAGTCAGGTTTAATTCTGTGAAGAGACCGTGACCATGGCAGTTCTTATAAAAGAAAACATTTAATTGAGGTGACCTCTCACAGTTTCAGAGGTTTAGGCCATTATCATCATGGCAGGGAGCGTGGAAGCCGGCTGACCGGTAGTGGAAAAGAAATTGCTACATGTTGGTGTGCAGGCAATAGAAAGTAGGTTGAGAATTCTTCATCTTGTAGCCAACAGGAAGTGAATGTAGAACGGAGTAGTATTTTGAGCACATATGAGACCTCAAAGCCACCTCCATGGTGACACACTTCCTCCAACAAGGCCATAACTATTTCAACAAAGCCACACCTTCTAATAATAGTGCCACTCTCTTTGGGAGGCCATTTTCTTTCAAAGCACCACAAATTCTGATAGGTCTGCCTTTATACATTACTTGGTGTTTTCCCCTTGCCACCTTTAATATTCTTTCTTTGTTTTGTACATTTAGTGTTTTGATTATTATGTGCTGAGGGAAATTTTTTTCTGGTCCAATCTATTTGGTGTTCTGCATGCTTCTTATACCTTTATAGACATCTCCTTCTTATGGTCTAGGGAAGTTTTCTTCTATGATTTTGTCAAAAATATTTTTCTGGTCCTTTGAGCTGCTATTTTCTCCTTCCTCCAATCCTATTATTTTTAGGTTTGATTTTTCATAGTGTCCCAGATTTCTTGAATATTTTGTGCCAGGATTTCTTTTTTAAGATTTAACATTTTCTTTGAGAGAGGCATTTCTTTTTTCTATAATGTTTTCAATGCCTGGAACTCTTCTTTTCGTCTCTCTGTCCTGATATTCTTTTTGCGAGTCTTAGAGTCTTACCTCTGAGGTTCTAGTTCCAGTTCCTAAAATTTTGATTTCTAGATAATTTTCCCTGGTTTTTTTGTTTTTTTGTTTTTTTTTTTTGTTCTATTTCTGTTCTCAGGTCTTGAACTGTCTTATTCATTTCCTTTCACTGGCTTGTTGTATTTTCATAGATTTATTTATTTCCTCTTTTAAGGACCCCCATCATATTCATAAAGGCTGTTTTAAGGCATTTGCCCTGTACCTCAGCTATGTTGCAATGCTCACTGATTACAGTGGTAGGGTTGCTGGGCTCTAAAGAGATACATTGTTCTGGTTGCTACTGACTATGTGTTTAAGCTTGCCAGCCCCTGGATCTGGAAAGGCTGTACTTGTAGGTGCTGGTATCTGGTCTTGTCTGATGGGTGGATGTTTTTGTTCCTTGGTTTCTGTTGCCCTCTCTGTTCTTGAAGAGTGTGGGCACTGTAAGTTGCCTGGTAAGAAATTCTTCTGGGACCTGATAAGTGTGGTCACTGGGGGCTCTTGGTAAAATGTATTTTAGAAACGGGAATCGACTGGGGGTGGGATTCTATAGGTGTTACCAGGAGGGAGGAGAGCAGGTTATTCTATCTGAATATGTGTAGATTGGGAACGGGGGCAGAGAGTGAGGAGAGGTCCCAACAGGCAGTCCGCTACAGATAGGAATAGACTGGGGATTGGATTTGGAGGAGCGGAGGGAGAATGACGTTCTGAAGCTTGCCTGCCCGCTTCCCTGGCCTACTTTCTTCTCTGTCTGGCTTGGCTAGTGAGTTGCCAGAGAAAGTCTGCTACAGATGGGGGCTGGGATGATGACAGGTGATCTGCCACAGAGCTGTTTGGGAAGGGGTGTGGGGTGGGGTTGGATTTGGAGGAGCAGAGGCAGAGGTGAGTATCTGAAGTTAGTTTGACTACTTCCCTGGCAGGACAGCCTTGCGGGTTCCCAGGGAATACCCGCTGTAGCTGAGGACTGGGATAACGGGATGCGTTGGGGGAAGGAAGTTTGGAGGGAAAGATCTGTGTGAACCCCTGGAGATGGGGATGTGGGCTGCAGTGGGAAGTCACCAGTCCTAATTTCGCATGACCTTTGGATTGAGGCTCAGACTACGGCTCCCTGAAGGAGTCGGGACTCAAATTCAGAAAATCTATGTTTATGGCACAACTGAGAATCAATCCCATAAAAATGGGTATCTTGGAAAAATAAAACTGGCAATTTCAAGAATTTCCTTTAGTAACTAAAACAAGATGCTTCACTTTTATTCTAATAATAAACCAAAATACACAAAGCAATATCATTACTAAAAAAGGTACAGAAAATTGTCCTTCCAAATTTACTTTGCATGAAACCACCCACCACATGTCCCCTGAAATGAAATATGCTGAAAAAAAAATCTTCAAAACTTTGGAATGGCAACTAAATCTTATGCAATTTGTATTTTATCTTCTAAATCTGGTGGTTTTCAAAGAGTGAAAAGTCATAAAGACTAACAACCCCGTTGCTATGGTGACAAGGCATGTCATGGAAGGCACTTGTAAGAGAGTCTCGGTCCACTCTAGGAGGTGGGCTGCCCCCTCGTTTTATTAATAACAGGATACTGGGGATCAGAGAGTTTGAGAGGAGGGCTCACAACCATCTGCCAACTGGGACTAGCCAGACGGAGCTTCTAGACCAGAGCTTTCTGCACTGGACCGAGTGGTGCACATGGATCTCCATGAATGATGTGCTGGAGGCTCAGGGATTTCCTTTTTCTATGAAGATGGCTTTTCGTTCGACTCAGATTCTTAAAAGGATGGGGATTGAATCATTCCACAGAGGCCATGAGCTTGGTTTTGGAGGCTTGAAGGACTTTGGATCACCTTTGTGTGACAAAACTACATTTTTGAATCGTATAACCTTTTTCTGGGTTGCACGCAGGGGTTAGAAAGAACAGAAAGGTGAGCAAAGGGCAGGAGACGAGAAGAGGAACAATAAGTCAGCCTTTAAGGAAGAGGGCACGAGGCACTCTGACTCCCGCGAGGTGTTAGCAGATGATTTGAGAGGGTGATCCCGTGTAGCCCTGCAAAACTTGGGTACCCTTCTGTGGACTCCGGCAGCAGCCGCTCGTTTCTAGCTGGGCTCCGTAATACAAAGTTCTTTCTGTGTGGGCGAGGGAATGCTGGAGTTGGTGGGAAATCACCACATGAAATCGACTTCAGAGATCGAGTCTCCAGGAAGAGCTCTGTAGTTCTCATAAGGATAGAATGGGGCATCCTAGAGCAGACCGCCACCCAGAACACTTGTGGTTCTATGAATGAGCAGTTGTGCAAGTGTGTGTGTGTGTGTGTGTGTGTGTGTGTGTGTGTGTGTGAGGTGGGTAGACTGGAATTAAGAATGAAGTTGGGGTAATGTGGTTTGTAAGAACTGCAAAATGTTCTCTGTGGTGGAGGGGGTATGGGTAGTGCAAGAAACACAGGCTCATGCTTGTGGTTGCTCATTTCTCTACGCAGTTCTCCCAGCCAGTAAGGAGTGACTCTCCATGCCATTGTAAATCTGGAGTGAAAGACAGACCGTGTGGGACCTAGAACACTCTAGAAAATACCAAGGGAAATTTTCTCTTTGCTTTCACTGTTAGAATTTTTTTTTTTTTTCGAGACAGGGTTTCTCCGTAGATTTTGGTTCCTGTCCTGGAACTAGCTCTTGTAGACCAGGCTGGCCTCGAACTCACAGAGATCCGCCTGCCTCTGCCTCCCGAGTGCCGGGATTAAAGGCGTGAGCCACCACCGCCCGGCTTAGAAATTGTTTTTAATGGTCCAGGTTTCCCATACCTTAGCACATGTAGCAAAGTTTATTTATAAAGCGTTCCCTCATGCAATCAAGGATCATTCCCCTCCCACTTTCATGTACTATGATTAAGGGCAAAGAGTTTGTAAGATGTTTTCATTTACAAAATACAGTTAAAACTGGGGAGGAGGGCGGGAAGGCAGTCAGTACAGATGAAGGTGGATGATGAGGGACAAGCAGCTCCCAGGTTGTTTTATAAAGCCTCAAGGAATCTTACTATTTTATACTTACCAAAATTAGACACAACACATATTTATGTACACACATTTATACATGCACATCTTATATTAACATATTATCAATTGATATACAATATTACTAATATAATATATCACATATAGAAGGAAGTTAAACTACTTGGGCTGACAGTGCTTCCCACAAAAATCATAGTTTAACAAAATCCCCAGTTCCAGGCATAAGAAACCTCCTTGTGAATGATTGGTCAGAGTAGTTTAAGTAACTCCCAGAACAACATAGACTGTTCATGTAACCTTTGGTTGCCACTTGGGCTGAGGGTGACCTTATATTGCCGAATAGGACACAAGACTCATATGATTCTAGCTGGCTCTGATCAGAAAGCCTCCTTCCTGCAGGCTAGCATCTTTGGTACCAAAAGAATACTATGCAATGTACTGAGGGAGGAAGCAATTAAACAGTCCTATCCAGCTGCAACATCTACGGACCATAGCGATGACCAGCATGGGAAGATATACATAAAGGTGTAATAAGTGCCATTCACATATTGGAGGAAATCAACAGTTGCCTAATTGGACGTAAGGCCCACTCAACAGGAAAACAATATTCCCAATGCTGGAAACCTAGCCAGCTGCCCAGAGCTGGTGAGGTCATGCAACTTAGAAAAGAATCTGCTGCTGTCATTTGCTCAATGATTACAATTACTTCCTACATTTTAATATTTCTCCTACGCCCACAGATAAGTGTGGCTGCCACCCCTTATCAAAGAGAAGCTTTTATTTATAGCAGATGGAGACTATCACACAGAACCGCAACTGAACACAATTTAGAGTGTCGTAAGCCACACATTGGGCTGACATCTGCCGGGGTCCAACCTTGATGGGTTTTGCATGTTCCAGGGTAGGAGTGTGAGAATTAGAATTATTAAGCAAAAGGAACAGAGATATGAAAGAACAAAAGGCAGAAACAGAACAGCACCAGGAGGGTGAATACTGAAACTGCCTGCATTTATTTTCCACATGTTTATATGCTTCACTCCAAAAGGGAATAGCCTTCATTAACATGATATAAGGAATAGACTAAGTATCCTGCAGGTAACTACTCCCTGGAACCTCCTGCCAATCTCCTTGAAGGAGCAGGACTAACAAGGTGGAAGGAATCCACCTCTATAGTCAAAATACTAATTAACCACACCCTAGGTCAGGAGCTCTTGTTTGTAGCCACACCCGTTGTCAACAACTTTGAAAGAGCAAAAGTAATCTCAAACTCTTTGACCTTTAGTCAAGGTGGAAGAGGCTCATGTCTGTGGGCCCTCACATTAGAGAACAATGGATAATGGGGTTGCCCAGCCCCAATGGAAGCAAGATCAACAGCTTTATCTACTGCTCAGGAGCATCAAGAAAAGAGGGTGGAAAGTTGCAAGAGCCACAATACCAGGAAGTCTGCAATAAAACCTCCTCTTCTAGAAATGGCTGTATAAAGAAGACAGAAACGATGGCAATATCAATGGGAATATTAACATGGTTGGTGGAAAAGTTAGACAAGGTGTAGCAGACAGTTAGTGGCTGCTGGGAGAAGAACTAGCTTTTCCCAGGGATGAACTCCTTATTGGTTGTCTAACGAAGAATGATCAGCTCTGAAATCATATACACACAAGCAACAAAAATGGATTTAGCAGGTTGTATTTCTAGATTTGTACATGCACCTACATATATGTGTGTGTACATATATGTATACATGTATATACATGTATGTGTATGCAACAATAACAAAGAGGACTAGGCTATCAACTTGAGAGTGGAGGAGGGTAGAAAGAGTTTAAGGGAGGGGAAATGGGAAAGGCTGGAGGCAGGAAAGGGGGGATGTAAGTAACATATTAAAACATATTAAAATAAAAAGTTAATACACACTTTAGTAAAAATCTCAGTAATTTAGAGATAAAGACTTTCTTGTATATTTATCAACTTTGATACCATCTCTGACTATACACAACCATACTGTTAATAGTTTTTACAAAGGTGCTATCAACCCAGTTAACATTTATTGAGTACCTACTGTGTACCAGGTACTGTGTTAGGAATGAGAAAAATAAATATAATAAATAATACACACGATAAATATGTTTTCTGCTCTTGAGAAATCATCCAGTGATCAAAAAGCCTATAAAAAGTGAATGTGCAGCACAAATATATATTACTAACACATAAGTATAAATGTATTATAAGTTTTATATATGTGAGGCAGCCCACACTGATGTATGATGATATATAATATATAAAATTGAATGTATTTAATGTTCTCTGAAGTATAACATGGATGGTTTAAAATTAATTTGAGATTAAATTTTCCCAGTGATTATTTTTTCTTCTGTTTTTTTTTTTTTAAGACGGGGCTTCTCTGTAGCTTTGGCTGTACTGGAACTAGCTCTTGTAGACCAGGCTGGCCTCAAACTCACAGATCTGCCTGCCTCTGCCTCTGGAGTAATGGGATTAAAGGTGTGCGCCACCACCGCCCAGCCCCCAGTGATTATTTTTAAGGCATTTATAAGTTTATTTATGACAACTTGAACTTTTTGGCATTTTGGTATTTGGGCCAAATGAGTGTTTTATTGTCACCACATCTTAGAAGCCAGTTTAGGCAATTATCAGAATTACTGTCAGTCATGGACAGCGTTAGAGCAGGCTAGTGAGGAATGGTGAGGGGGGTTCCTAGGCCTTTCCTTGGATCTCAGAGGTGATTCAGAAGCAGACAAATACAGCAAGCATCTCACCATTTTGTTAGCCTTGAGAGCAGAATAATTGATTTAGAGCATTCTCAATCAAGCTAGGTTTGACTGGCTGAACCGTGTTGTACCACAGTGATGCGTTATTGGCTTTCAACAATTCTACATGCCCACACTGAATTCATGTCTTAAAGAGCTGCCACCAACAGTGCTTGGTTGGTCACTCCTCTAGACAATGGGCCGTGTGTAGGAGCTCCTTCATTAGCAGACCTGCACAGCTGGTTAATTGGTGAAAGGTTCTGAGTGAGAATCAGGTGGCCCAGGTATACTTCACCCTGGATTTAGTATGTTGTTACCATTGATAGAATTTATTTTACTTTTGTAGATATCCTGGAAATTGTCTTCCCGGCACAACTGGCTTCTTTGGGTAAATCTGCACAGAGAAGACCAAGTGGTGAGTAACCAGTTCCCCAGCTGGAGAGCCTGGTCTCTAGGCCCCAGGCCCTGGGCTGAAACCCTGGGACCTTCCCCCACGACTCAGCTGCACTAGCTGCCAGCAGGAAAGCCTCCTGCAGGTAGGCTACTCCAATAACCCCACCATCTATCAGACCCTGTAATCTACAAGACCCACTCCACCTCCAAACCCAGCCATCACCAGAGACCCCAGTGGCTTCCTGAGACACAGATAGCAACTCCAAAGAGTGGACCAAGAGTGGCTCCCTAAGACACAAACAGCAAAACTGCAAGGATTGGACCAAGAGGCAAAGACACAGCCTATATCAATTGGAGGAAGAGATGGGTGGGTCCCAATGCAAGAATACATTCAACAATCTAAAAAGCTACATGGTAACACCAAAACCCAGTGGTCCTATAACAGGAAGACCTGAACATCCTAATACAGAAGAAGCAGACGAAAATGACCTTAAATATAACTTTATGAAGATGATAGAGACTCTTAAAAAGGAAATGAAAAGTTCCCTTAAAGAAATGGAGAAAAAGACTAACAAAAAATTGGAAGAAATCACTAAATCCCTTTAAGAAACACAAGAAAACCAGGGGGGAAAAAAAACCACTTCAACAGGTGAAGCAAACAGTTCAAACAGTTCAAGACTTGAAAACTGAAATAGAGGCAATAATGAAAACACAAACTGAGGGAATTCTGGAAATGGAAAATCTGGGCAAATGAACAGGAACTAGAGATGCAAGCATAACGAACAGAATACAAGAGATGTAGAGAATCTCAGGAAGATACAACAGAGAAAATAGGTTTATTGGTCAAAGAAAATGTTAAATCCAATAAATCCTGTACATAAAACATCCAGGAAATTTGGGATACTATTCAAAGACCAAACTTAAGAATAATAGGATAGAAGGAGAAGAACTTCAGCTCAAAAGCAAAGAAAATATATTCAACAAAATTATAGACAAAAACTTTCCCAACTTAAATAAGGATATATCTATGAAGGTGCAAGATGCTTGCAGAACACCAAATAGACTGGACAAAAAAGTCCACTCACCATATAATAATCAAAACACTAAGTATACAGAATAAAGAAAGATTATTAAGAGCTGCAAAGGAAAAAGGGCAAATAAGATATAAAGGCAGAGCTATCAGAATTACACCTAACTTCTCAGTGGACACTCTGAAAGCCAGAAAGTCCTGGATACTAAGAGACCACAGATGCAAGCCCAGATTACTATACCCAGCAAAGTTTTTAATCACCATCAACAAAGAAAACAAGTTATTCCAGGGCAAAACGAGATTTAAAAAGAATATCTAAACTAAGGTCTTTCTGGAAAAAATGAAGTTGCAAATCTTTCAACCAAATTGAGGAGAACAAAGAACACAGTTCTGTTTATGCCTGCTACTGTGTGGACAAAAGAATGTTTCCATGGGAAAAATCAGCAGAGGCTCAGTGTCCCCAGCTCACAGCGTTCCTAAGTCCTAGAGCCGTTCTCAAAGTTAGAGACCGAAGATCGGAAAAATATATACTGTTCTAAAGTAGTATATTTCTATAATATGTCTGTTTCAGCCATTTAAAAATAATTTATCACTATTAGTGTGTGTGTGCACGTTCGCACGTGTGTGAACGCACATGCCGTAACACCCACGCAGAAGTCAAAGGGCAGCTTTAGGAGTTATTGAAGTAGGGTCTCTCTTCTGTCTGCTGCTCTGAGGCCAACTCCAGACTAAGCGGCCAACAGTCTCACAGGCAATCCTGAGTCTGCTTCCTGTCTCTCCCAGACATGGGTTCCTTAACAAAGGATGAGAGTGGACTGAACTTGGGCTGCTAGGTCTGTCTAGTGTATGCTTTTCCCTGGAGAGCCACGCCCCAGCCTAGTTCCGGACATGCTTTGAGACATCATCACATAATGTCTTTGCATACCCGAACCGTCAGTGCGTGCTTCTGCATGGGTGCAAGACCACAGCCTTGAGGATCAGACTATTTCCCTCAACTAACTTAGTTATGTAAGTTACTTAACTTTTACCTTAATTTTTCTGTCAGACATTGATATATAGAACATACATGATTTCAACTTGAAATTTTGAAATTACTTCTAAGATTCTATTGTTTACCATGGGGAATTACTCTAATAAACATATTTTAAATTTTTACCTAGTGTTTATTCTTCAGGGGCCTAAAATGAAATCTCGTCTCAGCCCTTGTCCCTTTAGCTAATCGTCACACTCTCAACTTGTGTGACCATAAAGGAGCTGACCACACAAATAACCCCAGTCCTTAAACCTTAATACACCAAAATCCACTGCACTTGTTTGATCACATTTATTACCATTCATAAAGATATTTCGTGACTATTTTCTTCCAGGGGGCCAAGAGAAAATGTATCCAGTTTCCTTTAATAGAACAAAAATCAAGTGCACATTATAATCACCATATACTTTCCTGGGATCCTGTATCATTTTACGTTATAAAATTTTAGTAATATTATTTTTTTCTTATTTGAAATTTTAGTATACTAAGAATGACTTTATTATTACTCATTTCCCACAATGATAAAAATTAAAATAATCAAATGAAATAATGATAGAATCCCCTGGAAAAAGAAAAATAAGAAGTCATACTATTCTATCAAGTTTTGATTTTTGTCTCAGTGTTTCCCAAAGCATTATATCAACTAAAACCAGGGAAGAAGGGGCTGTGGCGATGGCACAATGGGCAGGAGCACTGGCTGCCTGTCCAGAGGAACCGCTGGGACAGCTCACGGTCACCCGTAACCCAGGCTGTAGGGTATTTGATACCCTCTTTGGACCAATTAGATATGTGTTATGTAGACAGACATCTGGACAAAACACCCTCTACACGTAAAATACAATGACAAAAATAAGTACAAATAGGAAGAAAGAGAAGTGTGGAAACATTGTCTTTGAAGTCTTTAAAGTTTTTTCTTTAAAAATAGGGATTTAAAGTTTGTCATTTTCTGTAGTTGTAAAAAAAAAAAAACACTGATGGAGGCAAGAAATCATGTGGGGAGCAGAAGCAGATGCAGCGATGCTCCTGAGGTTGGTCAGAGGCGCCACCTCAGCCGTGACCCTTAGGTGAGACATTCTAGATGAGGTCAGTCTCACAAATGGGTTGTTCACTCCTATGGATAAAAGGAAAACGTGGCCTCACCACTCAGTCATTCAACAGAAAAGCATCACCAAGTAACATCTTTGATATGATCCCAGATCTGCCTGTTCTTGCCAAAGGATGTTGAGCACATTCTGCATGGCTTTGAAGTTTATTTTCTATAGTTTTTTGAGCAAATGCTTGCCGGGAAGCAAGTGTGCTTACCCAGGAAATTGAAAAACAGGCAGGACAGAAATAAAAACAAGTGAGCTGGTTGTTTTCATAAATTTAGGAACATTTTTCCCCTTGTAGAAGAGAGAAGAAAACAATCTTGTCATAAAAAAAATCTGATTTTTAAAACCCAAAATGTCATAAACTAAACCGCTACCCAAACTAACAACAACATCAAACGAAGCAAACAACAACGAAAAACAAACCTGGGGCCGTGGGTCATGTTGGAGAGTGCTCGCTGAGAGTGTGCTTGATGCCCTGGGTCTGAGCCTCAGAACCGGATGAAACTAGGCCAATGCTGCACACCTGGAACCCGAGCACTCGTGAGGCAGAGGCAGGAGGATCAGATGCTCACGCAGTGAACTGGAAGCCAGCCTGTGATGTATAAAACCTGGTTTCAAAAGCGGTGACGTTGCTGGCACAAATCTGTCAGTCTTGAGAATGCTAGTGATTAAGGAGCAGGGAAGAAGTAAGACCCTTTAAAGAGGTGTTCAAAATCTGGATCTCAAATTTACAGTGTAGCTATGCCACAGGCTCCTGAAGGTTAGGCTTCAGTACTTAAATTTGATTTTTAAAAATTTAGTTATATTTACCTATTCAGTGTGTGTGTGTGTGGACATGGGGTCCTAAGCGCATGCCATGGTACACGTTTGAAGGTCAAAGGATCACTTGTAGGAATCCAGTCTCTTTGCCACCACTGTATCCTGAGGACAGAACCGCTCATGCTCTTGGTGGGAAGTACCTTTCCCGCTGAGCTGTCTCCTTCCATAGTCTTCCGTTTTGAAGGCTGCTCATTTTAAGTGTTGTGGTTCGATCCCCCTAAGGCCTGTGTGTTGAAGATTGGTTGCTAGCTGAGTCGACAGGAATACAGAGTGGCAGAACATTTGAAGACTCGGAGGGATGTCAGATCCCTGGGGGCAGGCCCTTGACAGGGACACGTGGGCCTTGGGCCCTTTCTTCTCTTTTGCTTTCTAGTTACTGAAGGCGTAAGTCATAAACAATGCCACACCAGTTTGGAATTATGATTAATAGGGTGGTATTTATTTAAAGGGGAAAAAACTTACAGATCACCGTCAGCCCTCTGTGCAACCAGGAAGGGAGTCTAGTCGCAGGCGGAGCAGGAAGTGAAGAGAGAGAGGAGAGGGAAGTGGCCACTTTTTTAAAAGGGAGAGAGACCACGCCCCAATGGGCTGGTATCTCAGCAGCGATAGGCTGGAGGAGTGGGAGGACCTCCCGCAACAAGTTACTAGCAGGTGTGTGGGGTTGGTAGGGTAAAGTGTTACACATGACTAGCCTGGGAAAATATCAAAATTCAAACATCAGAATGTGTAGTTTTCTGAATATGTATTTCTTGTGCACCAACATAAAGTTGAAAAGTTGTCAGTCAAGCTAACATAAGTCAGATGTGTGTGTGTGTTTAAAAGACCAGAAAGATTCTTATGAGGTCTTTGATTTTTCCTAGGGAGTTGGAATGACAATGATGTTCATTTTTTAAAATTTCAAACATTTTGTACTGTCATATTTTTATTTTATTTTTTATTTTTATTTTTATTTTTCCATTCAAAAAATTTACACCTCTTCCCCTCCTCTCATTCCGCTTGTGCTCCCCCACTCCTCCTCCTCCTCCCCCTCCCTCCTTAAGAGAGGGCAGGGGATCCTGCCCTGTGGGAAGTCCAAGACCCGCCCCCCCACATCCAGGCCTAAGAAGCTTTGCTCCCATATATACTAGGGTCCCAAAAAGCCAGTGCATACAGTAGAAACAAGTCCCAGTGCCTTTATCAATGGCTTCTCAGTCAGCCCCCATTGTCAGCCATATTCAGAGAGTCCAGTTTGATCGCATGCTCATTCAGTCCCAGTCCAGCTGGATTTGGTGAGCTCCCATTAGAACAGGCACAGTGTCTCAGTGGATGGACCAACCCTTCACAGTCCAGACTTCCTTGCTCATCTTCTCCCTCCTTCTGCCCCTCAGCTGGACCTTAGGGGCTAAAAATGGCAGTTCTACCAAAGGCAATCTATAAATTCAATGTAATCCCTATCAAAATCCCAACAAAATTCTTCACAGAAGATCAAAAAACCCAGGACATCCAAAACAATCCTATACAATAAAGGAACTTCTGGAGGTTTTACCATCCCTGACTTCAAACTCTATTACAGAGCTACAGTAATGAAAACAGCTTGGTATTGGCATAAAAACAGAGACGTTGACCAATGGAATCCAATCGAAGACCCAGATATTAACCCACAAACCTATGAACACATGATTTTTGACAAGGGAGCTAAAAGTATACAATGGAAGAAAGCATCTTCAACAAATGGTGCTGGTATAACTGGATGTCAACCTGTAAAAGAATGAAAATAGATCCATATCTATTGCCATGCACAAAACTCAAGTCCAAATGGACTAAAGACCTCAATATCAATCTGAACACACTGAACCTGATAGAAGAGAAAGTGGGAAGTAGACTTCAACACATGAGCACAGGAGACCACTTCCCATGTATAACCCTAGTAGCACAGACATCAAGAGCAACAGTGAATAAATGGGACTTCCTGAAACTGAGAAGCTTCTGTAAAGCAAAGGACACGGTCATTACTTCTTTCTATGTGTTGCTTTCATTGGTTAATTAATAAAGAAACTGCTTGGCCTGATATGTCAGAACATAGGTGGGTGGAGTAGACAGAACAGAATGCTGGGAAGAAGGAAAGTGAGTAAGACGCCATAGCTCTCCTCTCCGAGATTGACACAGATTAGAATCTTCCCAGTAAGCCACCACCTCAAGGTGCTACACACATTAATAGAAATGAGTTAATCAAGATGTAAGAGTTCGCCAGTAAGAGGCTAGAGCTAATAAGCCAAGCAGTGTTTAAAAGGATACAATTTCTGTGTAATTATTTTGGGTAAAGCTAGCCAGGAGCCGGGCAGCAGGAAGCAGCCCACAGCTCCTTCTACACTACTGAATGGGAGAAGATCTTCACCAACCCCGCGTCAGACAAAGGTCTGATTTCCAAAATATATAAAGAACTCAAGAAACTGGACATGAAATTTCCAATTAACCCAATTAAAAAGTGGGGTACTGAACTGAAAAGAGAATTCTCAGCAGACGAAGTTCGAATGGCCAAAAGACACTTAAGGTCATGTTCAACCTCCTTAGTGATCAGGGAAATGCAAATCAAAACAGCTTTGAGATACCATCTTATACCTGTCAGAATGGCTAAAATCAAAAACACCAATGATAGCCTATGCTGGAGAGGATGTGGAGTAAGGGGTACCCTCATCCATTGCTGGTGGGAACACAAACTTGTGCAACCACTTTGGAAATCAGTGTGGCGGTATCTCAGGAAATTAGGAATCAATCTATCTCAGGATGCAGCAATACCACTCTTGGGCATATACTCAAGAGATGCCCAATAATACTGTCATATTTTTTACAAGAAGGTAATGAATATATTCACAGTAGAAGCCATGTTTAAAGGTAGTGCACATCTGCTCCGAGTTCTATTTTATGAGCTGCTGTACATTTTTTTCCAGCTCCCACAGCTACCTTATACTGAGTTTGCAGTAGATAACTTAGGGCCAAATAAATGTCTAGATTCTTGGTATACAACTGTCATTTTCTGTTGGAAGCACAGAAAGGCAAAAAAAATTCAATTTGTTTTTTATTACAAGCTCTTGGTGGTGATGGTTTGCACTGTGTGACTTTTCCTGGGGAGAGGTGAGAGGATTTCTGTCCACCCCAGATAGGGCACTGACAGCCAACTCACGTGCAGCGTCCTGAGCCAGTGGGTTACCTGGGGTTAATTACACAAGCACGATGACTCAATGCGTATTACTTCACTGAAGAGTTTATTGCAGCATGGATGATGGTAAAACCTGCATCCTTGGGGACGGATGGCGCACAACCTCGTAGATCTTGTTAAGTTTCGTGGCTTTCCTGAGCCTTGTAAGTTTCTTACATTTCCTGGGCCTTGTATGTTTCCTTCACTTCATCTTACAAATTTTACTCACTTCCCCCTTGCAGAAGGTAATATTTTAATTTGAGAAGTTAGCCACATAACCAAGAGACACACTGATGGGCTGAGGAAGCTTTAGACCAACCACTTCAACAAGGAGAAAACAAATAAAAACCTGAGAGTAACTACCTCCAACAAATAAATCTGAATCAAAAAATGGATTAGCCACCAATGGCATGATATCACGTTATCAACTGAAAGAGTTAAAACTTTATGTGAGAAGCAACCTCAAACCATCCACACTACCTAGACGGCTCTTGCTGTCTCTTTTGCCGTGTGTAGCTCTGAGTGCCTTGGGCTTTCCCAGTCTTAGGCAGCCTGGTTATTGGAAAAAACAAAGCTGACTTCAAGCTAATTTCAAGAGCGCAACTCTCTCTTTCCACTTTCTACTCGAGAACTTCCTTTGAACGATTTTGTCAGTTGACTTGTATGTATTTTTGTGTGGACTTCCAAATACCAGAATCATGGATAAATACTACAAAACTGCACACCTCCAGAATGAGTCTAGTCCTGAGCGGTGTGTGTGTTGTTCACTTCTACATGATAGCACTCACCCTTTGCAAGAAACAGAGAATGAATTTCCTGAACACCCGAGATCCATACAGTAGGCCACACACAAAACCAATCATTCTAGATGGAGACCTTGGGCCTTTAGCCCTACAAAGAGGATCAGATGCGCATCCGGGGGATAAGAGTTTCCAGGAGGATGACAAGCTCTCACAGGTTGAGGGCACCTCCGTTCCCCAGCTGCTGCCACCCAGCGCCTCACTTGCCAGGCCCAGCCAGAGCCTTCCCCCAGGCAGTCCAGGAAGAGGCGCGGGAACATAAAACACATTCCAGTGGTTGGCATCTGGGCTCACAGATGCCAGGCACAGGCAGCGTGTGGCCGCGGGGTACCGCGGAGGCAAAGCGCCCGTCAGCGCCACCCTCGGGGAGCTGACCGCCCTCAGGTTTGGCTCTGCAGGCTCCATCTGGCCAGCTCCAGAGAAGCAGTTTGGGAAGTGTGCCCAGGAGTTTGGTATCCTCACGTGGGGCAAGAGTGTGGAGTGGAGCGTTGGCACCCGGGAGTTCTGGGGTGGGGGAGGGCTTCACATACCGTGATGTCTGACTCAGGCAGGAGGGAAACCCCAGAATTACCACAAAGCCCCAAACCCCTGGGTTGGCCTCACCAGTCGGCTCAAGAGCAGTTCTGTTTCATCTGGTTTCAGGGCGGGTGTTTGTGTCTGTGTATACTTATGCATATTTCTGAGAATGAATTCTTCCCCCGGTTTTCTTCTTTGCAAGTAGACTGGGGGTCGCGAGGTAGGGAGCTCGTAATGCCTATTAGAACCCCAAGACACTGGTTTTCACATGAGAGAGCTTCAGAAAAGAGTCCTTGGAATGATCTGGTAGCTGCTTCTCGGCGACACTTTTCTGTGGGTTCACTTTAACATTACAGTTCTTTTGAAACTACTATGGTTAAATTAACCAAAAATCTAAATTAAAAAAAAAAAATTCCGAGATTCTTCCAGGCCTACTTCACACCGTCAACCCAGGCCCCGCTGGAGGCCCCATTAAAATGGCAGCTCCCACTGAGAGAGAGACAAAAGCCCCTCTCTGAATGGCGACGCTGGAACAGTGATGGACTCTCAGAACGGCCTTTTTTTTTTTTTTTAATCCATTAAAAAAAGTTACCTCTGCATTGACTGTGAGAGAGTATTTATTTAGCTCTCCACACTGTGGGAAATGGAGGCGGTCTCCCTTGTTAAGGACACGGGACGAATCCATAACAGGGCTGAACAAGTTCCCCCTCGCAGCTGAAACAGTCGAATGTTTTAGCGATGAACAGCTTGATTTTGGTATGGTCGGGGACAAATTAATATGCCTCAACTCCCACCTCACACAGGAAGCTGTTCCTGACGGAGTGGGTGTGGTGAACACACACTTTCTGGCCAGCGTTGTCGCTATTAAATTTAAGTGTGGATCCTCCTCTCTCTCCCAGGAAAGAGATTTGAGAGGGAATAGGAACATTAAGAACAAACTAAAAATATATGCAAAGAGTTTAGCTGTGTGCCAAGGGGCTCAGTACGACTTTGTGGTATTTTAGGCTGCATGCGTGATCGTGAGTTCTTATGTGATAGACTAAAATCTCCTAGAAAATAATCACACAGACACCGATGTTTTTTGGGGGGACGATGTTAATCATTTTCTGTGTTCTCCGGTGCTTCATTTCAGTCAGGACTCACAGGAATCGTCCTGAAGGAGCTCGGCTGCCACCCTGAGGAGATGCTACTCCGCAGCCAGGAAGGTCAGTTATGTGCTGGTTAAAGTGAACGTGGTGCTGTCCCCTCCGGGATTTAGTTTCCTGACGTTTGCAGACTTCCATGATTATCACTACCGTCTGCGTGAGCGAGGCTGCTGCCAGCTGGGTGCACGCTTACGATTTAAGAAACTCTGGCATGCCCTTACAAGGAACTAGTGGGAAGGATTACTTCTCACTGATGAATAATAGAAATAAATTTTACTTAGCCATAAGATACACCCTAGGGTTGTTCTTTCTGCTGTCTTATGCACACAACCATGGTGGGTCTGGTTACCATTAAACTTGTGTTACCTTCCTTAAACCGCGGTTAACTAGGAGGCATGGCCCCTCGGATGCCATCTTTGAGATGCCCTTGAGCCGCGGTAAGCAGACTTCCTGACTATGAAATGTGATGGTCCCAGTGGCACAAAGCACTGAAGTGGTGCGGGCAGTGAAAACCGCGCGTCACAAGGGAGTTCTTGGGATGCAGTCTCTGCTTTCTGCATAATTCCACAGGTGTCACACTGAACGGAGCAGGTGTGGCCAGGGAAACGTTGGGACGGCAGAGGTTCATGTTCATATTTTCTGAATAAGAAAGCTTGCGAATCTTTTTTGGGTGGGAAGGGATGATGACAAACAGCTAAACCTTCGTGACACTGGGACTATTCATCAAAGGGGAAAAAGATGTCACTACTTTGTGACAAACCCAGGAACCCAAATCATTTCACCCCCATGCACAGCCCCTCCACCCCAACCCCCCCTTCTTCCAGGGATTTGCATTTTCTTCGATTTGCAGGCCAGAGTCTGGAATGCCTTTGAAAGCAGTCTGCAGGACACTCTAATCAATGTTAATGATCTAAAGCTTTTAAAAGTTGATTTAAAACTGTATAGCCAAGGACAAATTTTTACCTCATTTGTGCTCAGCTACCAACTAGTTGCTGATTCTAGGAATGTTTTTATGCCCACAAATTGATAACAACCATTCCTTGTATTTATTCAGCCCAATCTGCATGGTTCGAGACCACCGCACGCATTCTTGACCCGGACGGAAGATGGAAGACGTGGGCGACATCCCTGACCAGTAAATCCCTTGAACGAGTGCGCGTTCTCCCCCGGTGCGCCTCCCCTTCTCATCCTTTGTCTGTCTGCTTTTCATGCTTGCCAGACAGTCGCCATGACTGTGCCCTCAGGAAGGCCAGTGTCCCAGCAGAGAGGGCAGGCCCTGCAGAAGGCTGCCGGTGAAGTACGCTCGCTGAATCTGTCAGTCTTCTACCCCATCCCAGGGCAGGCTAAAATTGTTTCCTGTGTGGTATGGCACCCACCCAGAACTCCATGGTCCAACCAGGAATCTCCAAACCACAACCCACAGAATAAACACCTTTAATTTCCCTCGTCATTGAATTCCTTTACCTGGCCTCCCTGCCTTTGATTTGTTCTATGCGCTCACCAAAAGTGAACGGAAAGCCCCCTTTCTCTCATTTCCATAAATGGCAAGGGAGTCTTTATTTGCCACAGAGGCAGTAAACCTCGCCATCCAGGCTCGGTTGGGAATGAGCTCGCAGTTTAGGCTGGAGGACTTGAGTGTGAGTCCCAGCGTCCATATAAAAAGCTGAGACTGGTACCAGGAGCCTGTGATTCCAGCCCTGGGGAGGCAGATGTAGGCAAGTCCAGGGGGCTTACTTGCTGGCCCGCTTCGCCTCATCAGCCAGTGCAAGGCCAGGAAAAGACCCTGTCTGAAAAAAACCAAAACGGATGATGTGAGGAACAACACTTAAGGTTGACCTCTTGCCTCCACAGGTACGTGCATACAAGCGTGCAGTCCTGCGCATACCCTAACATTCATACAAAGAAAAATACGAAGGAGCCTTGGTTCCCACTTCACACAATATCAGTCAGATGATTGTAGATGTGAGCTTAAAAGTAAAAAAACAGAAAGTTATTAGAAGAAGCATGAGGAGAATATCAAATCTGTTGTCAAATAAAATAATAGGCTGAAGACGGGAAAGAATTCTAATCCCCATAACTGATGAAAGTCTCCCCGGACGTGCAGGGTGGCTCCTCTCAGTACACAGTTCTAAAGCAGGAGTTAACTCAGGAACACGGATTGGACGAAGGAAACGGACAGTGATGGGTTCTTCTCAGACATCTCAGAATTAGGACAAAACAAATTAAAACCCCAGCTTGTGCCACACGAGAAGCTGGGAAGACCACGGAGCACCTGGCAACTGTACAGGTGGCTGGGGATTGAAATGGAAGCATCTCCGTGTTTCTGCTGGCTCATAGCTGGGGAAGTTACCGCTAGAAACCCGTCTCTCAGCAACTCCATCTGAGGCGAGTAATCAAAGAACCCAAAACAGGTCCACAGAAACAGGAAGGAGACCGTTCAAGGAGGCTGAGAGTTCTGGGAAGAGGGTACTAACCAACTTCCAAAGCAACAAATACTGCTCACCCCACTTACCATCCTCACTGAAGGTACTGCATAGGTGTTTTATGACCCTAACTATATACTGATTTCGTAGAATGTCCCCAAACCAAACCACAAATAGACTTCATAAATGCTACATTTTCATAAAACATGAAGAAAAGAGAAGTTCCCTTTAGCTGGAGAGTCTCAAGTTCCTCTTACTCTGTCATCCTTGATTGTCTGCCTTGTTTTTATTCTTAGTTTTTTTTGTTGGTTGGTTAGTTGGTTGGTTGGTTGGTTAGTTAGTTGGTTGGTTGGCTAGTTGGTTGGTTGGTTAGTTGGTTGGTTGGTTAGTTGGTTGGTTGGTTGGTTGGCTAGTTGGTTGGTTGGTTAGTTGGTTGGTTGGTTGGTTAGTTAGTTAGTTGGTTGGTTGGTTAGTTGGTTGGTTTCCCAAGACTTGGTCTCACCAGATGGTCTTATACTGACCTGGAATTCATTGTGCAGCCCAGGCCTGCTTAAGACTGCAAAGAGCCCACATCAACATCTATACTTTACTGGCCTGTTCTGTGAAAATAACAATGATTTCTAATCCATGGATAGAGTTGAAGAAGTCTGACATCCTGGAGACTCAGGACAGCCTGGCATGGAATCCACTTTACAGAAGCACATGAAATGTGACCCGAGGCAGAGACTTCTCTGTAGTGGGGAGTGGCAACCAGCCAATGGCAGAGTTTACGTGTGGTGGTGGTGGTGGTGGGGGATGGTCAACCAATCCCGTAGACCTCCCCAAACATATTCAATCCTGGGATTCTTCAGTGTGCTAAGTAGCCCACAGGGCGGAGTGGGCAGTGCTGCCCCTGATGTGTAGAAATGGCTCCCTTCTCTGAGCACGCTGCCTAGAGAGAGTCCAAGAGGGTTAGCCAGTGGCAATGCTTTGTCCTGCTCACTGTTTGCTATGTCTGTATTGTTTGAACTTTCTTCTCAAGGTAAGTGTGGTTTGTTAGGAATATTTCCTAAGAATGTTAGGAATATTTCCTAAGCGAGCTCTCTGAAGACGCAAAAATTCCCAATCAAGCCAAATCAAAACAAGCCAAATTAAGAAATATCCTGGTTTAATGGGAGATCTGCGCTCTCAGGTGGCCTCGAGGGGGAAACAGGGAAGCCGCAGGAACGCGACCCCCAGGAGGAAGAAAGGGAGATCACGTGTTCTTTTGGGGGATCAATTAAGTACCCTGGAGAGTGGTCCTGACCCCACCCCCAGGGAGGGGTCAGGACTGGCCTGCCGGGATTTGAAGTCCAGACCAGGCCTGGGGGCTAAGATAGATGCCAGGGACTGGGGCCTAGGCTCCCAGCCTAACATTGTTGTTTTGTAAGAAGGGAGGGAGTAAACTGGGAGCATAGGGACTGTGCGAGAAGGTAGGGGGGGAGGGGATACGAAGGGAGGGGAGTGGAGAAAAATATATAGCTCAATAAAAACAATAAAAAAAGAAAAAATGGAGAAAAGGATAACAAAAGCAGAGAGATAGGAAAGGAGAGAAAGAAGAAAAAGATGGGAGGACGTGAAGAAAGGAAAAAAGGGAAGGAGGGAGGTCTGGGTGTGGGCACTGTCCAGCGCTGGAGGGAGGGAGGAAAGGGGGAGGGGTGGAGAGGGAGAGGCATGCAGCAGGAGAGGCTAGCGCAGTCCCAGTCTTGATCCTGAAACTTCATCATAGGCTACGCCTGGGAGGAAGGAATTTTTGGTCAATGTCTTTTTTTTTTTTAATATTTATTTATTATGTATATAGTATTCTATCTGTGTGTATGCCTGCAGGCCAGAAGAGGGCACCAGACCTCATTACAGATGGTTGTGAGCCACCATGTGGTTGCTGGGAATTGAACTCAGGACCTTTGGAAAGCAGGCAGTGCTCTTAACCACTGAGCCATCTCTCCAGCCCCCTTGGTCAATGTCTTGACTTTAGCATCCCGCTTCCTCTAATGTCTGTTCACATTTATTTTAAAAACAGTAGTAGATTCCAGAACATCTCTTGTTAACTATGTTCGATACCTCTACCTCTTTACTTCAAGATTTTATCTTTGAACTTCAAGTAGGATTTCTCTCTGTCTCTCTCTCTCTCGTTTTTTTGAGAGTATTCCATCTCCTTGTCCTCGATCCAAGTCCCTTGGTCTCTTTCAAATTCATGGCTTCTTTTTCTGTAATTGCACTCACCGTGCTTTATGTCAGGCTTTTATCTGAGAGTTTCTTTCTATGACAACTCTGGAGCCATTGGCTTACCCGAGGTCGCGCCCACCTCTGTGACTGGTTGAGGTCCCCAACAGGCACACCCCAGCATGCCAGGCCGGTGCAGTCCCTATCTGCAGAGGCCTTCGTCCTCCCCAAGCCTCTGCTAGAGGAAGCTTCAGCAGGGGTGATTTGGATAGACAGGAACAACTTCCTGACTGGTGGTTTCCTCCCGTAGAATCTTTAAAAATAGAGTAACTTCCCATTTATTCGTTTTGTTTCTGGTTTGTTTGTTTGTTTGTTTTTGATAGGATGAAAATACACAAGATAGATTTTTTTTTGAAGACCGGTTTCTCCATACACTTATATACTTGTGTTGACAAGATCATTTACCACAAATTAGAGACAATCTAGAAAGCTTCAGCTCTTTAAAACCGGTTCTCTTCCTAACACTTCAGCTGACAGCAAATGTTTCTCTCTTATGGCCCAAGGAACCCAAAAATGCTTCAGCAAACAAAGAAAGTAACAGGAAATAGGCAGACTTAAAAAAACGTCTGTTTGAGAAAAATAGTTGTTGTATGGAATAATAAAATTATTGTCCATAAATAGTATTTTTTTCCATTATTATATATTTGAGATAAATCTGGAAGGGACCAAAACTGAATCTGAAATATAATCTACTTTGTATGATAGGGACGCAGCCAAATGAGGATAAATGCGAGGCGACACTGTCATCTAGTGGTCACATTGTGTCACTGACGGGATCGATACTTTAGGACGCAGATAAATGAGGATAAATGGGAGGCAACCCTGCCATCTAGTGGTCATGCTGCGTCACTGTCACCATTTGAGGCGGCGCTGTACTTCGCTTGGATCCCAGGTTCTGAAAGCAGTTAAGCAACTGGTTGCCCTGGAAGGATTGAACCCGAGAATCAGTTCCTTCTTCCTGTTTTGATAGCCAATCAGAGGTTACTAACGAGAGCCAATCAGAGGTCGTTATGCAGATGCTAGCGTTTAGAAAGCACCCTTTCAGTTTTGTTTCTTGATTTAGTTTTATCTTGGAGACAGACTGTGACCGGAACGATACATCACTTTAGAATTTATTGAAACTTCCTTTCAAAGTTAATATGTGCTGGGGCTTTGTCACAGTTCTGAGAGCATTTGGTGAAATACACTCTTTCCCTGTTTTTTTTTTTTATGTTCATGTGTGTAAATGTCCATCTAACATGGCAAGTTTAAATATTAATTGGGTTGCTTAAATTTTTTTAAATATTCCTGGGTGCAGAAGTCACATGACACCGTTTTTTTCCGACACAGATGACATAAACTCTTTGCCTCTGATTTGCAGATTCTCATTACACTGTCTTTTTCGCCGCTGTAGTTACTGCTGCGTCTCCTGCAGGACTGACTCCGCCTTCAGGGCTCCCTTATCCGGTGCTGATTTCCCTCCTCCGTGTCTGTCTCTCGTTCCGCCTCTGTCTCTCTCACGTGCATGTTTCCAGACAGAGTCCATGCCGGCCTTCCGCTATTGCTCCCCACTTTAATTTTTGACACAGGGTCTCTCTGTCTGAAGCGGTGAGAAACCGTGGGGACCTGAAGAAACAGCTCAGGCCCTCCTCTGCCTTCCATGGGCGTCTGCAAGTGTGCAGACTGCAATCTTGCCATTTTGGCTTGACTGAATGACCAGTGAGCACTTGGAATCCACGTCTGTCTTCCCCCTTGGAACTGGGAATGTAATGTTAAATCCATGCCTGCTTTAAAAATTATTCTGGCCGGGCGGTGGTGGCGCACGCCTTTAATCCCAGCACTCGGGAGGCAGAGGCCAGCCTGGTCTACAGAGCTAGTTCCAGGACAGGCTCCAAAGCCACAGAGAAACCCTGTCTCGAAAAACCAAAAAAAAAAAAAAAAATTATTCTGTCCTCTCTTGTCAAAAAACGTATTTCGTTGGTTTTGTTGTTTGGATGTTCTTCTTGCCTCATGTACCCCTGGTTGATCATTCTTAGCTCCACTCATATTGTATATATTATAATATATATGTATTTAAAGAATTTGTTTTTATTTATGCATCTCTGTGTGCAGAATCCCATGGAAGGCAGAGGAGGGGTCAGGCTCCTCAGAGCTGGAGTGAGGGGTGCTCTCAAACCACCCTGTGTGGTGCTGCGAACCAAACTCAGGTCCTCTGCAAGAGCAGCAAGCATTCTTAAGAACTGAGCGGTTTCTTCAGGTCCCCACATGGTTTCTGAGTGTGTGAAGTCACTCTTTTTCGTGTCCACAGACACTTAGTTCTCATTCCATGTGAAGTTAGACTGTGAGACAGGAATGTAATGGCTGAGTAGAGAGAGGAGTATCAGGCTGGAGGACACAGGAGTTCAAGGCCTTCAGTCTGAGGACTTGTAGAGACAGGATACCCCCATCTCTGTTAGGAGGGAGCAGGCTTCCCAAAGGCTTCAACAAAGCAGGGCATGTCACGCTGAGGCAGGACCACGAGAACTCAGGGGTGAGAGACTGTCAGCCGCTCCCTACCTGCTGTAAGTCTGACCTTGAAAACAGACACAGGAAACTGGATAAGGCCCATTTCTGTTTACACATTTTTTTTTTTAAACCAAAATCTCTCTTGCTTTTTAGACAACATAAAAACTCTTACCAAAGTCTTTTTTGTGGTTTTTCTCAGTGGGGGATGTATGGCTACATTTTAAACAAGTACATAGGGGGCTGGAGAGATGGCTCAGAGGTTAAGAACATTGCCTGCTCTTCCAAAGGTCCTGAGTTCAGTTCCCAGCAACCACATGGTGGCTCACAACCATCTGTAATGGGGTCTGGTGCCCTCTTCTGGCCTGCAGGCATACACACAGACAGAATATTGTCTACATAATAAATAAATAAATAAATAAATAAATAAATAAATAAATATATTTTTTTAAAAGAACAGTACATAAAATCCTGTACCACTGTGAAACATTTGAGACCAACAATAGGATTTTTTTTACATTAACCAACAATAATTTGTAACTCGCCCCTATAAATGATGATAGATATTTATAACCCATAGGATTTGAAAGAGTTCTTCACCTGCGGAGCCAAGCCTTGGTTAGCTTTGACCAGAGGTTCGAGGTGTGCAGCTCCCAGGGCAGGTGGAGGGAACTCAACCATCAGCACAGAGAGGGCAGGGTGGTAAAAAAGATTGTTAACCTCTTTAGGCCATAGGGATTACCCTCAGATTTTTTTGTTTAGTGTTTGAAATCCTATTGGGGTATATCCGCCTTCTACAACTGTGTCTGGCAGCCTCGATACCTTGTAACAGCAAGGCTGCATAGCCCAGCCATCCATACAAGATGCTGCCCCACAGCCACGTGCTTGGGGCCGAGGCTGAATCTTTTTTTTATGAAGTATGCCCCTATGCTTATGGCCCTATCTCTAAAGTCTTGTAAGTGGTCACAATATCAAAGTCAAAGAAGTCGTGATTGAGTACGTCAGCGTCGGTCTAAGTCAGGACTAAAGCACAACACATATTACACAGACATACAGGACAAAGGCGCCAAACAAACCAAAGACACAGCTTCAAGCTGCTTCGCGGATGTGACCTGCCTCGCTATCGAAATGAGACTGCTATCCACGCATGTCTCTACAGAGAACTGACCATGCCACTCGCGTGTCATTCCATAGAACTGAGAAACTCCACCTGCATATCTCACCAGAGAGCTGAACATGCTACCTGCGCGTAAGACAAAACAGTCCGAAGACACACAGACAAAGCCTAACAAAACTTAGAAAGACAAAACCACTGATCCAGAGTCAAAGTCACAAGTAAGACAAAACAAAAGACCAAAGACACACAAGACACGCGAACAAACAAATGTCTGTCTCCACCAAGACAGACAAAACCATTCCAGAAATAGAGACAGCCCAGGGGGTGTATAGTTCCTCCAATCCAGGAGAACTTCTGTATCCTCACCAGCACCCAGATGGGAATCTCCCAGGTGTTCCTGGGTCCCTTCTCACCTCCCGGGACATCTCCCAGGGTGGCAGTCAGTGATCTCCTACCGCGTCTGCTGATCCCTCTTTCCGTCTCCTCCAGAGACAAGAATGACTGAAAAACTAAAACTGAAAATACTGAACCTGTACAGAACCTGAATTCAGCTGGCACGCAAACGCAAAGACACAGACACACAGACAATGTCTCACCTCCAAGTGGGTCTTCGGAGATGAGGTTAGTCGCCAATCCCGGAAGAGTCCCCAAATGAAAGATCCCCGGTGTAGGGAGACTCTCACTCAAGTCTCAGGATAACACGACCCCCCAAGAACTCACGAGAGACCGTCCTTGCTGCAATCACACGAGGTTTATTGACAGGAACCAGTGCACTGGGGCCGAGACTCCTAGTCCACGCAGGGGAGGAGTTTGACCCCGAGTAGCTCAGAGAAGGGGTATTTAAGGGAAAAAGCCATAACCCAATAACCCGAAGCGGGTAGAGAGAGCATCATTGGAAAATTCCGAAAATACCAGTGATAATCACAAGCGGGTAACTCCCTGTTTCTCAAGGTTATAATCTAACTTCATCTTCAGCTAGTTCCTGAAACAGAGTCACTGAACCGGCTAATCTAGATTTTTGATTCTTCCCTCCTTGCTTAAATTTTTGGCTCTATTTTTTCTGCTAGAGGGGTCTGGATTTATCCGGGTCTTTCATTAGAAGTCTTTGAAACTCAGAATAACTTTAGTAATTTTATTGGACATCATGATCAAATGTCTCCTATTTATCTATTTAAAAAGGGATATATATTTATTGAAAATGCATTGGAACATAACCCAGGGGAAATAGACACAGTTAAGTTTATAAGGTGACAATATCTTATACATTTTATAAAGTCAATACCATTTAAGATCATTATAATTGGCATAATAAACAGCTTTTAGATTGTAGATCATTGATTATTAAAGGAGAAACCGATATGTCAAATTGGCCCTATAGTTGAAGATCCTGAAGTTTTCACATGTAGAGTAAGGCACTACAACAAAGTTTAGAGTAGGCAGAGGCATGACTTTGTATCAGTCAGTGCAGTGTATGTGTGTGAGTGCACTTGTGTGTATATTTGTGCATGTGTGTGTATGTGTGTATTGTGTGTGTATGTGTGCATGTGTGTATTGTGTGTATATGTGTGCATGTGTGTATTGTGTGTGTATGTGTGCATGTGTGTGTGCATGTGTGTATTGTGTGTGTATCTGTGCATGTGTGTGTGTATGTGTGCATGTGTGTATTGTGTGTGTATGTGTGCATGTGTGTGTGTGTGTGTGTATTCCTGGATATACCAATAAAACCTGTCTGGCCAGTACACTGTATTTCTGGTCGTGGGGCTGGCCCTGAGTGCCCTCTTGGCTTAGCTGAGGATTCCCTTTCCTTGATCCCACTCTGGAATGCAGGCTGACGTCCATCCAGGGTGTTGCCAGTTACTGTGAAGGGAAATGGTCCCTGGAGGTGTTTGCTCTGGGAATTCAGTGCTCTGTATAGTGGAATGCGGAGACTGTTTGTCAAATGGGAGGAGGCAAAGAACAAACTGTGCTGTGTGAGACTTGAGTGGACAGTGGGCGTTTTCCTGTGTATCACTTTTAGGAATGAATAGATAGGAAAGTTGAAAGTCTGAAGTTGTATTTTCTCTCCTCGTCTTCCTGTGCCTGAGAAGCCATGGCACATCCTTGAAAATCGTGAACTACGTGGCAAAGAACCATATCTGAGGAGATGATGGGCCTGAGGAGGTGATGGGCCTGAGGAGGTGATGGGCCTGAGGAGATGATGGGCCTGGGGAGGTGATGGACCTGAGGAGGTGATGGTCCTGAGGAGGTGATGGGCCTGAGGAGGTGATGAGCCTGAGGTGGTGATGGGCCTGAGGAGATGATGGGCCTGAGGAGGTGATGGGCCTGAGGAGGTGATGGGCCTGAGGAGATGATGGTCCTGAGGAGGTGATGGTCCTGAGGAGGTGATGGGCCTGAGGAGGTGATGGGCTTGAGGAGATGATGGGCCTGAGGAGATGATGGGCCTGAGGAGGTGATGGGCCTGAGGAGATGATGGGCCCGAGGAGACGGGTGAGCAAGAGTGAGCCTGGGCTCCACACCTACACTCTATCCCAGGTTCCCTTCCCCGGGGCCGTGCACTGTTCCTCTGTAGCTTTGAAAACCTTCACTTGCAAAAGTATTTTCTTCCAATCTAGTGGGTGCAACTATGTCTCTGGGATATTTCAATTGATATTTCCTTCTTTGCTACTGGGTTTGACCATCTCTTCATGTCTAGTCTGATGCATTCAGGTTCCCTTCTCACAAACTGTGTTGATCTCTTTTGTCTGTCTCTACTGCTTTTGGTCTTTTCTTTAGCAACGTATTAAAAGATTTTTGTGTGGCACACAATGACTCTTTGTTATTTTTGTTATATTTTTCTTAAAGCTCTATATTGCCTTTAGTTATGGGACATGCATTTTCAATTTCAATGGAATCAGTACAGCACGCCGGTGGGTCCCAAGCTCAGACCTGCAGCCGTCTAGTCTTTCCGCACCAGGAACCTTCTATCCTGCAAACTCAGGATAGATTCTCACTTTGGTGTCTAATACTCACCACACCTCTTTGGAGCAGAATTACAGTGTTTGCTTTTCATTTCTCACCATGCCCACTGCAGTCTGCCCACCTCAGTTACTAGTAGTCACACTGCAGTTATATGTAGATTTTGTGTTTTTTTTTAAACCCTCAAACAAAAATAGGGTAGAATCATAAAAACAAATGAAGAATGAACAGTCAGTGATGTTGGGAAGAACTCAAGAGTGAACTGTTTCGGAGGCCTTAGTGGAGCGAGTGTTTTAGGAAGTGGGAGTCCATGCTACCAGAAGGACCTTCCAGCATTGTTTTCCGTGGGTGCTGGTGGATAGTTACACAAGAGACGAGAAGGAGAGAGAGCAAGGCGTAAAGGAGAGGAGAGCTGTGGAGATGACATGCGGAGGGAGGCATGGAGACATTTCTTATTGTTCTAGCTAAGACTTCAAGTATTATAATGAATGTCTATTGGACATGGAAAGAGTAAACAACCCTCCTTTGTTCTTAATTTTAGTGGAATTGCTTTGAATTTCTCTCCATTTAAGTCAATGTTGGCTATAGGCTTGTTATAAGCTGCCTTTATTGTGTTGAGGCATGTCTCTTATATCCCTAATCATTCCAGGAATTTTATCATAAAGAGGTGTTGGATTATGTCAAGGCTTTTTTCTGCATCTAATGAGATGTGATTTTTGTCTTTCAGTTTGTTTATATGGTAGATTACATTTTATTGACTTTCCTATATTGAACCATCCCTGTATTTCTGGGATAAAGTCTACTTGATCATGGTGGATGATCTTTTTGATGTGCTCTTGGATTCAATTTGGAAGTATTTTATTGAGTATTTTTGCATCTAGGTACATATGGGAAATTGATCTCTAATTTTCTGTGTTGGGTGTTTATGTGGTTTAGATATCAGGGTTACTGTGGCTGTGTAAAATGAATTTGGCAATGTTCCTTCTGTTTCTATTTTGTGGAGTAATTTGAGGAGTATTGATATTAACTCTTCTTTGACAATCTGGTAGTAATATCATGTGACCTGGGCTTTTTTGGGGGGGGTTGGGAGACTTTTCATGATTGTTCCTATTTCTGGGGTTATAGGTCTGTTTAAGTTGGTTATCTGATTTTTACTCAACTTTGATAGGTGCTACCTTGAAGAAAATTATTCATTTCTTTTAGATTTTCCAATTTGGTGGAGTGTAGGCTTTTAAAGTATATATAACCTTATGATTCTCTAAATTTCCTTAGTGTCTGTTGTTATGTTTTCTTATTGTTTCTTATTTTGTTAGTTTACATATTATTCTCTGTCTTGTAAATAATTTGGATCAGTGTTTATGTTGTTGATTTTCTAAAAGAACCAACTCTTTGTTCTATTGATTCTTTGTATTTTTCTCTTTGTTTCTATTTTATTAATTTCTCTTTGTTTCTATTTTATTAATTTCAGCCCCAAGTTTGATTATTTCTTTCCATCTAGTCTTGCGTATGATTACTTCATTTTGTTCTAGAAATTTCAGGTGTGCTGTTAAGATGACAATTTGAGATCTGACCATTTTTTTTTTAATGTAGGTACTTATTGCTATGAACTTGACTCTTAGAACTGCCTTCACTGTATTCCATAAGTTTGGATATGTTGTGTATTCTTTTTCATTGAATTCTAGAACATCCTTAAATACTCCCTTTACTTTATTGAATGCTAGGAAGTCCTTAAACTCTTTCTTTATTTCTGTCCTGACCCATTTTTCATCAGTAGGGAGCTGTTCAGTTTCCCAAGAGTTTGTAGTCTTTCTGTTTCCTTTGTTGGTGAAATCCAGCTTTTATTCTGAGCGGTCTAAATGGATGGTGGGGGCTCTTACACTTTTCTCGTATCTGTGGAGATTTGCTTTGTGTCTGAGTGTGTGGTCAGTTTTGGAGTCTGTGCCATGAGGTGCAGAGAAGAATGTGTATTCTTTTGTTTGGACGAAATGTTTGACAAGTATTTGTTAGGTCCATTTGGTCTATGTTTGTAAGCTCTACTATTTCTCTTTTAGTTTTTATTTTTTTGATGACTTGTCCATTGTTAAAAGTGGGGTACTGAAGACTCCCTCTATCAGTGTGTGTGATGTCAAGATGTGATTTAAGCTGTGGTAATGTTCTTTTATGAACTTGGGTGCCCTTCTGTTTGGTGCATAACTGATAAGAATTGCAATATTCTCTTGGTAGATTTTCCCTTGGTCAGTATGTAATGTCTCTTGATTGGTTTTGGTTTGAAGCCTATTTTGTTAACTATTAAACTGGCTGCACCAGCTTGCTTCTTAGGTCCATTTGCTTCGAATATCTTTTTCCAACCCTTATTCTGAGGTGATGTCTGTCCTTGATGTTGAGGAGTATTTCTTGGATGCAGCAGAATGATGACTCCTATTTTCATAACCATTCTGTTAGTCTGTACCTGGGAGACCATTGATAATGAGAAATATCAATGACCAATGATTATTGATTACTGTTATTTTGTTGTTGGTGGTGGTGGTAGTGTGTGTGCGCACGTGCTTCCCTTTTTTTTGGCTTCTCTGGTCTGAAATGATTTGTTCCTGTGTTTTCCTTGTTTTCTTATGGGTTTAGTTAACCTCCTTAGGCCGGAATTTTCCTTCTATAGGACTGGATTTGTAGAAACAAAGTGTTTAAATTTGACTTTACAATGAAATACTTTCTCCATCTATGGTGATTGAAAATTTTTTGGGGTATAGTATTCTGGGTTGGCATCTATGGTCTCTTAGAGTCTGTATCACGTCTATTAAGGTCCTTCTAGCTTTCAAAGTCTCAACTGAGAAATAATTTGTTTTGCCTTCATATGTTACTTGGTCTTTTTCCTTTGAAGTTTTAATATTCTTTCTTTGTTTTGTACATTTAGTGTTTAGATTATTTTGTGACTTGGAGATTTTCTTTTCTGGTCCAGTCTATCTGGTGTCTTGTAAGCTTCTTTTAACTTTATAGGCATCTCCTTCTTCAGGCTAGGAAAATTTTCTTCTATGATTTTGTTGAAAATATTTTCTGGTCCTTTGAGCTGAGAATCTTCTTTTTCTTCTATTTCTATTGTTCTTAGGTTTGGTCTTTTTGGATGCTTTGTGTGAGTTTTTTAGATTTAACCTTTTTTGACTTCTATTGTTTCTTCAACACTTGAGATTCTCTATTCCATCTTTTTGCATTCTGTTGGTGAAGCTTGCCACTGTAGTTCCTTTTTGAATTCCTAAATTTTTAATTTCCAAAATTTCCATTTTCAGGTCTTGAACAGTTTCATACATTTCCTTTTACTGTGTTTTCCTAAATTTCTTTTTACTTAAGGACCCTTATAACCTTTATACAGGTAGTTTTAAGGTCTTTTTCTTGTGTTTTGGCTGTACAGTGCCTACTGTGGTAGGATAGCTGGGCACTAGTAAAGACATATTGTCCTAACTATTGTTGATTGTGTTTTTTTTTTTGTGCTGGTAACTAGGCTAGGTTTAGGATTATTATAAGTATAGATGCTGATTTCTGGGTTTGTCTTTGTTCCTTAGTTTCTGTTTCTCTCTGCATTTTCAGAGTGTGATGGCTATGCATTGCCTGGTAGGAAATTTCCTTTGGATCCAAAAAGGATTTCCAGATAAAATGTATTTTTGGGTATTGGGATCTGACTCTTAGGAATGGGGATAGGCAGGTTGGAAGGGATTTTATAGAGGTCTGAAGCAGTTACCAGGAGAGATGAGAGCAGAATGTTCAACTAGGATCTACGTATTTCATCTCCTCAGAATGGGGGATACAGTGAAGAGAAGGTCTTCTATGGGTCTGCTAGGGAGCTGCAGATAAGACTAGAGTTTGGATTTAGAGATACAGAAGGAGAGGGGAATAGCTACAAGCAGCCTACATGCCCCTTTGATAGCAGTGACAGGGAGTTCCTGCTACAGCTGGGGGCTAGGATGAGGAGGAGGAAGGACTTTAGGAGTGGAAGGTCTGTGGAGTCCACAGGAGATATGGGAAGAGGGAGAAAGAAGGTGTCACAGGTGTTTTTTTTTTTTGCAGAGATAAGGATAAGATTTGGGGGTTGGGTTTGAAGGAGAGAAAGGTTTTCAGTTAGCTTACCTGTTTCCCTGGCCTATTCAGTTGGTGTGTTCACAGGGAATGCCTGCTGGTATTGGAGACCAGGATTCTGGTATGGTGGGAGCAGGGGAAGAAGATGGCTGAAGGGGTCTTTGTGATCTGGTAGGGATAAGGGCAGAGGGGAAAAGGAGACCGCATCAAGTTTTCTGCTAAAGAGCTGGGGCTAAGCCTGGAGAATATAGAGGATCAGAATGAGAGGTGTGGATCTGCCCTCAGTCTGCTTGCTGCCCTAGCAGGAGTGGCTCTTGGGTTCACTAGGGGTGCCTGGGGTTGTGGACTGGGATAAAGCAATGAGTAGGGTGTAGGAGGTTAGAAGTGAGATTGACAAGTGAGGAACAGGGGTGCAGTGAAGGCTATGGGTGTTCGGCTGAAGAGTTGGGGATGAGACTGGGAACTGGATCTGGAGGAACAGCTAGAATTCTTAAATTTTTCGATGTTGTAGAATTCTCAAGTAAAACTATTTGAGGCTAGTTTAGGAGTTTTTGTGTGTGAATACATGTTCATGTATGTGTACATGTATGTGCATGTGCTTGCGTGTTTATATATGTGGAGGCCAGAGGTTAGGTGTCTTCCACAGCCACTACTCTCCTTATTTCAGAGCTGAATGTGGAGTTCAATGCTTTGGTTAAACTAGTCAGCTATCAGGCTCCATGCATCATTTGCCTATCTCTAGCCCATGCCCACTAGAGGTGAGGTTAGAGGTGCACCCCACATCATTGCCTGTTCCTATACCCTGAAAGGTTTCATTTAGGTTTTTATCCAGTAGTTTTAAAGTTTTAGATAATTTGTGTCTTTTCTTTTCTGTGCGTGAGTCATGATAGAGGTCATCTGTTTTATTGATATTTTATAACAATTTTTTTGTTTTGTTTTTTGTTTTTCGAGACAGGGTTTCTTTGTAGCTTTGGTGCTTTTATAACAATTTTTAAAATTTTGATTTTTCTGGTTGTCATCTTAAAATTTAATTTTGCCAGTTCCTGGCTGTTCCCTTAAAAAGAAAGCACATCTTGGTGTGCTTTTCTCTGAAATTATTTGGCTAAGGTATTCTTAACCTTTTGGCAAATTTAGAGTACTTTTAATCACTATTTCTTCAAATACTCTCTCAGCTCTGTTTTATTTCTTCATCCTGAGATTCCCAACAAACAAACATCTATTTTCTATGTATCTACCCATCTATCTGTCTGTCTATCTATCATCTATATATCTATATTTATCATCTACATTATCTATTTATATCTATATTTATCATCCGTCTGTCAATCTATTATCTATCTATCTATCTATCTATCTATCTATCTATCTATCTATCTATAATATACATCCATATGTCTATCATCTATTTATTTACCTGTTATCCAACTACATATGCTTATATTTATATTTATTGTCCACGGGTTCCTGAGTCTGCATTTTTCAGTTTCTTGTTCCTTGGTTGCTCAGACTAAATGTTTTCTAGTGTGCTTTCTTCAAATTCACCAACCCATTTTTCCGTCTTCTTCATTTTGCTATTTGATCAATCCATTGACTTTCTATTTCAAGTGTAAAATTTTTGTGTAGTGCTTTATAGCCTTTATTATTTATTATGTTTCACTATTTCTCATTTCTTTGATGGATTTCTGTTTCTTCTTTTAACTATAGTCATACTTCTTCATGCCGCATCTTGATGACAGACTTCCAATTATTTGTAAGGTAAATCTATCACACACACACACACACACACACACACACACACACACACCTATCTTATGTATATATAAAGAGAGTAAACAGATTCTTGTGAGAGTGTGAGAAGCCATCAGACTGTTGCAAGTTTGACCCCAAGAGAGAGGGTAGAGAAAAGACTGAAGCATCTTTCATTTGGCAGATCTCTGACATTTACACCTAGTTTTTTTTCTAATCATTTAAAAAGTCCTTTTATTCTTGAACTTACTTCTTGGGGGTGCCTAACAGAGTCCCATCCTCTGGCTTCTTGTTTTTTTTTTTAAAGACTTTTTTTTATAGTTGATTCTCTGTGGTTGATATGGTATATTTCCTAAGCCCCATTTCTAGGCTGCTATTTCTTTGGGGAGCATTGCTGAACCTATTTGTTTGATTATTGAGTTAATTAATTTTGCTGTTTCACAGTGACCCAATCAATACTTTTTCTAGGAAATTATTTTGCCTTCCTAGTTAGGTTGAATTGGGACATAGAATATAACACACACAATATCTAAGCCCAATTAGTGTTGTCTTTATTTGCATGTATTTAAGGTTTGTCTCTTGGCTTAGGGTAGGAATCTAATACCTGAAAATCATAAACATAAACAAACAAAAACAATAACACCACCACCACCACCACCACTTCCGCTCTTCCTTTCTCAGCAGTCATTCATTCCCTGTAGCTCTTTACTTAGGGCTGGAGCCTTGTGAATATTTTCCCTGTCCATGTTGGCGTGTCAATTTGTGTGGTCTTTGTAGGTCTTGTGTTACATATGTCAAATTTAAAAAGGACCACACCATGGTCATTATCTGAATTTTGTCAAGTTGTAGAATGCTCTAACAGCCCCCACCTGTTAGGAAGAGAAGCATTTTGATGAGATGTGAGAGCTGCACTTACCTATGTGTATACAAAAATGAGTGTTTACAAAGCAGTTGGAAACTACATTACTTTAAAAAAGAAGGTAGTGATGAAGTCTTCTCTGGGGTCTAGGTTCTTTATACATGTGAATTCTCTCCAATAGAGTGATTTTTAGATTAAGTTAGACAGCCATTGGCTACTCTCAAGATTCAAGTGCCTGTATCACTTCACTGAGGACGTAGTGTTGGTCATATTTTTATTGTGATTCTCAAGCTTTATAGCTGGGTGGGAGTACTGATTTCTCTTCTATTTGGAATCTGGCCATCAGGAAGGTGGCTTCCATGTCAGTACCAGCTTGATTTAGTCAAGCCCTGTGACAAAGTGTGGTTTCTTCAGCAATAGGGCCTTGCGTTCATGTCTGGCAGACAGCTAGGCATAATGACAACAGCTTATAATATTTTGGCAGTCTCTTTGATCCCCCTGACTAGGAACTCAAAAAGAGGTACTCCTTACTCTTGTTGGGGTAAATAAAACAATATTTGTAAAAATATGTGCTTTATCCTATAGTCTGTGTCTTGCCTACTGCTGGCATTGAGAAAGTCAGAATTTAGAAAGAGGCTCTTTTAAAAATATTACTGTTTCAGTACAGGGGATTGAACGTAGTGCCTCGAAAATGTGCGGAGAGTGATTTATCACTGAACTCTATCTTCAGTCTCAAAATCTTTTATTTATTTTAGCTCTGGAGACTGAACTAGAGCTTCATGTATATAGATGAGACTTCTGAACCTCCAACCCTTTATGAGGAGGTACTTTTGAAGAAAGTTTTTCAGTTTACCAAAGCAATCTAGGCACAGAAATCGTTCAGACAGCCTTCTGAGAGGGCTTGATGAATATCACCCTAAATTTACAAGGCGTCTTGCGATTGAAACTAGAAATCAGCTGCACCATTTTTCAATGGTGAAACAAACACTTGTGCTTGTTGTGTACCAAAGGTGTGTCATGAGGGAGAGAGTGCTTGACCCAAAAGATATTGAGCTCAAAAGAATCAGCTGTGAAGGTAAGACTTGAGCAGGGGCGATTCTATGCAGAATGCACTGAAACCCGACACAGTAAAAAACCATGACCAGATGCCCTAACTTCTATACTGAGACTGTGTTTGCTTAGAAGGATTATTTTTAGACATCATTAAAATATCTTCACCAATAATAATCTTAAGATATCACCATCTTTCAGAAATGAAATAAATTAAGTATGAAAAAAATCTATAATCTCACATAAATGTGGAACCCAAGAAAATGAACTCATAGGAACAAAGGCACTAGACAAAGAGTACATGGCAATTACTAGGAAAGTACTGAAAATGAAGTGATACTTGTAAAAAGGTATGAGGCTCAAGGTAGACAAGAGGCTCTATTCTATAGTATGATGATTATACTTAACAGCAAAGCAGCACATTATTGAAAATTCTAGGCTGGACATTGGTGGAGGAGATAGTTTCATTGATTAATAAAGAAACTGCAAGGAACTCAGGACCACGAGGGGTGCACCCACACACTAAGACAATGGGGATGTTCTATTGGGATCTCACCAAGGCCAGCTGGCCTAGGTCTGAAAAAGCATGGGATAAATCCGGACTAGCTGAACATAGCGGACAATGAGGAATACTGAGAATTCAAGAACAATTGCAGTGGGTTTTTGATCCTACTGCACGTACTGGCTTTGTGGGAGCCTAGGCAGTTTGAATGCTCACCTTACGAGACCTGGTTAGAGGTGGGCAGTCCTTGGGCTTCCCACAGGTCAGGGAACCCTGATTGCTCTTCGAGCTGATGAGGGGGGGGGACTTGATCGGGGGAGGGGGAGGGAAATGGGAAGCGGTTGTGGGGACGAGGCAGAAATCCTTAATAAATAAATAAATATAAAAAAAAAGAAACTGCCTTGGCCCATTTGATACGCCAGTTCTTAGGTGGTGTAGACAGAACAGAATGCTGGGAGGAAGAGGAAGTGAGGTAGACGCCATGCCTCTCCTCTCCCGAGCCAGACACCATGCCTCTCCTCTCCAGGGCAGATGCGATGAAGCAAGCCGCCAGGTCAGACATGCTGAATCTTTCCCGCTAAGACTGGTGCTACACAGTTTACTAAATATGGGTTAGCAAGATGTGAGAACTAGCCATTAGGAGGCTAGAACTAATGGGCCAAGCAGTGTTTAAAAGAATACAGTTTCCGTGTAATTATTTCCGGGCATAAGCTAGCCAGGTGGGCTGGGAGCCAGGTGGCAGGAACGCAGCCCGCAGCTCCTTTCAACAGGACATGATGGCATACCCCTTTAGTCTTAGAACTTGGAAGGCAGAGGCAGGTAAATCTGTGAGTTTGAGGCCAACCTGGTTTACTTAGTGAGTTCCAAGACAGGCAGGGCTACATAAAGAGGACCTGATTCAAAACAAAAACAAAACAAGCAAACACACACAGAGAGAACTGCTAGGAAAATTTCAGATATTCTTATGACAAGATGTAAGTTTGTGAATCAATAGATTCTTCAACTTAATTTAGTTTAATCATTTTGTAATGTTTGCATATTTAAAAATATCACATTGGTTACCATAACTATGTATTTGTCAAGTAAAAGTAAAGAGTGAACTGATAAATTATGGAGATGAATTTTATGTAGGAGGCAGGAGGAAATCTCTTCCCAGCAGGATTCTAGTGAGACTATGATGATCAAAACAAATTATAAATTTTGGCTTCGTTTTATTTTGTGGATACTTTAGAGTAATTTCTTGACAACATGATTATACAGAGGGAAAAGTAAAAAGGATTCTATGTACCCATTGCACAGAAATAGCCTGAAGTTTTCTTCGACTACACCCATTCCCACTACACAAAATCACTGAATTATATCTATACACACATTAAAGAAAAAAAGATGATACTAAAATCACATTTCTAGATAACGAAACTCAAGATCTTAAACAGTTTTAATGTCATAAGCAAGAAGACCTCCGATGGAAAACCCTAGATAAAAAGACACCTTTTCTATGCTCCTCCCACTTCTAAGTTGACCTAAGTGAGCAGGTGTAATTGGTATGGTGATTTTTTCATCGATTCCATACTCTATGTATAAATTGTTGTTTTCAGCTCGTCCCTGTAAACGATCCAAAAGATCCTGGACTTTTTTCTCTTCCCATACTTTTCCACTATGCCACCAAGAATTAATATCAGATACTTTTTCGAAATTTTCATCAATTTTTCCTTTGTGGATAAGTCTGTTTCTATTGCTGCCTTTCCCAAGAAAGAAATAGGCAATTGGTTGCTTCGTTCGATACATGCGTTTATATTGCCCCCTGAAAGAATTTTCCAGTGCCCAAGCATACTTTTCCATTTGTTTAGAATCTTGATCTAGGTTTTGGGTTTCTGGCCAAAATAAAAGAGAAGCTAGGAAATAGGGTTCTAAAAAATGGTAAGTCAGTCCAATTGATTGCAGGATCTCTCGAAGCTGCTCTTTCAGTCTTTTAATTGGTTGTACTAATTTGGAGGAAGGGTTAATACAAGAGAGGATGATGTTGGCCAAGATGAAATTTTGCTTTTCCTTTTGCTGGGTTTTGATAACACCTTGCTCAAGAAGGAAAGTGTATTTGTTCACTATGTCTTCCATGGAACCCACAGCATCTTTTGGACTTTTGATAAGATATTCTAAGAGTCCAGAAAACTTGTCTGCTTTTAAAGCTTCTAGGCTTCTCCGAGTCTTTTCTACGTGAAGTGGTAGACTGAGCTTTGATCTAAAGTTTTGATTTTGTGATTCTTCCAAGGGGCCAAATATTTCTACATACGTCTTAAAGTACACACCTACCTTTCTCCGACTTTTAGCTTCTTCATATTGCTTTATATTGTTTCTGGGTTTTAGAAGAACAAAATAATCATCAAAAAAGTCAAAGGATCTCTTCAAAGAAGACTGCAGGTTAGTTAGATAAGGAATAAAATTCTTGAGTGCTGACTTAAATTCATTTAGATTTCCCGGGATATCACATTTTCCTGATATAAAGTTGATCATATCTCGTTTAGATAGTTCATTTTTATTGTCAAAGAAAGGAATGAGTTGGAGTATCTGGATAGTGTAGAGTCCCACTTCTATCTCCCCTTGATAACCAGCTATGTTGTAAGTATCATACCTCCTTTTAGACTTCTGATACATCCTTTCTTTTCCTTCATATTCTCTATCTCCAGTTTGGTCTTGAGAATCTTTGAAAGCATTGGATGCATGCACAGCTAAATCTAACAGGTCAGTTAGATCATCAACTGAGATAGTCCCATTTCTTGCATTGTCAGCTATCCACCATCTTATTTTACTTTTGTAAACTTGACCTAGTGTATCTGAGATGTAGGAATTATCAGGCTGTATCTTTCTTGCTTGTTTTGCCCAAAAGAGAGCATTTGTAAAGTCCTTCTCTTTAAGGTAGAAATGTCTTGCTAAGGCTTGGCAAATGAATGCATTGGGGTGGAACCTACGATTAGCTTCAA
This sequence comes from Microtus oregoni, assembly GCF_018167655.1. Classification (NCBI taxonomy): domain Eukaryota; kingdom Metazoa; phylum Chordata; class Mammalia; order Rodentia; family Cricetidae; genus Microtus; species Microtus oregoni. The sequence goes on from NW_024543085.1 coordinate 1,137,332, forward strand.
GTAATACATCTTTAACTGCATCATTTCCTTCTTCTTTATGTAATGCTTCGATGAATGGGGAGAACAAGTTTCTTGTCTCACCTTCATGCTCATCACGCTGTCTTGTGAGCAAAAGTGTTTGCATGTCTTGGAAAAACTTGTCTTTTCCTATACCTGTGTCATAGAACAAATTTTCTGTGAGCATATCCATCACGATTTTACTTTTGTTCAAGTTGTAGCTTCTCTTCAATTCTTCCAGTGAGGCAGTGGCAATCTCATGGTGAATGATGCGCACTCCATAGTAGCTCCCACATTCTATCACCTCTGATTTGATTAGAATTGTAGAGTAGGTACCCATCTTGTCTTCAAACTTTTCTGTTCCCCAGAAAGCCTTCTTGTTTGAGATCCCTAGGAAATGCTCACACTGTGAGAGGGAAATGGTAGTGTCAGGTACATATGTGTTAAGAAGAGCCAGGAAAGCAAAGAGCTTTGCTTCCTTGGTAGCGACATTTTGCCCTTTCAGAATGTTCCTGACCACATTTTCTATATACTCTCTGTTAAAGCTCGTTTTCACAATCATAAAAGAATAAAAATCTTCAAATTTTTCATGCTGTTCTTTGATTTCTTTCAATTTAAGCTCAAATGCTCTCTGCTCTTTGTCAGACAGTTGGTGAACTAGAGCAACACTGTCTGGGGGCTTCGCACTTTTCTCAGGATTTTGTGACCTTGTACAGTTTATAATGATCACCAGAGGCTTCTCATATCGAATGTGTTTGTTGGCAACAGCAGTTTGAATGGAGGCCTGGAGAAGGTAGACGTTGTCTTGTTCCTCAAAATCATCAACGAGGAGCAGCACAGGTAAGTACTCCTGATGGCTCGTTGCTCCATAGGTGATTAAATTAGTCACCTGTTCTCCAATTTCTGAGAAATCCTCTGTCTTATTTTTCAGCACAGCACATCTGAATTTCTTTCTTAGCTCCCAGAGAACATGCATGGCCAAAGTGGTTCCTCCACAGCCTGGATGATGATAGAGATGGATAATTTTTGCACAAACTGGTTGAGAAGAATCTGCCCATTCTTGGATTTTCTTTTCAAGTTTTGCATATTTATCCCTTTTCACAAATGATGAAGAATAGTTTTCAGAAGAGAAGTAGAAATTCCACCAGGATACTTTACCACCCCTGTAGAAGTCTTCCTCTTTGGATGTTTTGAATTCAAGTAATTTCTTTTTGTCTTTTTCCAAGAGTGTACCTTCACATTCATTCTCACAGAGAATTTCCAAGGCAGTCATAACTTCTTCTTCCTTTTTCAGAAGGACAGTAGATGAACCAACAGATGGCAAGAATCGCGTTGAAGACTGAGTTAAAGATTTTAACTTAAGAATAGTGCCATTTATCTCTGCAATATTTAAAGTAGAAATGCTTTGGCTTGATATTTCATCTTGCTGTCCTGATAGTCTTGCTTCAAGAAGGTCTTTCCATATCTGATATATGTCTGGGTGTACACAAATACACAGTATATTTTCCATTCCTTTAAGATCTTGATAGAAAGCACAGAAAGTCTCAATAAGAGGGTCTCTGGGGTCATCCACAAGGGACAGTAATAAAAATATTACCAAGAATCTCCCTTTTGGCATTATGTCATCATGTGTAAGAAATGAAATCAGCTTCCTGACCTCAGAAGCTCTTTCTCTTTGCCAAGAAATCGGATCTAAGGGTTTGTATTTTTCACTCTCAAGGTCTAACCTGCCATTGCAGAAAATCCAGCTGGGTTGGTGGTAAAGATTCAGACTGGAAATTCTCTCATTCAATGTATTTTTTCCTTCCATAAATTGGCTTGGAAAGTGGAGGTTTGCTACTCGGTTTCTTATGAAAGCCTTGACTACACCTTTGCTCTTAGATTCAGGATCAAACTCCAACACAGCAAACCATTTAATTTCCTTCAGGAAGTCTAAGTGATTTTTTTGATCCGGATGGCATTTATTGGTGACAAGTATGTACCATTCATAGTATGAGTTATCTAACAGATCCTGGTTTCCTGTCAACAGTTCAATTAGCTTTTGTCCCTCACTCTTGTTTCTGTCGGCTTTTACTTTGCATGTTGCTTCTGCTTCTTTCCTAGACTCAGTCACTGCTTTTAAATCTAACTTAAAAGCTTTGAAATCAACTTTATTCCCTATGATGTCCTTACTTCTGGGCCCATCTCGCACAAAGACTGAATACCTTGAACTTTGTTGCCATGTTTGGTTCTTAAGATGTTGCATTTTGATCTGGAAAAAGTCTTCTCTGCATTCAGAGTATTGTGGAATGACATCTACTTCGATAACAAATCTGTTGGATGGAGTACTGTTTGGCAATAAAACTTCCACAAATCTTGGCTCTCGGATACACTTCTTTGCTTGTTGGACCTGATGGACCTCGAAATACTTGTCTATCATCAGATTGAAGTGGTCAATTAGGGCATCCTTAGTGACCGTGGTGAGTTCCACACCAACAATTTTTCCTTGGGGCTTGTCTTTGACTCCAAAATGAATGGTTCCATTAGTACGCGAATTCATACAAGCTGAAGCAAACCGGAAAGTCTCATTGCTAAATTTCATCTTAATGTCCACTTCTGTGGCTGCTTCTGTGTTTGTGAAGGCTTTGAATTCATGTACTGGGTCGATGAGATTAAGTGGCCCTGTTTCAGGCTGTAGGATGAAATGTAATTTGTAACGATACGGGTTACTGAATTCATTGAAAGGGTATGCAATGCATGTTGGTCCTGGAGGTGACTGTTCACCCTGTCGCTCTGTCTTGTCTTCCATCAGCTCATTTTTTTCTGATTTAGACCCTTTAGTCTCTGGCCTCACTGCAGAGGCATCAGCCTTATCTGCATTCTCCTCACCCTTTTGGTTTTGCTTTGAAGTCTCTCTACTTTCTGTCTGTGTTTTAGGAGTTATTTTATTACCCCTTTCCCCCTTAGATGTCTGAGTAGAATGTTTTGAAGACGTTTTCTGCAATTCTTTGAATAGCTCTTCTATTTGGATAGCTGGTCCATGGGTTAGGCCCATTTCAACAAGTTTTTTTTTATTTAACCACTTCAAGACTGCTCCACTCACGTCTTGTGCCATCAAGGTTTTCCTGTGCTTTTGGTCAATCTTATGGCTTTGTAACCACAGGTTTACATCCTCTTTTGTCCAGTCACCTGTATTTTCTGGAAGGTTGAGTTTCTCTGCCATTCTGATAGCTGTATAGAGAAGAAGAAACATGAGGTTGTAGTTTATAAGTGAAAATGTGAAACATCCCGTTTTTAAGTAGGTAAAATATGCATATGTCACAACATTTGAAAAGTTCTGATACCAGTTTATTTTATGTCAACCAAGAGAAAAGCCACCAAATACAAATGCCCAGCACTTTCATATGAACTGTGCACATCATTGGCCGCTCTCTTTATTTGATTTGCTGTATATATGGAGTATATGGGGATCCTTCTATTCATAGATCATCCTTTACACGTTGTCAACTATAATGTATATTTTCTGTATTATTAAAAATGTTCAAATCTGGTATATAGAAGAAGAGAAATATTTGAAACTAAGTGTAGAGCTAAGTATAGTTTGTTCAACTTGATGTGATACAGACAAATGAAACAACATATGAGTGTTAAGCATAGTCAGAAAAGAGTAGAATAATCAAATAGTAACTAATGATTCATGATAGACATAAAATACGTAATATTTGGAGATATTAATTGGGTTTCCCATTGGTAAAATATTCTGATATTTTGTGCTATCTACTCAGAAAACATAAGTTTCAGGGTAGATTACCAGGATAATTGACAGTTAGCTGTGGTCAGATGTAATTACTTGTCTACATCTTTCTGGTTAGAGCAATTATATGCCATTGACTGAGAACCTTTTCTATTGCTCAATCCCATTGGATAGACCCAAAATATGAACACAGAAAGAGAGGTAGATTTCAACATTTTGGACAAGATGAGATTGGGTGCATTTAGGTTCCAGCACTTTAATTAGCAAAAGGATGTTATTAGATGGCCATAATTTGTGCATATATGGTAAAATATCTAAAGGAACATTTAAAAAGCTATTAAATAATTCATCAAAATATTCATATAAATGTTATTATAGAAAAACTGTCCAGTAGCTGAAAAGAAGACAGACAGATAAGATGTACAAGGAAAAATAGAGAATAGAGAAAGCACAGAGGCAGGATTACGTCCTAACATGTCAATAATCACTTTTAATATAACTGTTTGTAAACAGAAATTAAAAATACAGAATTAGTAGCTTGGATTATAAACATGGCTATACTGAATCCTGTTTATATGACACCCAGTTGAAATATGATATGAATAAAAAGTAAAAGTATATATAGATCTATATCATTCAAATATCATTCAATCAAACACAGAAGTAGTTATATCAACAAACTACAGACAAAGCAGAAAGCATGATAACAGAATGAAGAAAATAATCAGGGACAAGGATATTATACATTGATAAAAGGTTACCCAGCAAGATGTCACATAAATGCTGAAGGTATTTGCACCAGACAATATTGTTGCAAAATGTGTGCTGTAAACACTATTGGGATTTTACAATTTTGAGCAAATGCACATTTATAACTAGAGGCTTCAATATATTTCTTTGCCTTAATAGTAGATACAATAGTTAACAACAATAGAAAACATATAGAAAAATTTAAGATTACCATCAATCAATAGGCTGTAAACTGCTTTTATATAATAATCTAAGAACCACAAAATACCATTTATTTATTTATTTTTTTAAATGGTTTTTTTAATAATTTTTTTTCTTTTTTTATTGAGAAAAGAAGAAAAAAAACATAAACAAAAAAAAAAAAACAAGTTTCCACCTCCTCCCAGCCTCCCATTTCCCTCCCCCTCCTCCCACCTTTCTCTCCCTCCTCCCACCCTTCTCCCCCTCCCCCCACTCCTCTCCCCCTCCCTCTCCAGTTCACAGAGCAGTCCGGGTTCCCTGCCTGTGGTAAGTCCTAGGTCCTCCCCACTCCGTCCATATCTAGGAAGGTGAACATCCAAACTGGCTAGGCTCCCACAAAGCCAGCATATTAAGTAGGATCAAAACCCCATGCCATTGTCCTTGGTGTCTCATCAGCCCTCATTGTTCGCCATGTTCAGAGAGTCCGGTTTTATCCCATGCTTTTTCGGTCACAGTCCAGCTGGCCTTGGGGAGCTCCCCGTAGATCAGCTCCACTGTCTCAGTGGGTGGATGCACGCCTCGTGGTCCCGACTTCTTTGCTCATGTTCTGCCTCCTTCTGCTCCTCATTGGGACCTTGGGAGCTCAGTCCACTGCTCCTGTGTGGGTCTCTGTCTCTATCTCTATCCATCACCAGATGAAGATTCTATGATGATATGCAAGATATTCGTCAGTATTGCTCTAGGATAGGGTCATTTCAGGTTCCCAATCCTCAGCTGCCCAAGGAACTAACTGGGAACCTCATCTTGGGCACTAGGGAGCCCCTCTAGGGTCAAGTCTCTTGCCCACCCTAAAGTGGCTCCCTTAACTAAGAATTGTGGTTCCGTGCTCCCCTATCCACCTTTCCTTTATCCCAATTCTCCTGTTTCCCCAGGCCCCCCTCCTTCCCTTCTATCTTTTCTCTCCCCATCTCCCCTTACCCCCATCCTACCCCACCCCCAAGATCCCATTTTCTCCCCGGCAATTTGGTCTACTTCCCTTAGTCAAGAGGATAACTGTATGTTTTTCCTTGGGTTCACCTTCTTACTTAGCTTCTTTAGGTTCACCTATTGTAGACTCCGTGGCCCTTATTTATGGCTAGAAACCAATTATGAGTGAGTACATCCCATATTCATCTTTTTGGGTCTGGGACACCTCACTCAGGATAGTGTTTTCTATTTCCATCCATTTGCATGCAAAATTCGAGAAGTCATTGTTTTTTACCGCAGCGTAGTACTCTAGCGTGTATATATTCCATACTTTCTTCATCCATTCTTCCATTGAAGGGCATCTAGGTTGTTTCCAGGTTCTGGCTATTACAAATAATACTGCTATGAACATAGTTGAACAAATGCTTTTGTCATATGATAGAGCATCTCTTGGGTATATTCCCAAGAGTGGTATTGCTGGGTCCAGGGGTAAGATGATCCCGAATTTCCTGAGAAACCGAAACACTGACTTCCATAGTGGTTGCACAAGATTACATTCCCACCAGCAATGGATGAGGGTACCCGTTCCTCCACAGCCTCTCCAGCAAAGGTTATCCTTGGTGTTTTTTATTTTAGCCATTCTGACAGGTGTAAGATGATATCTCAAAGTTGTTTTGATTTGCATTTCCCTGATTGCTAAGGAAGTTGAGCACGACCTTAAGTGTCTTTTGGCCATTTGAACTTCTGCTGTTGAGAATTCTCTGTTCAGTTCAGTGCCCCATTTTTTAATTGGGTTAATTAGCATTTTAAAGTCTAGTTTCTTGAGTTCTCTATATATTTTGGAGATCAGACCTTTGTCTGTTGCGGGGTTGGTGAAGATCTTCTCCCAGTCAGTAGGTTGCCTTTGTGTCTTAGTGACAATGTCCTTTGCTTTACAGAAGCTTCTCAGTTTAAGTAGGTCCCATTTATTCAATGTTGCCCTTATTGTCTGTGCTTCTGGGGTTATACATAGGAAGCGATCTCCTGTGCCCAGCTCCTGTAGGGTACTTCTCACTTTCTCTTCTATCAGGTTCAGTGTGTTCGGGCTGATATTGAGGTCTTTAATCCATTTGGACTTGAGTTTTGTGCACGGTGATAGATATGGGTCTATTTTCATTCTTCTACAGGTTGACATCCAGTTGTGCCAGCACCATTTGTTGAAGATGCTTTCTTTCTTCCATTGTATATTTTTAGCTCCTTTATCGAAAATGAGGTGTTCATAGGTTTGTGGGATAAAATCCGGGTCTTCTATACGATTCCATTGGTCGACTTCTCTGTTTTTATGCCAGTACCACACTGTTTTCATTACTGTAGCTCTGTAATAGAGTTTGAAGTCAGGGATGGTAATGCCTCCAGAAGATCCTTTATTGTATAGGATTGTTTTGGCTATCCTGGGTTTTTTGTTTTTCCATATAAAGTTGATTATTGTCCTCTCAAGATCTGTGAAGAATTTTGATGGGATCTTGATGGGGATTGCATTGAATCTATAAATTGCCTTTGGTAGAATTGCCATTTTTACTATGTTGATCCTCCCAATCCAAGAGCAAGGGAGGTCCATCCATTTTTTGGTATCCTCTTCAATTTCTTTCTTCAATGCCTTAAAGTTCTTGTCAAATAGATCTTTCACTTCTTTGGTTAGATTTACCCCAAGATATTTTATGCTGTTTGTGGCTATCGTGAATGGTGAAGCTTCTCTGATTTCCCTCTCTGCTTCCATATCCTTTGTGTATAAGAGGGCGACTGATTTTTTGGAGTTGATCTTGTATCCTGCCACATTACTAAAGCTGTTTATCAGCTGTATAAGTTCTTTGGTGGAGTTTTGGGGGTCGCTTATGTACACTATCATATCATCTGCAAATAACGAAAGTTTAACTTCTTCCTTTCCAATTCGAATCCCCTTGATCCCATTATGTTGTCTTATTGCTATTGCTAGAACTTCAAGCACTATATTGAAGAGGTATGGCGAGAGTGGACAGCCTTGTCGTGTTCCTGAGTTTAGTGGGATGGCTTTGAGTTTCTCTCCGTTTAATTTGATGTTAGCTGTCGGCTTGCTGTATATAGCTTTTATTATATTTAGGTATGACCCTTGTATCCCTAATCTCTCCAAGACTTTTAATATAAATGGATGTTGAATTTTGTCAAATGCTTTTTCAGCATCTAATGAAATGATCATATGTTTTTTTTCTTTCAGTTTATTTATATGCTGGATTACATTGATAGATTTTCGTATGTTGAACCAGCCCTGCATCTCAGGAATGAAGCCTACTTGATCATAATGGATAATTTTTCGGATGTGTTCTTGGATTCGATTTGCCAGTATTTTGTTGAGGATTTTTGCGTCGATATTCATGAGTGAGATTGGCCTGTAATTCTCTTTCCTGGTTGAGTCTTTGAGTGGTTTTGGTATCAGAGTAATTGTGGCTTCATAAAAGGAATTTGGTAATGACCCTTCTGTTTCTATATTGTGGAAAAAATACCATTTTTAATAGTCAAGATTTTCCATTTCCTAAACTATAAGACAAACTTCAACAAATTTAAAATGATTGAAATCATATTGAACGTTTGCCAATCACAATATAATCCTTAAGATTTTAATGTATTTACTTAGTGCCTTTGGGTGTATATTTTATGTGTGTACACTGTTGGGTGCATGTGATTGTCAACTGATGGATTTTAGAACCACTATAGAAACAAATCTTTGGGCATTGTGGTGGTTTGAATAAGAATAACCCCATAAGTGCATATATTTGAATGCTTAGGGAATGGTGCTATTTGAAAGGATTGCTGGAGGAAGAATATCACTGAAGGTAGTCTCTGAGATTTTTTTAAAGCTCAAGCCAAGCCCAGTGCAATGGCTATTATTATTGGTTGTCAACTTAACTACATCTTGAATAAACTACAATCAAGTAATAGATTGTAATCTTAAAAGTAACTACAATGAAATGATGAATAAATGTACATTCAACTACACCTGTGAGAGTTTTTTTTTTTATTGCTTGGTTTGAAGTAGAGTGAATGCACTTTTAGTCCAGACCTTTGTGGTAGGAAGACACATACCTTTGATATGGATCTTGAGACAGGATGACACCTTAATCTGCACTATGACTGCTGGACGTCTATATAAGGGGATAAAAGAAGGAAGCTTGCATTTTTTGCTTACTTGCCCTCATCTTGCCAGCACATTCTTTCCTTCACTGGTATATTAGTGCCTACTTCTTTGAGATTATAGCCTGTACTGGAAGACTAGCTGAGACATCCTTGTGTCTTGTGGACTGAGCAGCTCCTGGATTCTTAGACTTTCCGTTCAGCTGGACTTTAGTCTGTAAGTCCATATCCATACATATTTGCATGCATACACAAGTACACACATATATACACAACACACACACACAGAGTCATTCTATAAGCTCTAGAGAGTCCTGACTAATACACTAATTCTCTCTTCCTGCTGCCTGAGGACTTGATAACTCTTTTTTTTTTTTTTTTTTTTTTTTTTTTTTTTTTTTTTTTTTTTTTTTTTGGTGAGCTGCCCCTCCTCTCCCTCCCCTCCCCAGCGCGACTTGGAGCCTTGCAGGTCCCCTGCCCAGAGCTGAAACACCTCAGAATGCTGTTTTTTTTTTTCTCCCTAAAACAACAACAACAGCAACAAAAAACAATTACCAGGCGACTGTGGATTAAGTGATTTAGGTTTTGCAAGGGCTACAATTAAAATCCTGTGAATTTCAGATTCATCTGGATGACCTCATTTGTGTATTTGAAAAAGTTAAAGGAGTCATTACTGCAGCTAGCCATGTTTTATCTTACTGATTTTGCAATAACCTTCTCAGCATTGTTTTGTCATCAAAGTTTATAAGTAGCTTGTGCATTGGGCATAAAATACAGTTGATGCGATTCCCAACGCACAATATTAGAAGTCGGAAATATATCCTTATGCCTCGATTTGTTGTCGTTGTTGTTGTTGTTTTCGTTGGTTTGGCTTTGTTGTTTTCTCCTCAAATCATCACACAATTTAGTTAAACTCACTGGAAGTGTTTTTACGAGAACGAGTAGACTGTCTTTGGAATGGAGCATGACTTGTAATGTGAAAAGCTACTTTTTTTTTTTTAATAATTTTTTTTATTAAGAAAAGAAGAAAAAAAAATAAACAAAAAACAAGTTTCCACCTCCTCCCAGCCTCCCATTTCCCTCCCCCTCCTCCCACCCTTCTCCCTCTCCTCCCACCCTTCTACCCCTCCCCCCACTCCTCTCCCCCTCCCTCTCCAGTCCTCAGAGCAGTCCAGGTTCCCTGCCCTGTGGTAAGTCCTAGGTCCTCCCCCCTCCGTCCATATCTAGGAAGGTGAACATCCAAACTGGCTAGGCTTCCACAAAGCCAGCACATTAAGTAGGATCAAAACCCCGTGCCATTGTCCTTGGCGTCTCATCAGCCCTCATTGTTCGCCATGTTCAGAGAGTCCGGTTTTATCCCATGCTTTTTCGGTCACAGTCCAGCTGGCCTTGGTGAGCTCCCAGTAGATCAGCTCCACTGTCTCAGTGGGTGGGTGCACGCCTCGTGGTCCCGACTTCTTTGCTCATGTTCTCCCTCCTTCTGCTCCTCATTGGGACCTTGGGAGCTCAGTCCAGTGCTCCAGTGTGGGTCTCTGTCTCTGTCTCCATCCATCACCAGATGAAGGTTCTATGATGATATGCAAGATATTCGTCAGTATTGCTCTCGGATAGGGTCATTTCAGGTTCCCAATCCTCAGCTACCCAAGGAACTAACTGGGAACCTCATGTTGGGCACTTGGGAGCCCCTCTAGGGTCAAATCTCTTGCTCACCCTAAAGTGGTTCCCTTAACTAAGAATTGTGGTTCCGTGCTCCCCTATCCACCTTTCCTTTATCCCAATTCTCCTGATTCCCCAAATCCCCCCTCCTTCCCTTCTACCTTTTCTCTCCCCATCTCCCCTTACCCCCATCCCACCCCACCCCCAAGATCCTAATTTTCTCCCCGGCAATTGGGTCTACTTCCCTTAGCCAAGAGGATAACTATATGTTTTTCCTTGGGTTCACCTTCTTACTTAGCTTCTTTAGGATCACCTATTGTAGACTCCGTGGCCCTAATTTATGGCTAGAAACCAATTATGAGCGAGTACATCCCATGTTCATCTTTTTGGGTCTGGGACACCTCACTCAGGATAGTGTTTTCTATTTCCATCCATTTGCCTGCAAAATTCGAGAAGTCATTGTTTTTTACCGCAGCGTAGTACTCTAGCGTGTATATATTCCATACTTTCTTCATCCATTCTTCCATTGAAGGGCATCTAGGTTGTTTCCAGGTTCTGGCTATTACAAATAATACTGCTATGAACATAGTTGAACAAATGCTTTTGTCATATGATAGAGCATCTCTTGGGTATATTCCCAAGAGTGGTATTGCTGGGTCCAGGGGTAAGTTGATCCCGAATTTCCTGAGAAACCGAAACACTGACTTCCATAGTGGTTGCACAAGATGGCATTCCCACCAGCAATGGATGAGGGTACCCGTTCCTCCACAGCCTCTCCAGCAAAGGTTATCCTTGGTGTTTTTGACTTTAGCCATTCTGACAGGTGTAAGATGATATCTCAAAGTTGTTTTGATTTGCATTTCCCTGATTGCTAAGGAAGTTGAGCACGACTTTAAGTGTCTTTTGGCCATTTGAACTTCCTCTGCTGAGAATTCTCTGTTCAGTTCAGTGCCCCATTTTTTAATTGGGTTAATTAGCATTTTAAAGTCTAGTTTCTTGAGTTCTTTATATATTTTGGAGATCAGACCTTTGTCTGTTGTGGGGTTGGTGAAGATCTTCTCCCAATCAGTAGCTTGCCTTTGTGTCTTATTGACTATGTCCTTTGCTTTACAGAAGCTTCTCAGTTTAAGTAGGTCCCATTTATTCAATGTTGCCCTTAATGTCTGTGCTTCTGGGGTTATACATAGGAAGCGATCTCCTGTGCCCAGCTCCTGTAGGGTACTTCTCACTTTCTCTTCTATCAGGTTCAGTGTGTTCGGGCTGATATTGAGGTCTTTAATCCATTTGGACTTGAGTTTTGTGCACGGTGATAGATAAGGGTCTATTTTCATTCTTCTACAAGATGACATCCAGTTGTGCCAGCACCATTTGTTGAAGATGCTTTCTTTCTTCCATTTTATACTTTTAGCTCCTTTATCGAAAATGAGGTGTTCATAGGTTTGTGGGATAAAATCCGGGTCTTCTATACGATTCCATTGGTCGACTTCTCTGTTTTTATGCCAGTACCACACTGTTTTCATTACTGTAGCTCTGTAATAGAGTTTGAAGTCAGGGATGGTAATGCCTCCAGAAGATCCTTTATTGTATAGGATTGTTTTGGCTATCCTGGGTTTTTTGTTTTTCCATATAAAGTTGATTATTGTCCTCTCCAGATCTGTGAAGAATTTTGATGGGATCTTGATGGGGATTGCATTGAATCTATAAATAGCCTTTGGTAGAATTGCCATTTCTCCAGCACCATGTTTGCCTACATGTCACTGTGCTTCCTGCCATGCTGATAAAGGACTAAACATCAGAAACTGCGAGCCAGTCCTAATTAAATGCTCTTCTTTATAAGAGTTTTCAGGATCATGGTGTCTTTCTATAGCAATAGAATATTGCCTAAGAGAGGTATTTCTGTGGGAGATTGTCTACATTGGGTTACTTGAGATAGAAAAATTCAATTTAAATATGAGTAGTGCTATTCGAAGGGCTAGAATTTAGGACTGAATAAGGAGAAAGCAAGGTGAGAACCAGTGTAGATGGGGCTTTATCTGGACCAGTGGTCCCCTAATCACCACTTAGACACTTATTATTACTTATAAATGCTCAACAGATAGCTTAGGCTTGTTGCTAACCAGCACTTACATCTTAAATTAACCCATATATCTAATCAATGCTCTACCATGTGGTGGTACCTTTTTTCAACCTGGCATGTTCATCTCCTGCTTTCTCTGCATGTGACTCATGACTCTGCCTTTTTCCATCCCCAGTCTCTCTTTTTGTCTACAAGTCCTGCTTAACCTCTACCTGCCTGGCTATTGGCCACTTTTATTCAACTAATCAGAAGGCACCTTGGCGAAGACACATCTTTACAGTGTACAAGAAGATTATTCCATGACACACAAGTGTTTGTTACTCTCTGCTGTTACATAGGGAGAGGGCCGCTTGTCTGTTCTGGTCGACCGGCTAGCTTACACCAGAAATAACCACACAAAAACTCTATTAATTAAAACACTGCTTGGCCATTAGCGCTAACTTCTTATTGGCTAACTCTTACATATTAGTTTAACCCATCTCCATTAATCTGTGTATCACCACGTGGCTGTGGCTTACCGGAGATTCTAACTGGCATCCGTCAGGCAGAGGATCCATGGCTTCTCTCACTCTGCCCTACTTCCCAGCATTCAGTTCTCTCTTCTCTGCCTACCCAAGTTCTGCCCTATCATGTCCAAAGAAGTTTCTTTATTCATTAACCAATAAAAGCAACACATGAACAGAAGAACTTCCTACACCACTCTGCTTCTTGACCCATGATGGAAAGAGACAACCAATTCCAAAAAGTTGTTTTCTGACCTCTACATGCCTTGTGTAACATGTTTGCACACACGCATGCACATGCATGCACATACACACACACACTTATTCCGTATTTAATTTTTTATTTTACATTCAGTTTCTCATGCTATTTTTGGTTGTTTATTTTACAGTTTCACGTATATACTTCCCACTTCCTTAACACTCTGTCCATTTTCCCTCCTCCCCACAAGTCTTTTTCTCATGTTCATGTCTATTCTTTTTGTTTTGAAGCCCCAAGATTAATCAGAGCCATCTAATGCACATAATTTTTCAAAAAAGGTTGAAAACATTTTTTATCAAAATTTCAAGTTTTATGAGTAGACAGTATTCTTTGTATTATTATAAAATTTATATGAAAAAAAATCAAAGGATACAGTAGGATAGGTTAAAGAATAAGATGGGGGAAATCTTCCAAGACATTTTGACAATTACAATTATTTAAGGTCTGTGCTATTAATGAAGAGACAAATATATCACTATATTAAGTTCCCAGAAATAGACTCATCCAAATATACCCAAATGATGCTTGAGAAAGATTCAAAAGTTGATTCTGTGGCAGAGTCTAGGACAGTTGTTTCAAAAAATGGATGCTAGCATAATGGGAAATCCATCTTATACACAAAGTGAATTTGGAATGGGTCATAGCTTTGCATATATAATACAAAACAATATTATGAAAATGTATACAAGAAAATCATCATCTAGAAATACTCAAAAATTCCTGTCCTGGCATCAAAAGCATTATTAATAATGAAAAAGCTAATCAATTTAACTTAACCAAAATTAAAGACAACATAAAGATAATCAGAAAACAAGCTGTAGAGAGAAATATTTGTAATCAAACTACATGAAGGAGTTGTATATATACTAAACACTTAAAACTCATAAGTGAAAAAATATACAAGAAAAAACTAAGAAAAGGAGAGAAAGATATTACTGCTGAAAGCATAAATGGCAAATATGCATGTTGGAAAATGTTAAACATAATTAGCCATCAGGAATATGTAAATTAAAACCACAAAGAGATGTTTATATGCATTCATTTGACTAAAGCAAAGAGTAGTGACAGAGGTCACTCCAGGGAGTGATGACAGGCTAGAAATTTCCATGAATAAGAAGAGTCAGGGTAGTGAAGGATAAGGGACTGAACCCCTGAACCATAAACCATCCAATTAAATGTTTTCCTTTATAAGAGTTGCTCAGGTCATGGTGCCTCTTCCCAGCAATAGAAACTCTAACTTTAAAAGTAAGAAAGACATCTAAAAACTGAGAGTCAAAGGTTAGAAATTCATCTTCCAAGCAAATGGAAGTTGCAGTAGATCAATAAATCAACACAGGGATTTTTCACATCTGTTAAATATTTCAAATCCAAACTAACCAGGAGAGATAAAGAGAACTTTATAGCAAACCATCCACTGCAGCCCCCCTTTCTCTCTGTCCCCATTCCCAGTGATCATGCAGATTTTCTCCTACAGCCTTCTTCTACTGCTTCAGCCCTATGTCCCAGCCACCACCCACAGGCACTCCCTGGAAACCTCCTGGCCATGTGGCCAGAAAATCAGGTAGGTAATTGTCACTCTCCCTCCTCTTCTTCAGTTAGAATTCTCCAGTCTTAACCTCATCTTTGTAGCAGACAACTTGTGGCCTCTCCTTCCTCTGACCCATTTCCATGGTCTGCATAGATCTTGGTGGCACACCCAGCTTTCCTCCCTCTATGTGCTCCCACAGCCCCACCCCTCTAACTCATTCACATCCCTTAGAGTCAGTTTCCCATACCTAGAAACAAGTTTTACTCAGGACCTGAGTGGCCATACCTGGATTTCAGGAATATACCCTACCAGGCAAACCACACTCTCCTAAGAATCTGAGAGAACAATGGAAAACCAAGAACAAAACCCTCTCAACAAAGGTAAGACCAGCTATCAGTGGCTAGAATTACAATGATCCTAAATTCAGATGTCATGACACCAGCATAAAAACACAACCAATAATAGCTGGGACAACATGCCTCCACTAGAGCCCATCAGCCCATCAACAGGAGCCCTTGAGAAATAAAATATAGCTGATGCACAAGAAAGGACATCTATGAATATGCTCAAGCTCCTTAAAGAAGAGATGAAAAAATCCCTTAAAGAAATCTATGAAAACACAAATAGTGGAATGAAAAGAATGTGGAAATGGAATCATTAAAGAAAACCCAAACTGAGGTAAAATTGGAAATGAAAAGTTTAGGAATTCATGCAGAAAGCTCAAAGGAAAGTTTCACCAATAGAATACTAAAAATGGAAAAAAAGACTCTCAAGCACAGAAGACAAAATAGAAGAAATCAATACCTTGGTCAAAAGGAAAGATAGAAGAAATCAATACCTTGATCAAAGGGAATGTTAAATACAAAAAAATAAAATAAAAAAAAAAATCTGGGCACAAAACGTCTAGGAAATCTGGCACACTGTGAAAAGACCAAAACTATGAATAGTAAGAATGGAGGAAGGAAAAGAAATGCAGAAAAAGGAACAGAAAATATTTTCAACAAAAACCATAGAAAAAAATTTCCCTAACCTAAAGAAAGAGTTATCTATCGAAGTATAAGAAGCACACAGAACACCAAGTAGACTAGATCAGAAAAGAAATTCCCCATGACATAAAATAATCAAAACAGTAAGTGTACACAATAAAGGAAGAGTGTCAAAGCTTCAAGGGAAAAACATCAAGTAGCATATGAAGACAGACCTTTTTTAGCATAACATTACAGTTTTCAATGGAGACTCTAAAAGCCGGAAGTACTTAGAGATCACAGATGCCAGCCCAGACTGCTATTACCAGCAAAACATTCAATAATAATAGATGGAGGAAGACATTCCAATATAAACCAAACATAAGCAGCATCTATCCACAAATCCAATTCTACAGAAGGTGCTGAAAGGTGATTAACCTGAAGAGGTTGACCACACCCGAGAAGACCCAAGAAATAATCGTCTCGGACCAGCAAATTAAAAAAGGGAGGGGAGATACCACACCAGAACAACAAAATAGTGGTGATTTAGTTGGTGCTATAATTGATGTGATGAAGCACCATGTCTAAAACAACTTGGGGAGGAAGAAGGTTTTTGAGTTACATTTCCCCATCACTATTGAGCAATGAAAGAAGTCAGACAGGAACTAATACAAAGCAGGGACCTGGAGGCAGAAACTGATTTATAGGCCATAGAGGAGTGTTGCCTAATAGCTTGCTTCTCATGACTTGCTCAGCCTGTTTGTTTTTAGGACCTAGAACCACCAACCTAGGGTGGCACCATCTATAATGGACTAGACTCTCCATCATTAATCAAGAAAATGCCCCGTAGGTTTACCTAGAACCTCATCTTATGGAAGCATATTCTCAATCAAGGCTCTTTCACCTATGAAGATTCCAGTTTGTGTCAAATTGATGTAGCACTAGCCAGCACAAAGGGAAACCATCAAATACTATTCATAGATGACTCAGTATCAATGGCCTCAATTTTCCAATAAAAAGATACAGACTAACATAGCAGATAGAAAAAACAGATTAATTCTTCTGTGTCCAGGAAATATACCTTAACATCAAAAATAAAACATTAATTCAGAGTAGAAAAATGTAAAAAGATATTTCAAATAAATAGACCCAAGGATTAAGCTGGTGTAACCATTTAAGGACTGAAAAAAATAAACTTCAAACCACAACTATTAAGTAGAGATAGGGAAGAACACTAGATACTCATCAAAGAAAAAAAATTCTACCAAAAGGACGTTGTAAATCTACATATCAAAAACAAGGGCAGCAAAGTTTATAAAAGAAACACCACAAAACTAAAACCACACATTGTTTCTCACACTGAGAGTGGGTGAACTCAGTACCCAAATTTCACCAAGACAAAAACTAAACAGAGAAAAGTTGGAGATAACTAACATCTTAAACCAAACAAACACCATAGATAGTTACAGAACATTTAATACAAATGAAAACAGTACACCTTCTCTGAAACACCTCGTGGAACTTTCTCCAAAACTGACGGCAGACTCAGACACAAAGCAAATTTCACCCTACATCCTATCTGACCACCATAAATTAAAGCTGCATATCAGCAACAGAAAGCTTACAAGCTCATGGAAACTGAACAACTCTCTACTGAATGAAAAATGGGTCAAGACAGAAATTTAAAAAGGAGTTAAAAAGTTTTTAGAATGAAATGAAAACAGAACATACTCAAAGTTATGGAAACAACGAAGGCAGGCATAAGAGGCAAGTTCGTTACACTAAGTGCTTGCACAAAAAAATTGGAAGATTTTATTTTAGCATTTATTAGCACATATGAAAGCTCTAGAACAGAAAGAAGAAATCACCCAAAAGGAGTAAATGGCAAGAAATAGTTAAATTCAGTGATGAAATCAGTAAAATAGAAGCAAGTAAATAATAAACAATCAGTGAAACACAAAATAAATTTTTTGAGAAAATCAATAATATAGACAAACCCTTATCCAAATTAACTAAATGACACAGAGAAAACATCCTAATTAAAAAATTTAGGGACAAAAGGGAGACATAACTTCAGATATGGAATTCAGTTAATCATATGAACATACTTTAAAAGCCTATTCTCCACCAAACTGAAAAAAATCTAAAGAAATGGATAATTTTCTTGATATATATCAAATACCAGAGTTAAATAAAGATAAAACAAGTGATTTAAGCAGGTGTATAAGCCCTAATGAAATAGAAGCAGTAGTTAAATCTCTCAACCAAAACAAGTTCAGGGCCAGATGGTTATAACACAGAATTCTGCAGAATTTCAAAGAAGAATTAACACCAACCTCCTTAAATTATTTCTCAGAATAGAACCAAGGAACATTTCCCAATTCCTTATACAAGTCCACAGTTACCCTGATACCTACATCACATAAAGATGCGCTAAGGAAAGAGAATTGCAGACTGATTTCCATTATGAACACGGATGCAAACTTTCTCTGTAAAAGAGTTGCAAACAAAATCCAAGCTCACAAAATAGGTCTTCAACCATGATCAAGTTGGCATCATTTTCTCTCAAATATTAAGATATTAAGATTCAGGGATCTCTTAATATATATAAATAGAAAAAATGTAACCCACCATATAAATAGATGGAAAGGCAAAAACATGATCATTTCAGATGTAGAAAAGACCAATGACAACATCCAACACCACTTCCATGATAAAAGTACAGGAGAGACAAGGGATATGAAGGACATATTTCAAAATAATAGAGGCTGTGGTGTTTGAATAAGAATGGCTCCATAAGCTCATATATTTGAATGCTTTGTCATCATGGGAATTTGAGAAAGATTAGGAAGATTCGAAGGTGTGGCCTTGTTGGAGGGACAGAGTTAATGGGAGTGGGCTTTGTTAATGGGAATGGTTTCCAGAGCTCATGCCAAGCTCAGTGTCTCTATCTTGGCCTTCATATCACAATGTAGCTCTCAGGCACTGTTCACTGCCATGATGATAAAAGTAATCCTTTATCTCTGAAACTGTAAGCAATGATAGTGAAATATCACAGAACAAAATTATGTCACTTGCAAAAGAAAAGGTGGAACTGGAGATGGTCAAGTTTAGCAAAGTCAGGTCAGAAATATAATGGAGGAAAGGCACAGTGGGAAACACCTGCCTACTCCATGTCAGTTAGGAAGCAGAGAGGGAGAGGGACTCAGAGAGGAAGAGTCTGGTAATTGAACAAACTCATCAAAGCATGCCTCTACTAACACTCTTCCTGTAACTAGGCCACTTCCTTTAGTTCCTATCACTTTCCAATATAGCAATCAAACCACAATTCTATCCATGGATTAATTCATGTATTCTGCCGGAGTCTGGATGATCCGCACCCTTCTTAAGATGCAGTATTTCTGTACATTGCAAGGACCAAGTTTTCAGCACATGAGCCTCCAGGGATATTTATATCCAAACCACAACACACAATAACCTGCATAAACCCCAAGAGAATTCTGTGGAAGGAAAAAAGTCAGCCCCTGATGTCACAGTCTGTACACCGTAACTTACACATATTCTTGAAATGGCAGGGCCATTGTAATGAACAGCAGATTAGTTGCTATTGAGTTAAGATAAGATGGAGTATGAGGAACGAGCACATCTAGAAAGACGCACAGGAGAGATGTCTGTGTTGCAGTGCTTGTGTTTCGAATGTACAAATGCCAATGTGGTGTTGTACTGTACTGTTGAATGACTTTACCATTAGGGACCCTTGATAAAAGGTATATTCACCATATGATTATTTCTTATAACTGCATTCAGATGGTGGTGATCGCATATAAAAGTTGAAATAAAAACTATGCAAAATTAGAAAGGAATGCTTTAAAGAGAAAATATTTAAAAATAAACAATCATGAAAATGTTGAGTATCAAAACAGGAAAAAAAACAGTACATTCAATGTCTGTGAAACTTACAAGATTTCATGTTTTTATAAAAATAAAAGAATGACTGATAATTTAGTGAGTTTAAAGTACAACACAGCAAGCTTAAATAGGGAAGAAAGAGGAAGAAAACAGTTAAAGGAAGAAATTTAGAGAGAGAAGTAGGAAACACAGTCAAAACGGAGATACCCAACCAAGCCAAAAAGTGATACGCAATACAAGGTGATAATCCTGACACAAGCGGAAGAAACCATCAGGAATGAAAGAGCGACGGAACAACCTGACACAAGCGGAAGAAACCGTCAGGAATGAAAGAGCGACGGAACAACCCGACACATGCAGAAGAAACCGTCAGGAATGAAAGAGCGACGGAACAACTTCCCCGATGCTGCAGCAAAATTACGGTGAATCAGAGGCTATTGCAACCAACCTTACCTGGATGCACTGTGAGAAGTGAGCGGAAACACGTGACTTACCAAAACTGACTCGAGAGTCAGGGAAAGGACTCCCACTGCCAGGGTAAGGTCGTGGATCACAGAGGTCACAGATGTTCCCACTAGAGTGACAAGAAACAAGATTCACGTGTTTGGAAAGCTTAGACTCTGAGGTTGTGTAGCTGAAGACAGCAGACATGGCAGGAGTGTGTTCAAGTGCAGGGATGGAAAGGTCTCTACCCAGCTGAACTGGGGACAATTTGCCAGTTCTGGTTTCAAACTGAGGACAAGACAGGACGAGTTGGAGGATGACAAACCAGCGGGACTTTTGCCACCCACGTGGATGGATGCAGTAGGTTGGAGTCTACAGCAGCTCCAAAATCTTAGCCAATTGTAGACATTAAAAATTAAACTGCCTGGATGTCATAACTCATGCCAACAGAATGGCTGGCCTTAAATCCTGTAACCGCAAATGTTGGTGAAAGCATAGAGTAAGTGTGGTTTTGGAAAGTGTTTGTGGAAATGCAAATTGCTTTACCTAATCAGAAAAGCAGTTTAAATATTTTCATGAAATTAAGTATATACTCGCCTCCTAAGTCAACAATTTCAGTTAAAACAGAAAGACTGAAAGTGCTGATTCAGCAACAAGAGAGCGTTCTCACACATGAGAGAGGATTTAGGTTTTAATAAATAAAGCTTGCCTGAAGATCAGAGTGCAGAGCTAAGTCACTAGAGGCCAGGGGGTGGTGGCACACACCTTTAATCCCAGGACTTGGGAGGCAGAGGCACATCTCTGTTAGTTCAAAGTCACCCTGGGCTACATAAGATTGAATCTGTCTAAAAGAGAAACAGAGCTCACACAAAGGTGACCCCAGCACTTGGGAATACATAACTTTAATTCCAGCAACAGGGAGGTGGAGCCAGGAGTGATAGGAGTGGCTGGGTAGAGGGAGGGTTGTAAGGCAGAAGGAGACAGGAACTCAGTGCAGTCTGAGTTTGGGTGGAGACAGTTGCAGGCAGAGGACAAAGTCTCAGATGTCTGAGGACAAGATCGTCCCTTCAGACTGACCATTGGTTGAGGTAAAAGGTCTCACTAGCGGCTGGCTGCACTGTCTCTTTGAGCCTTCAGCAATCACCCCAATATCTGACTCCAGGTTTTTATTATTAAGACCAACAGGCAACTAGGGCACTGACACAGAGCACACACTGTATGAGTCAAGGACAGGCAGAGGCAATCTAAAGCGTCGTTTCTGCTTAGGGGTGGGCTTTCTGGGAATGGGAACAAGGAACGTGGGAAGCTACTTAAATGACTGTGTGGAACTGTATCATGGAGAGAAGCCCCTGTCACATAAATCACCTTTCACTCAAGAAGCCGATGATGCCTGTACAATACATGATGGAGTATACAGATGACTGAAACACAACACAGGCTGCTCCAACATCGATGGTAATGATGAGTTCAAGTCAAGGTTTCAAGTCTTCATTTTATCAAACAGTCAGTACTTCTCAACAGATTTCAGGACTAGCTTCAACTTGCTTATTCCACTCACACTTCTGAATATTGTTTTCCTTGACTTCTCTAAAACTTTACCTCAACATTGTCTACTTGTGGATATAGTGCAGTGGTAGACCTGGGGTTAGACTTCCAGTTCATGAAAACGAACACCAACTGAAGGAATTGAATCAGTATCTACCCTCCCATTAATACAGCTCCGTAGACAAGAGCAAGTACAAACACCTCGCCAGGCACCAGATTGCAACCTGAAACTACATTGCATCCATATTTGTGCAGTTTTTTAGGTGACAAACTTGCTTCTAGCCAATATTCTTAGATATATCTTGTGGATCATTTCTCTCTCTCTCTCTCTCTCTCTCTCTCTCTCTCTCTCTCTCTCTCTTTCTGTGCTGTGGTTGTGTTCACACATTTCCTTTCATGGTGAAAGTCTAATAGAAAGATTCACTTCTCACTTGCAGACTTTGAAGTGGAATAAACTTCCTGAATAATGAGACTGATTTCAGTGAAGAGAACTCTTACACTATGAATTTAAGCTGCCTGAAATTACAACCCCAGGACATCAGAAAGTCCTTTGACAATGCCCACTGGTCCTTGCTGTCCATTGTTTCACTAACATTGTTAGTCAGCAAACAAAATAATGTTTTTAAAGTAGTTTTCAAATATTTCACTTATGCATTAAATGTGTGTGCATGTATGCCTATACATGCGTTCATGTGTGTGTGCGTGTAAGAGCATGTGTGCAAATGCCTGCTCTTGTGTGGTTCCAGACATTGGGAGTCCTGTTCCACTGCTATCCATTTTATTCCTTTGAGTGAAGTTTTCTTGCCCAGACTGCAGGTAAGTTGGCAACAAGCAAAAACCACCCATCTCCCTGTCTCCACCCAACAGTGCCCTTGGGTTACTGGCTGGTCTCTACTCTTGGGTTTATTAAGTGCAAGCTTAGGATTCCAACTCAAATTCTTACACTTGCACACACAGCAAGTGCTGTCCTTATCCACTGAGCCATCTCTTCAGCCTTATCTTAGGGCGTTGTCATGTATTCTGTTTGACTTTAAATTTCAGAAAAGCAGACAGAAAAGTGTTCTATCTATACCTCACTGGCTAATCTAACCCATGGTCCCTAGCTGCACGCAGACAAGGACAGTCCAACCCATAATTATAACCATACTTAAAACACCATGAGTGTGTGTGTATGTTGTGTGTGTGCACAGTCGTGTGTACATCTAATTTATTTGTGGTGGATGGCATGGTTCTCAAACATGAACCTTGTGGATGACCTCTGTCACAATGTCAGTGTTCTGCTCACTGTGTAGGTGACTGCAAACAACAACTCCCTCATACACACCTCCCATTGCATCGCAGGGTTGGTGCCCATCACTCTAGAAGTCCTAGAATTACATTCCAAATGACTATGCTTTTTCTGCCAGAAGCCTGCTCGATGCTATTGCCTTCCCCTTTAGAGGTCCTTGCAGTAACTTTTATCACTTGGTTGACCTTGTTTTACGGCAACATTCTACTTTTTCTTTCCTGACAGAGGTGCAAAATTCATTATGCATTCTGTTTCCAACCTAAGCTTCATACATATAAATAACCTGGCAGGTGCACTATTTTCTATGAATCCGTAACATTCCAGTAGATTTAGTATTGGCGAGACCAGAAAAGGGAGATTCTGAAGGACACTGGCCATCGGGGATACATACTATCCTGTCTGTGCACAGCAGCCCACCTTGGCCTCCTCCAACTTCCCTGCACTTGTTCCTTTCCAATACTGCTCGACTAATGAATCGTAGGGCAACATAGATCTTAAGAGCATCAATTTCCACATCTTTTGATTGCACCTTTGTGCATGAAAGGCTTTGGGACTCAACAGAAATGACCCAGACATGATACAAGGGCTGTGTGAATGTCAGAGAACTGCCATCTCCATTCTGTCACTGCTTCCTCCTGTACAGTTGATGTGACTTCTGTGCAAGGAAGAAAGGGTCAGGAAATGACTGTGCCTTTACTGATTGCAACTGTCTGACACCTGATCCCACTGACCACTAGTTACTCCCATATATAAGCAAAGCCTCATGCACTCACAGGCAAACTGTCCAGCTCTGAGATCAACTACTACCTGCTTTCTCTGCTCTGTCCGGGCCGCCTCTGCTGCCCTCTCACTGCTGAGACACAGAGTGAGCCCTGATGGCCATCCAGCTGCCTGCTGTGCCCAGGCTCCGGAGTACAGGCCCAAGGTTGTGGTGCCACACATTATCAGGACACCAGGAGTCTCCTAAATGTAATCAGTGAATGCCTTTCATAGTTATACACATGTGGTCTCCACCTCTTTGGGGGTAGTGACATAAAAGTACAGGGTGGAGTCATGAGTTAGGTGACTTATCTGTGCCTGAGCTGCATGCCATAAACATATCAGAGTATAAAGTTGAGTCTCCACGTCAGAGTTGGAGGCATGGAGATCTAGGCTGGAATATTTGGTTGAGAAAGTAAGCAAATAAAATTAAAAGGGTGAATTTACACTGTTTTCACTCCTAGCTAATGCAACTGAACAGATTTCACTTTCCACACTGTTTCCTCCTGAGCAGTGGCTCTCAGCCTTCCTAATGCTGTGACCCTTTAACACAGTTACTCATGTTGTGGTGACCCCCAACCATAAAATCATTTTCATTGCTACTTTGTAGCTGTAATTGTGTTACCAATGAGGCCACTTCAGGAGAGTTCTCTAGGGGACAAACTTCTCTCTGTAGTAAGAGTTTCTTCAGATGCCCTGTGTTTATAAAAGAAAGGTGCAGCAGGATCACACAGATATAAAATCCCAACACACACTTAGGATGCGTGGGGTTGATTGTGTGTGGTCAGCTTTTCTGAAGGATCACACAGATATAAAATCCCAACACACACTTAGGATGCGTGGGGTTGACTGTGTGTGGTCAGCTTTTCTGAAGGATCACACAGATATAAAATCCCAACACACACTTAGGATGCGTGGGGTTGATTGTGTGTGGTCAGCTTTTCTGAAGGATCACACAGATATAAAATCCCAACACACACTTAGGATGCGTGGGGTTGACTGTATGTGGTCAGCTTTTCTGCAGGATCACACAGATATAAAATCCCGACACACACTTAGAATGAGTGGGGTTGCCTGTATTGTCAGCTTTTCTGAAGGAGGTCATAACTCAGCAACATATTCCCCTTGAGTGACATCATCAGTTACTTTGGGGGAAAATCAGACATAAGCCTCCTACTCCCACCAGGAACATGAAGCACCCCTATTCCAAGCTTAGAAGAAGAAGCACTAGCAAATCAGCCCTTCCTGTCTCTCAAAGATGCCTCTGATCTGATATTACTCTCCAAAAGGCTGTCAAGAGCTCCATGTCTAAACTGCCTGTCCTTAGAGTGACTTGGGGGCTGTGTATTTCAAAAATGTAAGCATTAAAATGTTTATTTTTCCTTCTGAATATGCTGCTTTTCTTTGGGAGACATTAGTAGAAGTGTCCCTGATTTCCAACTGCATCTCAACAGAAGGCTGTGACTAATATAAAGCAGACTCCTTTCTCAACGCAGCAAGGTCCAGATGATCTGGGTTCAGAATAGTTTTGTTTTAAAGCACATTTAAACTTTCTAGCCCCAAAGCACATTTCTGCCTGTTCAATAAGCGGTTGCTATAGACACCAATAATCACAATAATAGGAGAGATTTTGTACTTACCAAAATGTTCAGATTTCTTCTATGATTGAAAAAAAAAAGCGAAAAACTGTCCATTTTGGTGAAGCAAATGTCTGGTGTCTGTATTTAATTCTTCCTGAGAAGTCAGAGAAAAGCGCCTTCATTTAGTCTTGATGAAAGCTTTACCAGAAAGTACTTCTACCTTGGTACCAGCTCAAGCCGGCTGAAAAGTACCAGGGTGTGTCTGACGCTGACAGGGCTTAAGGAAGTGGAAAAAAAAAAAGCTGTCTCCATGGCAGTTTCGATTCTCTGATGTGAGAAGACCTTTTCCTGAAATGTTTTTTTTTTCTGTTTGGTTTCTCTCTAGTAGCCACCCTGCCACCTTCTGGTTGGTTTGGGTAAAGCCCAAAGACTTAAAAAAAAATCTCATTTTATTTTTATTTTTTAAGCTTTTTAATTTTTTTATTTTTATTGATTTCTACATTTTTTTTCTGCTCCTCTCCCTGTCTCTCCCCTCCCCTTCAACCCTCCCACAAGGTCCCCATGCTCCCAATTTACTCAAGAGATCTTGTTTTTTTCTACTTCCCATGTAGATTAGATCCATGCATGTCTCTTTTAGGGTCCTCATTGTTGTCTAAATTCTCTGAGATTAAAAAAAATAAGAGACTTCCTGGAAGGGTGAAAGATTACAAGCCATGTCAGAACCAGGGGAGGACTATAGTTTGGGAAGTAAAGGACCTGGAATGTTTTGTCATTCCATATGATTCTCAAGATTTTTTTTCAATTTCAAAACAAAGAGGAGTAGATGTTGTGCTGGTTTGTGTTGTGTGCTTTTCGGTCGGAGCCTGTTTGGATGCTCACCTTCCTAGACCTGGATGGAGGGGGAAGGACCTTGGACTTCCCACAGGGCAGGGAACCCTGACTGCTCTTTGGACTGGAGAGGGAGGGGGAGAGGAGTGGAGGGAGGGGGAGGGAAATGAGAGGTGGGGAGGAGGTGTAAATTACAAAAAAGAGAGATCGAGCCAAGACATGAAATCATCTGCAAGTTCATTGGCTAATGGTTGGATTTTCTCTCACAAGCAGTAGGAATATTATTCGGGACATAAAACAACTTTAGTGACCCAATATATAATGTGGGAGCTAAATTTGATACAATTGTATTTCCTTAAGATGTCTTTAACTGGGAGGGTTTTCACTGTGGGTTACGAAAAGGTGACGAGGAAAGGCAACAGGTCTGTGACTGCATTGCTATAGTAAAAAATCTCAATTTTGAAGGACTGGCAGCGAGCCCAGATGTCTACATGCAAACTAAGAGTGATTCTGTTCAACTGAACCCCTGGTTCAGTGTTCTTTTATTTATCATATTTAATATTGTTTTATGATATGTTCTGTTACTATAGTTGGTGCCATATAAACTAAAGAAATGTGTTCCTTATGAGTTTTGGAGGCTAGGAAGTTCCAGGCGAAGAAGGTGCAACTGGGGGGCAACTTCTGGCTGCCTGGGATCTCTATGTCCCCAGGTAGACAGAGCAGTACTGGCAGAGGTGGAGCAGGCTTGCTCCTTTGGGTCTCTCTTCCTCATCTAATGAAGCTACTACAGATACCATGAGGGTTAAGTGCCCTCATCATCACATATAATCCTAATTATCTCCAAAGGCTCCATTGCAAGATACCATTAACTTAGGTCCTGAGGAATCAATTTTAAACACAAATTTTAAGAAGTTACAGATTATAGCACTGAATACATATCAATTTCAAATAAACCAAGATTTTCATAACAATGCTAACATGTCACTAGATCACTTTGTTTTTGTCATTAGTGTTTGTACTAAATGAGCCAATCGAACAGCAGTGCTACAAGGAAAGTTTCACACACACATATGTGATTAATAGATGCTAAATGATTGTTTTGACTACTTCAGATTGTCTAAAAGTATCACTTGGAGAATTCAAAGTCAAAGGACCTTATTAGTGGAGAAATATTTGTTATTTCTGAAAAAAAGACAGCAGAAGCTCTGAACACACAGATAGTCCCTAGTTCAGCCCCAGTCTGATTCTCCATGTTCTACATCCAAATGTGTGCTGTCTTCAACAATAGGGTCTTTCCCTCTAGTTCCCATGGGCAACCAGGAGAAATAGCAAGAAGACAAATATAATATGTACTCATTTGTAATTTGCTTTTAGACATAAAACAAAGAAAAACCAGCCTACAGTCCCCAACCCAAGAGATCCGAGACAACAAAGGCGACCTTAAGAGAGAGATACATATATCTACGTAGGAGGGAGAAAAAGATAAGATCTGTTTAGTAAATTGGAAGTGTGGGGATCATGGGAGAGGATTGAAGGACAGAAGGAGGGAGGGGAACAGAGAAAAATGTATAGCTCAATATAAAAAACAGTAATGAAAAGAAAATAAAGTATTAATGTAGAAGACCACCACATTATGATAAGACAGCACACAACATTAAAACAAACAAAACCACAATGATTTCTAAATCAAATATATGGCCAGACTTCCCTTCCTGGCTAATTTAAGCAATGCATCCTTTCTTATCAATCAAAGTATCCCTTCCATAGAAAAGCCTTGTTCCTTGAATTTTCTTTCCAAATTAACTAACACACACCAGCTATTCTAGTATTTTCTATTTAATTTTATTTATTTTAAAATATCATTTATTTTCTTATTTATTCTTTGCACTTTAGATGTTTAGTGGTTTTGTTTAAGACTGTGTCTTTCCGGAGTAAGTGTGGTCATAACTGCCTTTTCTTCTTCCTGCATTTATTCTATGTTATTTTTTAAAGCCTCCTAATTCTAACTCATGCTCTATCTATTTTCTTTTCTAAGTCTTTCCTTACTGCTTAGTTTTTAATACTCTTAGCTATAAAAATACTATAATCTATCTTCAGTCACTAGCCTAGTGCTATTCTTTCTTACTCTTATTGGGGATGCATTTGCAGGATCCAAGTGCCTTCTACTACAAGTTAAACTGTAAGAACTGCCTGAACTCTATATTGGTTAAAGAAGTCTACACACCCCTCTAGATAGTCATGAACTATAAAAGTCCAAGTGAAAACTCATCAGTGAATGAAAATGAGGACATAATGGTTCCAAGGGATGGTGGAGAAGTTTTTTTTTTTTTTATTGTAGATATAAGGGAGAGAATGACCAAAGGTACCTGGGAGACTCCAGAGCAGACAGAGAAAGCAGTAGTAGACTAGACATGGCCAATGAACTGAGAGGAGAGGGAAAGAGAAAGAGAGAGAGGAACAGGAGAGGAATAGAAGAGGGAGGAAAGGGCAGGAGAGGGGAACAGGAAAGGGAGAAGAACCAAGAGCCCAAGAAAAGAACTAAGAGCATCAAGAGAAACCAAGAGAGTGGGTGGCTGAAAAGGCTGGTTTATATATGAATGAGAAAAGGAGAAGGGAAGCAAGCTCAGGGACTGGAGAGGTTCAGGGTAGGGGCTGGGGATGGGAAATGCTGAGAGGAACTAGGACTCTGTAACAGGTACTTGTGATGCTGAGAGAGCCTGGTGGCCAGAGTCTGTCTTGATATGTTAATGGCACCTCAGCCATTTGTCCTGAGTTTCTTTGGGACTTAACTCTTAGGTCTGGGACTCAAAATGGCCAATTGGGGTGTCTATTTAAAATACCAAAATATACTCTGGATGCTGGTCCCCCTCAGGCCCTACTCACAAGTACCCATTAACATAGTATTTCCTGTTGGCATATTCTGCCCTCTACTGTAAACCTCCAGTCTCAAACTCAAAACAAATGGCTAACTCTAGCAACCATATAGACTCACAGAAAATAAGACAATCAGATTAAAAAGAGCAGGAGAAGAGTAGAAATAAACACTGGAGGACATATATATCTCAAAGACAGGCAAAACACAACAAAGAAATACACTATACACCACACCACACACACACACACACAGTAGGAGGAAATAAGTTACCATGATTCCTCCCTAAGTTCACAGATTCTTAATACTAGAAAAAAATGGAGTTTCAATAAAATAATTTAAAATCCTCTTTTATAAAGGATAAGTGATCAAATAGATCAACTAAATAGATAAATGAATAAATTATGTTCAATAACTATGGGACACATTCAGAGATCAAATGTAAGAATCCACGGATGAAGAAGGGGCTAAAATGAAGAGTAGAAGCATAGAATTAGTTTAGTAAAATCATTAGAGAACATTTTCAAGTCCACAGAAAGAAATGCAGATACACAATCTAGATGCACTTTCTGCACAAAAGATAACACTAGAGAAGAACTCTCTGTGACATGTCATAGTCAAGTTTTCAAAAATATAAATAAACAAACAATATTAATGATGAAAGAGAAATATTAGTTACCACACAAAGGAATCATAATAAATCAGATCTGTGTAACCAACTCTAAGTGCAAGAAGGCATGGGATGGTACTTTAAGGCTCATTAGAAAATATCCTTAACAGGTTGCTATTTCCAGAAAAATTATCTGTTAAAGTTGATGGAGGAATAATAATTTTTCAAGACAAGCACAAATTAAGCAACTAATGACAACCAAACCAGCACTGCAGAAAATATTTAAAGGATTATTATACATAGAGGAATAATGAAACCAATATAATCCATAATAGTGCAGAAAAGAATGTATTTCATGAGAAGGTAAACCAACAAATCGCTAATACAAATAGGGCAAGAAGAAAACAAGTTTTAATTCAACCAAATAGAGCAATATCATGAATAGAACAAAGAACTCTCAACAATAATCTTAAATGAAAGTGCCTTAAACTGTCCAATTAAAAGAGGTAGACTAACTGACCAGGTAAAAAACAACAACAGAAAAAATTTAAGAAAAAAAAAAACCATCTACTTTTTGTCTGTAAGAAATGCTGAAGAAATACCCAAAAAGTGAAAATCAGAGGACAGAAATAACCCCACCAAGCAG
The DNA here is from genome assembly GCF_018167655.1 of Microtus oregoni. Lineage (NCBI taxonomy): Eukaryota > Metazoa > Chordata > Mammalia > Rodentia > Cricetidae > Microtus > Microtus oregoni. Next base: position 1,167,571 of record NW_024543085.1, read on the forward strand.
TGGGAAGCTGCAAATAAGCTGGCATATCTAATTCTATAAGGTACTAAAAGTTAGGACTAGAAGGGGCATGCCTCTACACAAACAATGTGCAATGAATTTACCACTGACAGCATACCTGATATGCAAGTACTGAAAGTATTTTTTTTTTGTAATCTGAATCACAAGGTGTTTGCTTTCTCCACTTTTATTTAACATGATACCTCAAGTTTTCATGTAATCAACAAGACAAAAGAAATAGGATGGGTACAGATAAGAAATGAAGAAGCAAATTTATCCTTTTTAGTAGTGGACCTATTTAAACATCTTAAAAATTCTACCAGAAAGTTCTTAGATATGATAAACACTTTTAGCAAAGTAGATACAAAGCCATAAAAAAACTGATAATTTTTTTGAGTAGTAATAGCAAATGTTTTGAGGAAGAAATCAAAATAAAAAACACCCACAGCAGTCTAAACAATGTACAGGAATAAACTTAATCAAGAAGGTGAGTGGTGCCTGGAACCATGTGGTGGGTGAGAGACTTTGGTGAGGCAGCCAGTCCCATGAGGAGCTGCAGCTTTGGCGGGTGAGAGACAGAGACAGATAGACATGCCAAGCAGAGTGAGGTTGGATATTTAGTGGCTTATGGATGGGAAGGGAAAGGGGAAGAGGAAGAGGAAGAGGCAGAAGGAGAAAAAAAAAAGAAACAGAGATGTGGGAGGGAGGGAAGAGGAAAGGAGCCATGGCAGCAGCTACCTCTTTGGGAGAGAGAAGAAAGGGAAGTACTCAGACTGGAAACCAAAAGAAGATTCGCCTGTGGACAGGGGAGAAAGTAGGCAGGGCTTGTCTCTTAAAAGGACAGGACAGACCATTACATTTCCATCTCATTTTTGTAATGAAAAGACAGGAGGTTAGGCACAACAGGTTAAAGGATTTGAGATGGCAGATTCTCAAGACTGCTTCCTGCTTATTTGTGGGTGTCATCTTTTGGGGGGAACCGGAGAAAACCAGATGCCAGTCACATCCTGGTGTAGCTGGTCTCTTTGTTCCTGTCCAGTGTTTGCGGTATGAAATGTCTGGTGTCTCTTACACCTGCTTAAGGTATTGGCAGAACAAGGGACAAAGTTAAGTTTAAGAAAAAAAAAATTAGGACCAGGGAATTGAGAATGATATATCTGACCTGTTTGAGGTGGGTCCTTCAATTTAGCTCCCTGGAACTCACAAGAATTCTTTAGGTTATGAAAACAGAAGTTTTAGACATATACATTGTATAAACATTAGCATATTTCTGTTATAATGACTGTGACAGATGATATTTCACAATGAAAAGTATTTTTAAGATTATGGAAAGTAGCATGAGAGATATTTGATAACTTGTATTTGTTGAAATTTGTTTGGTGAGGCTGTCCTTTTAAATGACAAAACCTCTCAGCTGTCAAACTGCATCAGAGATCTTTGAGAAGGATAAAATTTTACTTGAGTTATTGATTTAAAACAACAAAGAACTTAAACTTACTTGGTTGGCATCTAGAGCTACTCCTCAGGGTCCTCCATGGTTGATGAGGTTCATATTTTTTGCTGTTTAGCACAGGGCCTGCCAGGCTCCAGAAGATCCTGTGGGCTAAGAAATCTGTAGGAAGCCAAGCCTACCTTGACCTCAGTAGCTAGGTTTTTGATTCCAGTGATTCTGTCCACATCTGGAGATCTTCAGTTTAGATGAAAGGTAGTTTTGCCCAGTTTTCAGTGCTTGGCAGTAGAAACGAATTGTGGATGGATACTGTTTTGTGCCCATTTGTCTTCTATCTTCTTTGGAAGAAATAGGGTGATGCTGCTAGGAGCCAACCTGTCTCTCTCTGTTATGAAAAGCCTTTTAATAATTAAATATTTAAATGCCATATTCCCCACATCTCTGGGCAGTTGAGGGTTGTTTACCTAGTATAGATAAAAGTTATAACTACAGTATAGAATCTGCCTGGAGAGCTGGGTCTGAGCTTGAGTATACTGGCTCTTAACAGGTAAGATCTACACTTGTAAAAAGTCAGAAGAAAACTGCTTGCAATAGAAGGTTAATAGCAGAACTGACAATAGTAGAGAACAACTTAATATATTTTAAATCAGGGTTGGATTAAATATATCATATTTTTGTAAGATACCTAAAGGTACATACCAAGTTAAAACATAAAACTTATTGGTTTGTTAGTCTGGAGTGAGATATAATGAAGAGACAATTATAACATTTAACAGTAAACATAGGTATATTTAAGTTACATGTATGAACATACACAAACATATATTGAACAGGAATTGGGCGAATTGGATGCTCTTAGTGGACCCTAGCAAAGGCATGCCACTGGGCAAAACACTACAGAGTTAGCACAGGAGAACCAGGAAGGGAATAAAGATGGCAAAACTTGGTCACCTGACCTGGATCTCAGTTAATAAGTCAGTGAAGTCACCTGACCTCAGTTAATATGGTGGTAAAGTAACCTGACCTTAGTCGAAATGGTAGCAGTCACATATTGTATGGAAAAACTATGATTTTTGAGGTGCAGGGTTTTATAAAACATAATAATAAGAGAGACCTAGAGGCATGATCTGCCCTGTTGCCAAGCCACCATGCCACAAGCAGGGCACAAAGGCTGGCATTGAAAACAGTTACCTCATGAATCCAACCAATCTTGTCGGTAGCAGTCGCAGGGACAGTTTGAGGAAAAGCAGAGTTGGTGTGACACCAGTGGAGCATAGTTTGAGGGTTTATACCATAGCTGAAAACATGAAAACCACGAAAACCACTACAGGGCCTATAGAAGAGCATCCTCTTTCTATAGGTGCGTTGTTAAAGCCTGACTGGCTCTAGTCCAGGTGACTCAGAAGCCAGAGAGGCTAGAGGCTGCTCTGAGCAGTCTCTCATTGTGGAGACCACTTATGAGTGGTTCAAAAAAAGAAAGAAAGAAAGAAAGAAAAGAAGAGAAAAAGAAAGAAGAAAGAAAAATCCAAGGGAATCTGGGCCCCAAATCAAATGAGCTGCACAGCATGCACAGTGCTAGCATGGGAGGACCAATCCTGGGTTGTCCAGTCACTTTTTTAGCTATGGAAAACAACCAGAGATGAATGTTAGCGAAGGACTCAACCCTAGCTATGAAGGTTGTGGTTGGCTGACTGAAAGGGGAAAACTCACCACTGAAGCTGCTGGTGTGTGTAGATGTCGGCATTCAGGCAGATAGAGTGCAGAGCCATTGGAAAGATACCTGGTTCTGGAGTCCAGGGTTCCATGTGTCCTCAGTAGGTGGGAGGAACATGGAGAGCCTGGCTGAGTCACAAGCACCATGTAATAGTAAAAATAAAATGCCACTGTTCCCCAAGTGGCCTGCAGGACACTAGGGGCAGTAGATCCCCGGAAGGGAGCCACATGGTGGGTGAAAGACAGAAATGGATAGGCACGCTATGGGTCCAGTGGGGCAGCCAGACCTGTGAGGAGCCAGAGTCGCAGTGAGCGAGAGACAGAGATCTATTAGGCATGTGTGGAGGGTGAGAGATAGAGAAGGATAGGCACGCCATGCAGAGTGGGGTTGGATATTTATTTAGTGGGTTATGGAAGGGAAGGGAAAAGGGGAAACAAGGAGAAAGAGGCAAAGAGAGAAAGAGAAACAGAGAGGGGGAGGGGGAGAAAAGGAGAGGAGCCATGGCAGCAGCTACCTTTTTGGGAGAGAGATGAAAGAGAAGGACTCAGACTGGAAGCCTAAGGAAGACCTGCCTGCCTCAGTGGTGGATGAGGGAGGGAGTGGGTGCAGCTTGTCTCTTAAAGGGACAGGACAGACCTATCTCTACAATGAAACTTCAAGATACCAAAAAAAGAAATTGAAGTAGACACTAGATGATGGACAAACCTCCTATGTTTGAATCGGCAGAATGAATATTGTAAAAATGTCTCTGTTACAACAGTCTTGTAGAGTTGACACAAACTCCATCCATCTTCTAAGAACTTCTTTATAGATCTAGGAAAAAAATCTTAAAACTTGTATAGAAACACAGAATATTCCGGAGTTTTGCAGTCCTAAGCTAAAAGAACAATATGTAAGCATCACAACACATCATCTTGAATTATACTGCAAAGCTTTGGTAGTGAAAACCACATAACACTAGCACACAAAGAGACGTGTAGACCAATAGATAGAAGACCCAGAAATAAATCAAGCCAAATCATTGCTTTCAGACACTTCTGGGGGAACTGAATATCCAAATTTAGAAGAAGAAATTAGTTGTATACCTAAACAAAAATCAGCTGAAAATCAAAAGGATTCAATATAAGACAGGAAACTATGAAACTGATAGAAGAAAACACAGTGAAAATACATTGAGATATAAGCATAGAAAAAAACTCCCTTAAAATCTCCCTGGTCTAACATATCTAATGTTAATGCCACTGGTATTTCCATGTTTAATATCTATCTATCTATCTATCTATCTATCTATCTATCTATCTATCATCTATTCTGTTCTCATCTTTTTGTTTAGCTTGTCATGTGTTTCGAGCAAACATAGAGAATGCTGTATTACTGAAGTGTACAATCTTTGTATCAACTAATGATAGCTAACATGAGATATTATACAACAGCTCTGTCTGTCACATAACCATTCTTGATAGAATGCCAGTTTTGTGAGGTTTATGTAAGTATTCTTGTGTTGTTTAGTTTTGTCAGCTTGACACAAGCTTGGTCATCTGGGAAGAATGAACTTCAGTTGAGAAAATGCCTCCCTCCATCAACTTGTTCTGTAGGCAAGCCTATGAGTCATTTTCTTGATTAAAAGTTAATGTGTGAAGGCTCCAATCAATGGGGACAGTGACACTTCTAGGCAGTTGATTCTGAGCTATGTAAGAATGCAGGTGAACAAGCTATTGACCACATTCCTTCAAATTCTTTGCTCCTTTTCCTTCCTTCAGGTTTCTATGCTCTTTGATTTCCTGCCTTGGCTTCTATCAGGAATGGACTATGATTGAGACCTGTAAACATTTTAGCCATGGTGTTTTTATCACATCAATAGAAATCAAACCAGAACAATCTGTTTGGGATCAGAAATAAGCATATTCATCAGCCTGCCTGTGAATGCTTGTTAGTAGGTCTGTGTACCTACTTTCATACAGCCTGGGCATGCTGGTCTGTGTTTTGCTTGGAGTGAATATAGCATATCAATCTGTCTGCAGGTTCTTGAATCTTTATTTTCCCAGCTTCTGGAGCTCCTTCATACTTAGCTTCAGAGCTTGGATCTCACAGGGGCACAAATCCTGAACAGGCACTAACCTGGATCTTAGATCATTCATGAATTGTTGATACTGCCAGGGTACAAATGAGACTTGTACCCTTAGAAACTTATGTTGAACCTTTTCTTTGTGAGACATTAAGTGATGGAACTGTGTGGGACCTTTAAGAGATTACTAGAACCATGCCATCATGAATGGATTCATCTACTCACAGGATTAAAGGATCAATAAATCAGTGTACTATCTATAGAATGACTGTACTACAAAAGGCAGTGGAATTGGGGTTCTCCCACCCTGGTACTCATATATCATTCCAGGTGCTAACATGTGATTCTTCCAGGATGAAGGACATCAATAGACATGGCCTCTTTTTCTTAGACCAGATCTGTGAGCCAACAAACCTTTCTCTTACAATATACAATTCTGTGGCCTTGTGGTTATACTGATATGCATATGAGATGTCAGCAAAATCATAGCCAGTGTTTGCAGCAACAGGGTCTTCTAGTGGTAAAACCAGAAGAGAAGGGACGCTGGATGAGATGAAATGAGAGCTGGGAACAGGTACAAAACCTTTATCTAGTTTCAAGTTAATTAATGAAAAAGGAAGAGTCTTTTGTTTTCCTGGGTTAGCTTTCTTTGTTTCTACTGAAACATAGTGGGAGTAAAGAGAGGGGATTGTGAAGCTGCTTTGATTAAGATCCATCTTGATTTTGGTATGTTCTTCACTGATTGGTCCTTGTTCTTTACATAATTTGTGTGTACATACCTAGCCAATAAGAGCCTGCCAGGGTCTATGTAACACTTGGGTAAAGCCTTTTTGTCACACCGGCACAACAACGGCATGAAGATCTGGGAGAAAACAGTCACTTTTTCATTGGATATAAGTGCTGCTTCATAAGATGAAACCCATACCTGGCACCATTATTAGGCCAAAAAATTGTGGCTAGACATGTCATAGGTTCTAAATAAGACCTATTACTATTAACACAGACACCCACAGTTGGTCAAAATTTAGAGAATCTCATAAGAGTGTGAAGATCCAACTATAAATGGGACATGTATACATAGAAAGCCAAAAGGTATCCCTTCTCACAGATCGCACTAGAGAGAGAAATCAGCAATATTAAACTCACAGATTTTCTCTTCAACAGAAGGTATTTACCTCTGTTTTCTACCCAGAAGGCTGAGGGTAGATGTTATAGCCTAGTGATCTTTGGCGAGGCTTCACTGAATCCCCCAGACTGCTGTGTGAGTATTGTTTCTCAGCCAATAAAACCACTCTTTTTTTCACATTTTATTTTATTCCTGATAATTTTTTATTACTCTATAATAGTACCAATCAAAATTTCCACTTCCTTCCCTCCTCCCACTTCCATCCCCCTCCCCTCCCTCCCCCTCCTTCTCCCCCTCCCTCCCCCTCCTTCTCCCCCTCCCTCCTCCCTCATTCCTCTCCAGTCCTAAAAAAGCAGGGTACCCTGCCCTGTGGGAAGTCCAAGGCCTTCCCCCCTCCATCCATATTTAGGAAGGTATGCATCAGAATAGAATAGGATCCCAAAAATCCAGTACATGCAGTAGAGACAAATCCTAGTGCCATTATTGTTGGCTTATCAGTCAGCCTCAATTGTGAGCCACATTCAGAGGGTCCAGTTTGATCCCATGCTCGTTCAGACCCAGACCAGCTGGATTTGGTGAACTCCCATTAGTTCAGGTATCCTGTCTCAGTTGGTGGACCAACCACTCATGGTCCTGACTTCCTTGGTCATATTCTACCTCCTTCTGCTCCTCAACTGGATCTTGGGAGCTCTGTCCAGTGCTCTCATGTGGGTCTCTGTCTCTATCTCCATCTGTCACAGGACAAAATTTCTATGGTAATATTCAAGATAGTCATCAGTCTGACTATGGGAAAAGGTCCTAGCTTTCCTTCACTGCCCAGGGTCCTAGCTGGGGACATCCCTGTGGACATCTGGGAACCCCTCTAGAGTCAAGCTTCTTGCCAACCCCACAATGCCTCCCTTAATTAAGGTATCTTCTTCCCTGCTCCCATATCCATCCTTCCTCCATCTCAAACATCCCACTCCCCAAAGCTCTTCCCAACCCCCCTTCTTTCTTCTCTCTTCCCTTCTCTCCTTCCCCCACCTGACCTCCACCCCCATGCTCCGAACTTTTTCTTGGTGATCTTGTCTCCTTCCAAGTTCCAGGAGGATCTATATATGTTTATCTTTGGGTTCACCTTATTACTTAGGTTCTCTAGGATCATGAACAATAGGCTCAATGTCCTTTGTTTATTGCTAGAGTTCACTAAGGAGTGAGTACATACCATATTCATCTTTTTGGGTCTGGGTTCTCTCACTCAAGATAGTGTTTTCTATTTCCATCCATTTGCATGCAAAAATTCAAGTTATCATCGTTTTTTACTGCTGAGTAGTACTCTAATGTATAAATGTGCCACACTTTCTTTATCCATTCTTCAGCTGAGGGGCATCTAGGTTGTTTCCAGGTTCTGGCTATTACAAATAATACTGCTATGTACATAGTTGAACAAATGCTTTTGTAGTATGATTGGTCATCTCTTAGGTATATTCTCAAGAGTGGTATTTCTGGATCCTGAGGTAGGTTGACTTCTAAATTTTTGAGAAACCGCCACACTGATTTCCAAAGTGGTCTCACAAGTTTGCAGGTGTTCATAGGTTTGTGGATTAATGTCTGGGTCTTCAATTATATTCCATTTGTCAGCGTCTGTTTTTATGCCAAATACCAAGCTGTTTTCATTACTGTGGCTGTGTAATACAGTTTGATGTCAGGGATGGTCATGCCTCCAGAAGTTCCTTTATTGTATAGGATTGTTTTGGCTACCTTGGGTTTTTTGTTTTTCCATACAAAGTTGATTATTGTTCTCTCAAGGTCTGTGAAGAATTTCATTGGGATTTTGATGGGGATTGCATTGAATCTACAGATTACCATTGGTAGAACAGCCATTTTTACTATGTTGATCCTACCAATCCAAGAACATGGGAGATCCTTTCATTTTCTGATATCCTCTTCAATTTCTTTCTTCAAAGACTTTAAGTTCTTGTCAAATAGATATTTCACTTCCTTGGTTAGTGTTACCCCAAGATACTTTATGCTATTTGTGGCTATTGTGAAAGGTGATATTTCTATGATTTCATTCTCTGTTTCTTTATCCTTTGTGTTAGAAGGGCTGCCGATTTTTTTTGAGTTGATCTTATATCCTGTCACATCACTGAAGGTATTTATAAGCTGTAGGAGTTCTCTTGTAGAATTTTTGGGGGGGCTTATGTACACTATCATCTCACCTGCAAATAAGGAAAGTTTGACTTCTTCCTTTCCAGTTTGAATCCCCTTGATCTTACATTGTTTTATTGCTATTGCTAGAACTTCAAGCACTATATTGAAGAGATATGGAGAGTGGACAGCTTTGTCTTGTTCCTGATTTTAGTGGAATCGCTTTGAGTTTCTTTCCATTTAATTTGATATTGGCTGTCAGCTTGCTGTATATTGCTTTTATTATATTCAGATATGATCCTTGTATCCCTAACCTCTCCAAGACCTTTATCATAAAGGGGTGTTGAATTTTGTCAAATGCTTTTTCAGCATCTAATGAAATGATCATATGTTTTTTTTCTTTTAGTTTATTTATATGATGGATAGCATTGATAGATTTTCATGTTAAACCAGCCAGGCATCTTTGGGATTAAGCCTACTTGATTATAATGGATTATTTTTATGTGTTCTTGAAATTGGATTGTCAGTATTTCATTGGGAATTCTTGCATCGATGTTCACGAGTGAGATTGGCCTGTAATTCTCTTTCTTGGTTGAGTCTTTGTGTGGTTTTGGTATCAGGGTAACTATAGCTTCATAAAAAGAGTTTGACAATGACTCTTCTGTTTCTATTATGTGGAACACATTAAGGAGTATAGGTATCAGCTCTTTTTGAAAGGTCTGGTAGAATTCTGCACTAAAACCATTTGTCCTAGGCTTTTCTTGGTTGGAATGTTTTTGATGACAGCTTCTATTTCCTCACGATTTATAGGTCTATTTAAATTGTTCACCTTGTCTTGATTTAATTTTGATATATGATATTTATTTAAAAAATGTCCATTTCTTACATTTTCCAATTTTATGCCATACAGACCTTTGTAGTAAGACCTAATGATTCTCTGAATTTCTTCAGTGTCTGTTGTTATGCCCCCCTTTTCATTTCTGATCTTGTTAATTTGAGTGTTCTCTTTCTGAATTTTGATTAGTTTGGATAGAGGTTGTCAATCTTGTTGATTTTCTCAAAGAACCAGTTCTTTGTTTCATTGATTCTTTGATTGTTTTCTGTGTTTCTATTTTGTTGATTTCAGCCCTCATTTTGATTATTTCCAGTCTTCTACTCCTCCTGGGTGAGTCTGATTCTTTTTTTCTAGAGCTTTCAGGTGTGCTGTTAAGTCTCTAATGTGAGCTTTCTCTGTTTTCTTTATGTGAGCACTTAGTGCTATGAACTTTCCTTTTAGTACTGCTTTTATAGTGTCCCATAGCTTTGGGTCTGTTGTGTCTTCATTTTCGTTGAATTCAAGGAAGACTTTAATTTCTCTCTTTATTTCTTCCCTGACCCAGGGGTGGTTCACTAGTTGACTGTTCAGTTTCCATGAGTTTGTAGACTTTCTTGGGGTGGAATTATTGTTAAATTCTAGCTTTACTCCATGATGATCTGATAAGGCAAATGTGGTTACTCCAATTTTTTGTACCTGTGGATGTTTGCTTTCTTACCAAGTATGTGATCATTTTTCGAGAATGTTCCATCAGATGCTGAGAAGAAGGTATATTCTTTACTGTTTGGGTGTAATGTTCTATAGATGTCTGTTAAGTCCATTTGATTCATTACCTCTGTTAGTTTCCTTATTTCTCTGTCAAGTTTCTGTCTGGTTGTCCTGTCCATTGGAGAGAGAGAAGTGTTGAAATCTCCTACTATTAGTGGTGGGATTTGATTTGTGCTTTGAGTTCTAGCAATGTTTCTTTTCCATATGTGGGTGCTTTTATATTAGGGGGCATAGATATCCAGGATTGAGACTTCATCTTGATGAATTGTTCCTTTTATGAGTATAAAGTGTTCTTCTCCATCTCTTCTGATTGATTTTAGTTTGAAATCAATTTTGTTAGATATTAGGATAGCCACACCCATTTATTTCTTAGGTCTCTTTGCTTGGAAAACTTTTTTCCAAACCTTTACTCTGAGGTAGTGTCTGTCTTTGAGGTTGAGGTGTGTTTCTTGTAAACAGCAGAATGTTGGATCCTGTTTTCGTATCCATTCTCTTAACCTGTGCCTTTTTATAGGTGAATTGAGTCCATTAATATTAAGCAATATTAATGAACAATGGTTGTTAATTCTGGTTATTTTTTGGTGGTAGTGTTTGTATGTTTCTCTTCTTTGAGTTGTGTTAGTGGAGGGTTGTCTGATGTCTGTGCTATTGTGGGTGTTGTTGGCTTCCTTGGGTTTAGGTTTTCCTTCTAGTACTCTCTGTAAGGCTGGGTTTGTGGCTACATATTGTTTAAATCTGTTTTTGTCATGGAATATCTTGTTTTCTCCATCAATGGTGAAAGAAAGCTTTGCTGGGTAGAGTAGTCTGGGCTTGCATCCGTGGTCTCTTAGTGTCTGCAGCACATCTATCCAAGACATTCTAGCTTTCATGGTTTCCATTGAGAAGTCAGGTGTAATTCTGATAGGTTTCCCTTTATATATTACTTGACCTTTTGCCTTTGCAGCCCTTAATATTCTTTCTTTATTCTGTATGTTTTGTGTTTTGATTATTATATGGTGAGGGTTTTTTTTTTTATTCAGTCCATTTGTTGTTCTGTAAGCTTCTTATACCTTCATAGGACTATCCTTCTTTAGGTTGGATAGGGAAAGTTTTCTCCTATGATTTTGTTGAATATATTTTCTGTACCTTTAGTTGGAATTCCCCTTCTACGCCTATTATTCTTAGGTTTGGTCTTTTCATGGTGTCTCAGATTTCCTGGATGTTTTGTGTTAAAAATTTTTTGGATTTGCTGTTTTCTTTGATCAATGAGTCTATTTCCTCTATTGTATCTTCAATGCCTGAGATTCTTTCTTCTAGCTCTTGTATTTTGTTGGTTATACTTGTTTCTACAGCTCCTGTTCATTTACCGAGATTTTCCATATCCAACCATCCCTCAATTTGTGTTTTCTTCATTTTACCTTCATTTTGGTTTTCAAGTCTTGAACTGTTTATTTTCCTGTTTGCTTTTTCCTTGTTTTCTTGTGTATCTTTGAGGGATTTATTAATTTCTTCTAACTTTTTGTTTGTCTTCTCTTCTGTTTCTTTCAGGGAGTTTTTCACTTTCTATTTAAGGGTCTCTATCATTTTCATAAGGTTACATTTAAAGTCGAATTTTTCTACTTCTTCTGGTTTAGGATATTCAAGTCTCTTGTTGCATGTTCACTGGATTCTGGTGTTATCATGTTGCTTTTCAGGATGTTGGAAGAATTCTTGCATTGGTGCCTAACCATCTCTTTCTTCTAATGAGGCCATCAGAGTCTTGGTGTCTTGATCTAATCTTTGCTCTGGCTGACTGTATACTTGGGAGTTTTTCTTGTTCTGTCTGGGTCTGCTCAGCACAGGAGCAGGGCCTCTTGCCAGGCTCCAAGGACTTCACAGATGCAAAGGCAGCCTTGGGAGGCAGGGCGGGTGGTACAAAGAAGCCCAGTGGCAGGGACACTCCCGCTGGCTCTCCAACCTCTCAGCCGCAAGTAGGCTGAGTTGGGGGATCCAAGGACCTTGCAGATAAAAAGAAGTGCTTGGGTGCAGACTGGAATGTGGTAAAGAAAGCCAGCAGCTGGGAAACACCCCACTGGATGGCTAGAAAAGCTTAGGGAAATGGAGGGGGCCTGTACTCAGTTCCCCGGAACCATCAGGCCACATGGCCACTCACTCATCTGTCTGGATCCCCTTAGCACAGGAGTAGGGCCTCTTGCTGGGCTCTAGAACCACTCCTATGGAAGTCTACTATTAAGCTTTTTCCATACCCTTCATCCCTAGACCCTTATCCTGAGCATTGCTTTGCAGTAAATAGCACTCACGCTTATGGAAGAAGTACTCTGAAAAAGACACCTGCTTTGCATAGAAGTTTCAGTGGAATCATTCTTTAAGTTTTGTTGTGATAATTATCACAAGGAAACTTTTTCCCAAAGTTGTACTGTGTTAAAATATGTCAGAAAAGGATTGCTCAGAGCCAGACTCTTGAAGTTGGAAAGGACAATGGGTAACTAAGGCATGTTGAGTACAATTTTCTTCCACCCTCACATGGACCATTTCTCTGTAGGCAATAGATAGCATTTGCAGGAATCTCCCACATCTATATCACGCTCCTTTTCTGAAAGGCTTAGGGATGAATGTGGAAGGGGGGAAAGAGTGTAAGAACTAGAGGTGGTAGATAGCTACAAGGAAGCAGGGCCTTTTGGATACAGAATGGCTGCTGCACAGTGCTCATCACAGAGTTCACACGAGCCGTGCAAGCCTCAGCCGGACCACGTATTTTCCTGGGTTTTAATTGATATTTATTGAGCTCTACATTTTTCTCTGCTCCCCTCCCTGATGAAGTAATAAGGGTGGCGGCGGGGCTGCATCCCCAACACCCCAGCCGCCTGCCGGGCTAGCTTATGCCCCGAAATAATTACACGGACACTCTATTCTTTTAAACACTGCTTGGCCCATTCTCTTCTAGGCTAATTCTCACATATTAATTTAGCCCATTTCTAATCATCTGTGTATGGCACCCCAAGGTGCGCTTACCAGGAAGATTCTAGCCTATGTCCATCCTAGGTCGGAGCTTCATCCCGTGTGTCTGCCAGGGAGCAGGGCATGGCATCTCCGCTGGGGCATCTGCTCTGGAGAGCAGAGCTGTGGAGTCTGAGCTCACTTCCTCTTCCTCCCAGCGTTCTGTTCTGTTGACTCCTCCCACCTATCCTCTAACCAATAAAATGGGCCAAGGCAGTTCCTTTATTAGCCAATGACCTTCCTCCATCACCCTGACTCTCACCTCCCCTCTTCAACCCTCCCCGAAGGTCCCCATGCTCCCAATTTACTCAGGAGATCTTGTCTTTTTCTACTTTCTACTTCCCATGTAGATTAGATCTATGTAAGTCTCTCTTAGTGTCCTCATTGTTGTCTAAGTTCTCTGGGATTGTGGATTGTAGGCTGGCTTTCTTTGCTTTATGTTTAAAAACCACCTATGAGTGAGTACATGTGACAATTGTCTTTCTGTGTCTGGGTTACCTCACTCAAAATAATGTTTTCTAGCTCCATCCATTTTTTTGCAAAATTCAAGATGTTCTTATTTTTTCTGATGTGTAGTACTCCATTGTGTAAATATACCACATTTTCCTTATACATTCTTTGGTTGAGAGGCATTCAGGTTATTTCCAGGTTCTGTCTATGACAAAAAAAGCTGATATGAATATAGTTGAGCACATGTCTTTGTGGCACAATTGAGCATTCTTTGGATATATACACAAAAGTGGTATTACTGGGTCTTAAGGAAGGTTGTTTACTAATTTTCTGAGAAATCGCCACACTGACATCTAAAGGGGTTATACCAGCTTGCATGCCCACCAGCAAAGCAAACGTGTTCCCTTTTCCCCACAACCTCTCCAGCATAAGTTGTCATTAGTGTTTTTGATCTTGGCCATTCTTACAGGTGTAAAATGGAATCTCAGAGTTGTTTTGATTTGCATTTCTCTGATGACTAAGGATGTTGAACATTTCCTTAAGTGTCTTTCAGCCATTTTAGATTCCTCTGTTGAGAGTTCTCGCTATAAGTCTTTACTCCATTTTTTTTTTTATAGGATTATGTGTTCTTTTGGTGTCCAATTTCTTGAGTTCTTTGTATATTTTGAAGATCAGACCTCTGTCTGATGTAGGGTTAGTGAAGATCTTTTCCCATTCTGTAGGCTGTCATTTTGTCTTGTTGACCATGACCTTTGATTTACAGAAGCTTTTCAGTTTCAGTGGGTCCCATTTATTAATTGTTTCTCTCAGTGTCTGTGCTGCTGGGGTTATATTTAGGAAGTGGTTCCCTTTGCCAATGCGTTCAAGTGTATTTCCTACTTTCTCTTCTATAAGGTTCAGTGTGGCTGGCTTTATGTGAGGTCTTTGATCCATTTGGACTTGAGTTTTGCGCATGGTGATAGATATGGGTCTGTTTTCATACTTCTACGTGTTGATATACAGTTATGCCATCACCACTTGTTAAATATGCTTTCTTTTTTCCATTTGATATTTTTTGCTTCTTTGTCAAAATCAAGTGTTAGAAGATGTGTGGATTGATATCCGTGTCTTCTGTTTGATTCCCTTGGTCCTCCTGTTTGTCCTTATGCCAATACCAGGCTGTTTTCAGTACTGTAGCTCTGTAGTAGTGTTTGAAGTCAGGGATTGTGATGCCTCCAGAAGTTCTTTTATTGTACAGGATTGTTTGGGCTATCCTGGGTTTTTTGCTTTTCCATAGGAAGTTAAGTACCATTCTTTCGAGGTCTTTGAAGAATTTTGCTGGGATTTTGATGGGCATTGCATTGAATCTGTTTTTTTTTTAATTTTTCTTTCCGTTTTTTCTTTTTTCCTTTTCTTTCTTTTTCTTTTCTTTTTTCTTTTCTTTTTTTTTTTTTTAAGACAGTTTCTCTTGTACTGGAGCTTGTATTGGAACTAACTCTAGAGACCAGGCTGGCTTCAAACTCACACAGATCCACCTGTGTCTGCCTCCTTAGTGCTGGGATTAGCAGTGTGTACTACCACTGCCCAGCAGCCAAACCAAATGTTAGGGTGGAGAGGAGGTGTGGGTACAAAGTTCCACCTTTAGGCAAAGAGTTGTTGATGCTTGATAGCTGCTTGGGAAGGGAGAATCAGTTTTCTGTAAGAGTATAGCCCTGGCTGGGCATTGGTGGTGCATGTCTTTAACCCAGTATTCAGGAGGCAGAGGCATTAAGATAAAGTATTTAGTGACCTTTCAGATGTTGTATGCCAAAGCAAAACGTGCTCTAAAAGGAGATGCTGAGCTTCCCCACATAATATCATAAAACCTCATTCTAGTTGGGGTGGAGTGATCCTTCTGCCTGTATCTTTTAAGGAAAAGCACAATTATTTCTAGTAATTTTTACTGATGGAGTATACAATTGCTCTCCTTCCAGGGTAGCCTGGACCTTATCACTCTCGGAAGATATAAGCAAAATTTAGCCTATTACATAGTTGTTGAAATGGGACCTCTGCAGAGGCTAGTCCTCTCTGAAACATCCTGGTGGGGGATATGACCTCTGAGTGGCAGAGGATTCTGGGAGGAAGAAAAGGCCAAAAGGACCAGCTACAGCCATCTGCTTTCCACGCACCATGTAAGACGCTTGGGTTTCAGTAAGTTACCTTCCTCTGAGACAAACAGTGTGATCAGTGGTCGGTGAGTCCCTGCTAGATAGGTGTTTGGCAGGGACCTTTGGCTCACTCCTGCCTGATCTAGAAAGCCCATTTCTGATTTTCTAACTCCTGCACCAAATCAGCCAATCCCCGAGATTCTTTGAACAAAGGAAAGGCACCAACAAGCCCAGTTCCTCATTCTTGGCAGCTACTGCAGTCCTTTTCCTGGAATTGCCAACTGCGCAAGTTCCTACCTAAAGCATTCAGCTCTGGACCATACTTGGGCACAAGTCCAGCTTTTGGTGGACACAGTATCATTCCCCCCCACAACCAAATAATCCCACCCCCCCGACAACCTATATAATCTCCCTGCTTTAGTTCCGGAGTGTGGCTTCTCTGGCCTAAATTTCTGGGACTGGAGAATCCACCCAGGAGATGTTTTACTCAATCAACCTGTTATGTCTCTTCAATTCAACTTGATAGGTCTTTCTGCAAAGACAGAGAAACCTATGGGCCCAGAAATCCTAGCAATAGGCATCTTAGGTTCTTTCCATGTTGCTGAGATAAAATACTCTGAAAAAGACATTTAAGTAGGAAGAGTTTATTAGGCTCCAATTCCAGGTTCCAATTCACCACAACTGGGGAGTCACAGTTGCAGAAGTTGAGGTATCACATGCACTCAAGAACAGAGAGCAATGAATTCCTGTATGCATGATAGTGCTCATCCTGTCCTGTCCCTTTTGTACAGCCCACAGTCCCCACTCCCTACCCAGGAACTCCAGACAATCCCTCAGACTGCCCCAGAACCCACCTTTAATCCAGATACCCCTTCTCAGCCATGCCCTGAGGCTTGCCTCTTCTCAGCTGTGCCCTGAGGCTTGCCTCTTCAGTGTCAAGTTGACATTGGTAATCTTCAGAGTTGTGCACTGCAGTTTTTTTTAACTAATTTATTTATTAAGGATTTCTGCCTCCTCCCCGCAACTGCTTCCCATTTCCCTCCCCCTCCGCCGATCAAGTCCCCCTCCCTCATCTGCTGGAAGAGCAATCAGTTTTTTTAAAGGAAGTAGATCTCAAGAGCTATAATGAAAAGTCTCCAAACTGCTTTTATTTACACCCTATCTTTTATTGTGGCCAGATTAAAATGAAACTGGGACTGGGTGGTGGTGGTGCATGCCTTTAATCCCAGCACTTGGGAGGCAGAGGCAGTTGGATCTCTGTGAGTTCGAGGCCAGCCTGGTCTACAAGAGCTAGTTCCAGGACAGGCTCCAAAGCTACAGAGAAACCCTGTCTCAAAATACCAAAAAAAAAGACAAGAAACCAGGATTGGTTTTATAAGTGATAAGAATGCATTATCTGCTTTCCCCTGATGGCCAAAGATCAACCAATGGCAGGCTCAAAGCTGCCAGAAGTTTAAACTAATTCCAAGGCAACAGACTATAAATGAGAGTGACAAACACAGCTGTTTTCTTTATTATGTTAGACGCATCTAATGTTTTAGGAGACCCCGAGTAACTGCTGCAAGGCTAAAATAAATATTGAGGTTAAATATTTCTTCATCAGTTGTCATTGTTATGCTCAAAGCCTGGGTCTCTCTGGAAGGAGGGCAATTTTATCTCCTTCAGTAGAAGTTAGTAGGAGCAAAGGCCCTCGGCAAAGAGTTCTATTGTGTCCCTGGAGTGTCCCCCTTATCATCCAGGGTGTATCATTTGTCTTGTCCTCTGCATGAGCTGTTAACTTTCTCTTACTTCCCTGCTTCCATCTTTCTCCCCCTGGCAGCTGCCAAGGTCTCTAGCTTCCCTGGCCTCCCTGGTCAGTTCTTGCTAATTCCCAACGAATTGGCCGTGAGTTCTTTTCTGAGTCTGTCTTCAATTTTTGTTGTTGTTTTTGCTGTTGTTATAACAAGACCTAGAACCTGTGGACATAAAGACAGTTATGGCTCACAGGAACATCTGAAGTTCTTCATCCTTTCTTTATAAAGTCCCCTCTATGTCTTCCCTTGGGATGTGTGGCTATAAATGCTACAGTCTGGTCTTGGATACTTTGTGAGGAACTTAAGTATAAAGTTACATCCACAGGATGCTCCAGAGAACACTGCTATTTGGGGGAGTCTGTTAATAGAGGAGAGGTGTAATGTGGAGGAGGGACGCCGTTAGGAATAGAGGCAGCTGCACTTGTGGCCTCTACAAATAGGATGTGTTTTTGGGCTATGTTACTTCCAGATTCAGTGGAAATAAGAGACCCGACCTCTTGGTGTCAAGAAGCACGAAGTCTGGAGAAGTTACGTTACATCTGAGAATATGTATGTATGTTTTACCATTTACCATCTATGTACCTTTTACCATGTAGCTCATTGGTGATGGCTAGCTCTCAAATTCCAATGTCTGGAGTGCTGTTTGAGGCTGTCTTGGCTACTAGATACTTGGGAAGGAATTTCTGCCATTACTTGTACTAGAAAGATACTAGAAAGGGTACAGACCACGGGGAAGCCAGTCAAGCAGGGACTGGGGTGCCAAGAGAAGAGCTCTTGGTGGAGGTGATTCTGGAATAGAACTGAGACTGACAAATCAGAATAGATATTTGGAGATTGTTAGGTGAAAATAAGGCAGTGTTGGGGGAGAATAGCAAGCACCCAGAACAGGTTGAGAAATACAGAGAGTAACACTGTATGCATGGAAAAAAGAAGGCAAGAAAGAGATGGGATCTAAAATCTAGGTGAGGAAAAGTCTGCCTTCGAATGCAGCAAGAAAGGACAATGGAGCAAGCTCATTGGGGCTTAGGATGGAATGAATTCAAATAAGAGACTGCTTTGAATTTTGTTCTTTTCCCCTTTGCATCCTAAAGGAAAGAGGTGGGGGTGCACCTATGCAAGTATTAAGGGTTCGATGGAGAGTGAGGAGCAAAGTATTTACTTTACACACAAGCTTTTACTATCAGCAAGATAAGGTGAGGGAACCTTTGTGACTGCTTGAAGCACAGTAACCTGCCTAGGTGATGACTTATACACACACACACACACACACACACACACACACACACACACTCACACTCGTATTCCAGCAACCCACCCAGAGCAGAGGTCTCCGCAATTCAGTTTGATTAAAATTTATTTTTAATTTTGTATGTGTACGAGAGGAGGAGACAGAGAGACAGAGACAGAGAGAGAGAGAGAGAGAGAGAGAGAGAGAGAGAGAGAGAGAGAAGGCATGTGAGCACAGGCGTCAGTAGTGGCCAGAAGGGCATTGGATAGTGCTCAATTCAGGCAGTAGTGAGGCACCTGATATGGGTGGTGGGAATTGAACTCAGGTCCTCTGCAAGGGCAGTAAGTGCTCTTAACTGTTAATCTGTCTCTCTAGCACTACTTACATTTTCTCCTTAGTTTGAAAGACCCGGATAAATCCAGACCCCTCTAGCAGAAAAAAATAGAGCCAAAAATCTAAGCAGGAAGAAAAAAATAAAAAATCTAGATTAGCCGGTTCAGTGACTCTGTTTGGGGAACTAGCTGAAGATAAAATTAGATTATAATCTTGAGAAACAGGGAGTTACTCCTTGTGTTTATCACTGATATTTTCGGAAGTTTTCAACGATCACTGGTATTTTCCGAATTTTCCAATGACACCATCCCTACCCCCTTTGGATTATTGTGTTATGGTTTCTTCCTTTAAATACCCTTTCTCCCAGCTACTTGGGGTCGACCTCTCTACCCCTGCTTGGGAAATGAATATTGGCCCCAGTGCACTGGTTCCTGTCCTGTCAATAAACCTCCTGTGATTGCAGCAAGGATGGTCTCTCGTGATTTCCTGGGGGTGGGGGTGGGTCTTGTTATCCTGAGACTTGAGTGAGAGTCTTCCCACTCTGGGGGTCTTTCAAGTTAAATCTCTGGTTTCATAGTGAAGAAATCATTCAGAAAAGTGATTTAATTTACACAGATTTTATTGATCATTTAGAGTGTGACTCATAGAAGCCATCAGCCTGGGAACGCATATTGGGGGTATGGAATGATTGATGCTGCTGTGAGTCAAGCTCTGGGAGTCTTCCACAACTGACCAGAGAAAAGGAGCGAACTGTGATTATAGCGAGCCAATATCGTCATGCAAATGTTATGGACTAGAAAGAGTGAGCACAATAATGGTTGTAAATTAACATCTTTGGACTGATGTACCTTCTTAAATGACCTTTATGCCATATGCCAGAGGGCCCTCTATGGAAAATCCTAGATAGAAGGACACTCTTTCAATGTTCCTTCCACTTCTGAGTGGACCCGAGTACACAGAAGTCACTGGTATTTTTATTTTTGCCTCTGTTCCATATTCTACAGAGATTAGCTTGCCTTCAGCCTGACCATCCAGTAGGCGCAGGAGGTCTTTGACTTCCCTCTTTTCCCACACAACTCCACTCTGCCAGAAAGTATTTGAATCTCGTACTTCACTGACGTACTGCTCGATTTTGGCCTTGTGGACAAGACTGTTCAGCCCCTTCTTCTGCCCCAGGTAGAACAGCGTGCTGGGCTTCTTGGACCTGCACATGTGCTTGTACTGTCTCCTGAACGCCCGGTTCAGGGATGAGACGTACTTCTCTATGAGGGCGGAATCTTCATCGAGCTCTTTGTTTTCTGGCCAGAAGAGAAGGCAGGCTAGGAAATAAGGATCAGGATATGGATGGCTCAGTCCCACGAGTTTCAGGACTTCTCGGAGCTTTGTTTTCAGTGTGTTGAATGGCAGGATGTACTTGGAACTGGGCTTTAGACAACTGAGAATAATGTTTGCCAAAATGAAATTTTGGGTCTCCTTTGTCAGTCGTTTGTTTAGACCTTTCTGTAGTAAGAAGGTGTAGTATTTCACTATGTCTTCCATGTTGTTAGCTTCTTTATGGTTTGGATTAAGATATTCAAGGAGTCCTGAAAACGTGTCTGCTCTCATAGCTTCTATGCGTTTCCTATAGTTCTCTTCTTGGAGTAAGAGATCTCTGCCCTGTAACAAACTGGTACATTCTGCCGATCGGCAGAAAAGATCTGCATATTTCTCGAAACACTTGCTGACTTTCTTAATTAGTAGGAGTTCTGTCATTTCTTTAGGGGTGTTTCTTGGTTTCAGAAGACCCATATAATCCAAAAAGAAATCAAAACATCGTTTCAAATCTGACTGTAAATTCTGTAGGTGCGATGCAAAGTTACTGAGAACAGCATCATAGCCATCTTCTGGGTCTGGAGGGATGGGCCCCTTTCCAGATAAAAACTGTACCATGGCGTCCATCAGCGTTTCATTTTCTTTGTGGAAAAGCGGGGTGAGCTGAAGAATTTGGATAGTGTCAAGACCTACTTCTATTTCACCAAAGAACCCAGCAGTATTGTACACGTCATATCTTCTTCGGGACTTCTGTGGTGCCCAGGCCTCAGTCTCAGAGTCTTTACTGTCAGTTTGTTGCTGAGATTCTTTGAAAGCTTTGGAGGCCTTTTCAGCAATTTCTAGCAAATGTGTTAGATCATCCACACTAATACTTTTACAGGCCTTGTTTTTACCCAGCCACTGTTTGATCTCACTTTTGTAAACTTGTCCGAGTGTATCTGAAATGTAGGAATTCTTAGGTGCTTTCCTTTTGGCCAAATTTGCCCAGACCAGAGCAGTGCTAAAGTTCTTCTCTTTAATATAGAAATGTCTCGCTAACGCTTGACAAATGAATGCATTTTGTGGGAACCGATCACTTCCTGCAGTCAAAATCTGTTCAGTTTCCTCATTCTGCAGTTCTTCAATTAATGGGGAAAATAGTGTGTCTGTTTCGGCACCGTGTTCTTTACGTTGCCTTATAAGCAAGAGAGTTTGCACATCCTGCTTAAATTTGTCTCTTCCTAATCCAGAGTCGTAGAATATGTTCTCTTCTAATATATTCAATGCAATTTGACACTTACCCATTCCATAGCTCGTTCCCAGTTCTTTTAAACAGTAGCGGGCAATTTCAGGGTGAATGATACGTATACCAGTATATCTCCCATATTCTGAAACTTCTGTTCGTATTAGAAGTGTGGAATAGGTTCCCATGTTGTTTTCTACAGTTTCAGGTTTCCCATGTTTATTGGTGTAAGTGATTCCCAAAAATAGCTCACACTGTGATACAGAGATGGTAGAATCTTTAATGTAAGAATTGAGTAATGCCAGGTAAGAAATGAGCTGGGCTTTCTTGCTGTGAGGGTCCAGGTCTTTCAATGTATTCTTCACTACATTTTGAATGTAAGTTGGGTCAAAACTGTCTTTCAGGATCATGAAGGAATAAAAGTTTTCACAATTCTTATGTTCCTTTTCTATTTCCTGTAGTTTGGCCTCAAATGCTCTTTGTTCTTTGGGAGAAAGCTGGTATTTTAGTGAAATGCTTTCTGCTAATTTTGCACTTTCATCTGGATTCTGAGACCTCATGCAATTCAGGATTATTACTAAAGTTTTTTCATATCTCAGACCCTTTTCTGCTATAAAGGAATTGATGGCATTCTGAAGAACGTAGGTGTTTTCTTGTTCTTCGAAATCATCCACAAGGAGAAGAACAGGGATGTAATCCTGGTGGCTGATAGCCTTATAGCTGATCAGCTTGCTTACTTGTTCTCCAATCTCTACAAAATCAGCTGCTTTGTTCCTCAATACAGCGCATCGGAACTTCTTTTTTAAGTCCCAGAGAACATGCATAGCCAACGTCGTGCCTCCGCAGCCTGGGTGATGGTACAGGTTGATGATTTTGGCAAATATGGGCTTTGGAGAGTCTGCACACTGTTGTATTAAAGTAGTAAGTTCTTCATAGCCATCTCTTTTCACAAAAGCTGAAGAATAGTTTTCAGAAGAAAAGTAGAAGTTCCACCAGGATACTCTGCCTCCTCGATAAAAATGTTCTTCTCTTAATTTCTTAAATTTTAGGAATTCAGATTCATCTTTCTCTATGTCTGTGTCTTTACATTCATTTTCACAGAGGATTTCCAGGGCTGTCAGGATATCTTCCTCCATTTTCTCCAGGATAACTGAGGAGGAACCACAGGAGGGCAGGAATCTTCTTGAAGACTGAATCACTGATTTCAGTTTAAGGATAGTATTGTTGACCAGTTCTATATTTAAAGTGGAAATACTATGTTCTGCTAAATCCTCTTTGACTTCCAGTCTTACTTGTAGTAGATCACTCCACCGTTGGTAGATATGCGAGCCGACACAGATACACAACATGTTGTCCATCCCATTGAAAACTTGATAGAAAGCACAGAAAGTTTCAATGAGGGGATCTTTCTGGCTTTCTACTGGAGAAAGTAAGAGAAACACCACTAAAAGCTTTTCTCTTGCCATTATATTTTCATCTGTGAGAAATGAGATCACTTTCCTGACCTGAGAAGCTCTATCTTTCTGCCACAAATGTGGCTCCAGAGGTTGACACGAATCATTTTGTAAGTCTAATCTGCCATTGCAGAAGATCCAGCTGGGCTGCTCATACAGTTTCAGAGAAGTGATTTTCTCTACCGTGGTAGTTTTTTCTTCATAGTGACTGGGTAGGTGAAGGTTTGCTATCCGGCTTTCTCTGTAAGCTTTGACCACTCCCTTCATCTGAGAGTAAGGATCAAAATCCAGCACAGCAAACAATTTGATTTCCTTTAGGAAATCTAAGTGCTCTATTTGATTTGGTGCACAGTTGTTTGTTACAAGAATGTACCAGTCGTAGTAAGATTTATCCAGTGAGCTTTGGTGTCTGGTCAAAAGTTTACCTAATTTTAGTCCCTCACTCTCTTTCTTAGTCACCACCCTGTGTTCTTCAGCCTCTTTTCTAGATGCTATCCATAACTTTAAATTCTCTAGAAAGTTTTTGAACTCTCTATCCCGTTGCTTGGCATTGGCCAGGATATTCTTAGAGCTAGCCCCTTCTCTCACAAACAATGAATTCTCTGTGCTTTGTTTCCATGTTTTGTCTGTGTAACTTTGCAGCGTAATGTAGAAATACTTTTCTTTACATATAGAATGTTTGGGAATAACATCTACTTCAATAACAAATCTATCAGATGATGTTTTGTTCTGCAGTAGGACTTCCACAAACCTTGGTTCCCGAATACAAGCTCTGGCTTCTTTGATGTCACTGTCTTCAAAATACTTTTTGATCATTCCATTGAAGTGGTTAATAAAGATGTCCTTACTGGTGACTTTCATACCAACAATTTCTCCGTGTGGTTTGTCATTAACTCCAAAATGGATAGTTCCATTGGTACGCGAATTCATACAAGCTGACGCAAATCGGAAGACTTCATTGCTAAATTTCATCTTAATGTCTTCTTCTGTGGCTGTCTCTGTATTTGTGAGGGCTTTGAATTCATGTACTGGGTCTATAAGATTGAGAGGTCCTGTTTCGGCAACTTGTAGAATAGAATGTTCTATGTATCTTCTGTCATCATGGAAAGAATCAAAGGGATGTGGCATGCAAGACATGTGTTCTGGTTTGGGTTTATCGCCCGCCACGTCTTTAGTCACTCTGTCACTTAATACATCTTCCTTGAGAAGACTTCCTTCTTGTTCTGTGTTCTGTGCCGTCCCACTGAGATCATGGTCACTGTTGGATGGAGCTGATTTTTCTTCTTCATTTTTGGTCTTTTTTTGGTGTTTTTTAATTGAGCGTTCTGTTTTATTTAATTGTCTGGAATCTTGATTGTCACTTTCAGAGGAATCATTCAGTTTGTTATACATACGTTTTATCAGAAGTGCTGGACCCCGTGGCAGCCCCATTTCTCTAAGATCCTTTTCAGTTAGTTCCTGAAGAACCATCCCTGTCACTTCTTCATTGAACAGGATTTGAGCATATTTCTCATCAATGTTAAGGTGTTCAGTTATCCATTCTTTTACATGTTCTTTGGTCCAGTCTTTGACCAATTTAGGTTGAGGAACTTTTTCACTCATGTCAAAACTTCAAAGTTGTTCCTTGGGAAAAGTAATACAATCATATTTTAGCATTATATTTTATCATTGAAATTACATAGCCAATTATAACATTGTACAAACTATATGTAGATATATGATTATTTTTCAAGAATAACTTAAAACTGTTTGGTAGTCATTTCTAATTTTTGTCCATTTTACAGGTCATAACTGTGATCTGAAATTAGCAGTAGCTGTTAGTGAGCTGACAAATATTTTTGTCTTTGGTAACTTTCCTTTTTAGATTTGCCTGTTTAGAAGCTGGGATTTTGTAATTTAAAACTAGAGTCTCTAGTAGCAGAATCACTTTTCTTAGAATAGTTTAATTAAATGAACAGCCTCAAAAACTCTAAACTCAAATTGATCAGCAAATAGAATAGTGACCTGAATAGGCCAAAGCAACTCTAAACATAAAGGACAATGTGGAGGCATTATAATCCTTGACCTCAAATTATACTCTGAGCCATAGTGACAAAAGCAACATGGATTTACCATAAGAACAGACTCATATGTTGCATGGAAAAGAGCCACATGTTCTTCCTGGCCACCCAGATAGCTTAGCCCCAAAATAACCACACAGAAACTGTGTTCATTAAATCAGTGCTTGGCCTATTAGCATTAACATCTTATTGGCTAACTCTCACACCTTAGTTTAGCCCATTTCTATTAATCTATGTATCATCACGTGGCAGTGGCTTACCAGGAAAGATTTGGCATATCTGATTCTGGTGGCTCCATGGTGTCTCTCCCTTATTCCACCTTTTTTCCTCCCAACATTCACTTCTGCCTTCCCTGCCTACCTAAGTTCTGCCCTAAGAACTAGGCCAAGGCAGTTTCTTTACTTATTAACCAATGAAAGCAACACACAA
This sequence comes from Microtus oregoni, assembly GCF_018167655.1. Classification (NCBI taxonomy): domain Eukaryota; kingdom Metazoa; phylum Chordata; class Mammalia; order Rodentia; family Cricetidae; genus Microtus; species Microtus oregoni. Next base: position 1,193,017 of record NW_024543085.1, read on the forward strand.
ACAGAAGGACCTACTACATCTCTCATAAACCAATAGGAATAGGCCTGAGAATCCAGAAATAAGTCCTACAGCCACAGTAATCTAAATTTTCACCCAAGTGTCAAACATATTTATTGAAACTTTTTGTCATAGTATTAACAGCTATATAGAGTAATTACTAATTCTAGAAAAGGGTTTCATCTACTTTTTTGTACATGATTTCTGGTTTGAGGTTCTATTAGTTTTGTGCAGTGAACCACAAGCACGCCTAACAGCAGCCTTTGAAGTCTCCAAAAGGAGGATGGGGCCCCACAGCAACGATTTCTCCAGGAATATGATAACATCACTAACTGAAAAACACCACCTAAAGATTGGTTTTGGACTCCAAACTGCTTAGAATAATTTCAAAATGGCTAGCTGAGATGATCTAGCCCCACAGACTACTCTAGCCAGGACCTGAGACAAGCCCTTCACTTCCCTACTATGCAGAGACTGGACAACAAATGATAAAGCTACCTCTTCCAGGACTTGACAATTAGCCCCAATTTTTCTTTTCAGGATCCCCTAAAGATGCCATTGTCCCCTACACAGCAAGAAGTAATTTTAAGAATATGATACCAATACTCTCAAAAGATGGGTTGGGTGGTTTTATGTCATTCAATGGTCCATAGATAATTTGTTATTGTTTAAGGGAATGGTTATATATTAGTGGTTAAGGTCAGGAGGAAAGTTGAACAAAAGAAAATAGATTCAAAATTCTTGTTTTGAAAAAAGGGGGATAGAGATATGATAGGATAGAAGGGTAGATTATTTAATCCATTTGAAAGAATTAAAAATATAAATAATACAAGTTACCCAAGCATACTAAAAATATTTATAGTAATAAATTATAGTAGGTAAAAGACACCAGAAGGGATATTGGACTGGGATACGTGATGAGGGTGAATTATGAATAGGAGAAAAATGTGAACCTGGCTTATGTGAGATAAAAGGTAAGAGGGAGGAGGGGGAAGATGTTAGAAAAAGTGAGAGAGCCAGAAGGGAGGTAGGACACGAAAGAAAGAGGGAAACAGAAACTGTGGCAGTATGCATAGGACATGCATGGGTCTGAGCCAAATGGGGTCCTAGCACTGAGAGGAAGAGTGGAGACAAGCTTCCATTCCTCACCCAGAAGCTATCTCCAATAGATAACAACTTCCAAATGCAAAATTAGTTCTCTCTAGTGAAGTCTCCCAAGAATGCAAATCACTATCAGTTGCAGGCCTAATGCCCAACAATAAATAGATAGCCAACACAAAATTAATTCAGTGACGTCTTTGTCTCATAATATTTTGTCATTGCGTTATTATTTTTTAATCTTAGAGGTCCTTTTCATTTATCTATGTTTCTTATGCTTTTGCTTAGGTGAATTCCCTTCTGTCTGTTTTATCCTATTCTAGTTTGTTTGTTTTTGTTTTATCTTCTTTTACTATAATTCTGTAGAAAAGGAGTGAAGCTGATGGGAGGCAAAGTGTGAAGGGTCTTGGAGCAGTTATGAAAAGGGAAACAATGGTCAGAATATAGTATATGAAAAAAATTCAATAAAAGAAATATTGAGAAAAAAGAGATAAAGTGGGGCACAGCATGTTAATAAAGGGAATTCTTTGAGAGGATGTAATATTGTAAACATTTACAGAATTTTGAAACATGAGACAAATTCTAAAAGGAATAAAAGTCTCCTAAATTCTGACACAGTGATTATTGGTATGGTAGTTTGAATGTACAATCAATGTCTATGAAACTTACAAGATTTCATGTTTTTATAAAAATAAAAGAATGACTGATAATTTAGTGAGTTTAAAGTACAACACAGCAAGCTTAAATAGGGAAGAAAGGAAGAAAACAGTTAAAGGAAGAAATTTAGATAGAAAAGTAGGAAACACAGTCATAAAGGAGATACCCAACCAAGCCAAAAAGTGATACGCAATACAAGGTGATAAACCTGACACAAGCGGAAGAAACCGTCAGGAATGAAAGAGCGACGGAACAACCCGACACATGCAGAAGAAACCGTCAGGAATGAAAGAGCGACGGAACAACCCGACACATGCAGAAGAAACCGTCAGGAATGAAAGAGCGACGGAACAACCCGACACATGCAGAAGAAACCGTCAGGAATGAAAGAGCGACGGAACAACCCGACACATGCAGAAGAAACCGTCAGGAATGAAAGAGCGACGGAACAACCCGACACATGCAGAAGAAACCGTCAGGAATGAAAGAGCGACGGAACAACTTCCCCGATGCTGCAGCAAAATTACGGTGAACCAGAGGCTATTGCAACCAACCTTACCTGGATGCACTGTGAGAAGTGAGCGGAAACACGTGACTTACCAAAACTGACTCGAGAGTCAGGGAAAGGACTCCCACTGCCAGGGTAAGGTCGTGAATCACAGAGGTCACTGATGTTCCCACTAGAGTGACAAGAAACAAGATTCACGTGTTTGGAAAGCTTAGACTCTGAGCTTGTGTAGCTGAAGTCAGCAGACATGGCAGGAGTGTGTTCAAGTGCGGGGATGGAAAGGTCTCTACCCAGCTGAACTGGGGACAATTTGCCAGTTCTGGTTTCAAACTGAGGACAAGACAGGACGAGTTGGAGGATGACAAATCGGCGGAACTTTTACCAGCAACGTGGAAGGATGCAGTAGGTTGGAGTCTACAGCAGCTCCAAAATCTTAGCCAGTTTTAGACATTAAAAATTAAACTGCATGGATGTCATAACTCATGCCAACACAATGGCTGGCCTTAAATCCTGCAAACGCAAATGTTGGTGAAAGCATAGAGTAAGTGTGGTTTTGGAAAGTGTTTGTGGAAATGCAAATTGCTTTACCTAATCAGAAAAACAGTTTAAATATTTTCATGAAATTAAGTGTATACTCGCCTCCTAAGTCAACAATTTCAGTTAAAACAGAAAGACTGAAAGTGCTGATTCAGCAACAAGAGAGCGTTCTCACACATGAGAGAGTGTTTAGGTTTTAACAAATAAAGCTTGCCTGAAGATCAGAGTGCAGAGCTAAGTCACTAGAGGCCAGGGAGTGGTGGCACACACCTTTAATCCTAGGACTTGGGAGGCAGAGGCACATCTCTGTTAGCTCAAAGTCACCCTGGGCTACATAAAATTGAATCTGTCTAAAAGAGAAACAGAGCTCACACAAAGGTGACCCCAGCACTTGGGAATACATAACTTTAATTTCAGCAACAGGGAGGTGGAGCCAGGAGTGATACGGCTGGGTGGAAGGAGGGTTGTAAGGCAGAAGGAGACAGGAACTCAGTGCAGTCTGAGTTTGGGTGGAGACAGTTGCAGGCAGAGGACAAAGTCTCAGATGTCTGAGGACAAGATCGTCCCTTCAGACTGACCATTGGTTGAGGTAAAAGGTCTCACTAGCGGCTGGCTGCACTGTCTCTTTGAGCCTTCAGCAATCACCCCAATATCTGACTCCAGGTTTTTATTATTAAGACCAACAGGCAACTAGGGCACTGACACAGAGAACACACTGTATGAGTGTATTTCCATGAAGTCAAGGGCAGGCAAAGGCAATTTAAAGCGTCGTTTCTGCTTAGGGGTGTGCTTTCTGGGAATGGGAACAAGGAACGTGGGAAGCTACTTAAATGACTGTGTGGAACTATATCATGGGGAGAAGCCCCTGTCACATAAATCACCCTTCACTCAAGAAGCCGATGATGCCTCTAAAATACATGATGGAGTAAACAGATGACAGAGACACAACACAGGCTGCTCCAACATCGAAGGTAATGATGAGTTCAAGTCAAGGTTTCAAGTCTTCATTTTATCATACAGTCAGTACTTCTCAACAGATTTCAGGACTAGCTTCAACTTGCTTATTCCACTCACACTTCTGAATATTGTTTTCCTTGACTTCTCTAAAACTTTACCTCAACCTTGTCTACTTGTGGATATAGTGCAGTGGTAGACCTGGGGTTAGACTTCCAGTTCATGAAAACAAACCCCAACTGAAGGAATTGAATCAGTATCTACCCTCCCATTAATACAGCTCCGTAGACAAGAGTAAGTACAAACCCCTCGCTAGGCACCAGATTGCAACCTGAAACTACATTGCATCCATATTTGTGCAGTTTGTTAGGTGACAAACTTGCTTCTAACCAATATTCTTAGATATATCTTGTGGATTATTTGTGCGCTCTCTCTTTCCGTTCTCTCTTTCTTTCTGTGCTGTGGTTGTGTCCAAACATTTCCTTTCATGGTGAAAGTCTAATAGAAAGATTCACGTCTCACTTGCAGACTTTGAAGTGGAATAAACTTCCTGAATAATGAGACTAATTTCAGTGGAGAGAACTCTTACACTATGAATTTAAGCTGCCTGAAATTACAACCCCAGCACATCAGGAAGTCTTTTGACAATGCCCACTGGTCCTTGCTGTCCATTGTTTCACTAACATTCTTAGTCAGCATACAAAACACTGTTTTTAATATAGTATTTAAATATTTTACTTGTGCGTTAAATGTGTGTGCATGCATGCCTATGCAAGCATTCATGTGTGTGTGTGTGCGTGTGTGTGTGTGTATGTTTGTGTGTGTGTAAGAGCGTGTGTGCATATGCCTGCGCTTGTGTGGTTCAAGACATTGGGAGTCCTGTTCCACTGCTATCGATTTTATTCCTTTGAGTGAAGTTTTCTTATCCGGACTGCAGGTCAGCGGCAACCAGCAAACCAACCATCTCCCAGTTTCCATCCCACAGTGCTCTTGGGTTACAGGCAAGCTTAGGATTCCAACTCAAATTCTTACACTTGCACACACAGCAAGTGTTGTCCTCATACACAGAGACATCTCTTCAGCCTTATATTAGGATGTTGTCATGTATTCTGTTCGACTTTAAATTGCAAAAAAGCATACAGAAAAGTGTTTTATTTATATCTCATTGTCTTATCGAACCCATGGTTCCCTGGCTGCACACAGACAAGGACAGTCCAACCCATAATTATAACCATACATAAAACACCATGAGTGTGTGTGTATGCTGTGTGTGTGCACACTCGTGTGTACATCTAATTTATTTGTGGTGGATGGCATGGTTCTCAAACATGAACCTTGTGGATGACCTCTGTCACAATGTCAGTGTTCTGCTCACTGTGTAGGGGACTGCAAGCGACAACTCCCTCATACACACCTCCAATAGCATTTGCAGGGCTGGTGCCCATCACTCTAGAAGTCCTAGAATTACATTCCAAATGACTATGCTCTTTCTGCCAGAAGCCTGCTCGATGCTATTGCCTTCCCCTTTAGAGGTCCTTGCAGTAACTTTTATCACTTGGTTGACCTTGTTTTACGGCAACATTCTACTTTTTCTTTCCTGACAGAGGTGCAAAATTCATTATGCATTCTGTTTCCAACCTAAGCTTCATACATATAAATAACCTGGCAGGTGCACTATTTTCTATGAATCCGTAACATTCCAGTAGATTTAGTATTGGCGAGACCAGAAAAGGGAGATTCTGAAGGACACTGGCCATCGGGGATACATACTATCCTGTCTGTGCACAGCAGCCCACCTTGGCCTCCTCCAACTTCCCTGCACTTGTACCTTTCCAATACTGCTCGACTAATGATTCGTAGGGCAACATAGATCTTAAGAGCATCAATTTCCACACCTTTTGACTTCACCTTTGTGCATGAAAGACTTTGGGACACACAGAAATGACCCAGACATGATACAAGGGCTGTGTGAATGTCAGAGAACTGCCATCTCCATTCTGTCACTGCTTCCTCCTGTACAGTTGATGTGACTTCTGTGCAAGGAAGAAAGGGTCAGGAAATGACTGTGCCTTTACTGATTGCAACTGTCTGACACCTGATCCCACTGACCACTAGTTACTCCCATATATAAGCAAAGCCTCATGCACTCACAGGCAACTGTCCAGCTCTGAGCTCAACTACTACCTGCTTTCTCTGCTCTGTCCGGGCCGCCTCTGCTGCCCTCTCACTGCTGAGACACAGAGTGAGCCCTGATGGCCATCCAGCTGCCTGCTGTGCCCAGGCTCCGGAGTACAGGCCCAAGGTTGTGGTGCCACACATTATCAGGACACCAGGAGTCTCCTAAATGTAATCAGTGAATGCCTTTCATAGTTATACACATGTGGTCTCCACCCCTTTGGGGGTAGTGACATAAAAGTACAGGGTGGAGTCATGAGTTAGGTGACTTATCTGTGCTTGAGCTGCATGCCATAAACATATCAGAGTATAAAGTTGAGTCTCTACGTCAGAGTTGGAGGCATGGAGATCTAGGCTGGAATATTTGGTTGAGAAAGTAAGCAAATAAAATTAAAAGGGTGAATTTACACTGTTTTCACTCCTAGCTAATGCAACTGAACAGATTTCACTTTCCACACTGTTTCCTCCTGAGCAGTGGCTCTCAGCCTTCCTAATGCTGTGACCCTTTAACACAGTTACTCATGTTGTGGTGACCCCCAACCATAAAATCATTTTCATTGCTACTTTGTAGCTGTAATTGTGTTACCAAAGAGGCCACTTCAGGAGAGTTCTCTAGGGGACAAACATCTCTCTACATGCCGCTGTAGTAAGAGTTTCTTCAGATGCCCTGTGTTTATAAAAGAAAGGTGCAGCGGGATCACACAGATATAAAATCCCAACACACACTTAGGATGCGTGGGGTTGACTGTATGTGGTCAGCTTTTCTGCAGGATCACACAGATATAAAATCCCGACACACACTTAGAATGAGTGGGGTTGCCTGTATTGTCAGCTTTTCTAAAGAAGGTCATAACTCAGCAACACATTCCCCTTGAGTGACATCATCAGTTACTTTGGGGGAAAATCAGACATAAGCCTCCTACTCCCACCAGGGACACCCCTATTCCAAACTTACGAGAGGAAGCACTAGCAAATCAGGCCCTCCAGTCTCTCTCAGATCTGACATTACTCTCCAAAAGGCTGTCAAGAGCTCCATGTCTAAACTTCCTGTCCTTAGAGTGACTTGGGGGCTGTGTATTTCAAAAATGTAAGCATTAAAACATTTATTATTTTTCCTTCTGAAGATGCTGCTTTTCTTTGGGAGACATTAGTAGAAGTGTCCCTGATTTCCAACTGCATCTCAACAGAAGGCTGTGACTAATATAAAGCAGACTCCTTTCTCAACGCAGCAGGGTCCAGACGATCTGGGTTCCGAATCTTATTAGTTTTGTTTAAAAGCGCATTTAAACTTTCTAGCCACAAAGCACATTTCTGCCTGTTCAATAAGCGGTTGCTATAGACACCAATAATAACAACAATAACAGGAGAGATTTTGTACTTACCAAAACGTTCAAATTTCTTCTATGTTTAAAAAAACAGTGAAAAACTGTCCATATTGGTGAAGCAAATGTCTGGTGTCTGTATTTCCTTCCTCCTGAGAAGTCAGAGAAAAACACCCTGACTTAGTCTTGATGAAAGCTTAACCATATAGTACTTCTGCTTTGGTACCAGCTCAAGCCGGCTGAAAAGTACCAGGGTGTGTCTGACGCTGACAGGGCTTAAGGAAGTGGGAAAAAAAATAAAGCTGTCTCCATGGCAGTTTCGATTCTCTGATGTGAGAAGACCTTTTCCTGAAATGCTTTGTGTGTTTGGTTTCTCTCTAGTAGCCACTATGCCACCTTCTGGTTGGTTTGGGTAAAGCCCAAAGACTTAAAAATCTCAATTTTTAAGGACTGACAAGGGAGCCCAGATGCCTACATGCAAACTATGAGTGATTCTGTTCAACTGAACCCCTGGGAATACCAGTGTTCTTTTATTTATCATATTCAATATTGTTTTATGATATGTTCTGTTGCTATAACTGGATGCCACAGACTAGTGATCCATAAACTAAAGAAATGTGTTCCTTATGAGTTTTGGAGGCTAGGAAGTCCCAGGCGAAGAAGCTGCACCTGGGGGGCAACTTCTGGCTGCCTGGGATCTCTATGTTCCCAGGTAGACAGAGCAGTACTGGCAGAGGTGGAGCAGGCTTGCTCCTTTGGGTCTCTCTTCCTCATCTAATGAAGCTACTACAGATACCATGAGGGTTAAGTGCCCTCATCATCACATATAATCCTAATTATCTCCAAAGGCTCCATTGCAAGATACCATTAACTTAGGTCCTGAGGAATCAACTTTAAACACAAATTTTAAGAAGTTACAGATTATAGCACTGAATGCATATCAATTTCAAAGAAACCAAGATTTTCATAACAATGCTAACATGTCACTAGATCACTTTGTTTTTGTCATTAGTGTTTGTACTAAATGAGCCAATCAAAGAGCAGTGCTACAAGGAAAGTTTGACACACACACACACACACACACACACACATATACATACACACATATGTGATTAGTAGATGTTAAATGATTGTTTTGACTACTTCAGATTGTCTAAAAGTATCACTTGGAAAATTCAAAGAAACTTATTAATGGAGAAATATTCATTATTTTTGAGAAAAGACAGCACAAGCTCTGCACACATAGATAGTCCCTAGCTCAGCTGCAGTCTGATTCTCCATGTCCTACATCCAAATGTGTGCTGTCTTCAACAATAGGGTCTTTCCCTCTAGTTCCCATGGGCAACCAGGAGAAATAGCAAGAAGACAAATATAATATGTACTCACTGGTAATTTGCTTTTAGACATAAAACAAAGAAAAACCAGTCTACAGTCCCCAACCCAAGAGATCCGAGACAACAAAGGCGACCTTAAGAGAGACATTCATAGATCTACATATGAAGGAGATAAAGACAAGGTCTTCTGATTCAATTGCAAGTGTGAGGATCATGCGAAAGAGTAGGACAGTAGGGAAGATAGGAGGGGAGCAGAGAAAAATGTATAGCTCAATAAAAAGCAATAAAGATAAGAAAAGAAAGGGTTAATGTAAAAGGCCACCACCTTAAGATATGACAGCACATGAGAACAAACAAAACCACAATGATTTCCAAATCGTAGATATGACCGGGGTTTCCTGTGCTGGCTAATTTGAGCAAGGCATCCTTTCTTATCAATCAAAACATCCCTTCCAGAGGAAAGCCTTGTTCCTTGAAATTTCTTCCCAAATTAACTAACACACACCAGATACTCTAATATCGTCTATTTAATTTTATTCATTTTAAAATTTCATTTGTTTTCTTATTTATTCTTTGCATTTTAGATGTTTAGTGGTTTTGTTTTAATTTGTATCTTTCCGGAATAAGTGTGGTTATAACTGCCTTTTCTTTTTTCTGCGTTTAATCTATATTATTTTCTTTCTAATATTTCCTAATTCTAACTCATACTTTATCCATGTTCTTTTCTAGCTCTTTTCTTACTGTCAAGTGGGGATCATAGTGCCTGGTATCCATCCCAACCCCCCAGGCCTGGGAGTTCTATTGGTCTAGACTCCAAAGCCCAGCATGCCAGATCCTGACCCATCCCACACGGTGTTTAAGTGGACTCCCAAAGGAGAATCACGTGGTTGTCGGGTCTGCATGGACTCCTTGCTGTTCTGTTTCCTTGCCACACTCTAGGCGACCCAAGAGTGACATTCTTAATAAAACGATGGACATTTTGATTTGGTTTGATTTGACCTAATTGGATTTCTTGTGCTGGTGGAGCTGCCTCTTTCTTATTATTTTTACTTAACACTTACTGCTTAGTTTTTAATACTTTTAGCTCTAAAAATACTATAGTCTACTTTCAGTCAGTAGCCTAGTGCCATTCTCTTTTACTCTTACTGGGATGCATTTACAGGATCCAAGTGCCTTCTACTACAAGTTAAACTGTAAGAACTGTCTGATCTCCATATTGGTTAAAGAAGTCTACACACCCCTCTTGATAGTCATGAACTATAAAAGTCCAAGTAAAAGCTCATCAGTGAATGAAAATGAGGACATAATGGCTCCAAGGTACAGTGGAGGAGAAGCTTTTTATTGTAGATACAAGGGAGAGAACAAACAAAGGCACCTGGGAGACTCTAGAGCAGCTAGGAAAAGCTGTAATGGACTAGATATGGCCAGTCAACTGAACCAGGTAATGAGAGGAGAGAGAGGAGAGGGAGAGAGAAAGAGAGAGAGAGAGAGAGAGAGAGAGAGAGAGAGAAAGAGAGAAGAACAAGAGAGGAAGAGAAGAGGGAGGGAGGGGCAGGATAGGGGAACAGAAAAGGGAGAAGAACCAATAGCCCAAGAAAAGAACTAAGAGAAACCAAGAGAGTGGGTGGCTGAAAAGGCTGGTTTATATATGAATGAGAAAAGGAGAAGGGAAGCAAGCTCAGGGACTGGAGAGGTTCAGGGTAGGGGCTGGGGATGGAAAGTTCTGAGAGGAACTAGGACTCTGTAACAGGTACTTGTGATGCTGAGAGAGCCTGGTGGCCAGAGTCTGTCTTGATATGTTAATGGCACCTCAGCCATTTGTCCTGAGTTTCTTTGGGACTTAACTCTTAGGTCTGGGACTCAAAATGGCCAATTGGGGTGTCTATTTAAAATATCAAAATATACTCTGGATGCTTGTCCTCCTCAGGCCCTACTCACAAGTACCCATTAACATAGTATTTCCTGTTGGCATATTCTGCCCTCTACTGTAAACCTCCAGTCTCAAACTCAAAACAAATGGCTAACTCTAACAACTATATAGACTCACAGAAAATAAGACAATAAGATTAAAAAGAGCAGGAGAAGAGTAGAAATAAATATAAACACTGGAAGGCACATATATCTTAAAGTCAGGCAAAACACAACAAAGAAATACACTATACACTACACACACACACACACAGTAGGAGGAAATAAGTTACCATGATTCCTCCTTAAGTTCACAGATTCTCAATACTAGAAAAAAAATGAAGTTTCAATAAAATAATTTAAAATCCTCTTTTATAAAGGATAAGTGATCAAATAGATCAACTAAATAGATAAATGAATAAATTATGTTCAATAACTATGGGACACATTCAGAGATCAAATGTAAGAATCCACAGATGAAGAAGGGGCTAAAATGAAGAGTAGAAGCACAGAATTAGTTTAGTGAAATCATTAGAGAACATTTTTCAAGCCCACAGAAAGAAACGCAGATACACAATCTAGATGCACTTTCTGCGCAAAAGATAACACTAGAGAAGAACTTCTCTGTGACATGTCATAGTCAAGTTTTCAAAAATATAAAAAATCAAATAATATTAATGATGGAAGAGAAATATTAGTTCCCACACAAAGGCATCAGAATAAACCAGCTCTGTGATAATGAAGCCTAAATGCAAGAAGGCATGGGATGGTGTATTTCAAGATTCACAACAAGTTGCTATATCCAGCAAAATTATCTCTTAAAGTTGATGGAGGAATAAGAATTTTTCAAGACAAGCACAAATTAAGGCAACTAATGACATCCAAGCCAGCACTGCAGAAAATATTTAAAGGACTATTATACATAGAGAAATAATGAAACCAATATAATCCATAATAGAAATGCAGAAAAGAATGCATTTCATGAGAAGGTAAACCAACAAATCACTAATACAAACAGGGAAAGAAGAAAATACGTAGTAATTCAACCAAATAGAGCAAAATCATAAATAGAACAAAGACCTCGTAACAATAATCTTAAATGAAAGTTCCTTAAACCATCCAATTAAAAGAGGTAGACTAACTGGTGGACCAGGATTGAGCCAGCGACCTGACTCAGAGTTAGCAATTTTCACTCGAACCAGAGTTGGACTGAACCAGCTACCTAGGACTGAGAGGGAACAAGCTCCACTGGGAGCAGAAGCCAAGAGCAAACCCAGTCCCGGGAGCCAACCTAGAACCAGGACACTGGTGGATCAAGACGGAGCCAGTGACCAGATCCAGAATCAGCCATCTCCACCAAAACAGGTACAGGGGAGTAACTGCTGGGCGAGTGAGCCAGAGCCAGAAGCCACTGAGGGTCTGGATGTGAATCTGGGACCTTCAAGGGAGCAGATCTAAGCCAGGACCCAGGTGGGTCTGGGTGTGAGTCTAGGACCTCCCAGGAACTAGGCCTGAGCCAGGACCTCTGTGGGTGTGGGCATTGTTCTGGGATATCAAGGGGAATAGGCAGGAACCTGGAAGCTCTGCAGGTCCGAGCATGAGTCTGGGACCTCTGAGGAAGTAAACAGTACTCTGCAGGTCTGGGTATACCTGAGCCTGGGACCTCTGAGGCAGTAGACTGGAGCCAGAAACCTTTCCAAGTCCAACTCCAAGCCAGGGACTTCTGCAGAAGGGGTTCCAGACCAGGATTTATAGAAACAGGTCAAAGCTGGCAACCTAGGCCAAAGTAGAACTGAGACAGCAAACTCCAAGGGAGCAGACCAAAGCACAGGAGTGCTGAGCTATCTCCAGGAACACGGAGTAACTGGCAGGGTAATAGAACTGTGACACCAATTATACCAAGGTATAACCGGTACCAAGGAATCTGAGCTTGGGATTCACTGATACCTAGATTATTCAACAAAATCTCAGACAGCCCCAACCACACCTATTAGAGGAAAAGATAGTAGAAAAGGTAAAAGCACATGCAACACCACAAAGGCCAAACAACACCAGTAAAACTTGAAGACTCTACAACAGCAAGACCTGAACAACCAAATATGGATGAAACAGTAAAAAAAAGAACTTAAAAAATGACTTCAAGAGAATATTTGAAACTCTTAAAGAGGAAATGAGAAATTCCCTCAAAGAAATGGAGGAAAAGACAAACAAAAAATTGGAAGACATCAGCAAATCAATTAAAGAAAACCAAGAAAAAGAAATCAAACATATGAAAGAAACTATTCAGGACTTGAAAAGTGGAATAGAGACAATAAAGAAATCACAAGCCAAGGGATTATAGAAACATAAGTCCTGAGAAAACAATCAGGAACCACAAATGCAAGCATGAACAAGAGAATACAAGAGATGGAAGAGAGAATCTCAAGTGCTGAAGATATAGTAGAGGAAATAGACTTATCAGTTAAAAAAAAAACCATTAAATCTAACAAAAGTATAACCCAAAATATCCAGGAAATATGGGACACCATTAAAAGGTCAAATATAAAAATAATAGGTATAGAAGAAGGAGAAGAAGTTTAACTTAAAAGCACACAAAATTTATTTATTAAAATCATAGAAGAAAAACTTTCCTAACCTAAAAAAAGATATGCCTATGAAGATACAAGAAGCTTACAGAACACCAAATAGACTGGATCCAAAAAAAAAAAAGTTCTCTCACCACATAATAATCAAAGCACTGAACATACAGAGTAAAGAAAGAATATTAAGAGCTGCAAAGGAGCCGGGCGGTGGTGGCGCACGCCTTTAATCCCAGCACTCGGGAGGCAGAGACAGGCCGATCTCTGTGAGTGCGAGACCAGCCTGGTCTACAAGAGCTAGTTCCAGGATAGGCTCTAAAACCACAGAGAAACCCTGACTCGAACCCCCCCCCCCAAAAAAAAAACAGCTGCAAAGGAAAAGGGACAAGTAACTTATAATGGTAGACTTATCAGAATTACACCTGAGTTCTTATTGGAGACAATGAAAGCCAGAAAATTATGGTCAAGTGTTATACAGACATTAAGAGACCACAGATACCATCCCAGACTACTATACCCAGCAAAAGTTTCAATCACCATAGAAGGACAAAACAAGATATTCCATGACAAACTAGATTTAATCAATACCTAGCCACAAACCCAGCCCTACACAAAATATTAGAAGGAAAACTCCAACCCAAAGAACTTGATTACACCAACAAAAACACAACTGATGGTCTCATAGCAGCAAATCCCAAAGGAGGGAAAAATGCACAAATTAACAACACCAACAAAGAAAACTAAATTAATGGGAGATAGAAATCACTGGTCATTAATATCCCTTAATGTAAATGGACTCAACTCACCTATAAAAAGGCACAGGCTAAAAGATTGGATTGATGGAGGTGGGTCTTGTATCTATCTGTTGCTTTCATTGGTTAACTAATAAAGAAAACTGCTTGGCCTGATAGGGCAGAAAATTAGTTAGGTGGAGTAAACAGAACAGAATGCTGGGAGAAAGAAGCCGAGTCAGTCAATCGCCATGATTCTTTCACTCCAGACAGCCACAGGTTAAAATCTTTCCTGGTAAGCCAGCTCATGGGCTACACAGATTATTAGAAATGGGCTAGATCAATATGTAAGAGCTAGCCAATAAGAGGCTGGAACTAATGGGCCAGGCAGTGTTTAAAAGAATAGAGTTTCCGTGTAATTATTTCGAGGCATAAGCTAGCCATGCTGGTGGCCAGGTGCTGGGGACGCAGCCCCCTGCTCCATCTACAGGGTGGCGCCCAGCGTGGTAATAAACTCCACATAAAACCTGAGAGGGCTTAAAAAGGAGAGAGGGAGAATTTAAGACAGCTTTTTGCTGTTTCTGGGTTGTGTGCCACAAAGAAATTGCCCTGACTCAGCAGCAGGAAAAAACTGGCTGTTTTAAAATGTCGGCTTTCTGGGCTGTGCCACAATTGCAATCTCTGTCTGGCTCCTGAGGGAGACAGAGCTTTTGAATGGAGCATTTGGAGTAAAGTGCTACGGCTTGCTTGATGGCAATGTGGACTGCTGTGTGCCTGGAACTGTGTGTGGCTCAGGGCACCAAATGGCTCTGAGGCAGGAGTGGCTCAGCTCCTCCATGCTGAACTGTGCTGGTTTCAGGCAGGAACTACCATAATTGCCACAATAACAGTGCAGTTAAGGTTTAGACTGGGCAGGAAACAGGATCTACCTATCACCATATTACATATACATGGAGCAACTTAAGTTTTTAAGAAGAGCTTAACATTTTAAGGAATGCTCCTGGATAAAAAAAAATTATTACAGATTCACAATAGGACAGATTCAGACACTAAATGAATCACAATGTTGGATGGGTGTATGTAGGCGTGAGAGAGAAAAAAAATAGAGAGAGAATAAAGTTAATGCCCTTAAAAAAAGGGGGGGGTAAAGTCTTTGAAGAAACAGAATAAAGTAAAGTGATAGAGTAAAAATAAGCCACATGAAAATGGAAAATTCACAGAGAGTCTGGATTATGTACATTGTGTTTTCTTTAAAATTTTTGACTGTAAAGGAGCTAAGTACAGAGAGACAGTTCATTATATTGGCTGCCAAGTGGAACCAGAATGGATATCATAAGGGTATTATGACTTCAAAATTTGGATCTAAGGATATGATGCTTTGGAGAGGGTCTTCTTTTGTTTTCACAGAGGATGAGATCCTGTGGATTGCTTCTATCCCAATATGGTATGATAGACCACGCCCTCCTGAAAGGTTGCCATGAATACCCTCAAAATATTACTTTGCTCAACTGCCGACTGAGATGAACCTAGCAGACAGGTTATCCCATAAAAGACCTAAATAACAGCACCCCCATTCAGCAGGAAGTAGTTTGGAGAGAAAAACTACACCCATGTTCCCAAATATTGCTTATAAATGTTCTTTTACATTTAAAGGGGGATATGACATAGATATGAATAATTTGCATTGGTATGGATTTTAAGGTCAATCTTGTTATATGTATATGTATTTCTGATCTTGATTGAGGTATTGTGATTTGTAGTTCATTTTAAAAATGTAATGTACAATTAGGAAATATAGGTTGCTAATGGATAATCATCAATAATAATAAAGCTTGTAGTCATGTTAGTTATATTTTCTAGATATATAGGGCTATATTTCAGTTAGATAGGCATTCTTCATATCTTTCAAAGACTGCAGAATATGCCATTTAAATGTTTTAATAATTTAGGGCTTTTCATGACAATGAGACATGTCTGCTCCTGGCAGCACCAATCTACTTCAAGAAGAAGATGGGCATTGAAGAGGCTCCTTATGGAGTTGGTTAGTCATTTGGGCAAGAAACTGCTCTTGCCTGGACTATTGCATAAACTGGATACAGAGAACCCCCAGAGAGAGGACTGCTGAACTTGCCTAAAAGTGAGATGGTCTTTCGGGATTCCTGACTCATGAAAGAATCTGCGAGACATTCTGCAGGACACAGCAGATAGTGACTGAACTGTCTTTGAAATTTCCTGCTTCATGGAAATGTCTTCTGGATACTATGGGCCTGAAGGCCGAAGATGGATGTCCCAACAGTACAAAAGAACTTTGGGTGACTGTCCAGACAGCGAGATGTCCCTGTCATTTTAGAGCTTTGGACTTCTTGTTTGCTTAGTTAATATTATATCTTTGATGGAGTTGAAGAATGGTTAGTTATAGTTATAGTTTTCCTTAGTTATGATAAAAGATAAAATAGATATAAATTTTGTAACTGTAATTCTTACTTGATAACTGTTTTGTGATATGTAATTTTGCTATGTTAAAGTTAATGCCTTTCTTTTTTTGTTTAAACAGAAAAAGGGGAAATGATGGAGGAAGTTCATTGGTTAATTAATAAAGAAACTGCTTGGTCCTGATAGGTTAAAACATAGGTGGGTGGAGTAAACAGAACAGAATGCTGGGAGGAAGAGGAAGTGAGCTCATATTCCTTAGCTCTGCTCTCTGGGGCAGATGCGATGAAGCTCCGACCTAGGGTGGACGTAGGCTAGAATCTTCCTGGTAAGCGCACCTCAGTGCTACACACGTTAATAGAAATGGGCCAGGCAGTGTTTAAAAGAATACAGTTTGTGTGTTGTTATTTCGGGTAAAGCTAGCCGGTGGCTGGGAGCCAGGTGGCAGGAGAGCAGCCCGCAGCTCCTTCAACATTGGATATGAAATCAGAATCCATCCTTCTTCTGCATACAAGAAACACATCTCAACCTTTGGTCTAAAAAGGATGTTCCAGGACAGGCTTTAAAGCTACAGAGAAACCCTGTCTCGACCCCCCCCCCCCAATAAAAAGACATCGTCTCAGAGTAAAGGGTTGGGAAAAAAATATTCCAATCAAATGAACCTAAGAAACAAGCAGGTGTAGCTATCCTAATATCTAACAAAATAGGCTTCAAACTAAAATCAGTTAAAAGAGACAAAGGGTCATTTCATATTAGTCACAGGAAAAATCCATCAAGAGGAAATTTCAATACTGAACATCTATGCCCCAAATACAAGGGCACCCTCATATGTCAAAGAAACACTTCTAAAGATTAAATCATACATTAAATCCCACATACTAATAGTGGAAGACTTCAACACTCCCCTCTCACCACTGGATAGGTCAATCAGACAAAAACTGAACAGAGAAATAAGAGAACTAACAGATGTTATGACTAAAATGGACTTAACAGACATCTATAGAATATTTCATCTAAACAGATGCTCAGCACCTCATGGAGCATTCTCAAAAATTGAACACATACTCAGTAACAAAACAAAACTCAACAAATACAAAAAAAAATTTTGGAATAACCCAATGAACCTCCGATTACCATGCTTTAAAACTAGTAGTCAACAGCAATACTAATTCCAGAAAACCTACAAACATGTCAAAATTAAACAATACTCACCTGAATCATCAATGGGTCAAGAAAGAAATAAAGGGAGAAATTAAAGACTTCCTAAAATCAATGAAAATGACCACATAACATACCCAAATTCATGGGACACAATGAAAGCAGTGTTAAGAGGCAAGTTCATAGGACTAAACACCTACATAAAGAGGCTGGAAAAATCCCACACTCGTGAATTAACAGAACATTTGAAAACTTTAGAATAAAAAGAAGCAAGCTCACCTAAGAGAGCTAGATGGCAGGAAATAATCAAATTGAGAGCTGAAATCAACAAAATAGAAACAAAGAAAACAATACAAAGAATCAATGAGACAAAGAGTTGGTTCTTTGAGAAAATCAACAAAATAGACAAACCTTTATCCAAACTAACTAAAAGGCAGAGAGAGAATATCTAAATTAACAAAATCAGAAAGGAAAAGGGGGACATAATAACAGACACAGAGGAAATATGGAGGATCATCAGGTCATATTTTGAAAAGATATACTCCACAAAATTGGAAAACTTAAAGGAAATGGACAAGTTTCTGGATAAATGTTAATTACCAAAATTAAATCCAGACCAGATAAGCAAACAGACCTATAACTGCTGAAGAAATAGAAACAGTCATCAAAAGTCTCCCAACCAAAAAAATCCCAGGACCAGATGGTTTAAGCTCAGAATTCTACAAGACTTTCAAAGAAGAACTAATACCAATACTCCTCAAATTATTCCACACAATAGAAACAGAAGGAACATTGCCAAACTCTTTTTATGAGGCTACAACTACTCTGATATGCAAACCACAGAAAGACAATACTAAGAAAGAGAATTACAGACCAATCTCACTCATGAACACTGATGCAAAAATACTAAATAAGATACTGGCAAATCGAATACAAGAACACATCAGAACCATCATCCACCATGATCAAGTCAGCTTCATCCCAGAGATGCAGGCATGGTTCAACATAGGAAAATCTGTCAGTGTAATCTACCAGATAAACAAGTTGAAAAATAAAAATCACATGATCATCTCATTAGATACTGAAAAAGCTTTTGACAAAATAAAATATCCCTTCATGATAAAGATCTTGAAGAGATCAGGGATACAAGAACATACCTAAACATAATTAAGGCAATATACAGCAAGCCAACAACCAACATCAAACTAAATGGAGAGAAACTCCAAGCAATTCCACTGAAATCAGGAACAAGACAAGGTTGTCCACTTTCTTCATATCTATTCAATATAGTTCTTGAGGTCCTAGCTAGAACAATAAGACACCAAAAGGAGATCAAGGGCATATAAATTGGAAAAGAAGAAGTCAAACTCTCACTGTTTGCTGATGATATGATAGTTTACATAAGTGATCCCAAAAATTCTACCAAGGAACTTCTACAACCCATAAACACTTTCAGTAATGTAGCAAGACACAAGTTTAACTCAAAAAAAAAAATCACTAGCCCTCCTTTACACAGATGATAAAAGGCCTGGGGAAGAAACCAGAGAATCAACACCCTTCACAATAACCACAAATAGCATAAAATATCTCGGAGTAACTCTAAACAAACAAGTGGAACAGTTGTATGACAAGAACTTTAAATCTTTGAAGAAAGAAATTGAAGAAGACACCAGAAAGTGGAAAGATTTTCCATGCTCTTGGGTAGGCAGAATTAACATAATAAAAATGGTAATCTTACCAAAAGCAATCACAAATTCAATATAATGCCCACCAAAATCCCAGCAAAATTCTTCACAGACCTTGAAAGAATGATACTCAACTTCATACGGAAGAGCAAAAAACCCAGAATAGCCAAAACAATCCTGTACAATAAAAGAACTTCTGGAGGCATCACAATCCCTGACTTCAAACACTACTATAAAATAACAGTACTGAAAACAGCCTGGTATTGGCATAAGAACAGACAGGAGTATCAATGGAACAAAATTGAAGACCCGGATATCGATCCGCACATCTTCGAACACCCGATTTTTGACAAAGAAGCAAAAAATATCAAATGGAAAAAAGAAAGCATATCTAACAAGCAGTACTGGCATAACTGGATATCAACATGTAAAAGAATGAAAATAGACCGATATCTATCACCATGCACAAAACTCAAATCCAATGGATCAAAGACTTCAACATAATGCCAACCACACTCAATCTTATGTAAGAGAAAGTGGGAAGTCCATTTGAATGCATTGGCACAGGAAACCACTTCCTAAATATAATTCTAACAGCACAGACACTGAGAGAAACAATTAATAAATGGGACCTACTGAACTGAAAAGTTTCTGTAAATCAAAGGTCACAGTCAACAAGACAAAACGAGAGCCTACAGAATGGGAAAAGATCTTCACCAACCCCAAATCAGACAGAGGTCTGATCTTCAAAATATACAAAGAACTCAAGAAATTGATCACCAAAAGAACACATAATCCCATAAAAAAAAAAAAAAGGAGTAAAGACCTATAGCGAGAACTCTCAACAGAGGAATCTAAAATGGCTGAAAGACACTTAAGGAAATGTTCAACATTCTTAGTCATCAGAGAAATGCAAATCAAAACAACTCTGAGATTCCATCTTACACCTGTAAGAATGGCCAAGATCAAAAACTCTAATGACAACTTATGCTGGAGAGGTTGTGGGGAAAGGGGAACATGCCTGCATTGCTGGTGGGAATACAATCTGGTATAGCCCTTTTGGATGTCACTGTTGTGATTTCTCAGAAAATTAGGAAACAACCTTTCTCAAGACCCAGTAATACCACTTTTGGGTATATATCCAAAGAATACTCAATCGTGCAACAAGGACATGTTCTCAACTGTGTTCACAGCAGCTTTGTTTGTCATATCCAGAACCTGGAAATAACCTAAATGCCCCTCAACCGAAGAATGGATAAGGAAAATGTGGTATATTTACACAATGGCGTACTACACAGCAGAAAAAATAATGACATCTTGAATTTTGCAGGAAAATGATGGAGCTAGAAAACATTATTTTGAGTGAGGTAACCCAGACACAGAAAGACAATTATCAAATGTACTCACTCATAGTTGGGTTTTAAACATAAAGCAAAGAAAACCAGCCTACAAACCATAATCCCAGAGAACTTAGACAACAATAAGGACACTAAGAGAGACTTGCATAGATCTAATCTACATGGGAAGTAGAAAGTAGAAAACAACAAGATCTCCTGAGTAAATTGGGAGCATGGGGACCTTGGGGGAGGATTGAATGGGGGAGGGGAGAGGCAGGGAGGGGAGCATTAAAAAAATGAGACCTCAATAAAAATCAATTTAAAAAAGAGAAAAGAAAAAAGAGGTAGACTAACTGACCAGGTAAAAAATAACAACAACAAATTTAAGAAAAAGAAATCCAACTACTTTTTGTTTCTAAAAAATGCTGCAGAAATATCCAAAAAGTGAAGATAAGTGGGCAGAAATGACCCCACCAAGCAGAGGGAAGCTGCAAATAAGCCGGCATATCTAATTCTATAAGGTATTAAAAGCTGGGACTAGAAGGGGCATGCCTCTACACAAACAATGTGCAATGAATTTACCACTGACAGCATACCTGATATGCAAGTACTGAAAGTATTTCTTTTGTAATCTGAATCACAAGGTGTTTGCTTTTTCCACTTTTATTTAACACGATACCTCAAGTTTTCGTGTAATCAACAAGACAAAAGAAATAGGATGGGTACAGATAGGAAATGAAGAAGCAAATTTATCCTTTTTAGTAGTGGACCTATTAAACATCTTAAAAATTCTATCAGAAAGTTCTTAGATATGATAAACACTTTCAGCAAAAAAGAAAGGTACAAAGCCATACAAAACCCTATAACTTTGGAATATTATTAACAAATTTTCTGAGATAGAAATTAAAAAAGAACACCCATAGCAGTCTAGACAGTGTACAGGAATAAACTTAATCAAGAAGGTGAGTGTGGTCCCTACAATGAAAAGTTCAAGAAACTAAAAAAAGAAATTGAAGTAGACACTAGATGATGGACAAACCTCCTATGCTTTGAATTTGCAGGATGAATATTGTAAACATGTCTCTGTTACAATAGTCTTGCAGAGTTGACACAAGCTCCATCCATCTTCCAAGAGCTTCTTTATAGAACTAGAAAAACCAATCTTAAAATTCATATAGAAACACCGAATATTCTGGAGTTTAGCAGGCCTAAGCTAAGAGAACAATATGGAAGCATCAGAATACGTCATCTTGAATTGCACTGCAAAGCTTTGGTAGTGAAAACCACATGACACTAGCTTACAAAGAGAAGTGTAGACCAATAGATAGAAGATCCAGAAACAAATCAAGCCAAATCATTGCTGATCAAGATGCCAAAAATATACACTGAACAAAGGAGCCTCTGAAACAGACACTTCGAGAACTGAATATCCAAATTTAGAAGAATGAAATTAGTTGTATACCTGCACAAAAATCAGCTCAAAATCAAAAGACTTTAATATAAGACCTGAAATTATGAAACTGATAGAAGAAAACACGGAGAAAGTACATTGAGAGATAAGCATAGAAAAATTTCCCTAACGTATCTAATGTCACTGGAATTTCCATATTTAATATATATGTATTTCTGATCTCATCTTTTTGCTTATGTGTTTTGAGCAAACAGGGAATGCTGTATTACTGAAGTGTACAATCTGTGGATCAACTAATGATGGCTAACAAGAGATATTATACAACAGCTATGTGTGTCACATAACCATTCATAGTAGAATGCCAGTTTTGTGAGGGTTTTTTTTTTTTCAAGACACGGTTTCTCTGTGGCTTTGGAGCCTGTCTGCCTGCCTCTTCCTCCCCTGAGTGTTGGGATTAAAGGCATGTGTCACCACTGCCTGGCCAGTTTTGTGAGTTTTATGTAAATATTCTTGTGCTGTTTAGTTTTGTCAGCTTGACATAAGTTTGGTCATTTGGGAAGAAGGAACTCTCTCTTCCCGTCTGTCTCTGTGCTGTGCTGTGTGTGTGTGTGTGTTTGTGTGTGTGGATGTACATATGCATTTCCTTTCCAGGGGTGAAAGTCTAATAGAAAGATTCACGTCTCACTTGCAGACTTTGAAGTGGAATAAACTTTCTGAATAATGAGACTGATTTCAGTGAAGAGAACTCTTTCACTATGAATTTTATTTTCCTGAAATTACAACCCCAGCACATCAGAAAGTCCTTTGACAATGCCCCACAGGTTCTTCCTGTTCGTTGTTTCACTTACATTCTTAGCATATAAAATAATTGTTTTAATAATAATATTTACATTTTTACTTATTTGCATTAAACGTGTTGCATGCATCTCTCTCTCTCTCTCTCTCTCTCTCTCTCTCTCTCTCTCTCTCTCTCGTGTGTGTGTGTAAGAGTGAGTGTGTATATGCCTGTTCTTGCGTGATTTAAGACATTGAGAGTCTCACTCCACTACTTACATTTCATCCTTTTGAGTGAGGTTTT
The DNA here is from genome assembly GCF_018167655.1 of Microtus oregoni. NCBI lineage: Eukaryota > Metazoa > Chordata > Mammalia > Rodentia > Cricetidae > Microtus > Microtus oregoni. The sequence goes on from NW_024543085.1 coordinate 1,215,916, forward strand.
CTTACTCAGACTGCAGTTAAGCTGGCAACCAGAAGAACCAGCCTTCTCCCAGTCTCACAGCATGCTTGGGTTACAGGCAGGTCTCTACTCCTGGGTTTTGGAAGACTCAAGTTCTCATACTTACACACACAGCAAGTGCTATCCTGTTCTTATCTACTGAACCATCTCTCCAGCCCCAAATTAGGACATTTTCATGTGTTCTGTTCCACTTTAGATTTCAAGAACGCAGACAGAAAAGTGTTTTATTTATATTTCATTGGCTTATCTAACCCAAGGCTCCCTGGCTACTCATTGACAAAGACAGTTAGAAATATAGTCAAACCCATAGTTATATAACCTTACTTAAAACATCATGAGTGTGTGTGCCTCTCTCTCTCTCTCTCTCTCTCTCTCTCTCTCTGTGTGTGTGTGTGTGTGTGTGTGTGTGTTACTCTGGAGTATAGTTCATGCCAAAATATTGTAATTTGATGATATATATATATATAATACATATATTTTGATGCCATATGTAATTTCTATTATATGTATGTCCCTCCGAGTTGCTTCTGAGCTTACACAGTGTAAATAAGGAACAGAATTTACATGACTCCCACTCCCACTCCGACATACACTTTTGATTTGTAGTGTTGACTGTACTATCAGTTTTTCTAAAGGAGGTCTTTATTCAGCAACAAGTTCCCTTGAATGACATCATCAGTTACTTTGGGGGGAAATCAGACATAAGCCTCCTACTCTCACCAAGAATGTAAACTGCCCTCTGCCAGTATGAAGAACCATTTCTATGTCCATGAAATCAGAACCTATATATTTAGTTTAGGTTGACAATGGTTTGGTTGTCAATGGCTCTTTTTATGATTTCAACTTTAAATCCTGGACTGTAAGTGAATTTTTAAACATGCAGGCCTTTGATACTGAGCAGAAAGCTCCATTGTGTGACTGTAAGGAAAGGAATGTGATCAGGAAAACCATGTGATGGTTACAATAGGTCTCTTGAGAGCCAGGTTATCTCATAAAAGGGGACAATAGGAGGAAAACCAGCTTGTTTTCCTTCATCTTCCTCAGAGGAAATGCACAGGAAACCCGTGTTCACATGGGGGAGGGATGCTGGGGTATACTGTGGGATCCTAGGGGATGTTGGTATCACTTGGAGAAATCTTCTGCCATATCCTTAGGCAGACCGAGCAATTCTGGGATTCAGTTATTTTATTAGTACTTAATTCTACAATCTGTTCCCAAAGAACTTTTACTTTGTTATTTGTGGGGTTCAACAGAGTGAGAGAAGAATGTTGTGGTTGCTGACTTGAAGGTATCTGGGTCTGAGCAGCAATCCAGGCCTTCCTCCCTTACCCAGGCTAGAGCCCAACAAGACACAACTGCCTCTTACACTTGGAGGAAATGAAACCACAGAACAATTGGTTTCATTTTTATGAAGGGTAAATTACAGCAATGTGCTATTTTTTTGTTTTGTTTTGTTTTTTTAACATAGTCACTATATGCTGGCTGCAAAAGAAAGACTTGGATGAAATAGTGATTCAACTTTGCAAGTTTCTCTTTGACTATATGTAACATTTGACATGCTATTCTACTCTGTCATTTTGTGTAGTGTGTAGTTTGTAGTTGGTTAGCAGGCTTAGATTCTTGACCTGTGAGCATGCTCACTCCCCAGGCTATCTGCAGTTAGCACCAGCCCCATCTAATAGTACATGCATGAAAGAAGTGATACTTCTCTTTTCTTCTAGAACATTTAAAGAAATAGCATATGTATTTGGAAGTGTTATGGTTTTTGTCTCTTTAAGAGGCAGGCCACGCCCAATCCCGGCAACCCCTGCCCTTCCCCTGCCATCTTGGATTCTGTCTATCCCCTCTTGGCATGTGCGTGTCTCCCCACTTCCCCCTTTCTCTGTCTCTTTCTTCTCTTATTCTTCCCCCACACTCTCTTTCCTCTAAGTAATAAATATTCAGTTCTACTCCATACAATGTGTCTGCCCATGTGTCTCCCACTCATACGCCCACCCGAACCTGCCCAGCCGCTCGCTGCATGGTGGGACCAGCCTGCCCGGGACGAGCCACCGCTTGGGAACCGCCTGGGGATCTTGCAGCATTTTTAAGCCCCACTGCTAGCCTCTCTCCTAGGACCCACCGCCAGCTGCTCAGGACCCACCAGCATTTTTTAAAGGAAGTATATACATTTTTTAAAGATATGCTTTAGTTTTCAGACTTAGGGTTTTGTTTGTTTGATGTGAGACGGGGTCTCATGATGGGCTTCTGACACACTATGTAGCTGACATTGCCTTCAAACTCCTGATTGTCCTGCCTCAGTCTCCCAGATGCTGGGGTTGCAATTGATTCTATAAACTGGCTTTTGAAGGCTGCTGTTAAAGAGGGTTAATGAGACTTTAAAGATTAGAAATTTACCAGGGATTTTCCGAAAACTTCTTTTTATATTAGAAACTTGAGATGTATGTTCTTGGAGCTATCTGACCTGGAATGTGGAAGAGTCATGTTCCGTGGCTCAACAAGAAGCATGTATGTTTAGGACAGAGTTAGTTCTTGCACAGTTTTCCCAAAAATATACGTGTTGAGAACATATTACACCAAACAAACAAACAAATGAACAAACAAAACACCAGCAAAGTTAATGTCCCAGTAAATTAAAATGCAACCGGATAGATGACGGCTTAGGAAGTGTTTGTGCTGTATATATCTCCTTCATCCCCTAGCCCAAGCATTTTAAACATACACTTTATAGAACAGTGGAAACAATGCTCCTTCCCTGGATGGCACCTTTTCCCATGCTTAAACCAGCAGCCTTTTGCAAGCTTGCGTTGTGAGGTAACTTTTCCGCTGGTGAGTTTACATGCAGCAGCACTTGTCACCTCTTTCTTCAGGTCCAAGCTCCTGCTCTGGTCTCTCCTGAATTGCAGGGAGAGTTCTATAGCTCTTGTACAAATTTTACTCTTGTTGCTTTTAATCCTTTCAGAGACTTTTCTACATCCCCCTGGAGGGACTGGGTTACAAGTGCAAAACACCAGTATTGTGTTCATTCTCCCCAGTGGCATCCATCTTATTGACAGTGTAAGGCCTCACATGATCAGGCATGTTATTCTCTTGCAAGACCACAACTCCCAGCATTCCTCTGGACTCCAGCGCACGCAAGCGCGGAACACATTTCCCAGAAGCCTTTGCACTCCCCATTAAAAGCAAAGGCCGCCACGAGTTTGCCCTCTTCTCTCCCCTGCCTTTCCTACCATGTCTGCACGCCCCTTACCTGTCTGTTACCCCTCCCCCATTAAAGTGCACCCATGTGGGACCGCCGTGTGTCTGTGTCTTCTTCCTCGTGTAACGTCTCTACCATCTAACCCACAGAATTAAGAACAACAGTGGTGCCTGACGTTCCGTTTGCCTTATCGGAACTTTCACATATTTCTAAGCTACTAGGGTTGTACACAGCTGACCCCACTAATTTTACAAAAGAGTTTCAATATTTAACCCAATCTTACAACCTAACTTACCATGATATTTATATGATTCTCTGTAACAACTTGCTTCCTGAGGAACGCCGACGGGTCTGGGAGCAGGCGAGACTACATGCTGATGAAGTGCATCAAACTCAGCCTTCTCATCCACCCGGCGCAGAGGCCATGCCCGACCAGGAACCCCACTGGGATTACAACTCCCCCGGGGGCATTCTGGCCAGAGACCGATTCCTAACCTGCCTCCTGGTGGGATTAAGAAAGGCCACTCTCAAACCAGTAAATTATTCTAAACTTGCAGAAATTTTCCAGGACACTAAGGAAAATCCTTCTGCATTTCTTGACCGTCTTACTAAAGCTATGTTGCAATTCACAAACATGGACCCAGAATCCACGGAGGGCAGACAGCTCCTGATGACCCACTTCGTCAACCAGTGCTACTCAGACATCAAGGCAAAGCTCAGATATTTGGAGAAGGGTCCCCTAACCCCACAGGCACAGATCCTGGAGACGGCCTTCAAGATCTACCACGCGAGAAATGACAAGGCCCGGAATCATTGCCACGTGATCACCGCACCCGCCAGGCCAGCTGAGGTGATGGACTCCACTGCCCGCCCTCCGCGCGTGGCTCCCCCATCCCCCGGCCCATGCTTCAAGTGTGGTAAGACAGGTCACTGGGCAAAGGCATGCCCCAATCCCCATCGCAACCCAAGGGACCCCTGCCCAAGGTGTCACAGGGAGGGTTATTGGTCCACAGACTGCCCTCGTGCATTTGATGATGCGGGGGCAGCCGCCCCAGAGGACCCCCAGGTTGACCTATTGGGTTTGGCTCTAGAAGACAGAAGGTTCCCGGGCTCCTCCACCCACAACCCGACTGCTACGCCCATCTGCAACCAGGAGCCGCGGGTACTTCTTACAGTGTCGGGATGCCTCATCTCTTTTCTCTTGGACACCGGAGCAACATATTCAGTTCTAAGGGAATTTGGGGGGCCAACCTCCCCCTCAAGTTCCCCTATTGTCGGGGTAGGGGGACAGCCTTATCTACCTCTCCAAACTCCACCTCTCAATTGCATATTTAGAGGTATCTTTCTCACTCATTCATTCCTAGTTCTACTAACCTGTCCAGTCCCACTCTTGGGAAGGGATCTTCTGACCAAGCTGGGAGCTTCCATTTCTTTTGCGCCCCCCACCCGTTTCGTTTCAGATTCGTCGGTGACACAGCTGCTGCTTCTCCTGGCTCTGCGACCCTCTGATACTAACATGCCTTTTCCCCTCCCAGCTTCCCAGGTGGACCCTCTCGTGTGGGACATCCAAAACCCAGCTGTTACTAAACACCACCCCCCATTGTTATTCAGTTAAAAAACCCTACTGGGCCGGGCGATGGTGGCGCATGCCTTTAATCCCAGCACTCGGGGAGGCAGAGGCAGGCAGATCTCTGTGAGTTCGAGACCAGCCTGGTCTGCAGAGCTAGTTCCAGGACAGGCTCCAAAGCCACAGAGAAACCCCTGTCTCGAAAAAAAAAAAAAACCCTACTGGGTATATCACTCAAGCCCAGTACCCGCTTCCTTCCCAAAGCCTCAAAGGACTAAAACCTATAATCTCTGATCTCTTGAGGAAGGGGCTGCTTCGCCCCACCTCATCCCCCTTTAACACTCCTATACTGGCTGTCAAAAAATCTAACGGAACTTATCGTTTGGTTCAGGACCTCCGGCTCATCAATTCTGCTGTCGTTCCTTTACACCCAGTGGTACCTAATCCTCTCACACTTCTGTCTAACATTCCTTCAGGGACCTCCCACTTCTCAGTCTTAGACCTAAAGGATGCCTTTTTCTCTATTCCTCTCAGCCCTCAGTCTCAGAACATCTTTGCCTTCACCTGGACAGATCCTGATACTAATTTCTCCACACAACTAACCTGGACCGTTCTCCCTCAGGGATTCCGGGACAGCCCACACCTCTTTGGCCAGGCTCTGGCCTCTGATCTGCTCTCACTGTCCCTCCTTAAATCAAAACTGGTACTCTATGTCGATGACATCCTGCTATGTAGCCCCTCTTTGGAGACTAGCAGGACTGACACCGCCACCTTATTAAATTTTTTATCCAAAAAGGGCTACAGAGTCTCGCCTTCTAAGGCTCAATTGTCCACCACTCAGGTAACGTATTTGGGGTTAACCATAACCCCAACACAAAAGGCTATCACCTTAGACAGAAAAAGACTAATTCAATCTCTTGCAGTTCCTTCCACCAAAGAAGAGGTTCTGTCATTCCTGGGAGTGGCCGGTTTCCTGCGATCCTGGATTCCCTCATTCTCTCTCCTCACCCACCCCCTATATGAAGCAGCTCTCGGCTCTATGCATGAGCCCCTCCTTCACCCCATCACCAAACCTTTCCGGAGACTCCAACAGGCCCTTACCCAGGCCCCAGCCCTCCATCTTCCGGATTTAACTCGCCCTTTTTGCCTTTATGTAGCATAAAGAGAGGGCTATGCCCTGGGAGTTCTAGGCCATCAACTGGGACCTTCCTTCGCACCTGTAGCTTACCTGTCAAAGAAGATGGACCTCACCACACGGGGCTGGGCACCCTGCATACGGGCTTTGTCAGCTGTGGAACTTCTTATTCGTGAGTCAAAAAAGCTAACCTTCGGAGCACCTACTACGGTTTTCTCTCGTCATAACTTGTCTAACCTCTTAACTTACAAAGGCCTACAGACCCTACCTCCTTCTCGAGTTCTTTTGTTTCAGGTGGCGCTGGTGGAAGATACGAGTCTCACATTCCAGTGCTGCCCACCCCTCAATATTTCAAATCTTCTACCTCAACCTGGTGTTAATGATTCCCCATCCCATTCCTGCATTGAAGTCCTAGAGGACCTACTGCCCCACCCCTCACATATACAGGAGGGCAGTCTGTCCCAGGCTACTCACACCTGGTACACGGACGGAAGCTCCTTTCTATGTAATGGGACACGCAGAGCAGGTTATGCCATAGTGTCAGACACAGAGATAGTCGAGGCAAAGGCACTCCCTGCTCATACTACCAACCAACAGGCTGAGCTGATAGCCCTCACCCGTGCCTTTCAGTTAGCCGCGGGACAATCTTTAAATGTTTACACAGATTCTAAATATGCTTTTCATATCCTGTTATCTCACGTGGCCATCTGGAAGGAACGTGGGCTTCTCACAGCAAAGGGAGGGTCTATTACCAACTCAGAGCATATTATGGACTTGCTAAGAGCCTCCTATCTCCCTAAAGCTATAGGAATTATTCACTGTCGGTCCCATCAGTCTGACAGTTCTATTGTTTCCAAGGGAAATAACCGGGCTGACAGAGCAGCTAAGACAGCAGCACTTAGTTCAGACCTGCCTCAGTTACCTCAGGGAGTCCTAACAGCATAGCCCACAACCCCGCAGACATCTCCTAACACTCAACAGATCCTGTCCTACCTACACCAGCTTTTTCATCCTAATGAAAAGCTCTGCTTCATTTTGTAAAAACACATATCAAACCCACGCCTGAGGACATCAGGTTTCTAAAAGCCACCACTGCCTCCTGTCAGATCTGCCAAAAGTCAGATCGCAGGACTAAATATCGTAGCTTCCCTTTCCCTACCCACCAAGCAAGGGGCTCCCTTCCGGGAACTGACTGGCAGCTGGATTTTACTCATATGCCCACAGTCAGGAGAATTAAATATCTCCTGGTTCTGGTGGATACAATGTCTGGGTGGGTTGAAGCCTTCCCCACCTCTAACAAGAGAGCCCAGACAGTCTCTGATATTCTTCTCTGAGAGATTATTCCTTGGTTTGGACTCCCAACTTCTCTTCAGTCAGATAACGGTCCAGAGTTTACTTCTCAGATTTCTCAAAATCTGTCTAAAGCGCTCGGAATCCCTTGGAATTTTCATATACCGTACCATCCTCAGTCATCAGGTAAGGTAGAACGAACTAACTGCTCTTTAAAGGAAGCCCTCGTTAAGATGTCACAAGAGCTCCACCTTGACTGGGTAAGACTCCTACCTTTAGCTCTTCTCCGGCTCCAAGCCCTTCCAAGGGGCCCCCTCCTCATCTCACCCTTTGAACTCATGTACGGGCGGCCGGTCTTAACCCCCGGCTTCTCATCGGAGACCTCTCCCCTTCCTGACCACCTGCTCACTCCCCTCCTTTTCCACTTATGCTCACTACTGTGGGACTTCACAGATCACTCACTACCTCGACCATGTGCTAATACATGTCCACCGCCGGTTAAAATAGGAGATAAGGTATTACTCTCACCCCCAGGCCAGCGCCCTTCACCTCTTTCCCCCAAATGGCAGGGCCCTTTCAGAGTAATTCTTTTAACTCCCACAGCTGCCAAGCTTGAAGGAATTCCTCATTGGATTCACCTGTCACTTCTTAAACCATTTATCTCCACAGCTCAAGATAATCCTTCATACACGGTAACTCGGACCGGACCTTGTTCTCTTAAGTTCCAAAGGACGCCGGATTCAGTCCCCTCTACTACAGTCTAAGGAAAACAGTGGTCCCCATCCGTCGCTGTGTTAACACACCCTCCCTTCTTTAAATTCATAAATAACAATTTAGCTGTCGTTACAGGTACCATCATCAAATACGGAGTCAAGGGCTCAAGTGGTAAGCAGATTCTCCTCAACAAAGTTCTTTGACAAAGCAGGTCAGCCGCTGACTGCAGCAGTGGCCCCTGAAATGTTAAGGAATATATGGCTAAAGTCTATTTCCTTTAAGACACTCTCTTTAAGCTCCAGGATGCCAGCCCAACCCATCTAAACAAATCAAACACAAACGGAATAACGGAATAAGTATCATTTATTTTTTTATCATTCTTAACCCCGGACATCCTAAGACTCCCTTACCTGGATCTCCTCTCCCCCCTCACCCCAGCTCCCCCCCCCCAAAATTCCCTTAGATCCCCCCCCTTTTTTAATTTTTCCTTTTACTAATGCAACTTTTGCCTTCCAGCATCTTAATGATGACCCAGCTACTCAGGAAAAGCCAGACAGATTTCTTCAATCAGCCACCCCAGACGACAGCCAGGACTTCAAATGCCAACGGTACAATCAGCCATCCCAGACACCAGCGACCTCAGACACCAGTGACCAGCTACACCAGCGACCGCAGACACCAGTGGGACATAGCCAAAATAATCGGACATTTCCTGGACCCCTCAACGCCCAAAGCCAGCAGGAAGCAGCCATGAGAGACCGGACTACGCCCCCATTCCCTACCCTTTAAGGTCCCCCAATTTTTTTTTAATCAAACCAAAAGGGTGAAATGTTGTTCTCTTGCAAGACCACAACTCCCAGCATTCCTCTGGATTCCAGCGCACGCAAGCGCGGAACACATTTCCCAGAAGCCTTTGCACTCCCCATTAAAAGCAAAGGCCGCCACGAGTTCGCTCTCTTCTCTCCCCTGCCTTTCCTACCGTGTCTGCACACCCCTTACCTGTCTGTTACCCCTCCCCCATTAAAGTGCACCCACGTGGGACCGCCGCGTGTCTGTGTCTTCTTCCTTGCGTAACGTCTCTACCATCTAACCCACAGAATTAAGAACAACAAGGCATGCTGCTACCCTCTGCTGCTAGGCTGCTTTCTATCCGTCTGAATTGGATCTAGCTGCTTAGTCCTCGTGTTGCAGACAGTGCAAGCTCCTGGCTGGGTTCTTCCTCTCTCTGTCATTCTATTGGATATCCATGGTTCTTGGTTCCATACTGTTTGGTCAAAAGTGAGACCCCAGCCCCTTGACACCCCTATATCCAAAGACTCTGGGATGTTTGGGTTGGAAGTGTCGCCCCAGGCCCTGGTATCCATCCTTGGAACACAATGGAAAAAGAATGGAGCCGAAAGCTCCCTTTCAAGCCCCCTTCCCCTGGGTGTTGTCGACACTCCACTCTGGGAAAGCCTGCCCAGCATTGATCCCTCCCCAAGAAGGGCAAGGACCACTTCCACGGGTTATTTAGGCTGCTGCCCAGAACAGGAACACACGGTCTCCAGGTTTTGTGTGATCGTCCTGGCCCTGTCCACTCTCTTTTCCTTGCCATGCTTTTCCGGGGCACCCAGAAGCGCTGCATTAAACGTGGGCATCTTTTATTAGATCTAATTTGGTCTGAATGGAATTATTTGCGTCGGCCGAGAAGCTTGTCTTAAAAATATTCCCAACACATACTTCCTTCAGGCCCTTTTCTTTTTTCTTTCTTTTTTTAAAAAAATAAAATATTACCCTCTTGTGGTGCACTGCTCTGTTGGCTTACTGACTCCATTTCCTGTATTTCCTATACCTTTTCTGGGTTTATGCTTTATTTATTGAGAAATTATCACAAACAACTATTTCATACATTCACTTACCTTTTTTAATTCCTTTCACCCATTATTCTATGTGCTACATGAAACCATGATTCTGTGCTTTTTGTCTACCTTCTATAATGCCGGATCATATACTGCTTCTTAAAAAAACCTACTTAATAAATGGAATACATTCTTACCTTAGAATGAAAATATGAATTTTTGAAAGCCCTCTGTGGGTCAAAGGATTTTCCTCATCTTGCCAGGTAATATTGTACTTGGCTAGAATGGGCTCTGGCCATCTGGGATCTCTTTAGTATTCCACTCATTAAGGTAGAACAACCTCCAGATTCTATCAACTGGTCATGCAAAAAGGAAGTTTGATAAGAAAATGAGTCAGCATATTTCTTCCTGCAGTTCTTACAAGTGTTCGGTTTCTCAATATGCTTTTCCTGTTGGGGCTCCCAGTCCCAGAGGGAGGCCACTATTCCTGCATGTTAGCCCTGAATGAGGGCTGTTGATGTCCTGGCCCCAGTGCCCTCTGCCGGAGCTTCCTCCCTGCCAGGGACTTATCCTACAGGTTCACAGGGTCTCTAACTGCCCACTCTCCCTCTGCTTGTCTAGAAGGTTGGAGACAGATTTCCTTTTTGGGTTTAGCCAAAAAGACAAACAGAAAGTTCAACAAGACTCAGTGTTATAGAAAGCACTGCACATCAGGAATTTCCTTCTGCAGCCCATCCCTCTGTCAGGTGGTAGCTGCTAATGGTTCTGCTTTAGTCCACTCAAAATCAGAGTCTGCCAGTAAGTACACAAGGGATAGGCATAGTCTCAGATAGGTGACATGCCTACTTCCTAAATCTCAGCCCTGTTAAGGGGAACAACTTTTCTCAATATGATATGTTCCTGTTAAGGGGAACAACTTTTCTCAATATGATATGCTAAAGTCTTCGAAAATTCCCTTAGAAACACTAAAATGTTAAAAATTCCCCAACTTGTTCCCAACATTCTAGCAGTTCAGAATGTATGATTCAAATATTTGATATTTAGTAAAGTCTTTAAAATTATTTGCACTTGACAAATTTTAAGAGCAGCTGGATGTGTAGTGTTGGAACGAAGCAAAATTAAATGACTACAGTTGGGTTGAACTTTTGAGAACAAATTGTAAGTCTTTGTTGCTTAGAACCCCTCTGCTTCCTGTTAAGAATGAATACAAATCTTGCTATTAACCAAGTTAACTATTCAAAGCAGCTACAGGATGTTGGGCACGGAGAATGTGAAGAATGCAGAGAATGCCCTCTGTTTTTCACTCCTTACTAAGCAAGGAAGGCAAGCATACCTCCACCTCAGGGGGTCCTTGCTGAAAGGGGAAGAACTTTCCCAGCTGCAGCTACAGCCCAGCTCTCTGATGGTCCATGGAAGTGGAGCTGATCACAAAGTTGCTTTGTTTTCCTAAAGACCCCACCACTTTTTCAGCTCCGTAGCTTCCTGAGATAAATGTGGATGCAAGGTTCAAATGGCTGGCTCTGGAGGTCATTACCTTTGATGAAGTACAAACCAAACTCTAAAAAAATCTTACATTATATAGAAGGGAAATGGAGAAATTGACATAATCACCCTGGACCATAGGTTCCACTACAACTTTTTGTTTGTTTGTTTATTATTTAATTTCCTGACTCCCTCGGTGTTATTCCTCTGTTTCTTAACTGCCCATTTGGCACAATGAGAAACCCACTCATTACCCCGACCAGTTCCATCTTCATAATTGCACTTCACTGAGCATTTCCATCCAGGGAGGCACTGAAAAGTTAGTGTCAGCCACATATCCAGGCACTATATATATATAGTACAGCTAGAACTTTAAGAAATAGCTTTCCCATCATAAGTATAAAAATGAGGAAAGAGTTAGTAACTCAGATACTTACCAGAATTTCCCTGAAAACTTTTTTATTCCAGAAGCTTGAAACCAGTCACTTTAAGCTGTGTTTTCTTATTTTTCTTCAAATACAATTCTAAGGATCTTATTCAAAAACAAAACCAAACCAAACCCTGAGGCATTCAGCTGCAAAGTCCTCTGCCTTCCGAGCCCAGGCCCTGCCGACTCTGGAGCAGCATCAGAATGAGGAAGAAGTTTCGGTTTTGTTTTAGCTCTCAGTCTGGAAGAGAGTTCTTCCTAGGACTGGCGAGTGTGGCACAGTGGTAGAACACTTACTTAGCATTAATGAGGCTTTGGGCTTAGTTCCCAGTGCTATGGTAAACAATCAAACAAATAAACACATTATTAAAAAAGTATCAGCAAATGAGAGCCATTGATAGCAATTATTCACCAGGTGTATTTTTAAGTCAAAAGAGCTAAAGCAATTGGAGAGAACACAAATACAAAAAAAAAAAATTCAGGAAAAAATATGATCTTGATGTGAGCTGAGCACCACACTTATGGGTTGAGTTCTACCTTCCCCAACTCCATATACCAAAGTTCTGACTCTAAGAACATGGCTGTGTTAAGTTGGGAGCATAGATCCCAGCCCCTCGCATCTTCCCAGCCCCAGGCCTGAGAGTCCTATTGGTCTGGTCTCCAAATCCCAGCAGGCCAGGTCCCACTCCCACAGAGTATTTAAATAAACTCCCAAAAGAGGAACACATGGTCTCTTCTCCCCCCCTCCTGTTTGTGGCCTTCCAGTCCCCCCCCTCGGGGCCACCCAAGAGTACAGGACTCCCATCAAACCTGGATATTTTGACTTGTTTTTATTTGGCTTGATTGGGAATTTGCTGTTGGCAGAGAGCTTGCATTTGGAAATATACCTAACATCTTGGAGGTCACCAAGAAAGGGCGACCCTTTCCACGTGGTTCTAGACCACGTGTTGAAAGCATCCTAGTCTACAATCTGAGTTCTCCATACCACACTTAAACTGGCTTCTGGGATACAGGGCTGCATTTTGGTGAGTCCCTTTTCTTTCTTTCTTTCTTTCTTTCTTTCTTCCTTCCTTTCTTTCTTTCTTAAAGATTTTCTTTATTTATTATGTATACAATGTTCTGCCTGCATGACAGAAGAGGGCTCCAGATCTCATGACAGATGGTTGTGAGCCACCAGGTGGTTACTGGGAATTGAACTCAGGACCTCTGGAAGAACAGACAGTGTTCTTAACCTCTGAGCCATCTCTCCAGCCCAGTGAGTCCCTTTTCTTGTCTGTGCTATATAGGGTTTTGGGGGGGACCCATTTGTACTTATTTTTGTCGTTTTTCAGATTCCTGTTAAGCCACAAGCTTGCGCCAGGGGCTTAATTCCCAGTAGCGGCCAGACCGGTGGGCAGGCCTCAGCTAAGGTGATTTGTTTGTTTTGGGTCACCAAGCATTCAATTTCCACCACCCCATTTGGAGCTAAGAGCCATTTTGGCAGATGTGCTGGAGTGTACTTAGGTCACGTTGTTGGGCATAGACTTTAAAATGGGCACTTGCAGTTCAAAGCCAGATCCGCTGTTGCCCCTGGGATGCCTCTTAGAGAATCCTTTTAAATTGGGCCTGTCCTAAATACCATCTGTCCCAAATGACTAATTTCTCTATGCACTAAGATTTGGCCTCAACCGTCCTCTGGGACTTTAAAACTTTTTGCCACTGTAAAGACAAATGGACAGAGCTTACATATGTCCATGGTTTTTTGGGCTCTGCACTCTCGCCCCTCCTCCCCTGTAGTAGCCACTGTCCTTCAGAGGCACTGGCCCCTCCCCCACTCCCTCAAGCCCACACTACCCAACCCCCTCTTGTGGAGCAACATTCTTTCCTCTTCCTTCCCAATTCGGAGGTTCAAGGTCAACTTCCCCTCCCCCTCCTACCTCACCTCTCCACTGCTGAACCCCCTCTGCGCACTGGGCTAGCCTTCCCAATCCTCCCCATGTTCCCTTTTCTCTTTCAGATCTCTCTCAGATAGAAAAGCGGCTAGGTTCCTTTTCTACTCATCCTTCTGTTTACCCATTTTTTCTTCAGTAAGTATCAGATATTAGGCAAGAGTTAAGAAGGGTTGAGGAGGTTCCCCAAACTGGTGTAAATGGCCTTTAAAGTTTTTAATGCCCAAGAAAAATCAGCTGAGTCTTCCTGACAGACAAAGCTCTGGCCTTAGCAGCTGCCCTAATGTCACAGGAATGGGGGCAAGGGAAACCAGTCACAAGGCTTTACCCTAATAGAGCCCAGCCTAAGTCAACCTCACAGGCAAACTGTTTCAAGTGTGGCCTAAATGGTCACGTGGCACGATATTGCACTACACCTGCTCCGAGGCTGTGCTCTATCTGCCAGCAACCTGGACACTGGAAATCACAGTGTCCCCATGTGGGCTCGTCCTCTATGCCATGCCATGGAGGTCTGGCCTCACCAACATCAGCAAGTGAAATTGTGCCAGCACTCGAACTTCTCAGCCTTGCAGAGGATTGATGCTACAGAGACTTGGTTTATCCCATAATCCTATCCAAGCCTAGGGTAAAGCTGCAGATAGTGGGTAAGTCCATTACTTTTATTCTCACTTGGGCCTTACGTTCCCCTCACCAATTTCAGTTATGGGGATAGGCGGGACCCGTTCCTCCCCACTTCAAACATTACCACTGCCCTGCATTCTTGCAAGATAATTTTTCTCTCATCCTTTCTTAGTGATACCTGCTTGCCCAGCACCTTTACTGGGTGGAGATATCCTTAGCCACTTCCCCAAAGCTTTGTTCTGCTTCTTGGAGCCCCTTTTTGACCTCACCCATCTCCAAGATTCTATTTCACAGGTTCACTCCTCCTGCCAGATGTGTGCCCAGGCCAACCTATAAGGGGCTCTTCACATATGTCAGTCTCTACACCAGCTTCCCTGACACCAACCGGGCAAAGATTGGCAGGTTAACTTCATCCATACGCCTACTCATAAAAAATTCTGCTTCCTCTTAACACTTGTGAACACTTTTACAGGATGGATAGAAGCATTTGCGGTCTCCAGGGAAACAGCAGATGTGGTGGCTCAGGTACTCCTGGAACACATCATTCCTCAGTTTGGTGTCCCACAAACCATCCAGATGGACAATGGACTCATCAAACAAGAACTAATCAAACTCTCCAGTGAACTCAGTTTATCTTGTCCCTCCTTTCTTCCCATTGCCTTTACTCACCACAGAGCCACCCCACGTTCCCCCATGGGCCTGAGCTCTTTTGAGTTGCTTTATGGAAGGCCCTTTCTGCTTAACCGTCACCTCTCAATCCAAACTCCTCCACTGGTGGGGTACCTACCCTACCTCTCTCTTTTAAGGTTCCTTCTCTGTTCACACACTGACAGTTGTCTTCCTACCACCACACCAGTGGACCCTAATGCCCCTAAGCCTGCCCCGCTTTCCCCAGGGGACAGAGTACTCCTCAGTTAACTCCTAGGTCTCTCAAACCTCGATGGACAGGAACTCACACAATAATCCCCCGTCGGCTGCCAAGCTCTTGGGACATCCATGCTGGTACCATCTGTTGTTCTTAAAATGTGTGTTGGGGGGTCCCCCCCAGGCTCACGGAGCAGCAGCGAGCTCCAGTGGATCCCCAGTGGGGCAGGTGGGTGCAGGGCCCCAGCTCCAGAGTTCTGGCACCCAAGCAGCAGCAGAGTTCCCATCAGTGGGGGGCCATGCGGTGGAATTCCCAACACATGGTGGAATTCCCAACAGCTGTGGGCACATGTAAGCAGACCCATAGACACAGAAAATAGCCATAAAACATTTATTGAGGGAGAAATGGAGAGAGAGAGGAAGAGAGAGAGAGGGAGAGAGAGAGAAAGAGAGGGAGAGAGAGAGGAGGAGGGAGAGATAGAGAGACACATGTGTGCACGCCAAGGGAACAGGAAGGGAAGGGGGCAAGATGGCGGCAGGAAGGTCAGAAGTAATGGGAGTGGGCGTGGCTTGTCTCCCAAAGAGGAAGGAAACCACAACACCATCTCTCCAGGTACAAGTGGGCACCTACTCAAGACACTTGGTCTGTTCAGCAAACAGGACCTTCTACCCTCCGGTTTTCCAGGATGCCACAATGAAGGGCCTACCTGCTCCTCATTTTGACACACTCATCTTTGGTAATAACATTTTTTTTTCCTAGACACCTGCCTTCTCACCTCCCCCAAGGAACAAATGCCTGACATCTCTGAGATGGGATGCCTCTCCAGCCACACCTTGCAGGAAGTAGCCAGATTTGAGTCTACACCCTTTTTTCCAAAGAGAGCCTAAACGTTTATCATAATTATCACTTCAATTTTCTGTCATTCCTATATCCAAAGAGTCTAGAATGTTAAGTTGGGACCATAGGCCCCAGCCCCTTGTATCTATCCCAGCCCCAGGCCTGAGAGTTCTATTGATCTAGGTCCCACTCCCACAGAGTATTTAAAGGAACTCCCAAAAGAGGAACAAATGATCTCTCTCTCCCCCCATTGCGGCCTTCCAGTTCCCCCTCAGGGCCACCTGAGAGCGCAGGACTTTCATTAAACCTGGATATTTCTTAATTTGGCTTGTTTTAATGTTTTGATTTGACTTGATTGGGAATTTGCTTCTGCAGAGAGCTCATGTTAGGAAATATTCCTAACGGGCTGTATTTGGATGTAAGGTTTATTTTTATTTTTAAAAAGTTTAGACAACAAATGGAATTTGCATTATTGATGATATTTTGGGGCTGACTTAAGTACAAAAGTGAATTTGAAACAAAGCATATGCCCTTTACTGTGGGTACACGTGTGTTCATTTTCTTCTTGAGTTAATAATGTAATTACATTTCTCCCTTCATCTTCAAATCCCCTCTTATACCTCTCTCTTTCAAATTCATGGCCTCTTTCTTCTCACTATTTGTTATTGCATGTGCATGTATATACATATACATTCCTAAATATAACCTGTCCAATCCATATAGTGCTACCTGTATGTGTGTTTTCAAAGCTGACTATTTGGCATTGGCCAACAATTGGTGTACTCTTCCCTGGGGAAGGCCACTTTTCTCATTCCCAGCCTTCCTCAGTTGCCTGTACTTCTGTGAACTTTAGGTACAAGAGTGTTTTGTAGATGTGTCCATTAGGAAAAAAAAGGCTCTTTAGGGAAGGAGGCAATGGCAGGATACAAGACATCTGATATGAGAAGTGGGAAGGAGGATGGTAGGAGGAAGAAGGTGGGAGGTTTAAATGGGACTACCAGGATACAATTGATCTGATAGAGAAAATGAGAAAAGGGAGAACTCTTTAGGGAAAGGGGGAGGTAAATATGGAAGAAAGAAGGAGGTGAGTAAAATAACAATGTCTGAAAAAGTCACAAGGAATCATACTATTAAAGGGCTTTGGTCAAGCTATACCTCTCTGGTTCATCTAATCACGGCACACACAGCTCATCTCATAGGCTCACACTGGCTCTATTGCATCAGCTGCTGCAGTCCTTGGTGGTTGTCTCAAGTCCTGAAATCTCCACTATCTTGAGAACACCACCACAACTGAGGCCTCACCTTCACCAACAACCTCTGATCTCTCTTCAGGAGCCCCAATACTGTCACATGGTGCCAATCCTCAGCTTCTCTGCATGACTTCTTCAATCTTGTGATTTTTCAATACAACTGAGACTGTATGTTTACCAGTGACCTTGTCTGACCTCTCACAGTGCCAAACCTCAGCTTCTTTCCAGGATCCCACCAAATCCTGTGGATTTCATGCTGCCAAATCCAGTACTATATGCAATACTCTTACACACTACCAAAGTCAGCTACCAATTTGAGATGCGGCCGATGTATCTGAGTTTTACCTTGAGAGTGTGTGAGAAGCTTTTTGCTATCTTCTAAGTTCCCAGCCTAAGAACCAATTATTCTGAGTTATTACCTTCTAATATTACTAACAGTCCCTTTTTCTGACTAATTGCTAAAAACATCTATTTCCTTGCAATTAGTGACTTTCTCTGTAATCTCCTCTGGAACACATTTCGTGATAGCTTCCTAGGTACCCATTGAAGTTAGAACCCACTCCCTTCTTCCCATATCTACCCTGTTTACTCCCCTAATAAACGAGACTTAACCAGAATCCTGTCTTGTCCCTATCCCTTGTATCTCTTGTCCCTTTCATCTCTCACTCCTCGCTTTAGGGTCTCCATTGACTGACCTGCAGCTCAGGGCAAGATTGTAAAAGTTCCTTTGTTCAGACCTAATGCTTGGTGCCCCTACTATAAAAAGATGGGTTTAGAAACCGGCCTTGGGCCACAGCCTAACCAACACCAACTCTGGCTGTGGTCCCAGCTAGCTGATAAACTTCTGTGCCCTGCCGTGTTTTTTTTTTATTATTATTATTTTAAAGTTTGTTTTTGGTTTATTAGACTTTGGTGGTCTTGGTCTGTCCCCATCTTTGCGTGACCACCCTGGACCCAACAGCCGCCTTGGCTGTCTTTGGACCACAGTTTCTGTGTGCTAACCCTGAGGAAACATTTCCCAAAAAATTTCAACTCAGTGATATTGTCTCTTCTTATTCACAGCTGATCCCAGCATCAATTGCCCCAGTGAAGCAAAGACTTTGCTTAAGCAGGACTGGTAGCTAATTCATCATGGATTATTCTTTCTTTTTTTTTAAATTTATTTATTTATTAAAGATTTCTGTCTCTTCCCCGCCACTGCCTCCCATTTCCCTCCCCCTCCCCCAATTAAGTCCTCCCCCCCTCAGCCCAAAAAGCAATCAGGGTTCCCTGTCCTGTGGGAAGTCCAAGGAACCCCCACCTCCATCCAGGTCTAGTAAGTTGAGCTTCCAAACTGCCTAGGCTCCCACAAATCCAGTGCCTGCAGTAGGATCAGAAACCCATTGCCATTTGGATTATTCTGCAGCCTCATCTAAGCACAAGCCACAGGATCTTAATTCAAATCCATCACACAAACAGACCTGATGATGGAGTTTCTGCTTTCCTCTGAAACTCCACAAGTCAGGCTTGTAGACCGTCTGCTTTGTTCTCAGTACTCAACTTCCAGGCTCCCACAGAATAACCCACTAATCTTTCAATATTGATGGATTTATTTTTAGTCCAAAGTTTCAGACTCTTCTACAATCCTCCCCTAAACACCATGAGCAGGTCTGTCACAATAATTGCCTGCTTGTTGGTACCAGTTTCTCTCCTACTTGGCTTTCTATTGCTGTGACAAAGTGATGACCAAACACAATTTGGTAGGGAAAGTTTGGTTTATGTGTCCTGATCATATTGAGTCCAACACTGGGGGAAGCAGAAGCAGAAACTGAAGCAATAACTGTGAAGTTTTCTCTTTTTCTCTTTCCAGTTGACTCTAGTTTGAGTCAAGTTGAGAAGAGAAAAATTCACAAGCACAAACCATCCCTTTCAGAATGTGAAAATAACCACAGAAGAGTTCAGACAATGATTGGAATTTGTTATAAATTTTCAAAATGGTCAAATTAAATAAGCCCTTACTAGTTAAATCTAGGAAACCAATAACACCAAAACTAGCTGTAGAAATATATTGTAATGCATCAAATGGCATAGAAACCGTAGAAATATAAAATAATCAGTAAATGAAAAGATTGATGAGAAACACTATATAATATATTTCATAACATTTCAAATTTTCATCTTCACAAAATACTTCCTAATGACAAAAAGAAAAGCCAGCATTAGTCTGGGAAAGCCTAGCCAGCAAGTTCTTTCCACTGGAACTTTCAACTCATGAAATGAATACCATCCCTAGTTAGATACATGGTAACCATGGACCGTCTAGTTTGCCCTGCTTTTAGTCCTCCACCATGTGAGAAGTCTCCACCGAATACTCAGAGTACTAGGAACTCTTCCACACCTTTTCAACCCTGGTGGTCTTATTCTCTGGTTCCGTTTCTACCTTTGATCTTTGGATCTGGGAATCTTGACTACTAGAGCAATAGCAGGCAGGGATTCAGAGCGCACTTGACCTTCTGGAGAAACTTGCTCCAATCTTGCAAGATGTTACCAACTCATGTGAGCAATAAACAAATCCTAAAAGGTTACTGCTGTTCTATCAGTTTCTATGAAGTTTCCTGCCACATTATCTTTTCCTGGAAAAACAAATTTCTTTTTTTTCATCCCTCTCATATCCCCTCACATCTGCCCTCTGACCTTGCAATGCCCCCCTCAAAACAAAACCAAATTTAAAAGAAAAAAGCAGGCAAACCAAAGAAATGAAACAAAAATGAAACGAGAGGGGGGGGGGAGAGAGAGAGAGAGAGAGAAGGAGAGAGAGAGAGAGAGAGAGAGAGAGAGAAGGAGAGAGAGAGAGAGAAGGAGAGAGAGAGAAGGAGAGAGAGAGAGAGAAGGAGAGAGAGAGAGAGAGAGAGAGAGAGAGAGAGAGAGAGAGAGAGAGGAGAGAGAGAGAGAGAGAGAGAGAGAAGAGAGAGAGAGAGAGGAGAGAGAGAGAGAGAGAGAGAGAGAGAGAGAGAGAGGGAGAGAGAGAGAGAGAGAGAGAGGAGAGAGAGAGAGAGAAGGAGAGAGAGAGAGAGAGAAGGAGAGAGAGAGAGAGAGAAGGAGAGAGAGAGAGAGAGAAGGAGAGAGAGAGAAGGAGAGAGAGAGAGAGAGAGAGAGAGAGAGAGAGAGAGAGAGAGAGAGAGAGAGAGAGAGAAGAGAAGAGAGAGAGAGAGAGAGAGAGAGAGAGAGGAGAGAGAGAGAAGGAGAGAGAGAGAGAGAGAAGGAGAGAGAGAGAGAAGGAGAGAGAGAGAGAGAAGAGAGAGAGAGAGAAGGAGAGAGAGAGAAGGAGAGAGAGAGAGAAGGAGAGAGAGAGAGAAGGAGAGAGAGAGAAAGAGAGAGAGAGAGAAGGAGAGAGAGAGAAGGAGAGAGAGAGAAGGAGGAGAGAGAGAGAGAGAGAGAGAGAGAGAGAGAGAGAATACTGCCCTGGAAGCTGTAGTGCCCCCTGTTGAGTCACACAGATTACTCTTTAGTGCATTCATCTTCACTTGCAAGTGTTCGTTGCCATAAGCCATTGGTCTGGTTTACGCTCTCTGGCTCCTGTTACACCACTGATAATGGGCCCTCATGGGGGCTCCAGGATGTCCTGTTGTTTTGGAGCTGTAGGTTTATCCCCTTCACATGCTCCAACAGTTCATACAGATGGGGTGGATGTTGACGTGGGGCAGTTCATAACCCTGCTTCTGGGCCTGGTGGTAAGAGGATTGATCAGCTCCTCAGGTTCTCCTCATTGTCTTGTCACTACTTAGGTGGGCTCTCCAGCACGGTCTTGGTTAGGCTAGCTCACCCACCACAGCCTGCAGCAAGGAAGGATCAGTTGTCCTGCTCTCAGGTCTTTAGATCTTGGTCACCTGATGGAGGAAGGTCATTGGCTAATAAAGGAACTGCATTGGCCCATTTTATTGGTTAGAGGATAGGTGGGAGGAGTAAACAGAACAAAATGCTGGGAGGAAGAGGAAGTGAGCTCAGAGTCTCGACAGCTCTGCTCTCTGGAGCAGCAGCCTGAGAGAGACGCCATGCCCTGCTCCCAGGATGAAGCTCCGACCCAGGATGGACTAGGCTAGAATCTCCCCAGTAAGCGCACCTTGGGGTGCTACACACAGATGATTAGAAATGGGCTAAATTAATATGTGAGAATTAGCCTAGAAGAGAATGGGCCAAGCAGTGATTAAAAGGATACAGTGTCTGTGTAATTATTTCGGGGCATAAGGTGGCCGAGCAGGCGGCTGGGGTGCTGGGAACGCAGCCCCGCCGCTCCTTTTTACTACATATGGCGCCCACGTGGACAACTGCTTCCACATAAAGCCTGAGACAGCTTGGAAAGTAATTCTAGAACAAAATGAAAGCATTGTGCCTGGTTTCTTGGTAGCAGCAATTTCTCGGTAATACTCTGCTTGCTAGAGGCAAGCAAGCGCCTCATCTAAGAGAGGCTTCCTGACTCAGCTTTAGCTGCAAAGCCTGCAGCTCATTAAGAGGTCCTGTCACGAAACACTTAAACAGTGTTGACGAAAAGCTGAACGCATGCTTTTTGGTTTTCAGCCATACCAGGAAAAAAGCTGCGCCATTTAAAAATGCCGGCTTTCTGGGCTGTCCTGCCAGGGCAAACTCTGACTCTTTTACGCAGGCGGTTCGTGCGGTTTGCAAGCACAGGCTGCTGAAGCTCGCTTGCTGGCTACAGCTAGTACCTCAGCCATGAGGCTGGAAAGCTAAGAAATGGGCTGGATCCAGCCGACAAAGCCACGCCTTTAATCCTACTGATATTGCTTGGTGAATTAAAGACTCGTGTGGTCAGAAAAAGAGAGATATACAGTAAAGAGAGATTCAAAGGCAGAGAAAATTTCTAAATGGTTTGAAATGTGTTAAAAATATATGCAGACTAAAATTTAAAGTTCTTAAAGTAACAAAAAAAAAAAGGAAGAGAGTTGTTGTGTGTGGTAGCACACGCCTTTAATCCCAGTGCCTAGAAGGCAGAGACAAACAGATCTCTGTGAGTTCAAGGTGTAATAGTGTACACCTTTAATCCCGAATGCCTGGGAGGCAGAGACAGGCAGATCTCTGAGAGTTCAAAGACAGCCTGGTCTACAGAGTTACTTCAGGTCAAAGATACAGAGAACCTATCTCAAAAAGCAAAAAGTTAAAAGTAAAAAAAAACAAAATAGAGGTTAAAATAAAACGAACAAAGATGGAAAATACACAGATAATCTTGATACTGTATGCTATTATGCTCTCTTTGAATTGTTTGAATGCTGAGGAAGGAGCAACAGATGCTAAAAGATATTTATTTATAAATGCTGCTGAACTAATCCAACATAGATATTATGATGCCTTGACTTTGAAATTGGGATCTAAGGACATGATGCTTTGGAAAGGAGTTTCTTATTTTGTTTTCACAGAGGATGAGACGCTGTTCATTTCTTCTATTCCGATTTGGTATGATGGACCACGCCCTCCTGAAGGGTTGCAGTGAACATCTTCAGAAAATTGCTTTGCTCAACTGCCAACTGAGATGAAACTAGCACACAGGTTATACCATGAAAGACCTAATTAACGACGTCCCCATTCAGCAGGAAGCAGTTTGGAGAGAAAAAACTGCGCCCATGTTCCCAAATATGGGAACGTTCTTTTACATTTAAAGGGGGATATGATATAGATATGAATAATTTGCATTAGTATAGATTTTGCTTTATTGATAGAGATTTAAGGTCAATTTTGTTATATGTATAAGTGTTTCTGATTTTGATTAAGGTATTGTGATTGTGTAGTTCATTTAAATATGTACTGTATAATTAAGAAATATAGGTTGTTAATGGATAATCATCGATAATATTAAAGCTTGTAGTCATGTTACTTAGATTTTCTAGATATATAGAGATATATTTTAGATAGACATTCTTCATGTCTTTCAAAGATTACAGAATAGGACATTTAATGTTTTAATAACTGAGGACTTTTCATGACAATGAGACACTCTGCTCCTGGCAGCACCAATGTACTTCAAGAGGAAGATGGGCATCGAAGAGGCTCCTTATGGAGTTTGATAGCCATTTGGGCAAGAAACTGCTCTTGCCTGGACTATTGCATAAACTGGACACAGAGAACCCGCAGAGAGAGGACTACTGAACTTGTCTAAAGTGAGATGATCTTTCCGGGTTCCTGATTCATGAAAGAGTCTGTGAGACATTCTGCAGGACACAACAGATAGTGACTGAACTGACTTTGAATTTTCCTGCTTTATGGAAATGTCTGCTGGATACCATGGGCCTGAAGGCTGAAGATGGATGCCCCAACGGAACAAAAGAACTTTGGGTGACTGTCCAGGCAGCGAGATGTCTTTGTCATTTCTAGAGTTTGAAGTTTCTTAGTTCTTGTTTACCTAGGTAATATTATATCTTTCTGGAATCTTTGGTGGAGTTAAGAATAGTTAGTTATAGTTATAGTTTTCCTTAGTTATGATAAAGATTATTGTAACTTTTACTTGATAACTGTTTTGTTATATGTAATTTTGCTATGTTAAAGTTAAAGCCTTTTTTTTTTTGTTTAAACCGAAAAAGGGGAAATGATGGAGGAAGGTCATTGGCTAATAAAGGAACTGCGTTGGCCCATTTCATTGGTTAGAGGATAGGTGGGAGGAGTAAACAGAACAGAACGCTGGGAGTAAGAGGAAGTGAGCTCAGAGACTCCACAGCTCCCTGGAGCAGAAGCCTGAGAGAGACGCCATGCCGCGCTCCTGGGCAGACACACGCCATGAAGCAAGCCGCCAGGTTAGACATGCTGAACCTTTCCTGGTAAGACCGGTGCTCACCGATTATTAGAGATGGGTTGATCGGGATAACAGAATTAGCCAGTAAGGGCTTGGGCTAAAGGGCCAAGCAGTAATTAAATGAATACAGTTTCTGTGTTGTTATTTCAGGCATAAGCTAGCCGAGCAGGCAGCCGGGGTGCTGGGAACGCAGCCCCGCTGCCGCCCTTATTACTTCATATGAATGATGGAGGAAGGTCATTGGCTAATAAAGGAACTGCGTTGGCCCATTTTATTGGTTAGAGGATAGGTGGGAGGAGTAAACAGAACAAAATGCTGGGAGGAAGAGGAAGTGAGCTCAGAGTCTCGACAGCTCTGCTCTCTGGAGCAGCAGCCTGAGAGAGACGCCATGCCCCGCTCCCAGGATGAAGCTCCGACCCAGGATGGACTAGGCTAGAATCTCCCCGGTAAGCGCACCTTGGGGTGCTACACACAGATGATTAGAAATGGGCTAAATTAATATGTGAGAATTAGCCTAGAAGAGAATGGGCCAAGCAGTGATTAAAAGGATACAGTGTCTGTGTAATTATTTCGGGGCATAAGGTGGCCGAGCAGGCGGCTGGGGTGCTGGGAACGCAGCCCCGCCGCTCCTTTTTACTACAGTCACCCACACTCACACCACACTCATACTCAAATGCTCTACTGGTTTTCCCAGACAAGGTGCAGGGCCCTGTACCCCAACTGCTGTAGGCGGCACACAAGGGAGAGAGGCCAGGGTCAACTCTCCTGTTCTCACACTCTCTGGGCTGGTTCACCTGTGCCCCTGATAGACAACAGGGTCAGCTCTAGTGTGCTCCCCAGAAGGGGGGATGCAGAGCCTGCTCTCTTGTGTGATGCAACTGGTGAAGGACAGGGCTAGCTCTCTTACTCTTCTGAACCCCGGGGTCAACTCTCTCACCTGCACAGGCTGTAACGGATGAGGTGGGGAGGACATCTTTCTTTCATCCATGCCCCCACAGGCCAGACAAGGCACGCGGGGGGCAGGGGGCAGAGGGCAGGATCAGCTCTCCTGATCTCATACCCTTATGATCTGCACACAGTGTCCCCAACAACAGCTCTAGTGTGCTGCTCCGGTGAGTTGCACGCCTGTGTTGAGGGTTGGGGCCATCTTTTCCGTGTGTGTGTGTGTGTGTGTGTGTGTGTGTGTGATGGAGGCAGCTCTTCTGCTGCAGTATCCAGTCAGAGGCAGAGCCAGTTAACCCAGGGCCAGTGAAGGGAGGAGCTGGCTCAGTGTAGTCCTCCAATTTCCACATGCATAGTTCCTGTGACCCCTGTGCTGGCATTGGCTGTGGACATCATCACAGACCCCAGCTGTAGCAGGAACAGGACCCAGACATGGTCCTGTGTAGCAGCTCAGGCCCAGACACCATTGTGGACTCGGGTGGCACCAAAGGCCACCCATATCACTATGGTTCCAGTAGCAACATGGCTCTCAGGCACCAACATGGTCTCAGGAGGCGCAGATCCTGGGCATCTGCAGAGCCCTTAGTGGTAGCAGGCATTATGAATATCACTCTAGGCCTTAGCCACTGCAGGACGACAGACCCAAACATGGCCCTAGGAAGCAGCCTGGTGGGAATGAATGGATTTCTAATACCCAGGTGAACACCAATGACAGTCCAAAGTACAATTTCACCAAAATACAACTTGATGCTTTCAGTGAGTTTATTGGGCTTTCTTAGAGAATATTATGGGTGAGGTGTTACTTATAGGAGTGTGAGTGGTCCCAAACACTTTCATCAGTATTAAACCCCACGCCGTCATGGATGGTGCTCTCATGAAAGCTGCACCAAGTTCCAATTTTAATCAGCCTTCCACTTCTTATGTAGTCTTGTACCTCTTAAGATTGTTTGAAGTTGGGTAATAGGGGATATTGGGAGGGGTCTCCTGACTCTTCCTTCTTCCATTCCTTAGGGGGTGTCAATAGCTTCATTACCATTACCATAGACTTGATAGCACTGTTGTGGTGGCTTGAAAGAGAATGCTCCCCCCAAGGGAGAGGCACTATTAGGAGGTGTGGCCTTTTAGAGGAACTGTGTCACTGTGAGGGGGAGACTTTGAGGTCTTTTTCTCAAGCTTCACTGGATGTGACAGTCAGTCGACTTCCTGTTGCCTGCAAGATGTAGCACTCTCAGCTCCAGTACATGCCTGCCTGCATGCTCCCTGTCATAACCAAAATGGACGGGACCTCTGAAGCTGTAAATGAACCACCTTCAAGTAATGTTTTCTTTCTAAGAGCTGCCTTGGCCATGGTGTCTCTTCATAGCAATCTTTGTTTCTGCCTGAGGATCAGGATGTAGCTCTCAGGTCCTGCTCCGTTGCCATGCTTTCTGCCAGGTTGAAAATGAACTCCCTCTGAAACTGTAAGCAAGCCCCAGTTAAATGCTTTCTTTTATAAAAGTTGCCATTGTTATGGTGTGTCTTCAAAGTGATAGAGCAGTGGCAAAGACAATTACGAAGTCGAAACTGTAATAACCCATTAGATGCCTGTGTTTAATCTTAAAACACCTGGGTTCACAGGGTGATGGAACTGAGTCAAATGAAGCATTGGGGGATGCTGCCACTCATATTCCTCAATGGGGGGGACACCAATCTTAGCACTTCTTCTAGGGATGATATGTTGGCTTTGTTTTGTTATTTTTGTAGACAATTCTAGTGACTTTTCTTTGGAGTATGGAAGAACTATAATAGCCCTCACTCATCAGGTCAGTGAACTTGCTAGGATTATTTTAATTGTGTGATATTAAACTGGGGAAATCACAAGGTTGGGTTTGTAGACCCACATGCTCACGGCAAACCAGAAGTTAATTTATTACTTGTCTTTCTTTTATTTTTAAGATTTATTTCATTTTTAAGGTACATTGGTATTTTGCCTTCATGTATGTTTGTGTGAGCGTGCCAGGGTTACAAACAGTTGTGAGCTGCCATGCGGATGCTGGGAATTGAACCTCGGTCCTCTGGAAGAGTATACAGTGCTCTTAGCCACTCTCAAGTCCCATTTGCTTGACTTTCATAAGTGCCTTTTTTTTTCTGACTGCAAGACTACAGGGATACATTGAAAATTAGTGGAACTTCAGAGTCAGTGTCTATAGTCCTCCAAATGTCTGCTTCTCTTTTTCTAATACACTATGATAAAAGGTTCCAGTGGAAGGATGCTTAAGAGAAATCCCATACTAGCTCAGAATTGAGAAATACATGGTTATTTATTTACGGGTAGATTCACAAATCAGAATCCCTTGCTTGAATGGAGATCAGAAACTGAATCCTGCAACCAGAAAAGAGAGGCTGGAAAAGAGGCAGGACACAATGCCCTACATCGGCATATATAGTATATGAGACCACGCCCCAGCGGGCGGGTAACCACCGGCTGGAAGACTTTCTACAGCACCTCCCCCTTTTGTTTAAATAAGAGAGTTCTAGGCCTAATACAAAATTATATACAATAAGAACAAATATATTCAATAATTATCCTATCCTAACTAGTTTTAAGTCTTGTATAATAAATAACTTGGCCAAGTCATGAGAGGAAAGTAATTACAACTATCTAGTCTTCAACCCCATCAAATATGCAAGAAGGGAAATAATATTACTTGAGTAAGCAAGAAGTGCAATCAAGCAACTTCCAAAATGTGCAACAAATGACAGAGACAAGTGGCTATTTGGGCAATTATCCAAAATCTCATTTGTAACATTGAAGCAACCAACTTTGGCTAAGGCATAGAATAACTGACAGACCATTTTCAGAGGCAGGAAAATTTTCAAAACCGTCTTACCCTGTCTTGGCAAGATTTGACAGTCCTGTTTATCCATTTCTGGATACCATGTGTCTTGTCAGTGGTAGAAGCATGGGCAGTTCTTTGCCAAAGTCCAGTTTTGCCAAGAAGAAAACAAGCTCCAAGTTCAGAGTCTTTAGTGCTCAACATTCTGTTGGGAATAGATCAGTGCTGCCAGAAGCAATTGTGTCTTACGTCAACAGAATTCTAAGTTATTTAAATGCCATATTCTACAGTTCTTTGTAGTGGTTGAAGATTACCTGTCTATGCAGAATCTAATCTCTATGTATATAAAGAACCTTACTAGTCTAACTATAAGTATGACAAATATAGATTGATCTATAATTCTTAATACCTATATAGCTTAAAGACTAACACCTTATATGAGAATATTAAACAATAAACAAATGTGCAACAAGTGAGGACAATGACCTCAAAATGTAAACAATGTATAAGTATGTTGATCAGAGGTAGAAATGTACATTGCAATATGATAAATATATATCAATATATAAAAATATTTTAAGCAGAGGTAGAAGGATGCATGCATACAATATTCAATATAATTTAACTTTGCATCAATATATAAGAATCTATACCAATGAAATTACCTATAAATAATCACTTGCAAGTGTTCACTCTATTACTCACTATTATTATGAGTGTGAGTAAGCTCACACTAATCTATTATCCCATCAAATTTTCCCTTTATTTCCAAGAGATTCCTGAGCCTATAAAATTTCCCCCAGCACCCAACCCTATACCAATCATAATCAACCCCTAAATTATGTCCATAACCCTGAAGACAAACTTTGTTAGGAGAGGGGACTTTGTCTTCTAGAATTACTTCCAGCTGTCATTGGGGTGATGTTCTTTCTATGGAATCCTGTGAAAGTAAAATGACGATTAAGTTCCAGATTACTGTCTAGTATAATTGCAAATAGTCTCTGAGTATTTGGTAGGGTTTTTCTGAGGTTCCTATTTGGAGGTCTGGCCAGAACATTGTAAAAATATTCACCATTTCAGCTAACCAAGTTGGAACCATCTTGTATAACTGGTACCCAAAACAGGTCTTGTAATAGTGCTATCAGCATCATTACATCATATCAACCATGTAGAGTTGTAAAAGGCCATACTATTCTAGATGATGGCATAATTATGGAGGATAAGTCAAAAATTCCAAGAGGAAATAGAAAATGTATATTCTGACAGACTTCTATAAATGATCAAAGACCAAAGCTAAGAATGAATATAAGTGGCATTGTAATTTGTGTGTGTGTGTGTGTGTTTAAATGTATGTGTATCAATTACCTGATGTCAAAAATTGTGATTCCTTTTCTTGATGATCCTTAGTGGATAGTTATTTTTCCATCTGTCAGCATTCAAACATCCAGGGTCTCTTAGATCTATCACCATTCTCCATTTACCAGATTTTTTTTTTTTTTACAACAAATACAGAATTCCAAGGGCTGGTTGATTCTTCAATATGGTGAGCATCTAGTTGCTCTTGTACCAGCTGTTCTAAAGCCTGCAACTTATCTTCAGCTAGAGGCCACTGCTTAACCCATATAGGTTTCTCAGTTAACTGTTTTAAAGATAGGGCTGTTGGTACTTCTAACGGTTTGCTAGTTGCTTTATGTTCTTGTACAGCCTGAATGGCTGGTGACCTTTTATTATATCCTTCCCAAAATTATGAGTTCCTGGGACTGCAGGAATGTTAATCTGGGTATTCCATTGCTGCAGCAGGTCATGACCCCATAAATTTACTGCGATATTAGCCACATATGGCCTCAGCTTCTCTCTTTGACCTTCTGGCCCAATACAGTCAACCCATCTCGTGCTTTTTTTAACTTGAGATATGGTTCCAATTCCTAGTAATTGAACATCTGCCTCTTGAAGAGGCCAATTTGGATGTCAAGATTCTGGAGTAATGATACTCACATTCCCACCTGTGTCTATCAAACCAAAAATTACAATGCCATTTATGTACTCTTAGCTTTGATCTTTGATCATTTATAGAAGTCTGTCAGAATATACATTTTCTATTTCCTCTTGGAATTTTTGACTTATCCTCCATAATTATGCCATCATCTAGAACAGTGTGGCCTTTTACGGAAGGCTCTGGATTTTTTAATTTTCCTGGTGAGACATGTCCTCCACAGGGACTGGGAATAACTGGGCCACTTTTGGCTTGGGGGTCTGTGAGAGGTCCCTCAAGGAGTTTCCCAATGGTATCAGGTTGCCTTGTCTGTCTTTTGTTGATCTTCATTCATTGGTCCAATGCTGGCCTTTGCTGTACCTTCTACATATCCCTGGAGGCTGAGTCATCTTATTTTTGCCATTCCCAGAGGAGATATTATTCCTAGGAATTTCTTGTCTACAATCCCTTCTCAGATGCTCTAGTCTACCACA
Source organism: Microtus oregoni (assembly GCF_018167655.1). Classification (NCBI taxonomy): domain Eukaryota; kingdom Metazoa; phylum Chordata; class Mammalia; order Rodentia; family Cricetidae; genus Microtus; species Microtus oregoni. The sequence goes on from NW_024543085.1 coordinate 1,246,086, forward strand.
ATAAAAACATTTGGCGTTTTGATGTCTCCTCATTCCTTTGGAAATTGCTTCTCCTACCCAAGATTCAGTATTATAGTCAAATGTCTCAATGTTCATTGTATGCAGGATCCATTCATCCATAGGTGACGATCTAACTTTTAAAGGCCCAAGTATCTTTTTGCATTCTATGTTGACATTTTTGAAAGCCAGATATTCAATAAGTACTCATCTAGCATCTGTTTCTGTTACTCCTATTTGTACAGCCTCAGTCAATCTTTGTAAAAAGTCAGTAAAGTGTTCTCTTTGGCCCTGTTTAAGCCTTGTATATGATTCAATTAGTTTTCCTAATTCTTGAATCCTGTCCCAAGCATTTAAGGCTGCTTTGTGGCAAGATTTCTTCATTGTAAAGAGCTTGAACCTCTGGGTCAGCATAAAGGCCTTCACCAAGAATTTAATCTTGGGAAGTCTCAAGGACTTTTGCTTTTCCCTGTTGTTCCAAAATTTTTGTCTCTTCTCTGAAATAAATTTTAAACATTAATTGAGGTTTATCATCCAGGACTGCTGAAACTAACTGAAAGAAATCATGAGGCATTGCTTTGATGCTTGAAGCCGATGTCTTTATCATCTCCCTAACAAATGTGGAATGCAAGCCATAAATTATGACAACTTGTTTAATTTCTTTTAGATCATTCATTCCTATAGGTATCCATCTACCTTCTTTGGATCCTTTTGGGCCTTTAGAGCTTGATGCTTTGTTAGGGTAGATTATAGGGTAGAAAGCTAAAACCTTGGGTAAATCATCTCTGACAGCTACTGGCAATGTTGGATCCTGTCCTGTGCCTTCTTTCCCTGTTCATCAGCTCCAATAATCCTCAATTTTTGTTATTGTCTTTTGTAAAGCCTGAATTTCCTGGCCTGTATAGTTTTCTAGTGATTTCATTGAGGCACCTAGCCTCATTCTGCACATGTGATTCCAAGGTCTAAAGTTTCTCCTTCAATGATAATATCCCATCTTTGGACATTACTTGAATAGCATGTAGATTGCCATCCTGGAGAGATAGTCTATCTGCTAACTTATCATGACATTTTAATAAATTTCGTTTGTTAAATTTCAACAGTATGAATTCTTTCAGATAACTACCTAGTACCCTTAGATATGGATTCAATTTTGTCTGTCAAATTAATGTTATCCTTTTTAATAGTATTATTTTTTTCAGGTAGTTTTTCATTTTCGATGGTATTAATCCTGTCAACTAGCTGTTCATTATTAATCTGTAACGACTGTATCATTCCTAAAAGTGCCATGTCATTTCTTAATGATAGAATATGGAAAAGAAAACTGGGTCCCAACACCCAATACATTGAGGTATCATTATAACCATATAAGCGTCTCATAATACACAATCCATAGTGTTAGCAAATAAGTTACTAAAATTCTCAATATACTGATTTATTAATTGCCTGTTATGTGATTCGGTAAACTGCAATCTTTATTTTCCTGCAGATGTGGTTGCAGAGTGGCGGCCAGAAACGATGCGACCCGTGGCGACAGGAATGGTCTTGAACCGCTTTAGTTTCCAAGCCACTTTTGTTTCCCACCTTGGTACTGATTAAATACTGAGAAATATGATTTGCTTGATAAATTAAAAGCAATCAAATCAATTCCATACACGGAGCAAGAAACCCAGAACTCATGGGCAGAGTGAAGAAACTACGAGCTGCACAAGTCACCACGCAGCAAGGAACCGTGCCAGGGAATGTGGGAGAAATGCATACACTTGGGAAATTTCCAAGTTATCGCATACAGTAAACTCCACTGTGCCAGGGGTTCTACAAAAAAACCTCTTAGGTAAAAGCAAGCCAAGTAGGCAGGGTTGGGAGACTGTCTATGCCTGGTAGGCTTGGAGTCCGAATCCACATGTGTGCCCAATGTGGTAGGATGCTTAAAAGAAATCTCACACTCGCTCAGAATTGAGAAATAGACAGTTATTTATTTAGGGGTAAACTCACCAATCAGAATCCTCTGCTTAAACGGAGATCAGACACCGAATCCTGCCCCTGGAAAAGAGAGGCTGAAAAAGAGGCTGGACACACGCTCTACCTCGGCCTATAGAGCCGCTTATAGTAACCACTGGCTGTAAGACTTGATTCTTCAGAGAATGATGGGATGAAGATTACGAATATAAAATTTGGTAATGGATTATTGTCTTTCTTTCAGGGGACCTACTCTCTGCGTCACTCAAGGGATTTTTTTTTTTTTAAATTGACTCAAGTACATACATTGATTGAGAGGTCATGGCTTTGTGTTTATAATTCTAATTAGGCTTTTGTTCACACAACCTAGAGATTTTCTGATTACAGTGATCAAATATAAACTAGTAGGTTTTCTATTTTATTCCTAATATTAGATAAGGTCTAGGTAATTACTTTATCTTGGTCATTTTTAATGTCAGTGTTTGGCTCTGTAACTCTGGCTTTCAAGTCATTTATTTTTTTTTTTTTTTTTAGATTTCCCAGATCAATGTCTGCTCTTCCACTCTGAGGTCTGTTCTACAGAGAAGGGCATCACAGAGTTTTTCAAAGGTCTCTCTCCCTTATAAATTTATTGCTTGTAGTAATTAGTGAAGGGCATATGTTCTCACTCTCATAAACCCAGGCTGACACCATGTTTCCCTTAGACTTCTAACCTTCTTGTTAGAAGGCAGGTGTGTCCCTTTAGGCCTGATCTCATAGTCTGAATCAGGCCATGCCTCTCTGCCATTCTCCCTGAAACTTAGGATTGAGAAACCCTCTGTGCTGTGATAACAACAGTCCCAAAATTATGGTCCTAACCAGTACCTGGATCCTTCATGTTTTTTGTCATATAGGCTATGCTGAACCAAATTAAAACATTGTAGAGGATGAACATGTCACTGAGAACAGAGATAAGCACTGGAGAAACCAGGAAAGTTAAATGTACAAACATCCTTCAAAAGAAATAGATATTTAACTTGTCCTCCTCCTGAGATTCTGGGAATGGACATAGTTTACAACTTGGAGATTCTTTGCTCTCCGAGGAGCCAGGCTCTACCCCCTATATTCCAGATACCCACTGTGAATGCAAATGCTTTGCACATTCACCAGAAATGAGACAAGTTGACAATTCTCCAGGAATCTGGAGTAACAACAGAATTTTCATGCAAAACAAAACAAAACAAAAAAACCCACCCCCTCAAACAACAACAGCAACAACAACAATAACAACAATAAAACCGTACTTGTTTGGCGAAAGACCTAGAAGAAAAGAAAGTAAGTGCCTAACCGCGAGGAATGAGTGATAATTTGCTTAGAGCATCCTAACACAAGCAGGATACTACCTGTTTTAGTATGTGTGCTGTTAGAGAGAGCACAAGACAGAATATTATCAGACCAATGAGTCATGAGGTCAATCAGATGAAGTGGCAGCCTGCAAAATAACAGAAGGCTGTGTCCACATCACATATGAGCAAGTCCAGAGGTCACAAGCAACGTCAACAATAGGTGACATGGAGTTCCACATGGAGAGCTAATAGTGACCCAGTCCAATGTGGTGGTGGAGATGCAGAGGGGATGTATCTGAGAAGTGGAGAGCAAAACCGACAGAGTTGGAAGATGAATCACATGAAGACAGGGAGTTGTAAACTTTTCATATTTGGGTTGTATAGTTCGATGGTTGTTGAGGTCATTTATAAAACTGGAAGGGCACACTGAAAGAATGTATTTGGAAGGGAAATAAGTTACCATGTGGATTCACAGAAATGGAGATGCCTTAAAGAAGTGATGTCTTAGTAGTGTTTGTGTATGTGTCTCTGTGTGTGCATGTGTGTGTATGTGTGTGCATGTGTGTGCATACGTGTGTATGTGTGTGAAATTACAGTTTAAGACATTTGTAATTAATAATTGAAATCCTTTCTACAGAGAAGCTAACCTAGAAAACGTTTAAGGAGCTAAGGAGTCTAGACAGACGTCTCATCGGTTTAGTGCACTTGTTCCTCTCGCAGAAGACCTGACTTTGTTCCCAGCACCCACATGGCTACATGTGGGTAACAATGACTTGTAACACCAGTTAGAGGGGTTACAGTGCTGCCTTCTGGGTGCCAGGTATGCTTGCAGTGCATTTACATGCATGTCCACAAACCACTCATTCACATAAAATAAAATAAATAAACCTTAGAACAAAGGAGAAGAAGAGTGCCTGAGACTTAACTGAATATTTTATGCCCAATGAAAAGAGGTATAGCCAGGAACACACAGGAGGTCCAAGGCTGGGAGTGTATACTGCATCTGAGGCACAATATACTGAACGTGAGTTCATACATTAATTTAGTTTATTAGGCTAAATTTCATACACTTTTATTATTTATTTCTGAGACAGTGTGTTGCAGATCTCAGGCATGATGGTAGCCAAGACAGATTTTGAACTTCTGATGCCCCTGTTTTCCCCTCCTGAGTGTTGGGATTGTAAATGTGTGCACCAAATTCAGTTTATGTGGTGCTGGGGATTAGACCCAGGACAGTCATGCTGGGTGTGCTGTGCTGGGGATTAGATGCAGGACTGTCATGCTGGGTGTGCTGGCTAGTTTTATGTCAACTGATACAAACTAGAGTCATCTAGAAAGAGGAAACCTCAACTGAGAAAATGCCTCCATGAGATCTAGATTTAAGGCATTTTCTTAATTAGTGATTTATCTGGGAGGGCCCAGTCCATTGTGGGTGGTGCCTTCCCTGGACTGGTGGTCCTGGGTTCTATAAAGAGTAGGATGAACAAGCCATGGAAAGCAAGCCAGTAAGCAGCACCCCTCCATGGCCTCTGCATCAGCTCCTGTCTCCAGGTTCCTGCTGTGTTTGAGTTCCTGCCCTCACTGCTTTTGATAATGAACTGTCATATGGAACTGGGAGTGACATAAACCCTATCCTCCCCAAGTTGCTTTTGGTCATGGTGTTTTATCACAGCAATCGGAATCCTAATTAAGGATTGATTACACTAGGCAAACATTGTACCAACTGAACCACACACCTGACCAGTCCATATATTTATGGAGATTGGCAGTGGCTTTCCAGAAGCTGTGTTGATGGAGTGATGGAGCCATGTGCCACGCTAGAATGTAGAGCACATTGTCATTAGGGTTCATTTCATCACTACGTGTTTTTCTTTCGTTCCTTTCCTTTCTCTCTCCCTCTTCCTTCCATCCTTTTTCTTTCTTTCCTTTTTTCTAAGAACAGTCTTGTTTGTCTTTTCCCTCTAACCCTGGACTATCTAGTCTTGTTTGTCACCCAAACAATGTTGGGTATGGGCTCCATATTGTGGAGTGGACCTTAAGTCAAATTAGTTACTGGTTGGTTACTCCCACAAACTTGTTGCAGGCAGGACACTATTTTAGACAAAGGGTTTGTGGGCTGTCTTGGTGTTTACATTTCTCTTCTGATAGCATGCAGAGTAGATTTCTGTAACAAAGACACTGAGATACAGGGATGGAACATTCTATATAGGAATCAGCTCAGCATCTCTATATTCAATGAATGGAGAAGAAATTTTCTTTGCAATGGGGCTTTGCTGTTAGTTTCTGAAGAGCAACCTATTAAAGGCGTAAGTCACAAACAATCCCACAGCAGTTTGGAATTATGATTAATAGAATGGTTATTTATTTAAGGGGGAAAACTTACAGATCACCGTCCCAGACAATAGCCCTCTGCACAATCAGGAAAGGAGCCTAGTCACCGGAAGTGGAGTGCGGCTCCAATGTGGACTTGCTGTGCCCCTGGAACTGTGCACAGCTCAGGGGCACCAAATAGATCTGAGGCAGGAGCGGCTGCTCCATGCTGAACTGTGCTGACCTCAGATGGGAGCTATGGTAATTATCCTAATAACAGCGCAGTTAAGGTTTAGACAGGCAGTAAACAGGCGGTACAGTAATACCTTTACATGGTGCAACTTAAGTTTTTAAGAAGTGCTTAACATTACTTTTGTTTATTATTTTTAGTTGTTGAAAAAAATTTCTGCCTCCTCCCTGTTTCCCATTTCCCTGCCCCTGCTCCCACACATGGCCCCTCTCCCCACTCCTCTCCCCCTCCCCCCACTCCATTCCCCCTCCCTCTCGAGTCTGAAGAGCAGTCCAGATTCCCTGCCCTGCTGAAAGTCCAAGGTCCTCCCACTTCTATCCAGGTCCAGGAAGGTGAGCATCCAATCAGGCTAGGCTCCCACAAAGCCAGTACATGCATTAGGATCGAAAGCTAGTGCCATTGTCCTTGGCTTCTCATCAGCCCTCATTGTTCACCATGTTCAGAGAGTCCAGTCTCATCCCATGCTTATTCAGTTCCAGTCCAGCTGGCCTTGGTGAGCTCCCAATAGATCAGCCCCACTGTCTCAGTGGGTGGGTGCACCCCTCGTGGTCTTGACTTCCTTGCTCATGTTCTCCCTCCTTCTGCTCCTCATTTGGACCTTGGGAGCTCAGTCCGGTGCTCCAATGTAGGTCTCTGTCTCTATCTCCATCCATCACCAGATGAAGGTTTTATGGTGATATGCAAGATATTCATCAGTATGGCTATAGGATAGGGTCATTTTAGGTTCCCTCTCCTCAGTTGCCCAAGGTACTATCTGAGGACATCTCCCTGGACAGCTGAGAGCCCCTCTAGAGTCAAGTCTCTTGCCAACCTTAAGATGGCTCCCTTAATTAGGATATATATTTCTCTGCTCCCGTAAGGGGCTAAAAGTATTCAATGGAAGAAAGAAAGCATCTTCAACAAATGGTGCTGGCAGAACTGGTTGTCAACCTGTAGAAGAATGAAAATAGATCCATATCTATCACCATGCACAAAACTCAAGTCCAAATGGATCAAAGACCTCAATATCAGTCTGAACACACTGAACTTGATAGAAGAGAAAGTGGGAAGGACTCTACAACATATGGGCACAGGAGATTGCTTCCTATGTATATACCCAACAGCACAGACATTAAGGACAACATTGAATAAATGGGACCTCCTGAAACTGAGAAGCTTCTGTAAAGCAAAGGACACTGTCACTAAGACAAAAAGGCAACCCACTGACTGGGAGAAGATCTTCACCAACCCTGCAACAGACAAAGGTCTGATCTCCAAAATATATAAAGAACTCAAAAAACTAGACTTTAAAATGCTAATTAACCCAATTAAAAAATGGGGCACTGAACTGAACAGAGAATTCTCAACAGAAGAAGTTCAAGTGGCCAAAAGACACTTAAGGTCATGCTCAACCTCCTTAGTGATCAGGGAAATGCAAATCAAAACAACTTTGAGATACCATCTTACACCTGTCAGAGTGGTTAAAATAAAAAACACCAATGATAGCCTTTGCTGGAGGAGGTTGTAGAGTAAGGGGCACACTCATCCATTGCTGGTGGGAATGCAAACTTGTGCAACCACTTTGGAAATCAGTGTGGCGATTTCTCAGGAAATTCGGGATCAACCTACCCCAAGATCCAGTAATACCACTCTTTGGAATATACCCAAGAGATGCCCTATCATATGACAAAAGCATTTGTTCAACTATGTTCATAGCAGCATTATTTGTAATAGCCAGAACCTGGAAACAACATAGATGCCCTTCAATGGAAGAATGGATGAAGAAAGTGTGGAATATATATATATATATTAGAGTACTACTCAGCGGTAAAAAACAATGACAACGTGAATTTTGCATGCAAATGGATGGAAATAGGAAGCGCTATCCTGAGTGAGGTATCCCAGACCCAAAAAGATGAACATGGGATGTACTCACGCATAATTGGTTTCTAGCCATAAATAAAGGACATTGAGCATATAATTTGTGATCCTAGAGAAGCTAAAAAAGAAGGTGAACCCAAAGAAAAACATATAGTCATCCGCCTGGATATGGGAAGTAGACAAGATTGCCAGGCAAAAACTGGGAACTTGGGGGTGAGGCAGCATGGGGTTAAGGGGAAATGGGGTGAGAAACATGAGAAGGGGAGAATGGGGGGAAGGGGATCATTGGGATAAAGGAAGGAAAGTGCTTAACATTTTAAGAAGTGCTCTTGGATAAAAAAAAATCACAGATTCACAATAGGACAGATTCAGACTACTAAATGGATCACAATGTTAGATGAATGTACGTAGGCTTGGGCGAGAGAAGAAAAAGAATATAGGAAATAAAAGGGTAAAGTCTTTAAAGAAACAGAATAAAGTAAAGTGATAGAGTAAAAATGAGCCACATAAAAATGGAAAATTCAAAGAGAGTCTGGATTCTTTGTATTATTGTGTTTTCTTTAAAATTTTTTGACTGTGAAGGAGCTAAGTACAGAGAGATATTTCATTACATGGGCTGCCAAGCTAAGCCAGAATGGATATTATAAGGGTATTATGATTTCAGAATTTGGGTCTAAGGATATGATGCTTTGGAGAGGGTCTTTTTTGTTTTCACAGAGGATGAGACCCTGCGGATTACTTCTATCCCAATATGGTATGATAGACCACGCCCTCCTGAAAGGTTGCTATGAACACCCTCAAAAAATTACTTCACTCAACTGCCAACTGAGATGAAACTAGCACACAGGTTATACCATGAAAAATCTGATTAACAGCACCCCCATTCAGCAGGAAGTAGTTTGGAGAGAAATGACTGCACCCATATTCCCAAATATTGTTTATAAATGTTCTTTTACATTTAAAGGGGGATATGATATAGATTTGAATAATTTGCATTGGTATGGATTTTAAGGTTAATTTGTTATATGTATATGCATATTTCTAATCTTGATTAAGGTATTGTGATTGTGTAGTTCATTTAAAAATGTAATGTATAATTAGAAATATAGGTTGTTAATGAATAATCATCAGCAATAGTGAAGCTTGTAGTCATGTTAGTTAGATTTTCTAGATATATAGAGATATATTTCATTTAGATCAGCATTCTTCATATCTTTCAAAGACTGCAGAATATGGCATTCAATGTTTTAATAACTTAGGACTTTTCATGACAATGAGACACTCTGCTCCTGGCAGCACCAATCTACTTCAAGAGGAAGATGGGCATTGAAGAGGATCCTTATGGAGTTTGATAGCCATTTGGGCAAGAAACTGCTCTTGCCTGGACTGTTGCATAAACTGGACACAAAGAACCCGCAGAGAGAGGACTGCTGAACTTGCCTAAAGGTGAGATGGTCTTTCGGGATTCCTGACTCATGAAAGAGTCTGCAAGACATTCTGCAGGACACAGCAGATAGTGACTGAACTGTCTTTGGAATTTCCTGCTCATGGAAAAGTCTGCTAGATACTATCGGCCTGAAGGCTGAAGATGGATGCCCCAACGGTACAGAGGAACTTTGGGTGACTGTCCAGGCAGCGAGATGTCTCTGTCATTTCTAGAGTTTGGAAGTTTCTTACTTCTTGTTTACTCAGGTAATATTATATCCTTCTGGAGTCTTTGATGGAGCTGAAGAATGAATAGATAGTTATAGTTTTCCTTAGTTATGATAAAAGATAAAATAGATATAAATATTGTGACTGTAATTCTTGCTTTTAACTGTTTTGCTATATGTAATCTTACTATGTTAAAGTGAAAGCCTTTCTTTTTTGTTTAAACAGAAAAAGTGGAAATGATGGGGGAGAGTCTTCTGTTTTGTGTTGATTTCATTGGTTAAATAAAGAAACTGCCTTGGCCCTTTAATAGGACCGAAAATTAGGTAGGCGGAGTAGACAGACAGAATGCTGGGAGAAAGAAGCCGAGTCAGTCAGTCGCCATGATTCTCCCACCTGACAGATCTTTCCTGGTAAGCCACATCTCATGGGGCTACACAGATTATTAAAATGGGTTAATCAAGATGTGAGAGTTAGCCAATAAGAGGCTGGAACTAATGGGCCAGGCAGTGTTCAAAAGAATACGTTTCCGTGTAATTATTTCGGGGTATAAGCTAGGCATGCGGGAGCCTGAATGGCTGGAATGCAGCCCATCGCCGCTCCTTACTACAGCCTATAGTCTTGGTAACAGTCTGGATTATTCAGGGATTCCCATGGGGGCCATTTTGGTCAATAACTCTATTAGATGTAACTCAAACCTGGTACTGGAAACTTCATTTGGTGAGAAGAGATGGCCAGTTGTGTCTCCCCCATTATTTGGTGATTTCATTCAGATCACCTTCCTAATATATTAGGAGGTTTCTAATGTATTTGGCTTTCTTTTTTTTTTCATTTTTATTTTTTTTAAAAAACCAAACCATCTTTCTTCTTTTTACATACCAATCCCAGTTCCCACTCCCTTCCGTCCTCCCATTCTTTCCACATACCTCCTCTCACCCGCCATCCACTCCTCAGAGAGGGTAAGGCACATGGCTTTGAGAAAGAATCAAGCCACTCCTGTAGCACAGTGGTAGAGTGTTAGTCTGTATTTGGTTTTCATACCACCCATAAAATGTCCCTTAATTTTAGCTGTATCTCCCCGTCATTGCTGCTCTCGTGAATAATATTTCAGAAACTGGAAACAACCCTTTGGAGGGCGCTGCTGCTCAAGGTTACAGTCGGCCCTGTCTGACCAGCTCTCTGAGCCCCACGTGATATGAAGGACTCCCTTCGCAGCAGGGCTCCTCCCTTCCCTGTTTGGATAGTGTCTGTAGGCCCAGGTGCCTGACCTTATTTGGAAGCAGTCCCTGAGCCTGGATGCCTGACCTTTGACAGTTTCCCAGAGTGCTGCCCTTCTGTGATCGCTGTGATAATTAGATACTGTGCTCCAGGTCTATGGTAAAATCGTGCTGCTAAATGCAAACTAGGTGATGCCCCATTCACCGTGCCCATGCTATATATTTTCATCACTCTGGAATAGAGCTGAGCTGTAATACTCAAGCAGGCCCCTAGAAGGCTATTTCCACTATACTCACAGGCCATACAAAGCTTTGCAACTTGCCTCTGCTCCCTTTGTCCTCGGGGAGACTGGTGCCCAACAGACTACAAGGAAAAGGGAGACCCCACAGCAACACAGATGCGTCTCAACGGAAGAATGGATCAAGAAAATGTGGCACATTTACACAATGGAAGATTATTCAAACATTAAAAAGAATGACACCGTGAAATTTGCAGGCAAATGAACAGAACTAGAAAAAAATTATCCTGAGTGAGGTATTCCAGACCCAGAAAGACAAATATAGTATGTACTCACCTACCGATATGTGGATATTAGCAGTTAAGTCAACCATCATCAAGCTATAATCCATAGAATCCATGGATGGTAGATACAGAGTAGAGAACTAGAGGGAATACACAGATCTTTTAGGAAATGGAAAGAGAATAGATACTTATGGATGAATGGGGTTTCTGCAATGGGGGATCAAATAGGGAGAGGTTGGGGAGAAGGTGTGTGGGAGGGACGAGGGGAAGAGATTTGTGTTTTCTATGTAAGGGACTACATATATCTTCTATGTATCATCTGTCTTGGATGGTGATGTGTCAAGCACTACAGTCTCTTCCAGCAATAGGGATATGCTGCTTCTTGAGCATGCACCTGTCTTGTTTTGAGGCCATGAACCGCGTTGTTCTGAGGTGCTACTGTGTATTGTAGAACTAGATGGTGATTTTAACTTTAGATGTTTATAAAAGACCTAACATCTTTCTCTCAGGGGAAAAATGAGAGGATTTTCTTTTTTATAACAAATTTTGAAGCGGTTATGCCATGTTTCATAATTAGTCATTTGTTCTAGATAATACTGTACCAAATGTTTTTATGCCTTCATTATTTTCTAGACATCTAATCACTGGGCCAAAGAGTCTAAGTACCTTCAAATTTTTGTACTGTCAAATCACCTTCCTGAATGGTGTCCAGTTCATTAAATTAAGGCCAAAAGGCAAAATATAATCAAGTGATAAAGTTATTAATTTCAGGCCAGGAGACCTCACAGTATTTATAATTGGCCTCACACAAACCCTTTCTAAATTGGGACCCTAGGTGGCACTAAAGGATTAAGGAAAGTGAACATCTGGACCTCAGGCTTAAGAGGTTTCTAAAAGGTTATCTCAGATACTCTTTTAAAGCAGGGAAGCCAGCAGCCATTCCAGAGAAAGACGTTTTTAACGTTGTATCTAGTCTTGGATACACTGTAACTCTTTTCAAGAAAGACACACATAGGTCATGAGTCAGAGAGACAAGCCGCTCCATCTGGTCACAAAGTTTAGCCCTATGACACTGGGGTTGAATTTATGATATACTTAACTTGGTAAGCTGCCCTGGTTTAGCTTGAAATAAAAATTGGAGAGTAGCTTTCATTTGGCAATTTTCCTCACCAATAATTCTAGAAAAAATTTAAACTTTAAAAATGTTTTAATTGACACCAAAGTATATATTTTATGGGTACAGTATAACATTGTATGTATGTAATATATAATGATAAAATCAGGGAAATTAGCATATCCATCTTAAAGTTCTATTATTTTCTTGTACTGAGGATTTTGAACTCTGCGTGAAATTCTCAGAAGTTAATTAAAAGTAATAAAATGCAAATCTTGAGTACTTGCCACTTACAGTAAATTTTTGGGTTTTTTTTTTTTTTTTGTAGATGCATAGGCTAAAAGTTGGGTCTACTCATTAAAACTGGTTTACATTAGTTTAAAAAATTCCATTGCTTCAGAAATATTTCAGATGCTCCCCCTTGCAGCACACACACACTTCTTCTGGACCTTCAAGTATAAATAAACCTCTACTATAAAGACTGTCGTACTCACCTTTGACTGTGCAGAGAGAGGTTTCTGATTGCTTCACACCCATGAAAACATGATGGAAATGTAGAAAACATGTGTGTGTGTGTGTGTGTGTGTGTGTGTGTGTGTGTGTGTATATATATATATATGTTTATATAAGTGAACAAATGCATGTATATGCATAAAACTGAATGTGTGCCAGCAGAGACATACACACTCTTTCACAGAAGCATGATTCTGAAAAAGTCCATCACCTTTGTTCCTTCCACTCAGTTGAGGTATTCTGAGCCTCAGACAAAATAACACTTGATATAAATTTCGATAGCTGAGACGCTCCGGGGACCTTTGTCAGTAAACCTCTTGCTCCAGAAGAGGCAATTGTAACAACATTAAACAGAACATTCTGGAAATGGCTGGAGCTGAGAGTGGAGCACCTATTGTTCACTAGTTGGTGATGCCTTATGGTTCCCTGGCCTCCAAGAACCTCGGTTCTTCATTTATAAATAGGGATAAGTCTACAAACCAATTAAAGGATTAAAAGAAAAGATGTTTTTTAGTGCTTGGCAGAGTTTGTTCGTTAGTGCATATGAAATTGCAACAGAAAGTCAATTCATGACAAGTCCTTGTATTTTGTGTTTCCATTCAGTGTAGTTCAAGACAGTTCAGTGCAATTTCAAGTCACATGACACAGACTCCCCAGTACTTTCTACTGTTCACTAACCCTTTAGGAACACAGAAATTGCAGCAGTACCCCAAGGCTAGTTTTTCTTGTGGAAGCTTACTTATTCCAAGTTTCACGTTTTCTTTCTATAGCCCAGTGGGATAGACGGCGACAACATTAAAGCCAATATTTGATGAAAATCAAATATTCTGAAGTTCAGTTGAGAGATTTGTTTTAAACGTCTGTGACCAGCTACCGAATCTTCCTGGCTACACGGCTCAGAATCCTTTATGTGAGGATTGCTGACTCTGACCTGTATCTGACTCTGAGATGTGTCAACCAAAGGCCACCTACTTACACTCCCAGATTTTAACTTTTCAGGCATTCAGCGTAGGGCATAGAGAAAGGAAATGAAAACACTGTGTAATGTAGGAGAAATTAAACCAGGGCAAAGAGAACATAAGGAAGAAAGAGATTAGAAAAATGCAGAGAAAACAAAAGAATGTAAATGAAAGGGAAGAAAAGAATACACACACACACAAGATGCGTGCTTTATAATGCCAAATATCCATTTTATATTTTATTATATATATATTCATAACAATGCACTTTAAATTTTTCCTTTTTCTTTGGTGATTTCATATAGGAACACAATGTATTTAGATGATATCCACATTCCCCCATCTCCAGCTCCTCCAAGACTCTGCTTCCACATCCCCTCCAATTTCATATTTTCCTACCACCCATCACTTCTCTCCCTCCTCCTCCCCCTTAGAATCTGCTGCACCCAATCGCTACTGTCCATATGCGCCTGGGGGTTCAGCACCGTCCACTGGAGTAACCTGTCACAGACTGCATCACTTGAGAAAGCTGACTCCCCCTTAGCACCCATCAGCTGCCAATAGCATGTCAGTTAGGGGTGGGTGTGGTCAGAGGCTGCTCCTTTGTCCCCAGCCACCCAGACCTGAAATAACCACACAGAAACTGTATTAATTAAATCACTGCTTGGCCTATTAGTGTATGCGTATCTTTAGCTAGCTCTTACATCTTTAATTAACCCATTTCTCTTATTTTATATTGTACCATGAGGCTTGTGGCCTACTGGCAAGGTGGCAACTAGCAGCTAGCGTCTTTCTCCTTTGGTGGCTATATGACATCTCATTGACTCTGCCTCCTTTCTCCCAGAATTTAGTTTAGTTTCCCCCACCGAATTCTATTCTGCCCTGCTGCAGGCCAAAGGAGGTGCTTTACTCACTAACCAATAAAAGCAACACATTTACAGAAGGAATTCCCACACCATTTCTCCTTTTCTATCTAAATGAAAATGAAGTTTTTAACTTTTTTTTTTATGGCTTAGAGTTTTTAAGGATTAGCAAGTCCAATTTTATGACTTCCCACATTTTATTTAAAATAAGTTACAAATGTCTAATTCCAGCTCTTTGTTTTTGAACTCCAGGTATTGAATCCCAAGCTCTGTGTCTCCTGAGCCTGTATTTTAGTACTGAGCTTCCCAACCTCTTACTCGGCATTTCTTTTTTTTTTATTTAATTTATTTATTTATTAAAGATTTCTGTCTCTTCCCCGCCACCGCCTCCCATTTTCCTCCCCTTCCCCCAATCAAGTCCCCCTCCCTCCTCAGCCCGAAGAGCAATCAGGGTTCCCTGACCTGTGGGAAGTCCAAGGAACCCCCACCTCCATCCAGGTCTAGTAAGGTGAGCATCCAAACTGCCTAGGCTCCTACAAAGCCAGTACGTGCAGTAGGATCAGAAACCCATTGCCATTGTTCTTGAGTTCTCAGTAGTCCTCATTGTCCACTATGTTCAGCGAGTCTGTTTTTTTCCCAGGCTTTTTCAGACCCAGGCCAGCTGGCCTTGGTGAGTTCCCAATAGAACATCCCCATTGTCTCAGTGTGTGGGTGCACCCCTTGCGGTCCTGAGTTCCTTGCTCGTGCTCTCTCTCCTTCTGCTCCTGATTTGGACCTTGAGATTTCTGTCCGGTGCTCCAATGTGGGTCTCTGTCTCTGTCTCCTTTCATCGCCTGATGAAGGTTAATATTCAGGAGGATGCCTATATGTTTTTTCTTTGGGTTTTCCTTATTTAGCTTCTCTAGGATCACTAATTATAGGCTCAATGTCATTTGTTTATGACTAGAAACCAAATATGAGTGAGTACATCCCATGCTCCTCTTTTTGGGTCTGGCTTACCTCACTCAGGATAGTGTTTTCTATTTCCATCCATTTGCATGCAAAATTCAAGAAGCCCTTGTTTTTTACTGCTGAGTAGTACTCTAATATGTATATATTCCACACTTTCTTCATCCATTCTTCCATTGAAGGGCATCTAGGTTGTTTCTAGGTTCTGACTATTACAAACAATGCTGCTATGAACATCGTAGAGCATATACTTTTGTTGTATGATAAGGCCTCTCTTGGGAATATTCCCAAGAGTGGTATTGCTGGGTCCAGGGGTAAGTTGATCAAAGAAAACAGCAAAGCCAACAAATTCTCATCACAAAACATTCAGGAAATATGGGACACAATAAAAAGACCAAACCTAAGAATAATAGGAATAGAAGAAGGAGAAGAGTCACAGCTCAAAGGCCCAGAAAATATTTTTAACAAAATTATGGAAGAAAACTTTCCCAACATAAAGAAAGATATTCCTTTGAATATTCAAGAAGCATACAGAACACCAAACAGACTGGATCAAAGAAAAACATCCCCTTGCCATATAATAATCAAAACACAAAATACACAGGTCAAAGAAAGAATATTAAGAGCTGCAAAGGAAAAAGGCCAAGTAACTTATAAAGGTAAAATGATCAGACTTACACCTGACTTCTCTATGGAAACAATGAAAGCCAGAAGGTCCTGGATAGAAGTACTGCAGAAGCTAAGAGACCATGGATGCAAGCCCAGACTACTATACCCAGCCAAGCTTTTGTTCACTATAAATGGAGAAAACAAGACATTCCAGGATAAGAACAAATTTAAACAATACGTAGCCATGAATCCAGCCCTACAGAAAGTAATAGAAGGAAATTCGCAACCCAAGGAATACAACATTGCCAACACTGCCTACAATAACTGAGGCATCTAGCGACCCTTCACCAGCACAACTCAAAGAAGGGAGACACACAAATTCTACTTCCAAAAACAATAAGAATATCCGGAGTAAACAACCACTGGTCATTAATATCACTTAATATTAATGGTCTCAATTCACCTATAAAAAGGCACAGGCTAGCTCTTTCTCTTCCGGTCGCAGGCGCTTCGGGAGCCGCCGATTACCATCCAGCCATCGCCAAGTCCAAGAACCACACCACACACAACCAGTCCCGGAAATGGCACAGAAACGGCATCAAGAAACCCGGTCACAAAGATACGAATCTCTCAAGGGGGTCGACCCCAAGTTCCTGAGGAACATGCGCTTTGCCAAGAAGCACAACAAGAAAGTCCTGAAGAAGATGCAGGCAAATAATGCAAAGGCCATGAGCTCACGTGCGGAGGCCATCAAGGCCCTGGTGAAGCCCCAGGTGGTGAAGCCCAAGGTTCCAAAGGGCCCCACCCGCAAACTCACCCGTCTGGCTTTAATTGCTCACCCCAAGCTTGGGAAGCGGATTAGAAGCTACATGGCCAGGGGTCGTAGGCTCCAAAAAACAAAGCCCAAGGTTCAAGCCAAGGCAGAGGCCTCAGCTGCAGCTCAGGCTCCCAAAGGTGCCCAGGCCCCTGTGAAGGCCCCATAAAAAAGGTCGCAGTCTGCCAGTGTGAAGACAGATGGACTGGTGTGAACACCTACACAGTATTTGCAGATGTTCAGGACCTTATGCTGTTTTTACAAATAAACTTGAGGCAAGTTCTGTTAAAAAAAAAAAAAGGCACAGGCTAAGAGACTGAAGGTTTTAACTTTAACATAGCAACAATACAGTTATCAAGAAAGAGTTATAGTTACAATATTTATATCTACTTTATCTTTTATCATAACTAAGGAAAACTATAATTATAACTATCTATTCTTCAACTCCATCAAAGACTCCAGGAGGATATAGTATTACCTAAGTAAACAGGAAGTGCATTGTAAACAACTTCCAAAACTCTAGAATTGACACCAAGACTTTACCCATGCAGTTCTCTTTCCTTCAAAGCTTCCCTCACAAGTCCTCACCTGGATGAATCTTGTTCTTTGGAGAGTCAGCTCAACTTTCTTCAGGATCCATGTTTGAATCCTCTGGACTCTATCTGAAGAACTCATAGAAGTTTCCATGGTGTGTTCTGTGTTATTCTTTCATAGTTAGTATGCCATGTTGTATGTTAATCGTTCCTGGTATTACTATCAAACACCCTGCTATTTCTATGATTGATTTTAAGTTTTTAGAAGATAAAGTGAATGATAGCTGATCTTTCTCTGTCTTTTGACACATGGAAGACAGTTAACAGACTGTTACCAACATAATTAAGCTTACATTTCTTACCAGACTTATTTTCCAAATACCCTTCCACATGTTCCTTGTGTTGCATATCTGCCTGGAATGTTTTCTCATCGTGTATGACCAGCAGTGCTTCATGTCTAAAGCCGATCTACTCTTCTTTAACTGTGATATCATATATGAGAAAGTTTCCTCGATTGTCTTGCCATTCTTACATAACTCCTACAGCTGTATTTAGAGCACAGCGTTGTAATGAACTCTTTATATCACTGGCTCACGGCACAATTACAGTAAGGTGACAAGGACTTCAATAGATGAGCAATGAGAGGGAAAAAAGTCCACGGTCAACTTGGAGCCCTCTGAATGACGGCTTCCTGCCGGTGCAGTGCAGGATTTTTCACATACCCAGTCGGTATTATACCAGTAAATCATGACCCCAGCTCACTGTGTGCTAAATTCAAGCGAGGGGGGACCTTTTAACTTATTTCCCGCAAGTTTTAAGAGCAAAACTGAGGCCCAGTGTATCTGAGTCTCAGTTTTACTATCCCTAAAATGCCCGGTGACCAGCAATCTATATCCTACAAAGCAGTAAACGTTATTTCGTAAGTAATGAAAATGACATGTATAGATACAATCACACTTTCAAAATTCCACTTAAAGAACAAACAACTTGAATAGGGTCTTGGTGAACTCTAAGAAAAAACAGCTCTCGATATTATTAAGTGACCTTGGGAGTCAAGGGAGCTTGGCTTTTGGAAACAAGGTAATTTATCTGTCTCATACACGTGACACTTTTATTAAACATACAGAAGAGAGGGCATGCAATTCAGCTCGGTGAAGTTCAAAAGGTACTTAGTGTGTGGGTTCTAAAATGTGTATGTCAGGAAAGAGGCCCCAGCCGACTCTCAGAAGGGCAGGCCTGCAGTGGGTCGCGGAAGCTCTAGCTCCTGAGACAATTGTTCATGTCAGATGTGAGAAGAGCTCTGCTGGGAATTGTCTCAGGCATGGAAACAATCTATCCGTTTACCCTCTGTCACAGGAAAGCCCTTGGGCTGTCATCTTTCCTGGGAACATATTGAAACGGGGAAAGTTCTCAGACATAAACAAATAAACAAGCGAGTAAACTTGAGTACATTTGATTGCAAGCTAATACAGTTCTTAAGGCAAGGCTGGCAGAAGACACATTGCTTTGTGCTCTGCTTCTGGATGCCACGTCCAGAGACACAGGTGGTGACTTGGCAAGGGGTGCTGCCCCCGGCTTGGAGCCAGACAGCGAGTTACAAGATCACCTCCGCCACTCACTGTCACTGGGGAATCACTGAATGCCTCCGGCTCAGTTTCTTTCCCTGTAAAGTGAACATACTTTAGTCCTCAGGTTTGTCATGGTCTCTAGGAAGAGCAAGGACATTATGTCTGCAAAAGTGCTTAGAGATATCAAGGTTAAGGGACTGCGGTTGAGTGACAGAGCATTCCTCTAACATGTACAAGGTCCGGATTTTATTCCCAGCACAGTGCTAAAATAAAAGAAAATCACAATACACAGTGCGTTTATAGTATGAGAAGACAGGTAATACACAAATCCATGGCTAATTCCTGTGTCTTTGCCTTGGCTTTCTTATTGTCTCGTAAAGCTAAAACATATTTATGCATGCTTGAATGTCACCTCTAGGTGAACAAAAAGAATGACACGAATAAACATGATTATATACGATAACGTAGAAGCAGAAAACAAGGACTTTCTTTAAAAAAAAAAAAGCCAGAGAAACACAGTAAAAATAGCTACCCCCTTGCTCAGGATTTACTGTTATTATTCAAATTTTATTATTGCAACAAAACTTTTGAAGGGATATCATCTGGATTGAAGGTTCACGTGGATCTGATTTCTGAGACTGTGCCAATTTAATTGAAGCTGCCATATTCGCATGGAAATACAAACAGAAAACTGTATTCCATATATTTCTTTTTTTAAAAAAAATTTATTTATTAAAGATTTCTGCCTCCTCCCCGCCACCGCCTCCCATTTCCCTTCCCCTCCCCCGATCAAGTCCCCCTCCCTCGTCAGCCCGAAAAGCAATGAGGGTTCCCTGCCCTGTGGGAAGTCCAAGGACCACCCACCTCCATCCTACTGCACGTATTTTTTGCTTGGAACCCACTCCTAGAAAGTGGCATTTGAAAACAGTAAGCACTGAGGTCAGCACTCTTCCAGATCAATGGTAACATCTAAACCCCAGCAAGAGTGAAGATTGTGTTTAGTCATAAGAAGAGAACTTTTGGCTGTTTATTAAAGATTAATTTGTTAATTACATGAACATCTGGGTTTTGGTTCATCACTTCCCTTGAAAACCTTGATTAATTTATGAGATTTCCATCCCCATTTACTAAAAAAGCAGCAAGTCATCGTCCGGTGTTCCACACCAATGAAGGCAAACGTTAATTGGATTCGAGATCTTTTCCCATTTCTCCCTTCAGCAGTTCCTTGTTGTTGCTCTGAGTGGAACCAGGCGCGAAGGGATTCTGTCTGCTTGTGTGTGTGAGAGAGAGAGATACAGAAATGAGAAGAATTACAAGCGACTGGAAAGTGAGTTTGAAAAAAAATATTATTTAGTGGCTCGGGTGTGAAAATGTCAAAAGATGAACAAACAAGCTGACTTCAGAACTAGTAAACATATTTTCTTGGTGCACACTTATGAAAAAAAAAAGATTTGATTTGGATATCATGTGTATGCATTACCAGGAAGCTGTTTAAGATTTTCTGTGGATTAAAATGTCCAGGGTTTGAAAAGAGGAAGTCAGAAATGCCCAGAACTCACAGTCTGCTCTCCTACTGAGAGATGGATCAGCAGATAGCAGTCCCCCTAGAAACCCACCACCTTTACACATACACCCGAGGAACAGGGAGCAGGAGACTGAGAAAGGGGTGGGGCAGAGGTGGCAAGAGCCCATGGCACTGAAGAACCCACAGGCAGCTGAGAATGCCATTATGAGACTCGCCTGCATTGGTCTCTTGACAATCCTCAGAGAAAGGGAAATTCAACGAACCAGTTATAACCTCGCTTCCGCTGTTGCTTTGCATCTCATCTTATTGCTCCTCTGCTTTTCTTCACAGCATTATTTTCTGAGCTATAGTTGACCTTGTAATCTGTGCATTTATATGAACTATTAGAAAACTTTTCTGGGGCTTGGAGGAATATGATGCACATATGAATAATGCAGGGTAGTTCTGAGAGTGTTTCTGGAAGGCAAGACAGGGATTTTAATGTTCTGCATAACCAGACGTATGTTTATGCTTATGGTGACCATGAATTTCCAATCAGACAGAGTAGTTCATGTTTATACTGAGTACAAAAGAAAGTATTTGTGTTAGCAAGGACTTTTCCATCAGAAAGATCTGTAAATGTTGCAGGGCTAGAAGACAGAAAGGAACTGTGGGATTCAGTTTTCCTCTTACTTTCACCATAGGCCTTCATGAAAATATAGGATAGGGTAGGTATAGATGTTTACTTCTAATATTTTAAAAAGAAATCCTATTAGAATGTTTTTTTTCTGCATAAAGTAGACAACCATGAGAGAATAGGTTTTGATTTTTAATAATTTTCCACAATGTCCATTTTATTTGTACAATGGTAAATAAGAATAAAAAATCTGTACTCTTATCTGACTTTAAAGTAGGACCTTACAATCTAAATAATCAAGGCCATGTAAAACAAAAGCAGAATAATTTACTTTAGTTTATTCCTTCTTTGAACAAAAATGAAAATGAGACTTTACCAAGCCATTTCCTTAAACATTTGGCAAGTCCTTTCAGGAATAGCACTGATAACTAAGTTCATTGCCAACCAGGGAAAAGGCATAGGCTTACCTTTGTGTTAAGCATCCTTAGTATTTTTTTGACACAAATAACAAGGAGTCAATTTGGGACAACAAAGATGTTTGGCTATCATAATAGTAACGAACATTTAACATAACAAAGCTCATCATGACATTTACAAAGATAAAGGCTCCTAGTTCCGAAGAGGCACAGGGCAGTATCAGTGTGGAGCACAGGTGAACACAACTGGGATTCCTGAAAGCCTGGACATACAGAGCACCTGGGATGTTTCGTTGTCTCCTTCCTCCCAGTCGGGCTGCTAAGCAGTGTCCACGTTCCTTTGTCACACAGCCCATGGCTTGTGTGTCAGAAAACCTGCCAGTTAGTCGGCACTCTGCATTTAAAAGTGTGACCGAGGGGTGCTGGGGTTTTATTTCTTCACAGATTCCAGATGTTTCCTCTCAAAATGCCCCTTCGTTATTTCTCTCCGATGCACTGTTTTGCCGTAGAATCTCACCTGGTGAAGAGATACATCAGCTATACTAAGGGTTCTGTAGATTTCTAGGTTTGCGGGTAAATGAGATTTAACTGCTTTCTCTTCTTTCCATAGCTGTAAAGATGAAGAATATAAGTATTTGAACTGATCAAGAAAACTCTATCAATCAATAGTATAAAGGGTAAACAATCATTTTGTAGATGATTACATGTTAGAACTCAGGGCTTAAATATCTAGATGTCTAGTTTTCAAGATGATAATAATAACCATGGGAATAACCAACCACATTTTGTTTGGTTTTAAGGTCCACTCCATGAGGCACTGCTAAAGAACTTGATACTAGATAGATGATGGGCCTAGGGGAAAACCTATTACTATTATTCTGATAAAGGAACATAGCAATAAAATGTATCCTAATTATATATCATTATATCCAAGCGCAGAGCATTGTTCAACCCTCATCAGAGAGGTTTCCTCTTGCACTAGGTGGTAGTTAACGCAGAGATCCACAGGAGGACATTGTATGGGAGTCAGAGACTTTGGAGAACTCAGCCCTAGCTGGGGTGTCTTTATCAAATCCCTTCTTTCCTGGTTCATGGAATGAAGCAGAAGACGGGGCAGAAAGGGTCTAATAGCCAGAGATGATAAGAAAACAGTGTCTTCTGGACACAATGGGACTGATGCCTGTAATAACAGGGCCTGCACACCTTCAAACCAGAGGAAATTCTAGCTCCAAGAAGGGGAAGGGGACACAAAGTCCCACCTCTAACCAAGACCAAGAAGCTCTTTGTCACTGATACTGGCTGGAAAGGGAAATTCAGTTTTCTCCAATTGTGTGTCAGGAGTATACTCCATGCCCATGCCCAGGCCAACACAAAACAGTCTTGGTTTTTGCTTATTTGTTTATTTTTTTGTCCTATGGATTTTTTATCTTTTTATTTAATTCTTTGTTTATTGTTTTTCTTGCTTTTTTTCCAGAGAGAGAGATTGAGAGATCCTGAATTTGGATGTGTAGGTGATGGAGGAGGGTTATCTTTCTATCTGTTGTTTCATTGGTTAATTAATAAAGAAAACTGCTTGGCCTTTGATAGGACAGAAACTTAGGTAGGCGGAATAAACAGAACAGAATGCTGGGAGAAAGAAGCCGAGTCAAGCAGTCGCCATGATTCTCCCACTCCAGACAGATGCAGGTTAAGATCTTTCCTGGTAAGCCAGCTCATGGTGCTACACAGAATATTAGAAATGGGTTAGATCAATATTTAAGAGCTAGCCAATGAGAGGTTAAAACTAATGGGCCAAGCAGTGTTTAAAAGAATACAGTTTTCGGGGAATTATTTTGGGTAGAGCTAGCTGGGTGGCGGGAAACAGCCCGCCTCTCCTACTACTACATGTAGGGAGGTTGATAGAATCTAGAAGGGGTTGGAAAGAATATAATTAAAATATATTATGCAAAAACTCAATAAAAAATCTGAAGATAAGAACAACCAAACTTGAGTTCAAAACATTCTGGGCCAGGTCATTTAATGGCATTGATGAATAATATTTCAGTAAATGCAACTCTGTTCAATAAGCGAATCATTGTGGTGAGTGCCAGCATATGAACAGAGACCAATTTACTGACTTGTTAAACAGGAGTCCAATTTGCCACCATGTACTAAATACACACACACACACACACACACACACACACACACACATAATTTAAAGATCAAAGAATGAAATTATTTAAGCAGTTTTCCTACCTTGGGAAAGGCTCTCAGTAAAGATTAGAGAAAGCAGTAAGAAAGAGTTCTTCCCCCAGAACCTGCTCACTCACTTGGGGAGAAGAGGATGGACAGAGTCAGCAGCTTTATGTGCTCACTATTCATGAAATTGATCTTCAAATGTAATAGGACATAGAGAAAACCACAAACAATCAGAAGACAAAAACCATCCGTGCAGCTACAGGCAACTTTCATCCTATGAAAGAATATTTATGAAAGATCCTTAGTTAAGCAAAAAGGAGTCTACAAAACCAGGAAATTCTTAAAAGACTGGGCGTTATTTAATCCTGCTCATTGGAACACAGCAAAGACCCTGACAATTCTGTGGATTTATATAAATAGTTACAAAACAATTTTTGGTGAAAAACCCGAAGTACTCTATCTGTTTTTAAAATTTAAGATAAGCAGCCTAAATCTGTGTTAAAAAGCAAATACAAATTTGAAATGTTGGCTTCCTGATTGTGTGATTTAGAAGGGAAAACTTAAAAGGGTTAATTCATCACTTTGTGTCGTAGATAAGCTGTTTATATTTGCATTCTTTAAAAAGGAATTGTGTGTGGGAGGGGATAATCTTAATGTCTTGGAGAGAGGGGGCAAACTCAAAGGTTAAGGGAGAGACAGCCATTGGATGACACACAGAGAAAGGAAACAAATGACCAGGTCTCAGAAGATGGGAACGTGAGGGGATCCACGGGCAGGGCTGGGGGTCTGGGTGGGGCGGTGCTGGGGCGGTGCAGAGGGTGAGCACTAGCATTGGAGTGTGGGGCAGGACCTGATGCCCTGCAATTTAAAATAGTTCTTTGCTTGAGAAAGCAGTTTTGCTTTGTTTTCAACCGGCAGAAATTGTTTCTGAAATAAACTTTTAGTGGACTGAGGATTTTTGAGGATCTTTTTCATTTCAGACAGGCACCAAAAAAAAAGAAAAATTGCATGAATTTTTAAAAAACTATTTTTTTGAGAAATTAGTTTTTTAAGATGCAAATTTAACTCATTTACTTTATTTTGTATCCTGGAGTTATCCTGCTATGATCACAACTTTCCATTTATTTCAGTGTTAGGAGACTTTCTTAAACGACAAACTTTGAGTCTTCATTTTTTTTTTTTGGCATTCTAGTAGTAAAAGTAGATATTTATAACACAAGTTATGTAGAAAAACAAGTAAATTTAAACAGGAGAGATTTCAAAATTATCTTAATAATTTTTATGTGTGTGTATATGTGCCTGTATGTGATGTATAAATGTGATGTGTTTCTGTGTGTGCACTTGTATATGGGTGCATGTGTAAGTAGATGTGTGTGCCTGCATGTGTGTGTGTGTGTGTGCATGTGTGTGTATGTGTGTGTGCGCATGTGTGCGCGCGTGTGTGTGCATGTGTGTGTGTGTATGTGTGTGTATATGCGTGTGTGTGCGTGTGTGTGCATGTGTGTGTGCATGTGTGTGTGTGCATGTGTGTGTGTATGTGTGTGTATATGCGTGTGTGTGCGTGTGTGTGCATGTGTGTGTGCATGTGTGTGTGCATGTGTGTGTGTATGTGTGTGTGTGCATGTGTGTGTGCATGTGTGTGTGCATGTGTGTGTGTATGTGTGCGTGTGTGTGTGCATGTGTGTGTATGTGTGTGTGTGTGTGTGCATGTGTGTGTGTATGTGTGTGTGATCATCAGGTGTCTTCCTCAATTGTTTTGCTCTCTCTCTCTCTCTCTCTCTCTCTCTCTCTCTCATCTTTTATTTGAGACAAGATCTCTCTGAACCTGGAGCTTGCTGATTGGCCCACAAACTCCTGGGATTTTTCTGTCTATGGTTCGCAGCCTTGTGTCTCCCGGTGCTTGCAGCTCTATCAGGCTTTCTACGTGGGTTCTGGGATCCAAACTTAGGTTCTCACACTTTCATGGCAAGAGCTTTACAAACTGAATCATTTTCCCAGCTCCAAACAAGTTTTATGTTTATTAATTAATTTATTTATTTACTGGATTCAATCTTAGAAAGCAGATAGACATGATCTCAGGAGTTCTGGTGAGAAATAGGCTAATTAACCTGATTTCATCTATACACAATGTATACATGGGTTAAAACATTATATTGTACTCCATAACTATGCACAACTGATATTTATTAGTCAAAAAAGAAAAGATTAAAAACAAAACATTCCCTCACTTTTTTGCTCCAGAAACAAAGAGAGGCTGGTTTGAATTCAGTGTTTGATTTTCCAAGAGTCATGGTATTGTGCCTCCTCCTTGAACTGTCTATGAAAACATTGCTTCAAACCATAACTTTTTTTTAAAATTTCAAACTAGAAATTCTTAGTTCCACTAGGAACTATTTCATCTCCCTGACTTCGTGTGCGTTTTCCTTTGATGGGGTCCTCTGAGGGTTCTTGTGACACACGTTAACAACAGCCGTGGTCCATGTGTGCTCTTCCCCGTCAGACGACTCTCCCTGCTCTCCTGCACCCTCGGCTGCTAGTCTCAACCTTCACCCAGGAACTACTTTGTTGGAACCGCTCCATTTGCCTGAGGGGAAGTTCCCTGGGTGTGGTTACTGGTGTTCTTTTTAAAGTCAACAAATGACAGCTAAACAAAGGGTGGAAGGTGATTTGTGGCAGTTAGGCCTCAGGCAGCTACACACTCGCAAACCGAAGTTGATTCCATTATTCCAAAAAACCGTGGGCTTAGCTCCTACGAGGCAAAGAGGCAGATCTTCCGGTAATGGCCTTGAGTCCAACTGGGTAAGTGGGTTGCTGCCTTTATCCTCAAAACAGGGTTTGTCCTCAGAGGGACCAATCTTATGTTCCTGGAAATAGGCTCGAATGGGAGGATGCTAGGCCTTGGATGTGACTGAGCTGTTCTTCCCTAGTAGCCTTCTGCTGGCCTTTCCTTTAGTCATGGAGGCTTGTGGCCATGAAATGACTACGGTCGCTGCAAAGTCATGAGGATGAACAGATGGCTTGAGCACCGGCCTGACTGAGCCTTTCATACCCAACGGTGGATCCCTCTGAGACGGCCGAACAGGAGGAACATACGCAACAGACAGGCAATCCCAGAGCTCTGCCTCTGTCTGCCTGCCCACATGCATGTCTCTAGGTGATATTTATAGTCTTACCTGTTTCATTTTTCAAAATAATTTTCGAATGAGAATGTATCTTGAAGAATTTTGCATGTTTCGAAGCTATCATTTCTTGGGTTAGTATTTTTGGGGGGGGGGGTGCTTCACATAAGTCCTCAGGAAAGCAGAAGCTAACCTCTGAGATCCTCCA
Source organism: Microtus oregoni (assembly GCF_018167655.1). NCBI lineage: Eukaryota > Metazoa > Chordata > Mammalia > Rodentia > Cricetidae > Microtus > Microtus oregoni. The sequence continues at coordinate 1,273,160 of NW_024543085.1, forward strand.
CTGCACCCACCAAATGCAGGTTCAGACTTACTGTTGTTGTCTTGCTGTTGAGCAGGGATGTGCTGGATAACCTCATAAACGGTGCCGTGGAAATCTTGCCCTGTCACATCGTCAGGGGCTGGGCCGGACCTATTCGGCATCTAGAAAACACAGAACATTAAAGGAAGAAACTGAGCCTGAGCTTAGCTGGAAGCATGCTGCAGCTTGAGGGCGGCCTCTGGAACGTGACCTCCTCCTTGCTCCTCCTTCTGCACTCACGCTGTTTATTTACTTCAGGAATAGCTTGGAGATCCTGCCACCCTCTTCGTCATTGAAGAAGAAAGCTGGAAATACTGTACAGAAGAGAAGGAGGAAGAAAAGTAGCAAAAAGGGAGATGAAAAAAAAAAAAAAACCACAGCCTTACAGTTTAGAACTAGCCAGCACGTATAACTGTTACATTATACCTTAATTGCTCTTTTGGACAGATTTTGTCAATCACACGTGCAAGGATGGCTTAGCCGAAAGAATATGGTGAAGGTGAAAGACCCCCACAGTATAGACAAACAGCTAAGCAGCAGCAATGCCAGGCTTAAACTTTGGAGCAACGCAAGTAACATTAGAGCAGGGAAGTTCGACTTGAGAACAAGGGCGGAGAAGCCAAGCAAGATATCTGCGGTCAGCCGGTCAGCCATCTGGCCCCAAGCGATAAGGAACCCGCAGCTGGCCTGCTCTAATGAGAACCTCCCGTTTGCTTAGGGAAACAGGATGCCTATAGTCAGCACATGTGCCCAACTTAGAATATCAGTAATTCACAGAAGAGACAACTCCCCCTATGAAAGATCCCAGCTTGGCTGCTGTAACGTCATTTCACAAAGCTTTTGATGAACGACTGTAAGTGCAGAGTAAGGTCAGGGTCCCTGGCTGCAAAACAGGATATTTATATCCATAGATTCGGGCAGGACATCAATTAACAGGATATCTGTTCCCATACATCTGTGCTGGGAGAGGAAAAACCACCTGTGCCCCTTGCCCCATTCCAACTGACCACTAACGATGCATTTGCTTCTGTAATCTGCTTCTGCTGCCCTCTTTCCTATAAAAAGACCTTCCCCCAGTCTGCAGGCGCGCTTGTCTTCCGAGAGACTAAGTCGCCCCAGGTACCTGTGTACTGAATAAAGCCTCTTGCTATTTGCATCCGAAGAGTGACTCGCTGTTCCTTGGGAGGGTCTCCTCAGCCTGAAAGACTGCCCACCACTGGGGTCTTTCAAAGCCAACAGTCCTCCCTCATATCTCAAGCCGGTAAAAAGACATTACATTTCTGTAATAAAGTCTGTAGCCATGAACCTCTCTGGATGAAGCACACAGGGAGATAGAATGCTGAGAGCAAAGGGACCATTTTCTCATCGCAAGTAGTTCTTTTCTAAAAAACGGCAGAAAGAACACCCAGAAGCAAGCAGTCCCTTTTTGGTCCCATCCAAGTGGACTATTATAGAGGAGCAAGGAGACAGAGGACAACCTGGTGCTTTACATCCTATGAGTGCTCGCGAGCTAATAATCAGGGACACATTCTGCACCAAACTGATCATTTGCAATGTTTTAAAAAGAGACTGGCTGAAAACAAATGGTTTCAACTGTAAAAGACCCTGCATTTAGCCTAGGTTTAGAGTAATAAAGATATATACCTGTATATTATTAGGTTTTTACTATACAATAACTCCCTATGACAAGCAGGTAACTTCAAGGATGTGATCGAATATCTTTGAAAAGATATTGGGAGTTATGAGGAAGAAAGGAAGGAAACTGAGGAATAGAGTGAATTCTGTGAAATAAAAGGCTGCGGTCACTGAAACAACATGGAATAATTTGTTAGGGACTCCTGGTCCCCAGTTCTTCTTTTCTCCCTATATTCAACCTAGTTACTTCTTTATTCATAGACTATATCAGGTAAAGAGTATTTTTTAACTGGTGTAACTTCCTTATTTGTGTCAGTTTTACTATCTCTATAAGAGAAGAAAATGAGAAAAATGCCTTAGCTCCACAGATCTCAGTATATGGTGAGTCAACATTGTGAGATGCCTTTGGACATCATTGTCCTCGTTTTTTTTTTAAAGATTTATTTATTATGTATACAGTGTTCTGCCTCCATGTATGCCTGCAGGCCAGAAGAGGGCACCAGATCTCATTAACAGATGGTTGTGAGCCACCATATGGTTGCTGGGAATTGAACTCAGGACCTCTGGAAGAGCAGTCAGGGCTCTTAACCTCTGAGCCATCTCTCCAGCCCCTGCCCTTGTTCTTAAATGAATGCTGCTTACACCTCTGGGAAAGCAGAATTCTACTTCTTGGTTAATCAGCCACTAGGAAAACCAACCCTGGGAATACCAGACGCATCTGGAAAAGCCACAAATTCGTATATTCCGAAGTCACCCAGAGCATCTTCGTGGCCTGAAAGGAAAAAGAACACTGTTTACAAAAGCAATGCTTCCCTCTGATATTTAAAAATGCATGCATTTATTTTTGCTTCATGGGAATAGCCACAGAACTTATCTTTATTGTCTGTTTTAAGTGATATTTGCATGAAACCATTTAATATTACATTCATAATGACATTGAATGGTTTTGGGAATAACTTCTTCTCAAGAGGAAAAATGAAACTGAACTTGACCAATTATTCTTAAGGTCTGGTGTGGAATACTGTATTCCATATTCAAATACACATTGTAGACAGGATCATGGATTGAAGATCACCGAGGCCTTAGCCTGGATGTCACAGAAACCTTCGATGCACCTGTAATATCGACTGTGCTGCGATAGATCTAACAGAGAATATTAGAAAAGAATGAGCACTAACAGTAGCTGCACAGACACATAAAAGCCATTGCAACATAATAGGAACACCATCCAAACTTTATCTCGGAAATGAAGAGGGCGAAGGTAGTTTGGAGGAGCCAGATGGTATGGGACCCTTCCCTTCTATGATGCCCAGTTACTGTAAGAGACTGGAGATGAGTCACATTCAGCTCTTAAAGTCATTTTATTTTAATTCTCTTAGCAGCCCCAGGAGGAAGTTTATGTCACTGTTATATAGATAAGGAATTTGAGGTCAAGAAAAGTAATTTTCCCAAGAGTAATGTGGCAGATATAGGACTGAAAACCTGGCTCTTGGTGACACCACCATCCTCACATAAGCTCCATTGTTAACTTAGAACAGCTCAGTACAGAATCAACAATGAAGGTAGTGAGGACCGGCTGCGGACAAAGAACAGGACTGCCCCTATTACACTTCCATTTCTTCCTCTCCTTCGGTATTGTATGGCTAGCATTGTACATCCTCCGGGAACTACAAAGGCTCCTTTTGCTTTGACAGACTATTGATGAGAAGGCCAACGAGTGAGAATGGAGCAGAACTCATCTTCACTTCTCTGGTTTCTAGTTGCCTTGTCTGTATACGGAGTTGAGAGTCTTTCCCTAGCGTATCCTCCAGACCTGTGTGGCTCACCTTGTAAAGGGAGGACACTGAGCAATACAGGGACTGTGGTTGTGCTAATATCAGCTTCTATTAATTCTGCTACGTTGACAGCCCTGTCTGTAAACATCCCTGGTACTCAACTGATGATTAGTTAATATACATCGCTATGGATAACAGTCCTTTCCAGTCTGGCCATTACCTGAAAAGGTTTGAGCTTTTCTGTATTCTGACTCTGGTCTGAAAAAAAAAAAAAAACAAACAAACAGACATATTAATCAAAGGTTATGATTGACGGAAAATGTTTTTCTTACTTTTCACAGAAATGTATACATTACCGGCCTTCTAGCTTCTGCCTTATAGCTAAAAGCAAGAGAGGGGAAAACAGGGTAAGGTGTTTTGGGTAATTTTTTTTTGCAATGTTTCTAAAATGTATTTTTTCTAATTTTAACTTACCTTTGTAAGGTTGGTATTTTTTCCACAGAAAAAGAAGACACATGGATATAATCAAAAACAGTGATATTCCAGTTATGCTTGCTAATGGGGACAGTGATTTTCCTTTTTGTGCAAGCTTCTCCAGTCCTAAAAAACAATAATAAATTACTATACAATCTGAAATGCTTATGACTATTCTCTAATTAAATAAGGCACCATAGCCTGTCCCTCTCTCCCTTATTCTCTCCTTCATCCCCAGATGGATGGAATACAGCGATTTAAAAACTAATCTCCAAACGCCCTGGGTACATTTGTGCCTGGAGATGTGGTGGGAACCTTGGGAAATACTGACACGAAGCATTAATCATAGAAAGTTGTTCCTGTCACACTCTTCACTTGTGTTTGCCACCTTCCTCTATCTCTCAGCTCATTGTGTCTACACCCTTAGATGCAAGGTGCTCTCTCTGCCTCCAGTCTCTCTACATCCTCTCTCTCTGCCTTCTGTCTTTCTGTTTTAGTAGGATTCAGGGGGGTGATCTTTTCAGAGACACTATGGTATATATTTAAGGATGTGAGAAGAAGGGTACTTATTTTAAATACACTTTACTACTTTTTTAAATAACCAATCAAGAAATTCCAATTACCAAATAACATGCAAATGCAAGTTTCAATAAAATATTTAAAGTCGGTCCTGCTAGATGGCTTGACTCAGCTAGTAAAAGGACTCAGAATGGTACAAACTTGGAGACCTACCTGAGACTAACACTGAAACCCACTGTGGAAGGAAAACCTTGCCTCCTGAAAATCGTCTTCTGACCCCCACATCTGCACTGTGGGACATGTGCAGCACCACACACACATATGCATGCATACACACACATGCACGCATGCGCACACACCAATAAAATAAAAATTTAATGCTGATAGCTATAATACACATACTGAGTGCTTGCAGTATACTAAATTCTGTACTCAGGATGCATGATCCATAGCAATTGCTGGGTCACCTTGGTAATCTTATTAGAGTGCAGTTATATTATCACTTCTTCTGGATGAGGAAGCCGAGGCTTGTAATGGTGGGGCTATAATGGTGGGGATGATCCCAGGTTTTTAGGATTTCATTCTGACCCTTTCCAGTGCTGTTTGACACAACCACATATTGACTGTGGTTATGTTACACTATCAGCTATGGGCTCTGATATGCTTAGTCATATATTAACCTATGTAGGAGGAAGTAGTTGGGACCTTTGTCTGCCCAGACTGATGTGGACTAAATCCAGGTAATGCCACTTTTATTTTAGACACCGCCTGAGAATCTGGGTGTGATGAGGAACAGAGTGGCTACTCAGTTCTGCAATAAATGCTGAGCCAGCATCCCTTTCTTCTTCCTCCATAAAGGTGTTCAGGTCTCCAGGAGTTAAAATAAGCGGGAGCCCTTTATCACCTTCTTTTCCAAACATGGGGATATCTAAAAATCTCTTGACTCTCCCCTTGTAGAATACTATCATTTAAAACAATCTAGTCTTTTCCTGCTCAGTACAGCTGGTAGATACCAAACTCCAGTAGACAGGTCAGGGAACCCACGCTATCCCCTCTGATTTGACCATACACTGTTGTTGTCATATTCCCTTTGAGTCTGAGAGACAAGGATGGTTTTGACTAAGAAAAGTTCTGGACCATTTTGGGGTCACTGTGATCCTTTTAACTCTCTACCATTGTTTTTATTAATACCATGCTTGTTCATCAGTGATGCAAACAGTTTCTCTACTGAACTGGATTTGAATCAAACATTTATCTGGTCTAATTCTGTCACATCATAGTTGAATATCTCAATTAACTCACCAAGGTAGAAGCATTCTGTTGAAGGGAGCACTGTCCCTTTGGGAGACTTATTTCCCCTAAGCTAGTATTAAGAAAAAATAGATGTGTGTGTGTGTGTGTGTGTCTGTGTGTCTGTGTGTGTGTGTGTGTGTGTGTGAGAGAGAGAGAGAGAGAGAGAGAGAGAGAGAGAGAGAGAGAGGGAGAGAGAGACAGAGAGAGAGTCCCATTTCTGTGCATGAGTCCATGGAGGCCAGTAAAGACATCAAATCCCCTGGAGTTGGAGTTACAGGCAGTTGTGAGCTTTCTGATCTGAACTTGGGTTCTCTGGAAGAGCAGCGAGTGTTCTTAACAGCTGAATCATCTCTTCAATCACAGAAACCTCCAAATTTAACTATCAAACATTAGATGCTTCAACTCTTTCACCTCACAATAGCCATACTATTATCCTGTCTCAAAAATAATAAATAAAGTAAATAAATAGAAAAAAATCCAGCACCTCTAAACATAATTAAATGATTATTTTATTACGCAGAAAAGCATTTTTGTCTTAGCTGGTTTTAACATGTTCCTTAAAATTGAAAATATGCCAACAACAACTGTTTCAGACCACTCTTGATTCACTCTGGCAGCCAAGTTTCTTAAACTTGGCAACAGGCTTAATACAAAATAATTGGCCATCTTACCCTGAGACTCAGAGGACACATTTCTCGTTTTTTTTATTTTATCTTTTCCTTCCTTTGATAAATAAGCACGTTTGCAGATTCCCTTTCACAGAGGGTCACAACCTTCCTGTTCCTCATTCCTCCTTGTGTCCGTGGACGTCTCCTGGTTGCCCTTTCAACACATCCCTTTGACTTCTATTCTTTGCACTCAGAGACCCACCTTGTGATGACCAATTCCTGTCACTCTAAAAGCTTGGCTGTAGTGAAGGCCAGCATCCTCTCCACAGGGACTGAGGATGCAAATGTCCCTTTTCTGAAAACAAATGATCTTTCCTTTCTCCCTCATTTAGAGTGCCGTGGGTCTGCTCTTGTCCCCGTTTCTCCACCTAGAATGCACACCAAAGGGCACCACGGCTGTGGTCTCAGTCCTAGACAAGTGTGTTTTTGGACAGCTAAGCTTCTAGAATTCTGACTTGAAAATAGTAGAGAAATTCTAGTCTTACTGCTCAGAGAATATATTTGGGACGATGGACTCGTTTACCAAAGCTGGAGGGCAAATATTTGCCCCCTCCTTAAGCAAACAAATAAAATGGACTAACATGCCAAGTGTAAATATAGGCAAGAGGTGTGGTATCCATGGTATCGCTACCCTGCTGTTCAAGGCTGCACCCCAACAGGACAGCCATATGCTACATAGGCAGTGTGTCTATTTCTAGGTGAGGATGGGGCCCTGAGAACTCTTCCATCCAATCTGTTCACTGCTGATGGCAGCTGCCTCAGGTCCCCATGGAGATGAAGATGACATACTCTGGGCTGTGTTACCTACACACTTCTCATGCCCGCTTGACAGACACAGGTGTTATGGAGTAGGTCCTCAAGCAGCTATCATCAAAGGTCTCAAGATCCAGACGTCAAGGCTAAGGTGGTATCTCAATCTGTATCTTAATTTACCCAAAGTTGAAAAACTTGTAGCAAAATAGGAGAAATCAATCAATTTCTCTTACTAGTTTATGTTCTTTCCTACTTTTTAAATGAAAAGATTTGGATTACAATTTTTAATGATTGATTATCCACATTACATTTAATACATATACATTTAAAACACTTCTAGTCTAGATACCTCTTAAACCTATGTCCACATGCTCTCGGGGAATTTTGAATATTGAATTTTGAAGTACACCTTAATATCTTCATTAAATACAAACCTTTAAATGGCTACATTTCTATATATATCTCACAGTAGTAATTTAGGTTCAGTTAATACTTTAAAATATGGATATATGTATTTAAAGAAGTCCTTAATTAAGGTGGTAAAATCATTACTTTAAATATAAATGCTAGTTCATTATTTTTGGGGGGGTTTCATCTTCTTATTTAGCTTCTTTAGGATCACAAATTATAGACTCAATGTCCTTTATTTATGGCTAGAAACCAATTATGAGTGAGTACATCCCATGTTCATCTTTTTGGGTCTGGCTTACTCTACTCAGGATAGTGTTTTCTATTTCCATCCATTTGCATGCAAAATTCAAGATGTCATTGTTTTTTTACCACTGAGTAGCACTCTAATGTGTATACATTCCATCATATTACAAAAGCATTTGTTCAACTAGTTCATTATTTTAATGCCTATTATTTTCTTGAAACAACTAGACATTACTTTTAGCTATAGATATTTTTTCTCGTAAGTATGAAATAGTGTATCTTGTGGACAAAGTACCTGCATATTTTTTACATTAAATTAGCTGAGAAATTATTTAAAGAAAACATTTTGAATATAGATATCCATATTTTGATGTATTTACTGAGCCTAAATCACTACTGTGAGATGCACTATACATACACTGCTTTATACTCATAATCCTGTATGTATCGATTAAAAGGGCAATATCCACACCAATAGTTTAGTGACCTAAAAAGAATAGAATTTTTGAAATTGTTAAAAAGAAAGTCTTTGAATTCAGAAGCTATTTTGTCATTCATTTGCTGTGTGACTCTTCCAATTGCCTCTGTTTTCTTTAGATATCTCCACTGAGTTACAGAAAGGTCAATTAATAATATCTCAAATTAGCTGTGAATCATAGCCCACAGAGGTGGAAGTCCCCATCTGTCTAGCTTCACGCAGGCTGAAGACAGAGAGCTAATTGTCACCTTCTCCAGCTTTCCTCTCCTTAACTGAAAGCCACCAATAAAACTTTTGATTATTTCCCGACCTTGTTATTTTCTTTCGCATCTGTGACCCTGAGTCATCTTTGGCTGCCTTTCCCTGCCCCCTCTATGTCTTATTGCTGAAACTTCAAAGCAGTTACATAGTTTTGCCTCATTAAAAATGAGGAGATTCATCTATTTTCTGCAAGTTGCGTCTGGTGACACAAAACTTCAACTTGATTCTAGAAACATCTTACAAACTATTTCAAATTCCCTACAAGTCTTAATACAGCTTGTCTGTCAGAATGCATATTCTATAAGTGTTCGGCTGGCCTTGTAAGCAACGGTCATGTGTATCAGTTCGTGCTGCAGAAATTCATTAATCTTTGTTGCAGAAATTCATTCATTTTGAAACAGAAACAGTGAACACAACACATCACATCTGCACTAGTGATTTCTTCTGTTTTTTACTTTTGTTGGAGACAAAGCTCAGTGAACCTTGAATATTGGAAAACAGCTATGAAAAACCACAATGAGGCCACGAATGTTGACAATCCTGGTTCACTCTGGAAAATGAGCACCTGTTCTCCTTGTTTACTACAATAACAAATGCCAGACTTTGTACAGGTCAAACAGGTTTTTCAGACTTTGCTAAGGACAATTATCCGACATGAAAACTGTATCTGTCTTTGGTAATAAAATCTTGGTCAAATACCGGGGGCTTCTGATATTATGAACACTTACTGGCTGAATATTAATGCAGAAAGTTAATAAGTAGGGAAGACTCTATTGTAATATACTACTACATATTATACTTATATTTCCACTTGCAGTGAGCATAAAGAACAAGTCTAACCTGATATTAAGATCTCACCAAATCATCCCATATATGCTTTGGTATACACACACAACCTTGTTCTAAACTAAATTTCTGTTAGTTACATGGTGAAAAGCTGCTTGAGTCTATAAAAATATAGTAAATTATAAGGCAAAAGATGTTCGTTTGTTGTCTGTAGGTTTGATACATCACATTTTGGTTAGGGGTTATTATCAGGGGTTGCTTGAATCTCAGTGCCTAGCTCTTATTTGTACAATAGTAGGTGACAAATAATGCATGCAAGCTAATTTTAACCACTTTGAGCACATGCTTTGGAGGGTCTACAAGGAAAATGTATTACCTTTTACTGCCCCAAAGGGGCACAATTTGGGTAAGTATTTTGTAAATATACTGGGCAATAGAAAGATATAGTTATGTAAAATTAAATTCAAGTGAATAAAGATGAAATAAAATTGAAACTTTAATCCTCAGTTGCATAGCCATGTTTGAATCATTGAAAAGCTAAGAAGGTTAGTGGCCTCCATGTTGAAAGTGATGGTATTGACAATTTCCTCCCTTGCATAAAGTTCTACTGGACAACAATATTACAGGCAGAATTAAGGAACTAAAAGTATACAATGGAAGAAAGAAAGCATCTTCAACAAATGGTGCTGACATAACTGGATGTCAACCTGTAGAAGAATGAAAATAGATCCATATCTATCACCATGCACAAAACTCAAGTCCAAATGGATCAAATACCTCAATATCAATCTGAACACACTGAATATGATAGAAGAGAAAGTGGGAAGGACTCTACAACATATGGGCACAGGAGATCGCTTCCTACGTATAGACCCAGCAGCACAGACATTAAGGCAACATTGAATAAACGGGACCTCCTGAAACTGAGAAGCTTCTGTAAAGCAAAAGACACTGTCACTAAGACAAAAAAACAACCTACTGACTGGGAGAAGATCTTTACCAACCCTGCAACAGACAAAGGTCTGATCTCCAAAATATATAAAGAACTCAAGAAACTAGACTTTAAAATGCTAAATAACCCAATTAAAAAATGGGGCACTGAACTGAACAGAGAATTCTCAACAGAAGAAGTTCAAATGGCCAAAAGACACTTAAGGTCATGCTCAACCTCCTTAGTGATCAGGGAAATGCAAATCAAAACAACTTTGAAATACCATCTTACACCTGTCAGAATGGCTAAAATCAAAAACACCAATGATAGCCTTTGCTGGATAGGTTGTGGAGTAAAGGGCACACTCATCCATTGCTGGTGGGAATGCAAACTTGTGCAACCACTTTGGAAATCAGTGTGGCGATTTCTCAGGAAATTTGGGATCAACTTACCCCAGGACCCAGCAATACCACTCTTGGGAATATACTCAAGAGATACCTTATCATATTACAAAAGCATTTGTTCAACTATGTTCATAGCAGCATTATTTGTAATAGCCAGAACCCGGAAACAACCTAGATGCCCTTCAATGGAAGAATGGATGAAGAAAGTGTGGAATATATACATATTAGAGTACTACTCAGTGGTAAAAAACAATGACATCTTGAATTTTGCATGTAAATGGATGGAAATAGAAAACACTATCCTGAATGAGGTAAGCCAGACCCAAAAAGATGAACATGGGATATACTCACTCATGATTGGTTTCTAGCCATAAATAAGGGACATTGAGCCTATAATTTGTGATCCTAAAGATGCTAAATAAGAAGGTGAACCCAAAGAAAAACATATAGTTATCCTCCTGGATATTGGAAGTAGACAAGATTGCCAGGCAATAAGTGGGAACTTGGCGGTGGGGTGGGATGAGGGTAATGGGAATTGGGGAGAAAAAAGTGAGAAGGGGAGGATGGGGGGAAGGGGATGGTTGGGATAAAGGAAGGGTGGATATGGAAGCAGGGAAGCATATATCCTAATTAAGGGAGCCATCTTATGGTTGGCAAGAGACTTGACTCTAGAGGGGCTCCCAGGTTGATGGAGGAAGGTCATTGGCTAATAAAGGCACTGCCCTGGCCCATTTTATTGGTTAGAGGATAGGTGGGAGGAGTAAACAGAACAAAATGCTGGGAGGAAGAGGAAGTGAGCAGAGAGACTCCACAGCTCTGCTCTCCTGAGCAGATGCCTCAGCAGAGACGCCATGCCCCGCTCCCGGGCAGACACACGCCATGAAGCTCCGACCCAGGATGGACTAGGCTAGAATCTCCCCGGTAAGCGCACCTTGGGGTGCTACACACAGATGATTAGAAATGGGCTGAATTAATATGTGAGAATTAGCCTAGAAGAGAATGGCCAAGCAGTGATTAAATGAATGCAGTTTCTGTGTAATTATTTCAGGCATAAGCTAGCTGGTCAGGCGGCCGGGGTGCTGAGAACGCAGCCCTGCCGCCCCTATTACTACAGTTGGCGCCCAGATGTGTGGACAACTAAACCCATTTAAAAAACCTGAGAAGGCTTAAAAATAAGGGAAAGAGAGTTTAACACAGATTTTTGCTGTTTGTTGGTGGTGTGCTGTATAGAGATTTCCTGATTCAGCAACAGTAGCAGAAAAAACGCTGTGTCATTTTAAAGCACGACTTCCTGGGGCTGTGCCGCCATTGCAATCTCTGTCTGGCTCCTGCGGGAGACAGAGCTTTTGAATAGAGCATTTGGAGTAAAGTGCTACGATTTGTTTGATGGCAACTAGACTCGCTCTACTCTGCTTGCTAGAGGCAAGCAAGCACCTCATTTAAGAGAGGCTTCCTGACTCAGCTTTAGCTACAAAACCCTGCAGCTCATTAAGAGGTCCTGCCACGAAACACTTAAATGGTGTTGACGAAAAGCTGAACGCATGCTTTTCGGTTTTCAGCCGTAGCAGGAAAAAAGCTGCGCCGTTTAAAAATGCCGGCTTTCTGGGCCATCCTGCCAGGGCAAACTCTGACTGTTTGAGGCAGGAGGGCCGGCTAAGGAGAGAGGACTTGTGTGTTGTCTGTTGTAGCTCACTTGCTGGTAGGGACCTTGAAATGCCATACAGTTGTTGCAGTAAACATGGCTACAGCCTGTATATCAGCCATGAGGCTGGAAAGCAAAGGAATGGACTGGATCTAGCTGGCAAAGTCACGACTTTAGTCCTACTGAGATTGCTTGGTAAATTAAAGACTCATGTGGTCAGAAAAAGAGAGATATACAGTAAAGAGAGATTCAAAGACAGAGAAAATTTCTGAATGGTTTAAAGTGTGTTAAAAATATATGCAGACTAAAAGTTGAAGTTCTTAAAGTAAAAAACAAAAAAAGGAAGAGAGTTGTTGTGTGTGGTAGCACACGCCTTTAATCCCAGTGCCTAGAAGGCAGAGACAAACGGATCTTTGTGAGTTCAAGGTGTAGTAGTGTACACCTTTAATCCTGAATGCCTGGGAGGCAGAGACAGGCGGATCTCTGAGAGTTCAAAGACAGCCTGATCTACAGAGTTACTTCAGGTCAAAGATACAGAGAACCTGTCTCAAAAAGCAAAGAGTTAAAAGTAAAAATAAACAAAATAGAGTTTAAAACAAAGCTGTACAAAGATGGAAAATACACAGAGAATTTTGATACTGTATGCTATTATGCTCTCTTTGAATTATTTAAATGCTGAGGAAGGAGCAACAGCTGCTAAAAGATATTTATTTATAAATGCTGCTGAACTAATCCAACATAGATATTTTGAATTTGAATCTAAGGATATGATGCTTTGGAAAGGAGTTTCTTATTTTGTTTTCACAGAGGATGAGACGCTGTTCATTTCTTCTATTCCGATTTGGTATGATGGACCACGCCCTCCTGAAGGGTTGGTGTGAACGCCTTCAAAAAATTGCTTCGCTCAACTGCCAACTGAGATGAAACTAGCACACAGGTTATACCATGAAAGACCTAATTAACGACGCCCCCATTCAGCAGGAAGCAGTTTGGAGAGAAATAACTGCGCCCATATTCCCAAATATGGTTTATAAATGTTCTTTTACATTTAAAGGGGGATATGATATAGATATGAATAATTTACATTAGTATAGATTTTGCTTTATTGATAGAGATTTAAGGTCAATTTTGTTATATATATAAGTGTTTCTGATTTTGATTAAGGTATTGTGATTGTATAGTTCATTTAAATATGTACTGTATAATTAAGAAATATAGGTTGTTAATGGAGAATCATCGATAATAGTAAAGCTTGTAGTCATGTTAGTTAGATTTTCTAGATATATAGAGATATATTTTAGATAGACATTCTTCATGTCTTTCAAAGATTACAGAATATGGCATTTTAAATGTTTTAATAACTTAGGAGTTTTCATAACAATGAGACACTCTGCTCCTGGCAGCACCAATCTACTTCAAGAGGAAGATGGGCATCGAAGAGGCACCTTATGGAGTTTGATAGCCATTTGGGCAAGAAACTGCTCTTGCCTGGACTATTGCATAAACTGGACACAGAGAACCCACAGAGAGAGGACTACTGAACTTGCCTAAGGTGAGATGATCTTTCGGGGTTCCTGATTCATGAAAGAGTCTGCAAGACATTCTGCAGGACACAACAGATAGTGACTGAACTGACTTTGAATTTTCCTGCTTTATGGAAATGTCTGCTGGATAGCACGGGCCTGAAGGCTGAAGATGGATGCCCCAACAGTACAGAGGAACTTTGGGTGACTGTCCAGGCAGCGAGATGTCTAGGTCATTTCTAGAGTTTTAAAAGTTGCTTTTTTTCTTGTTTACTTAGGTAATATTATATCTTTCTGGTGTCTTTGATGGAGTTAAGAATAGTTAGTTATAGTTTTCCTTAGTTATGATAAAGATTATTGTAACTTTTACTTGATAACTGTTTTGTTATATGTAATTTTGCTATGTTAAAGCCTTTGTTTTTGTTTAAACCGAAAAAGGGGAAATGATGGAGGAAGGTCATTGGCTAATAAAGGCACTGCCCTGGCCCATTTTATTGGTTAGAGGATAGGTGGGAGGAGTAAACAGAACAAAATGCTGGGAGGAAGAGGAAGTGAGCAGAGAGACTCCACAGCTCTGCTCTCCTGAGCAGATGCCTCAGCAGAGACGCCATGCCCCGCTCCTGGGCAGACACACGCCATGAAGCTCTGACCCAGGATGGACTAGGCTAGAATCTCCCCGGTAAGCGCACCTTGGGGTGCTGAAGTAATAGGAGCGGCGGCCACAGGGCCAAGCATTTTCTTTATTGGCCAATGACCTTCCTCCATCAGGGTGCTACACACAGATGATTAGAAATGGGCTGAATTAATATGTGAGAATTAGCCTCGAAGAGAATGGCGAAGCAGTGATTAAATGAATGCAGTTTCTGTGTAATTATTTCAGGCATAAGCTAGCCGGGCAGGCGGCCGGGGTGCTGAGAACGCAGCCCTGCCGCCCCTATTACTACACCAGGTGTTCAGGGAGTTCCTTGGGCAGTTGAGGAGAGGGAACCTGAAATGGCCCTATCCTATAGCCATACTGATGAATATCTTGCATATCACCATAGAACCTTCATCTGGCGATGGATGGAGATAGAGACAGAGACCTACATTGGACACCGGACTGAGCTCCCAAGGTCCAAACGAGGAGCAGAAGGAGGGAGAACATGAACAAGGAAGTCAAGACCACGAGGGGTGCACCCACCCACTGAGACAGTGGGGCTGATCTATTGGGAGCTCACCAAGGCCAGCTTGACTGGGACTGAAAAAGCATGGGATAAAACCGGACTCTCTGAACAGGGCGGACAATGAGGGATGCTGAAAAGCCAAGGACAATGGCATTGGGTTTTGATCCTACTGCATGTACTGGCTTTGTGGGAGCCTAGCCTGTTTGGATGCTCACCTTCCTAGACCTGGATGGAGGGAGGAGGACCATGGACTTCCCACAGGGCAGGGAACCCTGACTGCTCTTTGGACTGGAGAGAGAGGGAGAGAGGAGTGGGGGAAGGGGGAAAGGAGTGTGTGTGTGGGGTGTAGCGAGCTGCGTGGAATCACAACTGATGGAGATGTATAATCAACTCTTATGGCTAAGGCCTGACTTATGCTATGATCATGCAATGATTATCAGCTGCTTGCATATGCGTGAACCTATGGGCAGTGCCCACCTGGCAATCCGGGATTGGCAGCCCGTGCCTACGTAAGGGCTGGGAGAGGTTTTCCCGGAGAGAAAGAAAAAGAGAGAGAGGTCAAAGAGAGAGGAGAGAGAGAGGAAAAAAGGAGAGAGGAGAGAGGTCAACGTAGAGAGAGGAAGGAAGAGAGAGAGAAAGTGAATAAAGTCTTGGAATAAAACTGCAGTGAGAAGAGCTCCGGTGGTTGCGTCATCCTTGCGGGACGAGGGTGGCCGTGACAGATGGGGAGGGAAATGGGAGGCGGGGAGGAGGCAGAAATTTTTTCAATAAAAAGAATATCAAAAAATGTTCATCAAGACAGTATATGAATTGCAATATACTTAATTTTGCAAATATGTATACCTTAAATCTCAAATAGTTCTAAGAGAACACACATTTCTTTATCACCCTGTAGGCTTTGTCCAGTTTTATATGCCTTTGTGACTCCCTAAGATGTTTTTATTGAATTATAAATTCACTGGAGGAACAACCAATAATCAGCAGTTGTTATACTTGTACTAAGTGTTATTTGAGTCCAAATGTCATAGTTCAAGCTCCTGACCCAGCAGGTCTGGAGTGTCTTAAAAATTGGTTTGTTTATCTGTTTATTTGGAGACAAGGTCATGATTTGTACTACACGCTGACATAGACAGAGGATTCCTTCTGCCTTGGGCACTTGAGAAACTACTTTTCAAACTGCCTAGGTGATTTTGATGCAGGCAGCTGAATGAGTGTAGATGGCATGTTTTAGCCTAAGGATTAAAAATATACCTGTATAGTCAGGCAGTGATGGTGCATGCCTTTATTCCCAGAACTTGGGAGGCAGAGGCAGGTGGATCTCCTTGAGCTTGAGGCCAGCCTGGTCTACAGAGCTAGTGCCAAGACAGGCTCCAAAGCTACACAGAAACCCTGTCTCTAAAACAAACAAACAAAATCTGTGTAAATTGGCATTTTAGTTTTGCTTCCTTTATTGAACACAATATACTGAGCTTCTCTGTGCTATGTGTCTTCCTCTAGGCACTAGGGGTGATGCTATGGAACAGAGGCATCTGTGGACTCATGGTTGTGATGCTTTGTGGACTTGTTCCTTCACCAAGGCAATCATCCAAGTCATGGCTTCCTATTCAGACTGTGGGCTTTTCCTTAAGTTGTACCAGGTTTGTCTTTTCTCTGTATGCAAGGATATTGAATGTAACAGAAGAAATAATAATGGAAAATTAAAAACAGGAAGAGCGCAGGAGGAAGAGGTAGAAGGGCAATAAGAGGAAAGACAAAGAAAAAGTAGAAGAAAGGAGGGAAGTAGGTAGATTTGGGAGCTAAACATGTAGACTAGACAGAGCTTGGTGGTTGAGTGTAGTACAGGGCACAAGGATCAGAAAACAGGAGTTTGAGGTGATACTTAGTTTTCTGCTAAGCTCGTAGATTATAGGGAAATTCACTTAAAAGTGGGGGACATACAGACAGAATAGGTATGTAGGAAAAAGGAAAATGGTTCAGTCCTGCTAATTTAGACTTATCTTCTGCTTTTAGAACCTCTGGGGGGGTATCTAGAAGGCAGATGTGGGGACAGCTGTAGAGCTTTGAAGACAACGATGTGAGTAGGCCGGTGTTACGAGATACTGTGGGCACGAGGAGAATGGCACAGGAATGACACTAGAGAACAGAACCTTGCTCCACAGAGAAGTTCATGGGATGGGAATTCGTGTCCCTAACAAGCTGCAGTTCACCTTTTGGGCCATGGCATTTCTAAGATGCAACTTCTAGAGAATTCTGAATTTTATAGACTTATGAAAGTCGTTCCCACGTCTGTTAGGTTCTTGATAAATACTTCTATTGATTTCAAGTACGTCAAGAATGAGAAAAGAAGAGGAACCAATGAAGACCGAGGAGCAAGCGGAAAATGGAAACCCAAGACCCCAACTCCTCTGTATTTGTTCTTCTACCTTAATTTAATGGTACACATAAACCTTTAACTGAGAAGTCTATTCCCTTTATGCATCTGATCATAAAATTAGGAACGCAATAACACACCTAGAAATAATTTACTGACTCTTCATAGCTCCCCAAACTGTCATTTAAATTTCCCTCCATTTTGTTTTGAGTTTTCATTCTTGGATCCTCAAAACTCATGGCTTAGTTAACTGAGAAAAGAGACCATTCAAACAACAGTAAAATTATGTTGTCTTCTTCATAGGCACTTGGGAAACTACGGCTGGCCATACATTTGTGTTTTATAAAGGTTTGCTCTTTCACACACTTACCTACGGAAGTGATGACGACAGTGAAGCGAGCTTCATCTCGCCTTCCCGTCATGTTGTTGTACGCACAGCACACGTAGTCAGCAGTCTTCTGGGCCACTTTCTCAGACGTGACTTCTAGACGAGGCCCGTGTTTAATGACATATGTTGTATTGTCAGATCTCTGGATCCAGGAGTAGGTGTTGGGGGGATAAGAATCAGCAGAACAATCAAATAGGATGGCTTCACCTAGGTCAACAGTGAACACTTCTCCCAACTTTTGCCCTTTATCAGAATTAACTTGAAGTCCGTAAGGTCCATCTGCATTAAAGCAAAGAAGAGATGGAGGGTGTGTGTCATATGAAGAGTCACACCACCGTTTCAGGGCTTGCGGAGTTTATGTCTTCATGTAGACTTGAGGAAAGGCAGCCTCACTTACACCCTCAATTATATCTCTAGGTTTCATTCGGATATTCTCAAAACTGGAAAGTACTTGATTGGACATATTTGCAATAGTTAAGGCCTGAAACTTAGACTACAGATTTAAAGACACCGACATCACCAGTGTAGGGCTAAGCTTTTTGTGCCATATTGATAAATGCACATGGTCACTAGGCAACCTCTGTCTTTCTGAAATAGGAATTACACTTGAAAACACTTTTACAACAAATAGGTACTATTTTCTCCTTGGCAAGCATACTTTGAGAAGTGTCTGTTTTTCCTCTTAATGTCAGGTCATGAAAATATTTATCAAAGACCATTTCAGAAGGAACACAGATTTGTACAAATAGGTAGGTGTTTCAGATTTTCTTAAGATTTTTACAGATTAAAAAAGTTCTTCTAGCTGGTGTTGGTGTATGCCATTAATCCCAGCACTAGGGTTTCAGAGTCAGGCAGACGTCTGAGTTCAAGGCCAACATGGTCCACAGAGTGAGTTCCAGGACAGCCATGGCTACACAGGGAAACCCTGTTTTGAGAAAAAAAAATTAAAAGAAATTCTTCTAAGCCTTAGATTCCATTTGGAACACGCACACACACACACACACACACACACACACACACACACACACACTACATACCACTCTCTCACACACTCACAGACACCACATATACCACACACACGCACCACACATACACCATAAACACACAACACACACACAGCACACACATACCTTACACACAATCTCACACAGACCACACACACACGCACTTTCACACAGCACACACACACCCAATAACACATCTTCATTGAAAAATTAAAGAGCTACTTAACTGTGGCTATTTGACTGTGTTTTCCCACACTTCCGCATCTATGAGAATCACTATGGCATTAGACCAGTTGAAGACAAATGCCATAGGCCTTCTTGTAGAGAATGAGAGCAATATTAAAATATTTCCCAGAGCCCGGCGGTGGTGGCGCACGCCTTTAATCCCAGCACTTGGGAGGCAGAGGCAGGTGGATCTCTGTGAGTTCGAGGCCAGCCTGGTCTACAGAGCTAGTTCCAGGACAGGCTCCAAAGCCACAGAGAAACCCTGTCTCGAAAAACCAAAAAAAAAAAATTTCCCAGATATGAGGTTTCTCCTCTAGTCTAAGTTATTTTGGGGGCTGGAGAGATGGCTCAGCCATTAAAGGCTAGGCTCACAACCAAAAATATAAGTTATTTTGGGCATGGCTATACTCACTTTTCACTTGACATTAACTGACATTTACTTGACACTGGCCCCAGGAAGGAACTCCAAGTAGTCAGACATATAGATTACATTTTATCTTAAATAAGTTTCACGAGACAAATATTATTTTCATTATTATAGTTTTAAATGTAATTTCCCATAGTCACATAGCTATTAGACAGCATTACTGAGACATTTAAAGCAATAAGGTTTATGCTATATAATTTTTCTATGTCAGAATATTTTTGGCTAACCATATTGCTTTATGATAAATTACCCTCTCATGTAATTAGTCAAGCAACCATTTAATTGTCAAAGGTTTGAGAGATAATAAGTATAAAATGATTTGCATTTAAATATTTAGGAATGTATGTGTATATTTGTGACCATTTAACAAACAGGCCATGGATTTTGAAAGAGATCAAGGAGGTGTAGGGGAGAGATTGGAGGTAGGAAAGGAAAATGGGAAGTAATATAATTATAAAAACTATAGTTAGTATGCAAACAATTTGCATTGTTAAGGAATTTACAAACTGTATTAACTGCTCAGTATTTTCATTTCTTTTTAAAAGTCGCCATAACTGTCTCTATGTGTGTTGTGTAATCATGTGATGTAAGGACAAGATTTTAGGGTAACATTTCTCTCAACCATGAATTAAGTGTTCTTTGGAAGTTATTTATACTTTTGGGATCTCTTCATCTTTTAATATAAAAATATAGATTAGCTAACTGCCAAAATTATTATGATTTTGAAGTTATGACAAAATTCTTGATATTACGCTCTAGCATTTGGGGCTATTGTCAAACCGATCTTAGTTAAGTTTGTAGATCTTCATTGTGCCATAATTTTCTGGTCCGTCTGCCTTCATGAAGACAAGTTTCATAAGATATAACAGAAACTGGAAATAGTGTTTTATAGAATATATTTAGTTATATAGCTGGTTTTCCTTCTGAAGACATAGGACAATGTGAAGTGCCCCACAGCACTTTATTACTATGGTTATAGCAGTAAACCTACTGCCAGGAGGAAAGCAGAAGCTAGCTTAGTCAGTCCTTGCTATCCTGAGGAATTGGTTACGGGATCCACTCTGGGTACCAAATTGGTAGATGCTCAATTTCCCTATAGAAGCTGGAGTGCTAACTGTAGGTTATTTACATATATCCCCTTGTAAAATTTTAAACATACTTAAATATGGTTAGATTACTTATAACACTGACTACGAGGTAAATGGTCTGTTAATAGTTGTATATTAGAAATGAAAAATTGTTTCAATGATTCAGAAAAAAAAAATCAACATCGAGGTTACTCATGCACGATGCTGTTCTAGGCATCAGGGAGGAACTGGGATATTGAAGATAGCGCCCAAGACTGAGTCTTCTGCTCTGTGCTGCGATGGGGGCTCTTTCTTTAGGTTGCCAGCACTGATGAGAGATATCAGACGGTACAGCCAGGGGCCACCAACTGCTTCACGTAGAAGAGAGGCAACGGAACGAATGGTGTGTGGTTCGGAAGTTCAAGAGACCTCTGTTCATGGGCACAATATAAAACCTGAGAGTCGTTTTAGACAGAGCAATAGAGATGGGAAAAGGAACACAGGAGTGACCATAAAAACAGGTTTCCATTCCTATCTTCCCACTGGCTTCCACTTACCAGGGTTTACAGAACATGTCTGTGACGACACATTGCTGTGTAATTGATCTCACATGGGAAGAACTGTGGTGCCTTTCAAAGTGGACCATGTTCTTCCCAGCTCCAGGAGGAACGCCCCTGGAATTGCCTCAAGATCTTGCCATGTATTTGAGTATCCCCACAGATAGATAGCATTTCTCTAATCTTGCCATGTATTTGAATATCCCCACAGATAGATAGCATTTCTCTAATCTTGCCATGTATTTGAGTATTCCCACGGATAGCATTTCTCTAATCTTCCCATGTATTTGAGTATCCCCACAGATAGATAGCATTTCTCTAATCTTGGATGGTAGGTTTGACTCTTTGGAAGAAGTACATACACAGAGTCATGGTTGCTGAGTAGTACCAATCATTTCAGAATAACTTGTTGTAAATAAAACATCCTTTGAAAGAACAGAACTTGATATAATGCAGTTTTCCTCTTTGATCACATGTCTGTTGATTTTGCTACTTCCTTATTTGTTGGGTTTCACGGTTGATGCCACCTCTCTCTCTCTCATACACCGCATCTGGCTCTCTCTGTAACAGGCCACATCTATCTCCCCCAAGTTAGTTTCATGTCTCTCAATCCTCTATGAACCCTCCCTGTCAAGCATTTCTTCCAGTTCCCCGAAACTAATACTTTGAGGCATTTAAATTCATTACTTCTGATACAATTTTATAAAATTTATATTTTATCTGATTATAAAAAGGAAATGCATGTTCACTGTAAAAAATTATAAAATAAAGAAGCACAGTAATGAAAAGTTATCATTTAAAAAATATTTTTCTTATTTTACGACCTTTGGTGTTTTGCGTGCATTTTAAATCTGTATGAACTTGTCAGATCTCTTGGAACTGGACGACAGACAGTTGTGAGCTTCCATGTGGGTGCTGGGAATTGAACTCAGGTCCTCTGGAAGAGCAGCCAGGGTTATTAACTGCTGAGTCACCTCTCCAGCTCTGAAAAGTTATCATTTATTTTCCTAGAAACCCAACATCTGTACATCAGTATAATCATCTCTTTCTCTATTTACAGCTCCCTCTTTCCCATTATTCTCTTCCACCTCTTCTTTTTTCCTACTTCTGTTCCTCCCTCACCCCTTTCTCTGTTCCTGTGTTTGGGTCTGTGCCTGTCTTTTCTGTGTGTTTCTCCCTCTTACACACATAAGCACACACAGGCACACACCTTCATCTTACGGTCTACACACTGTTTACATTCTCTTCTCCCCTGACTGGACTATGGCACTATTTTCTTTACACTGCTCAGCACTTCAGAGTGAAGATTCTTCTATTTTGAGCTATAATATAGCGCTTTGGTCAAGTCAATGGGCAGCCCTTTTAGGAGACATTTGCAAGGACTCAACTAGCGTGACCTCTGATTCAGATAAAAACAGATGGATAATTCCATTTGCCTTTGGATTATAGTTCACCGTCTTGCCTGTGGCAGAACACTCTCAATGGAGATGAACTCTTTGCCTTAGGGATGGCTGTTTACTAAATGACTTGTAAAAAATCACATGTCATCTGTTCTCTTTAACCATTTATGACTGGGTGGGAACAGTACCTAAGTTTCCATCATGAGGCTTCTTGCCACCCTGCAAGGGAGCAGATGGTAAGTATTTACTGCCAATGTTCCCTTTTCCCTTTAATTTTTATCACTTAGAGCACTCCCTGCAGCAGTGTCATGAGTTTCACAGAAAATGGAGTGGTTATTGAGTTATTATTTACAGTTGGAGCTAGAGGGCATTTACATTTTGTAAATCATAAATAGATATTTGATGACTTTTTACTCGGCATGGTATTTCATTAAGGTTAGCACCAGATTATGACATCATGGCCCAATGGACATATAGTCAATCTTGATAGATTTCGTTATAACTTTATTAGCAATAAAAATAATTCCAGCTCTACATGAAAAAAATGTCAGGGAAACAATAAAAACAGAATAGATAATTCATGAAGATATTCTAAATTATAATGTGGATATCTATGGAAGAATATTAGAATATGATGGCCTCTTGATTATTATCTTTGTCTGATCACAGAGTTGCGGAGTAAAAGTGGGATTGGAAGAATGATATGAACAAGATATTCAGGTTAAACTGAGTTCCTAGCGGCGTCGAGTATTGCCCTATAAAATTAAAGATGTTTAGCAACATGGAGCTCCTAGGAGAGTTTGTTGTACTGATGCTTATGAGGAGAGAGAGTCAAGGAAGACAGAGGGTATTGGGGAGCAGAGACAGACATATACAGGGTACTGTCTTTGCTCAGAGACTTGAGTGTCTTAGTGACAACTGAGGAGGTGAAAACAGGCAGGACAGATGGGCCTTTCAGTAGGAGATAACGAAGGAAGAGGAGTAACTACATACAAATGGAGCATTGGGGAATGCATCAAACTAGGCAAATATTCCCAGTGTACAGGGAATGAGAAAACGCCAGACACCTTGATGCCACATCAATAGAAGATCAGTGACAAACTCTTATGCAGGCTATTTAAACCTTGTCACTTGAAACCAAGGAAACAAAGCAAAACAAAAACAAGTAATAAAATAGGGCTGAACTTGCGATAGCAAAAGAAACTAACAATGCAATTAGATTGTGCTTCTAGGTCATATAGTAGATTATTGCTGAGCCAAGAAAATTCTGATGACATGACTTTGCCTTTGATTCAATTTGTTCATATTTTGTTTTTCCTGTGTTTACATATCTTACATATCTAGGTTTGTGCTACTTGTGTTTGAACTGAAGTTTTAATTTTTGAAAATAACCTGTTTAGTAAAGAAATACATCTATAAATGGGTTGCACTGTTTCCAAATCTTCCCTACAGTTCCAGCATGGTTGTGCAGCATTGCTAAAGCTTAGACTTTCTTTGTCCATCTGCTGCCTCTGCTTTAAAGGCAGACAGAATATTCTCACAAGGCTATCTGAAAAGACTTTTTAAAACCTTTAAAAATATAGTTATAAATTAAACTATAAAAATAATTGCCACTGGGCAGTGGTGGCACACATTAATCCTAGCACTCTGGGGGTAGAGGTAGGCAGATCTCTGTGAGTTCCAGGCCAGCCTGGTCTACAAGAGCTAGTTCCAGGATAGGCTCCAGAGCTACAGTGAAACCCTGTCTCAGAAAAAAAAGAAGGAAAAAAATTTGTCATAGTTAAACACAAATCAGGTATTGTGGTTCATGCTCACAGTCTCAGCACACAGGAGGATGACCCTAAACTCGAACCTGGGTTATGTATTGAGTACCAGGCCAGCCTGGGATGTGGAAGGGGACACTGGCTCTAAAACAGATGAGCAAACAAATAAAACAAGCTATGATTTGTCTCGATCCTTGAAAAATACATTTACTTCCTCTTTGGGTCTGGTCTCTTGTTGCTGTCTGTGCAGGAGATGGTTTTCCAGACCTTTCCACTTGCTCAACCATGCTCATTGTAACACGTTCACTCTGTCGCTTTACGAAAGGGGGCTTTTCTTCAGGAACAGGCAATGTTTCTCGCCTTTGTATTCACGTGGGATAATAACTTTATAATGAAATACTGGCGAACTATTCTACAGCGCTGACTAGGGGCCAGTCAAGTGTTCTCTCTCTTCTCATCCTGTGACAGTTCAGTCACATGATTGCTCCGTGAAGTAGGTTCCCGAGGTCAGCACTGATGATGAAGAGAGTGCTGCACAGGATTTGAACTCTGGCCCATGACTCCACAGTTCTTACTCTTATCTGCTCTGCTTTTTGTGACACATACCTAAAACAGCCACGACATTCACACATAGTTTCCCCTACTAAAAACATAGGGTTCGTGTCCAATTTTAAGATCCAGTAATTCCATTTCCTGTAGTTGAATTTTGTGGGTTTTCAAGCAAAGCCACTGTGCATATGTGTGTTACTCCTCTGTTCTCCTGGCCCCAGCAGCTCTCTTCTCTGCCTCAGTGCTGCTATTCAGTTTTAATTTAAGCATCCTTTGTTGCAGAAGACCATACTTTATTCACATGCTAGTGCTTTTCTCTAAAGTTTTTATTTTTTATTTTTGATGCATGTCCTCGAGAGAGCTCTGCCGGTATTCTAGTGGTGAAAGTATGCACATTTATGAAGTAGATGCACATATATGAAGCAGATGAAGACAAATGCGTCCATGATAGCACCATATTCTCTTTAGTGAGAGCTTGTTTATATGCTTCTTTTTCTATTTTTTGGACACTATCTTATTTAATCTCAGTAACACTGTGAGGTAATTTCAAATATCTCGTTTTTATAAATGAGGCCCAGAAAGACCAGGGGACTTACTGAGACCACATAGGCCATTATCAACCCCATTTATCACTCCTGTTGTCTGACCTGTGAGCACTAGGTGCAAGGTTTACTGTCTCTTCCACTATTATGAAGACATATTTAATGAGTGAATAGATTTATGTTCCAGGCTCAGTTGTGTTAGAAGGTGAAAACTTCATCCTCATGCCAGACGTAACAAGTTTTCCCTTGCCACATCTCACTTTTCTTGGCCACATAGTTGCTCTTTCAATCTTTCAGTAAGGGCTTCCCAAAGAGGTAGCTGTCAGCTTTCAGCTGAAGAGATGCTGCCCCATCTCCAGAGGTCATACAGTGATGTGCAAAGACAGGTTTTTGTTATTGTCTACAACAGTCCCACAGCAGAGTTTTCCAATCTCCCAATGTCACTGTTCTAAACAGTGAACAAGTTCCATTTTACATTAAACTTTGCATGCAATGTTTAGCATATTAGAGGGTAGGTGAGATGATTCGGTGGGTAAAGCAGGTTTCTTTCAAACCTGACAGTTTGATTTTCCTCCCCTAGGGAAGAGAGAGCTGACTCTCGAAAGTTGTCCTCTGACTTCTACAGACACGCTGTGGTATACGCATACCTCAACACACACACTCCAAATAAATAAATAAATAAATAAATAAATAAATAAATATATAAATGAGATTTAATCATATTAGAGGTAGTGCTATGACTCTACTGACTAGAAAAATACTAGAATAAAAATGAGGGGCCTTGTTTGGGGTTGTGATTGTAGCATGATACAAACTGAAGAGTTTGAAACATTTTACTTGTACGTGAGATTCCATCTCAACAATGAAAACAACAACTGAAGGGAATTAGAATTCTGAAGTAATTACTGATCTTCTTGGGAAAACACTTGAGATTGTTCTGCATAGAATCCTTCCTGAATCCTTCTTTCAGAAATGGGAGAATCACTTTTCAGCCTTCGGCTAAGATCAAATGTAGAAATGGTGGAGAGAAACCAGGCACAGGGAACACCTGTCCTTCAAAGTACTCTCCCACACGTAACCCAGGAGTGCTCCTTTCTCATGCAGTCTACAGAACATATCCCATTCTCGGATCTCCATCATCTCCTCTCCTTCTCGGAGAGGAATGAATCAGCACCTCTTTGTGGTACTGGACTCTTGGGATTGAAAATGTACTCACTCATTAGTGGACTCTAGCCATAAACCAAGGTCATTAAGCTGATAGTTCACAGGCCCAGAGAAGTCAAATAACAAGGTGAACCCAAAGAAAAACATATATAGATCCTCCTGGAAATTGGAAGCAAACAAGATTGCTGGGCAAAAGTTGGGAGCATCGGGGTGGGGGTAGGGGTGGGGGTGGAATTGGGGGAAGGGGAGATGGGGAGAGAGAAGGGAGAAAGGAAAGACTGGAGAGAGCTTGGGGGAATGGGAGGGTGGAGATGGAGGAAGGGCAGATATAGGAGCAGGGAAGAAGATATCTACATTAAGGGAGCCATTTTAGGGTTGGCAAGAGACTTGGCTCTAAAGGGGATCCCAGGTGTCCATGAGGATGTCCCCAGCTAGGTCCTTGGGCAGCAGAGGGGAGGGTGCCTGAACTGTCCTTGCCCCACTATCACACTGATGATTATCTCGAATATCACCATAGAATCTTCGTCCAACGACGGGTGGAGATAGAGACAGAGAACCTCATCGGAGTAACGAACTGAGCTCCCAAGGTCCAGTTGAAGGGCAGAAGGAAGGAGAAGATGAGCAAGGAAGTCAGGACCGGGAGTCCACCCACTGAGACAGTGTGCCTGTTCTAATGGGAACTCACCAAATCCAGCTAGACCGGGACTGAATGAGCCTGAAATGAAACCAGACTCTCTGATTGTGGCTGACAATGGGGGCTGACTGAGAAGCCATTGATAAAGGCACTGGGACTTGTTTCTACTGCATACTGGCTTTTTGGGATCCTAGTCTATTTGGATGCAAAGCTTCCTAGGCCTGGATGTAGTGGGGAGAGCCTTGGACCTTCCACAGGGCAGGGTCCCCTGCTCTCTCTTAAGGAGGGAGGGGGAGGGAGGAGTGTGAATGGGGGAGTAGGAGGGGAATGGGAGGAGGGGAGGAAGTGTAAATTTTTTAATGGAAAAAATAAATAAAAAAAATAAAAAAATTCCACTACACATGAAATCACTTATTGCTTAGAATCATAAATTTCACTTTGAATGCCCTGCGATTAATGTTTCAACTTGGTCTTCAAAAGGGAAAGTTGTGCCAGTAGATATGCTTCTGGACCAGACAATGCCTAGACCACAAGACTATGACAAGTACTGAGCTACAATACTGATAAAGACCAGATGACTCTTGGGGCTGATATTATCTATATCTTCCCATGTGAGACCTTCCCATAAATATAGACATAAGACAACAGCAAAGCTTACAATATATGGTAGGCGCAATGACGTCACTTTCCATCTCACTGACAGGGTTTGACACAAGGCAGCTGTAGTTTCCAATGTCCTCCTTTGTCACTGGAACAATCCAAAGGGTGTCGTTTTGGGGAGAAAACGAGTGGCTGGAGTTGATGCAAACAGGTTTCCCATTTTTTCGCCACTGGTAAACTAGCCTGGTACCCCCTTTCACCTGGCAGGTCAAGGTAATGTTGCCCACATACTCCACAGCCCCAGAATCAGGATGTGACTGAACCACTGGCTTCATGACGGGATCTGCAAGATCAAGAGGCATAGAAACGATTCTTTTCCATTCATGGGGGGGGGGGGCAGTAAAACCTTAAGAAGCCTTTCCAACAGAGAGTCCTGGGGAAATTATTACAACATTTCATATTTTGTAAATGTAGACAGCTTGGGTAACAGAGGATATTAAAAAGTCATAGAAGTTTAAAAATGGTAAAACATGAAATGTATTTACACAGGTACAGCTAATAAAATTCTAGAACCCGAATTCAAGTATTGACAATTAATATATTACTTTCTATATCATGAGTGGCTGGAAGCCCGGGGTTCCACTTTTCTATTCATTGAGATTTCTCCACCATCACGCTTCCCCATTCTTTTTCTCTGAACTTAAAAGTTCATGCGAGTCAGGCAAATGCTTGTCTGCCATGAAGGTAACTCTTACAGGCAAAGCAAATGTATACAGTTATTCCCTTTTTGACTTGTAGGGTACCTAAAGCACCTGGCAAGAAGGGATGTGGCAGCCTCAAATTTCTAGCCATCATCTGAAGAGTAAATTACACAGCTCATGTGGGGCACATTTGAGAGCGTGTTGGGGCGTTATTCAAGAGTGGCATGTACACGATTTCATTAACAAATTAAAGTCTACATTTCAGTCAACACTGGATTAATTGGACAGTTGGATATGATATATTATTGAGATTTTATTAAAGTTGGAATATACAAAGCAAATCCAATAGAAGTTCCTGTTAGAAAGTGAAGTAATGAGAAACTAGCTTTATTTTATAAATGTGGCACTCAGTAGGCAATTGGATCAACATGGAAAACAAGAAGACCACATTTCTTCCCTGGCTTTTCGCTCTAAGTACACAGATAAGGTTGGTAATTACATATGCATCCACTATCATTTTAACAAACATTACCAATCTTCAAAATTCTTTCCTCTGTTTGATAAAATAGCGACTTGGAAGCCAGCAAGATGGGTCAGTGATAAAGGCAATTGCTGTCAAGCCTGAATTTGATCTCCAGATCCTACATGGTGGAAGGAGCGAAACTACTCTAGTAAGTTACTTCTGATCTGCACATGTGCTCTGAGGCGTGTTCTGGAACACACTCACACACATGTAAGTAAACAGACAACAGACATAAGGAAATAGTTACTGATCTGCACATGTGCTCTGAGGTGTGTTTTGGAATACACTCACACACATGTAAGTAAACAGACAACAGACATAAGGAAATAGTTACTGATCTGCACATGTGCTCTGAGGCGTGTTCTGGAATACACTCACACACATGTAAGTAAACAGACAACAGACATAAGGAAATAGTTACTGATCTGCACATGTGCTCTGAGGCGT
Source organism: Microtus oregoni (assembly GCF_018167655.1). Taxonomy (NCBI): domain Eukaryota; kingdom Metazoa; phylum Chordata; class Mammalia; order Rodentia; family Cricetidae; genus Microtus; species Microtus oregoni. The sequence goes on from NW_024543085.1 coordinate 1,302,499, forward strand.
GTTCTGGAACACACTCACACACATGTAAGTAAACAGACAATAGACACAAGAATATAGTTACTGATCTGCACATGTGCTCTGAAGCATGTTCTGGAACACACTCACACACATGTAAGTAAACAGAAAACAGACATAAGGAAATAGTTACTTGTTCAGAGTTAAATGTCCTACACTGGCAAAGAGAAGAGGCCTTTACACTTGTCAATGTATTTTTCCTGCACTTTGGAGAGACAGACTTTGATAGTCTTCACCTCTGTAAGATCACAGAGTACACAGACGCCAAGGTTGTAACACATAGGCAGCCTGTGACTGGATCCAGCACTTTAAGCTTTGATTTCTCATCAAGCATTCAGTAAAGTTTGAAGCTTCTTTCTTAGGCAAATATATCATGTATTATCCTACAAAGGAAATTGCATCAGGGTGCAAACAGACCTTATTTTCCAGCCTAGGGGAAAAGGAAACAAATGAAAGATTAGGAAAAGTGAGGTTGAAGCGACTTGGAGGGGAGCTGAACAACTTGAGGACATCTGGCATTTGTTCATTTAATTCAACCCTTTGTCTTCTGTGGCAAAAGCAAAGGGTTTGCAATAGCAACTTGTGTATGTTATTATGTTTTTTAAAAAAATGAATTGTGTACACTGATCAAGATAAACACATCCCATTTGTCTCTGTGTGGGGATGCATGTGATATGAGATAGCTAGGCATCATAGTAACCGAGGAAAGCCAATCACTGGACTAGTCATCCGTATCAAACACAAAGCTGACATTCCCCTTTTGAAAAAGTTTTTGCTTAGGTTCTTAAAGCCTATTTACTAAAGGTTTTGGTTTCATTTCCCTGAATAAATCCAATGTTACAGTCCAGGTAAGGGCTGTCCTATTAAAACTTGTATGAAAAACTGTTGAGGGAAAAAATTATGAAAATTCTGGCTAGGTAATTCGCCCCTTTCTCTACAATTGCTCTGTAGACACCTGGTCTGGCAGTCATTGTTTTAGTCCCCTGTAGCCTTTTTTGTCTCTCCCCTCCCTCCTTGCTCCCTAGGGGTACTGAGTTTACTATGGCTAGCACAGCTCTGAGCGCTGAGAAGAAAACAGCAAGTATACAGACAATGTTCATCTTCCCACAGACCTCATGTTCAAGTCAGGAAGAGAAACACTAAAAGTTAAATACAGGTACTATTTACAGGTGATGGTAAGTTCGATGAACAAAGAGAAAAGCAGAATTAAAGTCAGTGAACAGTGTGTGTGTGTGTGTGTGTGTGTGTGTGTGTGTGTGTGTTTGGGACTAAGATGATATTGTTATATAGAGTGGAGAGACGTCAGAAAAGGCTTCACAGATACAACAATTGAGATGCCTAAAAGAAATAAAGAAAGTGATATTTGGGATAGAAACTGTCTGGATATAGTGAAGACTGAGAACAGAGGACCTGAGATGTGAGTGTATCCGTCCTGTTCAAGGTAAAGCAAGAGACCATTGTGGCCAGAGCAGAGGGTTAGAGGACAGAGGTAGAGAATGGAGTCAGATGGGTTCTAGGTATGCTGGGATCTGAACATTATTGTTAGTGCTTTGACACCCATTTCAGTGCACTAGGAAGCTGTGACCGGTGTTTGCCATGACAGGAGGAAGCAAGAGCGGAAGCATAGATGGTAGGGAGCAAGCTATTACAAATCTCAGGTCAGGACAGTTAGAGGCAGGAGCAAAGCAGCGCTGGAAGCACCTGGAGTGCCTTTTAGGGTTCCTGCAGACAGGGTGTATGTAATGAGAGATGGGATTGTCTGAGATGTATGCAAAGTCTTGGCCTGAGGAAGCAATCGAATCAATTTAATTTTTAGTAAAATGAGATACTATTGTCAAATAAAGAGGACAAAGAAAAAGAAGTTGAATTTTGTGCATAGTATGTTCAAGGTATGCCACTTACAAATTTTCATAAGAAAAAACAAATGTCTGAAGGTTAGTTGACTAAGTCTCCTTTGGGGCGCATTTCCGCAAACTTCTATTGTCCTGACATAGAGTCCTTGGCTCATCTTCCCTTAAATGTTGTACCAAATAAAAATATTCAAGTGATCAAAAATAGGAACCTTCACAAAATACAGCCTACAAATGAGAAAATAAGATGTCCATACCTCACTTTTGAGGCAGCTTTATTTAAATCCTAAGAAAACAGTATGTTTCTCTTATTGCTTAAAGGTCTGTTGCTGGGCACTGGGCACCTCCTCTCCATACAGATATCATTAAATCTCAGGAAACCTTATAGATAGGTAATGGCATTAAGGAAACTTTGAACATTAATTTATTCACTTGGAGTTGGGAGAGCCTAGGGACCTTCATAATCTGAGCCTCCTCTGCCTTGACCTAGCCTCTTCTCCATTGTCACAGAGGACTCACCATCAACGGTGACTTGTATCTTCTGACTTGAGGAGAGAGTTCCATTTCCCTGGATGTTGACCTTCACAATGTAATTGCCCTCATCAGTGAACTGCAGCGGATTGATGAGGAGAGAAGCATTGGGTGGCATCATGGTGAACTTGTGTTGGTATTCCAAGTCGGGAACGACAGACTCGTTCACAGAGCCCAGCAAGTATTTGGGCATTGTGTGTGGTCGCTCAAACAGCCAAATGATCTGGATGCCAGACGCTGGAGTGTGGAAGCCATAGTGCACAGGGAGGTAGAGGCCCTGTCCCCTGATGCCATGGACAGTGTGTGAAGGCACGGTCACCTTCAGCCCCAAACAAACACCTGCTACAAAGAGAAAGAAAACTGTGAGTACCCTGAGCCACATCTCATAATAAAAAGGTACAGTTACAGTGGGTACTCAGTCAGATGATAATCCCTTTCAAAGAAGAAGGCTTCTAAGTATTGACTATTCCAGTACCAGTTACAGGTAGAAGTAAATATTTGTCTCTCAAACCTTCTGCATTTGAAAGACTACACCCAGTGAGAATACTAGCTGCATGACTTCTCTAAGACAAGGCAAAAAGGAGAAGCAGAAGCTATTATCTCCTGTAATTACAGAGTAATAAAGAAAGAAGAACTGAGAGAGATTATAAGCTCTAAAGTTCAACAAAGCTATTAAAACATATTTGAAATTAGACAATGTCAACTTCATATTTTGATGAAACTGCAGTTCCTGAAATATGAAGGGATACTTCCCTGCAACAAATTTCTGCAAAGTCTTCTGAAGTAGCTCCATATTCGATTTTTGGAAGTCCCTCCTCGCTTTAGTCAAAGTCACAGCAAATCTGAGTAACCTAGTAACTGTCACAATAAACTACATTCAGTTAAAAACAGTCGTTCCTTGTCCACAGAGGACTCGGACTGCTGTGTGAGGAACAAGGGGCAGACTTGGATGTAACAGAGTGGAGGAGGAGGAGCTCATAGAGATACGAGGGCAATGATAGCAGGGACGAATGGGGAAGGATGCTAAGACCATGGGACTTGTGGGCAATTTTACTCTATGCAAAATGAAAATGTTACTGGAGTTTTGATATCAGAGGAGGGACGTGACTTTTCTAATGATTTATTTGTCTCCCGCCAGCTGGGATGAGAATGGGCTGAACAAAGAGAAAAGCAGGAACACCAAGGTATCTCGGGAAATGACTACAACAAAGCAGGCAAGAGATGGGGCTTTACCAAGCCATGGTATACTGGGCAACATAAGAAACGACTGGTTCTACCAAAGAACAACAACAATAACAAAACAAAACAAAACAAAACACACCACACAGCTACTGCACTGCAGAGAACTTCTGGCTTTGGCACTGCGGTGGGGAAATCAGAAGTCCATATAGGGCACATGCACTTTTAGATGCTCACTAGACATCCAAAAGGCAATGCTGAATGGACGTGGTGATCACGTTTTCATTATTAACTCATTAATGGTAGTTTAGGACAGAATTAGAGGCCTGAACTGATGTGAGGCATGAAGCTCTTCCCATGTACAGTCTTATGCAGTGCTTGTGTTGTTTGGGTCCATGAACATACTGCTATGGCTAATCTTATGTTTGTATATGCCTCTTAGCTTCTGGAACCTGGAGCTCTCTCTCTCTCTCTCTCTCTCTCTCTCTCTCTTTCTCTCTCTCTCTCTCTCTCAATATATTTATATACATATAAACATATTTACCATTTGTAATAAAAAAGTCCTTTCAGGATACCATACTTTTAGAACTCTAATTAAAATCTCTTTGCTTCATTTTATAAGTTTGTGGCATGGGTATGAAATCACTATCAGAGGAACAGAGTGATAGGGTGGTTACGTTTGTAACTTAAATGTAGACTATCTTGAACACGGAGAGATAGAAAACAATGGCAGAGGGTCAGTGAGGCAGACTAGAGAGTAAAGGTACCTGCCACCGAGCCCAATAGCCTGAGTTCAGTCCCCAGGACTCAGATGGTGGAAAAGAGAACTAACTCCCTGTGTCATGTTGTCTTCTGTGCCACGCTCAGGCTGTAGCGCTCTCTCTCTCTCTCTCTCTCTCTCTCTCTCTCTCTCTCTCACACACACACACACACACACACACACAGAAGTAATGATGTAGAAACAGTAATTACAGATTCTTTGAGTAACTTTGTAAAGGGGACAAGAGAAGTGGGTGGAGACTGGGCAGGAATGTAGAATGTAAAATCACATCTGCAGGCACTGGGTATGAATCTGTGAGATATGGACATGGGGAAATAGAAGAGCGATAGATGCTGGTGGATTGAAACTGAGTAGGTGAGAAAAGACGGGAACTGGAGCCAAACAAAAGGGTTTTTTTTTTTTTCACTTCTGTTTTCCAAGACACATAAAATGATTATCCTCTTCAATTGCTTCCCATTTTCACTGTTTCCAGGAAGTCTCATCTAAATCAACTTATGGAAGGCAAGTGGGACAAAGAAGGAAAAGGTCTATTTGCCTTTCATGGTGATTTCCATGGAGAAGCTCAAGCATGCTGCTCCAACCCCATGAGAAATCAAGTTCTACCAGCACTAAGTGGTCTCACCATTCCCCAGAGTGGAGAGCTATATATTCAGTGCGGTCAGGCTTTTGGGCCTCTACATGCCTGAGATAATCACACACCACACGTTTGCTTCAGGTCACCCACGTCAAAGGTATTACAAGGTGTATGATTTGTTTCTGTATGGAGAAGTACAAGAATGTTAAATTTGGAGATTAAAAAAGAGAGAATTAGATGCTGGAATATCTAAATCATAGAGTTGCTTGAAGCAAAGGAGTAGTGGAAAATTTGCAAGGAAATTGTAGTAGGGAAAAAGGAATATGGATGAATAAACCAATGTCTTAAAACTAGTGATGTCAATGTTATGTAAAGCAGAGGCTGAGCGGAGACCTCTAACAGCCAAGCGTTTCTAAAGACACTGGACTTTGGAATGGGAGCTGGAAAGGAGCAGGTCTCTCCTTGGATGTGCATTTTCTGGGCAAATGAGAAAGCACTTCTGTGCCTTCAGTTGAAGTCAGGGAGACAGAGTTTTTTGATAAGTAATAAATAAAAACTAGTTTTTAGCTCATTATTTCTATTTTTAGATATGCAAAACATAACTTTCACTGTGTCTGCTGTGCTGCTATGTTCATTAAAAAAAAACCTGACTATATGAAAATATCTGTTAGCCATGTGTCAGGCTTCATGTCTAATCTTATGATGGAGGTGGGTCTTGTATCTTATCTGTTGCTTTCATTGGTTAACTAATAAAGAAAACTGTTTGGCCTGATAGGACAGAAAATTAGGTAAGCAGAGTAGACAGAACAGAATGCTGGGAGAAAGAAGCCGAGTCAGGCAGTCGCCATGATTCTCCCACTCCAGACAGACACTGGTTAAGATCTTCCCTGGTAAGCTAGCTCGTGGTGCTACACAGAATATTAGAAATGGGTTAGATTGCCTGTTTAGGTGCTGAGGAGTTCCATCTGGACGGGTGAGTGTGTGCGATCCAGGGGCGGACTGTCCCAGAAGAGAGCACAGGCCCCCTCCGCCAGCTCCTTCTGCAGGGCTGTCTTTCTTACACCCGACCCCCCCCCCCCCCCCTTCACAAGCCTGCGTTTTCTGCTCGGTCCTCTGCTCAGGAACAGTTTTCTGCTCCTACACTAAGGCGACCCACCCAGAGCGGTGAGTGCCTGCCTACCGGGCAGGCCTCAAGGACCCCTGAAAGGGAGCCCGGGCACCTTCAGCTTGTGTTCCAGGGGTGCCTATGCACTCCTGGATCTCGTCCCACCTGCCAGGTTTTTTCCTTTTGTCCCCAGATCATCGGGCTACCAGGCGGCCCTGTTTAGGTACTGAGGAGTTCCATCTGGACTGGTGAGTGTGTGCTTTCCAGGGGCAGACTGTCCCGGAAGAGAGCACAGGCCCCCCTCCCCCAGCTCCTTCTGCAGGGCTGTCTTTCTTACACAAGACAACCCCCCCCCCCCCCCCCCCCCCCGCCCAAAGCCTGCATTTTCTGTAAGGTCCTTTGCTCAGGAACAGTTTCCTGCTCCTACACGAAGGCTACCCAACCAGAGCAGCGAGTGCCTGCCTATCGGTCAGGCCTCTAGGACCCCGGCAAAGGAGCCCGAGCACCTTCAGCTTGTGCTGCAGGGTCTCCTGTGCTCTACTTGACCCTGCCCTGCCTCCCCAAGTTCGCCCTTTTATCCGCGGGTCATTGGACTACCAGGCGTCCATGTTTCGGTGCTGAGGAGTTCCATCTGCACGGGAAAACGGTTCGGGAAAACGGTTCCTGCTTCTACACTGAGGAGATACACCCAGAGAGTCAGTCACAGCAAAGACTGGACCAAGACACCAGGCCTCTCCTGGCTCCATTTGAAGGAAGAGATGGGAAGGCGCCAAGGCAAGAATTCCTCCAACAAACTGAAAGGCAACATGACATCACCAGAATCCAGGGATCCCGAAATAAGAAGAATTGTACACCCTACTCTAGAAGAATTAGAAGAAATCGACTCAAAAGTGAATTATATGAAAATAATAGAAGACCTTAAACAGGAGGTGAAAAACTGCCATAAACAATTAGAGATCACAAACAAAAAGGTAGAGGAAATGAATAAATCGCTCAAAGATACCCAAGAAAACCAAGAGAAACAAGAAAAAGCAATCAAACAGGAAAGGGAAGCAGTTCAAGACATGAAGAATGAAATGGAAGTAATGAAGAAAACACAAACCGAGGGAAGGATGGAGATGGAAAATCTGGGTAAACGAACAGGAAATACAGAGACAAGTACTACCAACAGATTACAAGAGATAGAAGAAAGAATTTCAGACACTGAAGATACCATAGAGAAAATAAACACACTGATCAAAGAAAACAGCAAAGCCAACAAATTTTCATCACAAAACATTCAGGAAATCTGGGACACAATAAAAAGACCAAACCTAAGAATTATTGGGATAGAAGAAGGAGAAGAAGTACAGCTCAATGGTCCGGAAAATATATTTAATAAAATTATAGAAGAAAACTTTCCCAACATAAAGAAGGATATTCCTTTGAAGGTTCAAGAAGCATACAGAACACCGAATAGACTGGACCAAAAAAAAAAATCTCCTCACCATATAATAATCAAAACACAAAACATACAGAATAAAGAAAGAATATTAAGAGCTGCAAAGGAAAAAGGCCAAGTTACTTATAAAGGTAAACCTATCAGACTTACACCAGATTTCTCTATGGAAACAATGAAAGCCAGAAGGTCCTGGATAGATGTACTGCAGAAACTAAGAGACCATGGATGCAAGCCCAGACTACTATACCCAGCCAAGCTTTCGTTCACTATAAATGGAGAAAACAAAATTTTCCAGGATAAAAACAAATTTAAACAATACGTAGCCACAAATCCAGCCTTACAGAAAGTAATAGAAGGAAAATCACAAACCAAGGAGTCCAACAATAACCACAATAACTCAAACATCTAGAGACCCTTCACCAGCACAACTCAAAGAAAGGAAACAAACAAACTCTACTACTAAAAAAGTGACCAGAATTAACAACCACTGGTCATTAATATCACTTAATGTCAATGGGCTCAACTCACCTATAAAAAGGCACAGGCTAAGAGATTGGATATGAAAACAGGATCCAACATTCTGCTCTTTACAAGAAACATTCCTTAACCACAAAGACAGGCACCTACTCAGAGTAAAGGGATGGGAAAAGGTTTATCAAGCAAATGGACCTAAGAAACAAGCAGGTGTGGCCATACTAATTTCTAACAAAGTTGACTTTAAACTCAAATCAATCAGAAGAGATGGAGAGGGACATTTTATACTCATAACAGGAACAATTCATCAGGATGAAGTCTCAATCCTGAATATCTATGTCCCTAAAATAAAAGCACCCACGTGCGTAAAAGAAACATTACTAAAACTCAAGGCTGCCATCAAACTGCACACACTAATAGTAGGAGACTTCAACACTCCTCTCTCACCAATGGACAGGTCAATCAGACAGAAACCTAACAGAGAAATAAGAGAATTAATGGAGGTAATGAATCAAATGGACTTAACAGATATCTATAGAACATTCCACCCAAATAGGAAAGAATATACGTTCTTCTCTGCAGCTCATGGAACCTTCTCGAAAAATGACCACATACTGGGTAACAAAGCAAACTTCCACAGTTACAAAAAAATATTCGTAACCTCCTGTGTCTTATCAGATCACCATGGATTAAAGTTAGAATTCAACAACAATGCTACCCCCAGAAAGCCTACAAACTCATGGAAACTGAACAGTCAACTACTGAACCACACCTGGATCAAGGAAGAAATAAAGAAAGAAATTAAAGTCTTCCTCGAATTCAATGAAAATAAAGAAACAACCTACTAAAACTTATGGGACACTATGAAAGCAGTCCTGAGAGGAAAGTTCATAGCACTACGTGCCCACTAAAAGCAAACAGAAAAAGCACACATTGGAGACTTAACAGCCCACCTGAAAGCTCTAGAAAAAAAAAGAAGCAGACTCACCTAGGAGGAGTAGAAGACTGGAAATAATCAAAATGAGGGCTGAAATCAACAAAATAGAAACACAGAAAACAATCCAAAGAATCAATGAAACAAAAAGCTGGTTCCTGGAGAAAATCAACAAGATTGATAAACCCCTATCCAAACTAATCAAACGGCAGAGAGAGAACATGCAAATTAATAGGATCAGAAATGAAAAGGGGGACATAACCACAGACACAGAGGAAATTCAGAGAATCGTTAGATCTTACTACAAAAGCCTGTATGCACAAAACTGGAAAATGTAAAAGAAATGGACACTTTTTTAGATAAATACCATATGCCAAAGTTAAACCAGGACCAGGTGAACGACCTAAATAGACCTGTTAGTCGCGAAGAATTAGAAGCTGTTATCAAAAACCTCCCTACCAAAAAAAGCCCAGGACCAGATGGTTTCAATGCAGAATTCTACCAGAACTTCCAAGAAGACCTAATACCTATACTCCTTAATGTATTCCACAATATAGAAACAGAAGAATCATTGTCAAATTCCTTTTATGAAGGTACAATCACTCTGATACCAAAACCGCACAAAGACTCAACCAAGAAAGAGAATTACAGGCCAATCTCACTCATGAATATCAACGCAAAAATCCTCAACAAAATACTGGCAAACTGAATCCAAGAACACATCTGAAAAATTATCCATTATGATCAAGTAGGCTTCATCCCAGAGATGCAGGGCTGGTTCAACATACGAAAATCTATCAATGTAATCCATCATATAAATAAACTGAAAGAAAAAAACCATATGATCATTTCATTAGATGCTGAAAAAGCACTTGACAAAATTCAACACCCCTTTATGATAAAAGTCTTGGAGAGATTAGGGATACAAGGGTCATACCTAAATATAATAAAAGCAACATACAGCAAGCCGACAGCTAACATCAAATTAAACGGAGAGAAACTCAAAGCCATCCCACTAAACTCAGGAACACGACAAGGCTGTCCACTCTCGCCATACCTCTTCAATATAGTGCTTGAAGTTCTAGCAATAGCAATAAGACAACATAATGGGATCAAGGGGATTCGAATTGGAAAGGAAGAAGTTAAACTTTCGTTATTTGCAGATGTTATGATAGTATACATAAGCGACCCCCAAAACTCCACCAAAGAACTTTTACAGCTGATAAACAGCTTTAGTATTGTGGCAGGATACAAGATCAACTCCAAAAAATCAGTCGCCCTCTTATACACAAAGGATATGGAAGCAGAGAGGGAAATCAGAGAAGCTTCACCATTCACGATAGCCACAAACAGCATAAAATATCTTGGGGTAAATCTAACCAAGGAAGTGAAAGATCTATTTGACAAGAACTTTAAGGCATTGAAGAAAGAAATTGAAGAGGATACCAGAAAATGGAAGAACCTCCCCTGCTCTTAGATTGGGAGGATCAACATAGTAAAGATGGCAATTTTACCAAAGGCAATTTATAGATTCAATGCAATCCCCATCAAGGTCCCATAAAAATTCTTCACAGATCTTGAGAGGACAATAATCAACTTTATATGGAAAAACAAAAAACCCAGGATAGCCAAAACAATCCTATACAATAAAGAATCTTCTGGAGGCATTCCCATCCCTGACTTCAAACTCTATTACAGAGCTACAGTAATGAAAACAGTGTGGTACTGGCATAAAAACAGAGAAGTCGACCAATGGAATCGTATAGAAGATCCGGATTTTAACCAACAAACCTATGAACACCTGATTTTCGATAAAGGAGCTAAAAGTATACAATGGAAGAAAGAAAGCATCTTCAACAAATGGTGCTGGCACAACTGGATGTCAACCTGTAGAAGAATGAAAATAGACCCATAGCTATCACCATGCACAAAACTCAAGTCCAAATGGATTAAAGACCTCAATATCAGTCCGAACACACTGTACCTGATAGAAGAGAAAGTGGGAAATACCCTACAACAGATGGGCACAGGAGATCGCTTCCTAGGTATAACCCCAGCAGCACAGACATTAAGGGCAACATTGAATAAATGGGACCTACTAAAACTGAGAAGCTTCTGTAAAGCAAAGGACACTGTCACTAAGACACAATGGCAACCTACTGACTGGGAGAAGATCTTTACCAACCCCGCAACAGACAAAGGTCTGATCTCCAAAATATATAGAGAACTCAAGAAACTAGACTTTAAAATGCTAATTAACCCAATTAAAAAATGGGGCACTGAACTGAACAGAGAATTCTCAACAGCAGAATTTCAAATGGCTAAAAGACACTTAAGGTCATGCTCAACCTCCTTAGCAATCAGGGAAATGCAAATCAAAACAACTTTGAGATATCATCTTACACCCGTCAGAATGGCTAAAATCAAAAACACCAATGATAGCCTTTGCTGGAGAGGCTGTGGAGGAAGGGGTACCCTCATCCATTGCTGGTGGGATTGCAATCTTGTGCAACCACTTTGAAAATCAGTGTTTGGGTTTCTCAGGAAATTCGGATCAACCTACCCCTGGACCCAGCCATACCACTCTTGGGAATATACCCAAGAGATGCCCGATCATATGACGAAAGCATTTGTTCAACTATGTTCATAGCAGTATTATTTGTAATAGCCAGATCCTGGAAACAACCTAGATGTCCTTCAATGGAAGAATGGATGAAGAAAGTGTGGAATATATACACTGTAGAGTACTACGCTGCGGTAAAAAACAATGACTTCTCGAATTGTGCATGCAAATGGATGGAAATAGACAACACTATCCTGAGTGAGGTAACCCAGACCCAAAAAGATGAACATGGGATGTACTCACTCATAATTGGTTTCTAGCCATCAATGAGGGTCACGGAGTCTACAATTGGTGAACCTAAAGAAGCTAAATAAGAAGGTGATCCCAAGGAAAAACATAGTTACCCTCTTGCCTATGGGAAGTAGACAAAATTGCTGGGGAGGAAAGTGGGATCTTGGGGGTGGGGTGTGGTGGGGGTAAGGGGAGATGGGGAGAGAGAAGTGAGAAGGGGAGGATGGGGGGAACTTGGGGAAACAGGATGATTGGGATAAAGGAAGGCTGGATAGGGGAGCACGGAAGCACAATTCTTAGTTAAAGGAGTCACCTTAGGGCTGGCAAGAGACTTGAACCTAGAGTGGCTCCCAGGAGCCCAAGGCGATGTCCCCAGTTAGTTACATGGGCAGATGAGGATAGGGAACCTGAAATGACCCTATCCTAGAGCAATACTGACGAATATCTTGCATATCACCATAGAACCTTCATCTGGTGATGGATGGAGATAGAGACAGAGACCCACACTGGAGCACTGGACTGAGCTCCCAAGTCCCAATGAGGAGCGGAAAAAGGGAGAAGATGAGCAAGGAAGTCAGGACCATGAGGGTTGCACCCACCCACTGAGACAGTGGGGCTGATCTATTGGGAGCTCACCAAGGCCAGCTGGACTATGACTGAAAAAGCATGGGATAAAACCGGACTCTCTGAACATGGCGAACAATGAGGGATGATGAGAAGCCAAGGACAATGGCACGGGGTTTTGATCTTACTTCATTTTCTGGCTTTGTGGGAGCCTAGCCAGTTTGGATGTTCACCTTCCTAGACATGAATGGAGGGGGAGGACCTTGGACTTTCCACAGGGCAGGGAACCCTGACTGCTCTTTGGACTGGAGAAGGAGGGGGAGAAGAGTGGGGAGAGGGGTAGAAGGGTGGGAGGAGGGGGAGGGAAATGGGAGGCTGGGAGGAGGGGGAAACTTTTTTTTTTCCTTTTCTCAATAAAAAAAAAAAGAAATGGGTTAAATCAATATGTAAGAGTTAGCCAATAAGAGGCTGGAACTAATGGTCCAGGCAGTGTTTAAAAGAATACAGTTTGTGTGTTGTTATTTCGAGGCGTAGGCAAGCCAGGCAACCGGGAGCCGGGGTGGCAGGAAGGCAGCCCGCAGCTCCCTCAACAATCTTAGACTCTCTTGTAACTATATTTACCAGCAATTCTTAGATTCACATTACCCCCAAGTGAAGATGGCCAGGATTGTGCACATTTTCTAAACTTACAGAGGGGATACTTTATTTGACATTTTGATAAAGTTGGAAACGTGACGTTGTAGCAAAGGTCACATATTTATCTTAAAACAGTGTTTAGCCAGCATCCAGAGGTATTTCCTCAGAGTAGCCACTATGTACATTTCAAGACGAAAGGTTCAAAGGATTTGAAATAGCACGTTGCAGAGTTTAGTCGGCAAATTAAGTTGTCAATTCCTGGATGTTCTCTAACAAGTTGACAAACCTGTGTGTGTTCTAAGCGATCAAGGGGCTCTGGTGGGAATCACATCACCGCCTTGAGAAGACACTGGGAAGACCTGCATGGCTGCTGACATAAAGTGCAGCCATTGCCTCTGGCACAGACTTCCTGTGCATCTAAGACGTTTCCCAACGTAGCCCAGGCCGCCCTGCTAGACTGAGGTGGGGATGTGAGGCTTGAGTGCTACTTTAGCTGATCCATTTTCTCATTGGGGAGAGGTTCTTGCTCTTGTGTTTTTCTGTAATCTAGTCTATGCAATTGTAGTTGGGAAAAATTAGTTGAGATACATTAATATGCTGAAGGTGGTTGCTAGGCTGGGGACACGGTCCCTAGAATGGAAATGTTACTGACTTTTGATCTGGATTTGGTTATGAGACTCTGAATTAGTTAGGAGGAGAGAATTTTATTTCATAAGACATTAACTATAATGCAGAGCTGTAGTCAGGAGACAAATAAAGCTACCTCAGTAGATCTGCAATTGAGACACATGACTTTAATCCCAGCACTTGGAGGAAGAGAAAGGTGGATCTCTGGGAGGTGGAGTGCAGTCTGAGCCTCATAATAATGTTAAAGACAGCCAGGGCTACATAGTGAGACCCTGTCTAAAAACAACCCCCAGCCTCCCCCAAACCAACCAACCAACCAACCAACCAACCAACCAACCAACCAACAACTAACCAGCTTGCTATCTAAGCAAGTAACTAACTAACTAACTAACTAACTACTTTAGTAGAAAAAATTTCTTTTAAGACACAGGTTGCTAAATAGACCTCACTAAAATGCCTTGGCTGAGCTGGAACTCAGGATCTCCTTCCTCAACCTCCTGAATACAGAGGTTAGCGTTGTGCATCACAACAGCAGGTGAAAGTAATGAATTTATATGGCATTTACACTCACCATACAAATGGGGAAAACTAATTCACTGGACTATTTCAAAGAAAGAACAATATATTAAAGTCTTAAATAATATATTGCCAACCATATTTCTGAATATATTCAATAATTTAATCTAAAATGAAAATTCTTTAACAAATATGTCTGGTTATTTTTTTTAAATATATACAGCATAGAGAGAGATAGCACAACTATTAGATAGTAGTTTTCTTGGAGGTTGCCTATATCATCATCATCATCATCATTATCATCATCATCATCATCATCATCATCATCATCATCATCATCATTATTATCATTATTATTGACAGGATTTCACTATGAGAGCTTGGCTAGTATGTGGATTAGGTTGGCCTAGAAATCGCAAGGATATGCTTCTTGCCTATGCCTTCCAAGTGCTGGGATTAAGAGACGACGTCACCACACCCAATGCCTATATTATTCTTATGGGATAGTTTATAGGTAACAAGTGTCAGCAAGGAATGAATTTCCTTGTGTCAGCACCTAAAACCTCTTCGTTGGGAAGGGCACGAATCCACTGACCAGTCTGACACAACCACTGTGCGATTCTGGAACTAAATAGCTAACATTATGGTTTTTTTTTTTTGTGATTTTACAAGCACACATTCTTTTTATTGATGTGTTTCTTTCTAAAAATGTACCTAACCTATGTCTTCAAACACAGTGGTTTACTAGTTTAGAAAGATGAGGTTCGCCTTGAGAAAATTGGAATTGCTCTTTCCTAATTGCGTGAGAAACAAAAAGGATAGCAGTTTCCCCACTCTCTCTCTTAAGGAACAGATCGGCTTCAACATGCACTTTCAGTTTTCTTTTGTTTTTCCAAATGTTTGCACATAATTGAAAATTTTGTATTTACTGGATTGACAAATACTTTGCTGAATTTAAGAGAGCTATCCAGACTTGTCTGCTTTTGGGGCACTAGCAGCAGCTGGGGAGAGCATTAAAAATACTACTCATAAGCCAGCATCCACAACGACAGCAATAGCTTCACTTTCGAGAGTCTTAAGATAAGCAATAGCAGTGCCTTCAAAAAAGCTTGTAAAGTAAGGGATCCTTGAAGGGACTCCGGAAAAACTACCCATGTTCCAGGGGACGCCTGCGAGCAGTTTTACTGTATTGAATACAAACATAAGTTTTACAAAGTGACCTCTACAGCAGCTCAAAACAGTTGCTATTTATTTCCTCACTACCACACACGGTATTAGCAAACATAACACAACTATTGTTGACTGAAAACAAACGTTTGCATCTTTAGAAAAAATAGAAACTAGGAACCTGTATTTTGAAGAGACAACTTAATCATTCATTTGGAGCTTATTTTTTAAAATATTTTAAAAAGAAAATTCAGTACTTCAAAATTTACAGAGAAAACCCAGTCCTTTAAAGTAAAAGGATCTGCGTAGGCCTGTGTCCCTCACCACCACCATCTTCAGAGAAAGTGGATTCCGTAAGGAGAGGAATCACAGTCCATTATTTCGGTTTTATTTTTGAACTTGTGATTTATCCCAAGTATATCTTAGTTTTATTTTAGTCAAGTTTCTCAAGTGAATTGGTTCCTGAGTTCTTCTTAAGGCCAACTATAAAACATTATTTGTGAAAAGCTAGTAGTCCCACTGTTTGAAAATGAAAAACAAGCACTAAACCAATGTAGGATCACTTACTATGTAAGGATGATATTTAAATTACGGCAGCAGATGTTTTTAATAACAATTTTAAAATGTAGACTACATTACAGGCTTATATTTTATAATATGAACATATAGTAACTGAGATGACTACAGTTTGGGGGAACAGATATCTGAAAAATTATGGATGGTAGTTTTATCTCAGTGAGATTTATATGCACTACATACATATGTGAGTAATAGTCATGTTTATAAAGAAAGAAAGCTAACAAAATATATTCCTGAAGATAAGGCTTTAAATACTCCCAAAGTCCAAAGCTCAAATTGCTTTATGTATCTAAGTTAGTCTTTAAAGAATAAAACCTCCTTTAAGGTCCTACCAGACCAATGTAAACAAAACAAGAAACTAACTTGACATTTTAGACCATAATAGCAAGGATGGAAAATGGGATAATCGGTGAAAAGAATATTGAGGGAGAAAAGCACTGGGTGATATAGAGAGGCAAAGTGTGACAAAAGAGAATGAGAGAAAATTATTAAGATAAACATAGGACTAGTCATTGACAAAGAGAAAACCTAAAGTCATTTTTGGAGCACTGATCCCTTAGACACATTTCTATGTTTTGTCAGTTTAGCTAGAACTTCCCTTTGTCCCAATTTATATTAAAGTAGAACAAACAGTTTTTATATGAGCTTTAATTTAAGCAATACCTTTAATTAAAAGAAAACCACTACTATGATTTGCTCTGAATTCATTGTGTGTTTTTAATTTAATGGAGTATTATAACATTTTCTAATTACAACATTCCCTACCAAAGATTATTGAGCCTATCTGTAAGCCCCGGGAAAAGAAGAAATTCACGAGCGTTTTATACTGCCTTAACTTTCTTAGCTAGTTCCATTGCTCCAAGGAGACAAAAGCAATCATTTCTTGAACCTCATTGCTTCTACATGATCCTGTTTCTTTGCTGGAACAGTGTGTTCTTGTTAAAAGGTTCTCAACTGTTCTTCAATTATCTGAGAAAATCTACAGTCTAAACCAAATATTTACCTTATGCCGACAAAAAATAAGCCACAAAGAAAACCAACAAAACCCCATAACCCAAACCCCACACACCTCAAAGTCGATTCATGTAGGGCCTTACCTAGAAGAAGAAAGTATATTTTGCAAAGAAAAATCCCAACGGTGCTGCTGAGGGGCTCCATGAAAGCATCCTGTCCCATGCATACGGCGCCCTGTGCTTAGTGGCAAGTTGGTTCATGGACCAGCAGCTGCTGGTTTATTTGCTAGGGAAATTAGCAGTGAGGTAACAGACCCTATCCTGCCTCTCGCTTCTGTGATTTGAATACAGAATGAATGTGTATACAAAGAACACAGGGAGTAGGAACACCTGTTATATGCTTTGCAAGAACACAGGGCTGTGGCTTTCGGAATAGTTTCTTATTAGGGATTCTCAGTAATTTTTCAGTATAACTTTATAAATTATACTGAGCTATTCATAATCAGAAGGAGGAGGACAATCTCTTTGGGTGATCTCATGATAAATAAACCCAAATCTGATTTTCTATCATGAAAAATTATGTCATTGTTTTGAAATTTGAAAAATTACTTTTTACTGAAAATTGAAGTACTCCATGAATTTTCTATGTAGCTATTCATCTTTATGAAGTTACTGATTATCATGTAAAGTATGTACCAAAGAACCAAAGCAGATCACTAAAGTATATTTTAAATTTATTTTTTTCTTTGTTACATTTTCTATTAAATATGGCTGTGATAATTTTACTGAATCTATGAATTTACATATTTAAAAATAAATCACAGGCATATTTCTAAGTGGGGATGAGGCATGCACTGTGTATAATTATAATGTACAGAATACGCCTGAGGCCACATTTTCTCAGTTGAATCTTAGAAGCAACAAATCAGTAATCCACAAAAATCTTACCTGTGTTCTGCCTTCATCTTCCCATCTTAGTTCCTTTTGTTGCCATAGAATTAGATGGCCTGAGAATTTCTGCTTAATTTGGTAAGTTACAAGTGAGCTACCATTTGTATAAAGGCTCTGGTCCAAGCTTTCTGCTTTCTGCATGAAATGGAATATATATATATATATATATATATATATATATATATATATATATCTTAAAGCAAGTACAATTTCCAGTACAAACCATTTTTACCAGTGAAGTTCCGCTGAATTCAATGACAAGAGGAAGTAGGAAGACATAGGCTTTCATTTTTAACTGCTTAAACGAAGGCTGTTGTCCAAGTGTCCTTAAAGATAAAAAGGGGCAGTGTCCATTCTGGAACCAGCTTTGGAAATACTCTTTGCATAGAGTCTACCAACTTGCTTAGAAAGTGTCTAAAGTCAAAGGAACTCCTGTTGAGAAATCCAATTCCTTTATACAAGGCTCCGTACCTTAGAAATATGTCAAGCACGCCCTCAAACCCCAAGCAATGACTATAAGTTTCTCTGCACTCCAAATCTTGCACACATCAATCGCAGTGTTAACCATATTCACTTCCGTTCATTTTGCTTAGATGTATACTTCTTAGGTCCTTGGCTATGGCGAACTGTCTAGGTCATTGCCAGTTGGTACCTAAGCAAAGTGCTCATTTTTCTTAACGTATTTCCACAGAAATAAACTCCTTGTGCTCTTTAGCCTAGCTTCCTTATACTTAGTTGCTCCTTAAGAGAGGCACACACATTTTCATATTAGCTGATGCAACAACCAATTGGAAAGAAACAGGACTTGAAACATTATCACACGAACTCTCTTAGTTAGATCTGTCTCAACGAAGATCCTCCTATTAAATAAGATCTTTATAGTGTCCTCAAACCAAAGCATGACTTATTATGAGGGCTCAAAGATCCTTGCCAAAATGTGCGAAACAAAAGACTGTACGGTGGGTTTTCCTAGGGTCAAATGTATAGCATTTAAAGAATTTATAAAATTCCAGTATTTTCCTCAGTTTATATTAAAATATATATTTTTGTGGTCAGAATAAAATAGTAGGTGTTATAATAAGAATCAAAGTACCAGAATGAACCATTCTTGTGCTCTTTTTCCTGTCATAGACATTTAAAAAATTGCGGTACTTGTTTGGTTTAGACAAGTGCCCTCTAGTGGAAGATTCATAAATATAACTGCTTGCAAGAGTAAATTGTGAATTCAGGAAATTTACATTGAAATCACACAAGCAAATTTAACTTCAAGCGGTGCCAAACTGACAGAATTCTTAAAAAAAAAAAATAGCTCCAAAGAGTTTTGTTAGTGTAAGAAAATTCTCCCAGACGCACAGCATCACTTGGAGGCAGAGGCAGGTAGATCTCTGTGAGTTTGAGGCCAGCCTAGGCTATATAGTGAGACCTTGTCTGGGGATGGGGGCAGGGGTGGGATGGGATTGTCTCACCAAAGTATTTTATAGCAAGTTGATAATGTACTAACTGTTTTGGTCTAAAAAGGGGGGGCATATCCTTACTGTTTATTGGTCTTAGTTATAGTTGCGTTAAAAGTGATTAATAAAACAATGTCTATCCATGATTGCATTTCTAGGAATACAAGAAGTCACTTGGAGTGTGTGTGTGTGTGTGTGTGTGCGCGCGCGCGCGCAAGCACGCCCGTGAGAGGGGGCGGGTAGATTAGGGTACAGCTGCTTTCTAACCTTTCTAGTCACACACGGTTTACTGTCTGTTCCATTTAAATTATTAGGCTGGCTTTGTTTTACACAATGAACATCTAATTTTTCTTTCCTTCTTTCTTTTTTCCAAGACAGAGGTTCTCTGTAGGTCCCCCTCCCCAAGACAGGGTTTCACTGTAGCTTTGGAGCCTGTCCTAGAACTTGCTCTTGTAGACCAGGCTAACCTCAACTCACAGAGATCCACCCGCCTCTGCCTCCCGAGTGCTGGGATTAAAGGCGTGCGCCACCACTGCCCAGTCAACTAATTCTTTAATATAGATGCCTTCAAGGAATTATTTACAATAGCAAAAACAGCAGAGGAGAATTGGCAACATAATCAACATGACACAAATGGCTGTATATAGCATGAACTGGGGGAGGAAAATATTTACTATTATAATTAACATGAATTATTTGATTCTGAGGAGCTGTACAGTCTGCAGGAAGAGGTTAAACTGCATATGCAGATTTGTGTGTTAGTGGCCAAGCCTCTGCACAGTCAGGTTGATGACTGCTGCCTCCCAGAGGACCTAGGCTGTATTTTCCTAATAAACGTTAAACTAATGTAGTTACAAGGCACTGGTGTCATGTTGAGGTCGGCCTTGACAAAAATACTTCTCACCAGGGTAGGCGTGTGGGAACGGAAGAAATAAAAACAAGGAATATGAAGACGCATAGAAATAATAAGAAAATACAGAAAGTATCAGCAGAGCATTTCAGGGATTACTCAGACGCTGAAATCACCAGTGTTCATTTTTCCACAGCTTTTATACCCAATGTAAACTGGGAGAGAAGGTAACAAAAGACTTTACTAACATGATACAAAAGGATAACTCACACAGTCAATCCAGAGACATCCAATCATTAGCATTCTGTTGTCTCTGTAGCCAGGTGCCCCAAGTCAAGTACTCTGGGTCACAGACACTGAAGACAGCCCTTCCCTAGGTGACCTCATAGTTAGAAAAGAAAGGAGAAGTACATTTGCATATACTGACCACCTGTCAGGATGGCATTGGGCTATCTTAAGTTCGAGGCCAGCCTGGTCTACAAGAGCTAGTTCCAGGACAGATTCCTAAGCTACAGAGAAACCCTGTCTCAAAAAACAAAACAAAACAAAAATAAAACAAATGAAAAAAGAACCAAGCAATTACCTCTTGAGTTAGGACATGCAACTATGCTTGTCAATCTCCAAACTCTCTGACCCTCAAGGGAAGGTGGAAATGGGCCTGCATTTTTTGGCCTCCACAGTGTCATGGTTTAGGAATCACTCAACACAATACACAAAACCTTTAAGCATCATTAGTTTACACATCAGCGATAGTGTTAGTTAGGCAAGTTCCTTAATTTCTTCACACCCGATTCATCATTTTTAATATGGAGATAATAGTAACACCATATGGTGCTCACCTATATAGTCTTGGATGTGTGCTTCTTTCTTTCTTTCTTCCTTTCTTACTTTTATTTATTTTGCATGTTTGTTTTCTAGAGAGAGAAAGAAAGAAAAAAAAAAAACAAACCGTGGAATTGGTGGGTCCGATCTAGGATGAGTTGGGGGTGGGGAAATCTGACCAGAAAACATTGTATGAAAAAGAATTTGTAATTTAAAAAAGGAGAAAAAGATTCTCATGCAGCTGCATGAGGTCATACACGTAAAGTCATTAACAGAGTCCCTTCCAATTAATAAACTTTCGGTGTTACCTATTATTATTATTATTAGCCCTGAGTTTGCTGCCCCCATAGTCGTTGAGTCTCCAAAGCTCCTTTGTAACCACTAAATGACGAGAGATGACTTTAAGGAGACACATGCTCCCACAACTTCTGACGTCTGTCACGACCTGCCTTTGTTTAAGCAGGTAGAAAAATGATAGCTGGGGATCAGAAGAACTCCTTTGATTTTTACTAGAGCTCGTCTCAGGCAATGGCAAGACAGAAGACCCCACGGCTGGCCATCAGCCTCTTGGGGTACCTGCCTCCCACTTTCCTCAGGCCGTACCCAGAGGCCCAAGCGTCCTTTCCTTTCAGGAGGCAGTCGCACGGTCTCAGCCCCCCTCCCGCCCCAGCCCAGCGCTTCCTCTCCCGCTCCTCAGTCGGGACCTTCTCAGAGTTTCTTTACCCAGAACACCTAGGTCTCAGGTACCAGCCTCGCCTAAGCCGTTTCCGGTACAGGTGGCCATCGGACCAACAAGATTTGCCTTCGTTGAAGCATTGCTTCTTGGGCAATGTAGTACTCAGGCTGCCCTCCTTCTTCGACTGCAGCCGGAAGACTACACTTCCCAGCATGCCCAGCAAAAGGAAGGCGGACCCAGGCGGTCAGCTCCACGTGACTACTCACTATGGCTTCACTGTGTTGTGGCCGGCTTTCTGGTGGCCTTGTGTGACTTGGTACTTGTCTGTGGCAGGGTAATCGTCTCTCGACCTTGACATGCAGAAAATCAAATCTCTAATGACCCGGCAGGTGAGTCCTGTCGTCTGACGCGAAGAGTTCCGCCTTCCCGGCTGAGGAGCGAAGCGCCCTGTCCCCGGGCAGCGGTGGGCAGAGGCTTAAGTTAGAGGGATTGGCGGGTCTCAGGGGCGCCGGGCACCTAACTAGAACCCTGGAAGACTCACTTGATCCGACCTCGACTCTTTGTGGGTGGTGTTCACTTAGACACAGTCATTTAAGCAAGGTTAGCCAGAGACTTGGGCTGTCTTTGTCTCCTCTCCTCTGCTTTTGCTTCCTTTCCAGGACAGCCCCAAGCTGCTTTGCAGCATCCCCCTCATCCAGACTAGCGGCGATTTGCCAATAGGTGTCTTGGAAAGGAAGGTGAGGTCTGTGCAATAGAGGAGACTGGAAAAGAGCGAGGATGAAGGAACAGGGCTATTTGTAGAGAACATTGGTAACATTGTGGTTCGGGGCAACTCCCCGAGAGTGACAGTTGCTTTTCTGTTTCTCCTATCTAAATGTACCTCTGTGAAGGTCATCAGTAAACAAAATAGGCTTGTATCATTGTGTATTGCTACTTAAAAATTTTCTTGTTTTGGCAAAACTGTTCTTTTTGTTTTAGCCAGAATGATAATTTACAAATAAGACTGCTCAGTATCCTGTCTCACATATGTTAGGGCTTCCTAATACTGTCTCAACTTTTTCCAAGAAGCTTCCGAAATTTATTTTTTTAGGTATTTATTGATCATTCTATTTCAGAAACCTTTGACTGTAGCATATAAATAGAATTTGCTATTTTTTCTTTGTTTTAATAAGAAACAAGCATAGTTAGGTGAGAGTTTTAAATCATAGTGACTTAAAATGTTGGGGGAAAATCTGTTCACTAAAATTTCACTTGTAATTTTTTCTTAACAAAAGAGAACAGGAATACGGATGACTTCCTTACATACTTGAGAATTCAGAATTTTAGCAATAGTGGGACAGTTTCACATCAGTTCTGATAGGCAGTACATACATGGTCCTGGTATAATTGTTTTCCTTTTTCGAGGAAAATATGTTTGGTGTCAAGAAAATAAGAAAACTGTTCTGTTAATATTACAAAAACAAGTAGGTAAGTAGAGGCACTTAGCAGTCCTTCACATTTGAACACCGGGGCTGCACTGCTTCCTTCTGCTTCTTACGTGAGAAGGAGTTTGGAGCCTGCTCCATCTGCGGTGGGAGGGGAGAGGACAGACAAACTAGGAGCTAAATTTCAGCCCCTCAAGTGCTAGACAGCTTTAAGATTACATGCTAGTTTCCTTACTGTCTGCTTGGTCTTGCTTTAGCAGTGTGCTCATTTGTAAACTGCCTTGGGGCTGTGGACTTCTTGTCCCGAAGGTTGGTGCCTCTGTTACCATGGCTGTACAGGAACTTCGGTGATTTGATTTTCTGCTTTTGAACCTTGCCTTATGAAAATGAGTGGGAGAGAAGAGCCAACGAATTCTGAATAAGTGATGCTGGTATATTTACAGTGTTTGCAAATGCAGTGCAGACTGCACTGAAAGTGCTGATTCTTAAGCCTCAGTCAGCTTTTTGAATTACAGTGGGTTCTGTCTGTGTTTAATTGGAGAGGAAAAAAATCTTCAGAACGTATACAGGAAGCTGGAGCTATACTTAAAAAAAAGTGCGATAAAGTTAGGAGGTTTATATGAATGTGTAGCCCTCCTAATGATAATATGTTTAAAGGTATACATATCTAAGGTTTCTACATACTTTCTTATTATGTTGTTAATGGATATGAAAGTGAAATGAAATTCCGGTTTATGAAATTTAAATTTTATTTGTGTTCTCTCTCTGGCTATTTTGATCTTTCTTTTGGAAAAGATTCACAGGGAAGGATGCACTTTGTGAGCTGGCCTTATTTAGATGAGATCTGTTGCTTATTTCCCGTTATGCTGGCCTCTGTTTTTTCAGTTTCGTCAACAAATTGAATCTAGCACTATGTGCCAGGCACTATTCCAGGTTTGGGAGAGGCATCAGTGACTAGAATAGACAAGTGCTAAGGCAGACACGGTGAGCAGTGCTTGAGGGAAAGAAGGTAAGGCGGCCTGGGAGTTTTGACAATTTAGGATCAATTGTATCTTTACATACAGGGTGGACATAGAAAGCCTCAGTGGGAAGTTGGGCCATGGTGGCACAGGCCTTTAATCCCAGCACTCGGGAGGCAGAGGCAGAGGCAGAGGCAGGCGGATCTCTGTGAGTTTGAGGCCAGCCTGGTCTACAGAACAATTTCCAGGACAGGCTTCAAAGCTACACAGAGAAACCCTGTTTTGAAAACCAAAAACCAAAAAGCTTGAGTGGGTCAGTGGGAAGATGACGCAGAAGACCTGACAGAAGCAAGGTGACTAGGTGACAGACTACCGTCAGAGCACATTCACGTGCCCAAGTTAGGAACTCTTGAGATGCATTGTAGGCAGGAGATGAGGTCAGGAGGAGAGCCCAGAGCTGAAGTAGGAAGCAGGATCACACTGAACATTACAGGTTCTAGAAATGCCATGACTTGTGTTCCGAGTGAATTGACAGAGGAGCCATGTAGACTGATGGAGCACTCCAGAAAGACCATTTGATTCCTGCTTTACTCATAGACTGAAGAAGGAAAAGAGCAAGAATTGAGGGGCTACTGCGGTGACCCACAGGGTGAAGCGTGTGGGCCTTACCAGAGTGCTTGTGTTGGAGGGGACAGAAGAGGCGAACAGTTTCCTCATGTGTAAATGTGTGGTGTAAATGTCAAAGATGGACCAAGTTGGTTTGGCCCCTGTAAATAGGAGATTGAAAATGACACTCTAAGATGGAGAAAACTAGAGGGGAGTGATTTGGGTGAAGAGGTTTTTCTACCTGATTTATGAAGGCTGCCTAGATATTTAATTAGAGAAAAAGTAGAGACTTCACCAAATGCGTCTGAGTTCACGGGCAGGAATCTGAAGCGTAGATAATCCTTCAGGAGTTACGAGTCTATGACTGACAAAACAGCATTGGCTGAAGTCAAGTGGGGAGGCTGTGGATGTGTGAAAAGCCTGGACTGCCCTTTTCACTCAGTGTTCAGAGGTAGATTTTTGCAGAGTAGAATATGAAGGAGCCGTCAGTCTTATGGAGTCTTAGTAGTATGAGTGACCACCAACATGTAGCAGATGCTTAATAAATGGATAGGGAGAACACATAAAAGCCAGGGGTTTGAAAGCTGCAGTAGACCCACCAGGTGAGACTTGGCTGAGAATCAGCGTTGGGACCTGACAGCAGCACTTCCTGCTTACTTACCGTCATAAAAATCATTTAATTTTTATTTTATGTCCATTGATGTTTTGCCTGTATTCATTCTGTGTGAGAGTGCCAGATTTCCCTGGAGCTGGAGCTACAGACAGCTGTGGCTGCAGTGTGGGTGCTGAGAATTAAACCTGGGTTCTCTCGAAGAGGAGCCTTTGCTCTTACCACGGCAGCGTCTCTCCAGCCTTGACATCAGCACTTAAGAAGTGGTGGGGGAGAAATTCTGGCTAGGGTAGGCACAAGACAAACATGTGAGGGAGAGAGTTGGAGAGAAATCATAAACACTCTACTCTTGTTCAGAAGAGAAGGAAACACATAGCTGCGATGTTCTTTTGTTCGGACAGAGCATAATTTGCTAGTCCCATAAGAGGAACATGTTCATAGAGCTGTAATGGGAGCAGCTTTGTTGTTGATCTGATTTGGACAAAGTGCAAAATCGGGTGTGTCGATGCTGAATTTTATGTGTTTAAATTCTAAAAAAACAAATAGAAAAAAATCAAATAGTGGATAGTAGTGATAACAAATGTTTTTGTTTAATAAAAGCAGAGCACCAAAGTTACAACAATGAATTTGTGCCTTAGACGAAAACAGCAGAAAACTGACTTCATTTTGAACTTACAACAACCTTGTAACGAAAGGGTTAGCAACCTATAGTCACGACAGTTGAGTGTCAAATATATTTATAGACATCTAGGTTCTTACTTTTTCTTCATTTCTGTTTTCAAAGAAAAGTCATTTCTCTGTGATCCTAATAATTCTAAGAATAATGAATGAATAAGGAATGTTCACCAGTTTCAAGCTTATTGGCCCCTCTTTGGTTTCTCATGGGAGCTGTCTCATTCTTTATAACAAACCCTGAGTTATCACATGGTTCGAGTATATCACAAAGGAAGGCTAGGTAGGGTGTGCCAGGCTGCAAGAGAGTCAGGGTACAAACCAGGTGGTTTCTTCTGGCATCCACTCCACTCTGCTGGCTCCTGACAGAGTGCTTCCAACTTTTATTATTCTTATTTTGTACGTTTGGGAGAAAGCTGCCATGCTTACTGTTGATGATTGTATGGTAATTTAGAGGCAAACCCCCTTTTCTAGATACAGGTATATATCATACTTACATTACAGTCTAGCATCTAGAGAAATAGAAAAACATGCTGTATTCACTCAAGGATTCCTGTCAGATTAGTTAACCTTCAAAACCTGTTTAAAGAAGTGCTGATTAGAGTGGTTAGGAGCGCTGGCTGCTCTTCCAGAGGACCCGAGTTCAATTCCCAGCACCCACATGACAGCTAACAGCTGTCTGTTCGAGGGCCCCTGACACCTTAACACCAATGCACAATGAATTAAAATTAAAAAAAAGAAATGCTAATTACACTATGAAAATGGTATTTGAGTAACAGGATCATTAACGCTGCTTTTCTTCCCTGTATGTATACTGTATATCTAATGTATGTCTGTGGCAGTTTAGTTGTCTAAGTCAGCCTTGCCAGTTTTGATGCTGTGCCATCCTGTGAGCTGCTGGGGAGAAGCCCAAGATAGGACAAACAGCCCAAGCCTTGCAGCAGACTCCCACATACTCCATTGGAAGTCATACTAGACTACTAGACTTGAGCCTACCTAGTAGGTGTCCAGAAGCTTCAGGCTGCAGTCAGGTGCTTGCTGCCCTGAGATCAAAGTGTGGAGTAGTTGGAGACTGGAGCCTGCCCAATAACTCTCATTCTCCCCTCCCTCCCTCCTTCCCTCCCTTCCTCCCTCCCTCCCTCCCCCCTCCCTCCCCCTCCCTCCCTTCCTCCCTCCCCCCTCCCTTATCCCTCCCTCCCCCCTCCCTTTTCCCTCCCTCCCCCTCCCTTTTCCCTCCCTCCCTCCCTCCCTCCCTCTCTCTTGTTCCTCCCTCTCTCCCCCTCTCTCCTTCTCTCTCTCCCTTTCCTCTCCCCTGTCTGTTTTTCCTCTCTCTCTCGTTCCTCCCCTCTCTCCTCTTCTCTCTCTCCCTCTTTCCTTTCCCCTGTCTGTTTTTTCCTCCCTCCTTCCTCCCTCTCCCCCCTCGTTCCTCCCCTCTCCTCCTCTCTCTTGTTCCCCCTCTCTCCCCCTCTCTCCTTCTCTCTCTCCCTTTCCTCTCCCCTGTCTGTTTCCCTCCCCTCTCTCGTTCCTCCCCTCTCCCCCTCTCTCTTGTTCCCCCTCTCTCCCCCTCTCTCCTTCTCTCTCTCCCTCTTTCCTCTCCCCTGTCTGTTTTTTCCTCCCTCCCTCCTTATCCCTCCCTCCCTCCCTCCCTTCCCCTTCCTCCTCCTTCCTCCCTCCCTCCCACTCCTCCTTTTCCCCCTCCCTCTCCCTCCCCCATCTGTTTGTCCCCCTCCCCCCCAGTCTGCGCTCTCTTTGGGAACTTTGCTAGCCATTGGGCAACAGAGGCAAATACCATTTGCTTTCTCCTTTTTCCCAAGACTTAACATGTGAAAAAGTATGTGCACTTAGTATTTAAAACTTCACTGATTTGGCTCAGAGATTGTCTTGAAAATGTCTAGCTGTGTTTCTGAAGCATTTACAATCCTTGGCCCTGAGGTTGCTAGTTAAAGTACAAATTCCTGATCTCAATCCAGAAGTGCCTATTCATTAGATTCAGGGTAGGGCCTTGGGATCTTTAAAAGTTCCCTGGATAATATTACTGGTTACAGTCTTTAGTTATGCTGTGAAGTCCTGTGTGTCATTAAGGGAGAGTCCTAAGGAGAGATACTTCTGAAGCTGGTAGTGTGTTGGTTTTCTATTTCTTGGAGACAGGAGGGAGAGTGGTAACAGGAAGAAGGACAAGTGGGGTGGATAGTCTGGGTACAACGGTAGAAAATACTGTTATAAACCTGTAGATGTGGCAGGTGCTGTTTCATAGCAAGCAAGGTAAGCATCCTACATCTTACAGCGAACAACGTTTAAGTCTCAAGTAGCTGACAGAAGTACACTATATAGTTTAGTGTCTAAGGACTCCAAAAGGTCTACGAGGCACCAAAGAGCAACGTGGTTATGTTGTAAATCTCTCTTCAAAATAATGACTAGCTACTTTTCCTAAAGACTATTGTCCACTTCTTTAAATAGCATATTTTTAAGATGAGCCTTTGAAATGGAATTTAAATGCTGAGTTCTGTCTGTCTTCCTAGTTTTTCTAGGTATATGTAAGGCTTTCAAAATCCTTCAACCAATGTGTGTATAGAAGGTACCACAGTGCTGAAAAGCAATGAGACATGGAGTTTACATATTATCTTATGCAACGTGAAATGTTAATTAATTGTGAGAAATAGTCAAGGTTAACAAAGGTCTTATGTTTTAATTAACATTTTTAAAAGGGTTGAACTAGATCAGTTAGTGTATTTTTAGCTGTAAACCATACAGCTTGGGTCCTTTTTAAAAGTGAATTTGTTAATTGTTGTAGTTGGAGCGGCGGGCTGCGTCCCCGGCACCCGGCTGCCCCCACGGCTAGCTTTACCCGAAATAATTACACGGAAACTGTATTCTTTTAAACACCGCTTGGCCCATTTCTATCTAGCCTCTTCTAGGCTAGCTCTCGCACCTGGACTAGCCCATTCCTAATAATCTGCTGTAGCCCACGAGCTGGCTTACCAGGAATGATCTTAACCTGCATCTGCCTGGAGTGGGAGAATCATGGCGACTCCTTGACTCAGTTTCTCCCAGCATTCTGTTCTGTTTACTCCTCCCACCTATGTTTTAACCTATGAGGGCCAAGCAGTTTCTTTATTGCTTAACCAATGAAATCAACATATTGATATATGACACTCCCACATCAGTTAATGATTTAAATAAATGTGTGTTTATAGAAGTCTCTGTTATGTTTCCTTTCTTTTGCTTGTTTTAAAGTTGTGGCTAAGTTAGGCTTCTGGTTCTGTGCTGACAGTGCCGCCGATACTCTTTAAAATACTCAAAGCAGGGGCTGGAGAGATGGCTCAGCGGTTAAGAGCATTGCCTGCTCTTCCAAAGGTCCTGAGTTCAATTCCCAGCAACCACATGGTGACTCACAGCCATCTGTAATGAGGTCTGGTGCCCTCTTCTGGACATAATAAATAAATAAATATTAAAAAAAATACTCAAAGCACAAACTTACTTGATTTCATAGCAGGCCGTATGCGTCGAGTGATGGTTGTTCTTAGAGTGTATGTGCTCTGTACCACTAGGTGTGTTCTAGCCTTTTACAGTTCTTTAGCACATTTAAATTGTGTTTGTCTCATTTTGTTTGTTTGTTTGTTTTTTTAAAGGGTCTGAAAAGCCCTCCAGAGAGCCTCAGTGATCTCGGTGCCTTTGAGAGCCTTCGGGTCCCTGGAAAGGTATTGATCTACATGTGTGGTGTGACTTTTCACTTCCCCAAGAGCAGACCGACTGCCTCTGGGTACTAATTGCTTTCCTGAAGCTCTGCTTCCCACAGCAGGTGGATACTAGGATAAGCTAGGTGATGTTTTTGCTTTCATTATAAGGGGGATGCAGTATGAGTTCACTAGTAAACACTGCAAAATTAATAATGTTAGGGTTTATTATATCAAATTCTTGGCTTGAAGGCAAATATATATATATATATATATATATATATATATATGTATATTTTACTTTTTGCTATAATTTGAAGATGTAAGGCAAAATAATTTCTTAACTGACTTTTTAATGCTAAGCATCCTGAGGCCCACAGTATATTTAATTATGCTTTTCCTTTGGGCAGAGGACTTTGAATAAATAAGTGAAACCCAACTTATACTAAGTCTAATATATTTCAGATTCTAATTCCCTAATATTCATGTGAACATCTCAGTTTACAAGTTTAATGCATGCCACTTGAAAGCTAGCTGCTTTCTTTCCCTGGAGACTGTCAGGCATTGTTAACCCTGCCATCAGTGTCTGGATTGCTGCTGCCGTGAGCTGCTGCGAGTCACAGCTCTGCCACAGATAAAGGCTTGCAAATCTTTTTAATTTGAGGATCATTGTATGGGTGTGATTTTTTTTTTTTTTAAACAGCTGCCTTTTTTTTTTTTTTTTATTGAACCCTGCTTGCTCGGAAAGTAATCTACCACTGAATGAAACCTCCAGCCCCTGAGTGTCGTAATTAAAAACACTCCTCTGCTGTGTCTGGCATCTCAATACAAGAAGCTTTTGTTCTCTTACTAGAATTTCTTTTATATTTGTAATTTTTTATATGGGATTATGTCAGGGTATTTTCATACACCTTTATAATGTACTTTGAGCACATTCCTGTCCACACCCCATTATCTGCTCCCTCTGTGCTCCACCCTCCTTGGTTGTCCCTTTTTGTTATCCACATAGTTTAGCTTCTGCTTTCATGTCATTTGTATGCACCCCATTTTATCTATTTATAGTCTTGGACTGTAAATGAGAGAGGCTATGCACTGAGTCATTTGGCTTAATATGATCATTATGTCCGTTTTTCTGTAAATTACATAATGACGGAAGAGCATTCTGTTATGTACGTAAGCCACGTTTTCTTCCTCCGTTCCTTGTTGCTGGAAATGTCTGTGAGTTCCATAGCTTCGCTGCAGTGACTGCTGTTGCAGGGAACATTGATGTGCAAGTGTGTATGTGCTATGTTGCCAGGAGTCTTTTGGGTAAAGGCACAGGAACTGATTCGGGATTGCATGCTAGGTCAGTTTCTAGTTAGTTATGGTGGACGGGTTTACAGCCCCACCACAGCAGCTCGCGTCCCTGGCAGCCTCTGTGCTGCTTCCTCAATCGAGGGTGTCTCTTGTTCAGCTATCTGGGGCTCCTCACACCCAGTGCTGGTCCCCGTCCCCTTCACACACTTTCACCAATGCGCTTGTTGTTTAACCTTTATCGGGGTTCAGACACAGGCATAGGGTCACAATATGATAAAATGCTAATAAACCTTTTGCATGAAATAATTCAGACAATGACTTAGGCATCATATATGTGTGTATATAAAATTATAAAATATGTTAGAATGGATGTGGTACAGTCAGGAAGTGAGGACTAACCATACATCCTAACTGATAACAGTTGTCTTTATTTATTTGATGAAGAAAAAAAGATGATTATATGTTGTGGACATACTTTGAATTTGATTCTATTCCATATTTCAGAATCAATATCAGATTGATGAGTGAATCTCATTAAAATATACATGAGTTTTTTAATAGTAATGGTCTGTTGTCTTTAAACCTTAAGACCTGATGTTTCTTGCAATAGTGGTGGCAGTGGATTTATGCATAGTTTTCCTATGGATCCTTTACTGTATTTCTTTGAGATATCCGGCCTGGGTAGAGTGTAGTGTCCAGGGTCACAAGGTCAGCAAGTGAAAATGGTTCAGGTGAATGCCTATCTAAGCACTGGTCTTTGGCACATACTGAGGAGTTCCTGGGGTAAAGTAGCTATCAGGAAGTGCTGTCTCTGATGTAAGCTGCGGCTTCCCAAGCGCCTCGTGCCTGTTCATTATCCGCTTGCCGACAGCATCTCAAGGAGGCCGCAGTGCTGCTGCCCTCTCTCTGCGTGGCTCTGACCTAACAGCCATGCAGTTCAGAATGGTGGTTGGTACTCTGGTATGGCTGAGAATGATGTGAATCTGCTGCTGAGCTTGAGCACCAAGAGAGCTCGAGTTCTGTGATTGCGTACTCAGGGTAGCTTTCTTTAACTTTAATGCAGAGTGAATATATATATATATATATATATATATATATATATATATTTTGCATTCTGAAGGTTGATATTTTCTTTTGTAGTCTCCCTGCGGATTTTCAGTAACAATTTTGAGCATTGACTGTGTGCTCGGCACACTACAGGAGATGGCATACAACAGTGGAAAGGCAGGTTCTTCAGCAATGCTTGTCTTTCCTCTTGTTGCATTCTTGTCAAGGAAGGCACATCGTAAATGAGGTGATTGTAAATTATGACAAAAGCCTTGAAGGCGTTTAGGTGGTGAGTACCCAGTGCGTCTGGGTACTCTACTTGAAGTGTGTTCCCCTCATGTGTTTTACAGAGGTGATATATGTTGCAGAGATGATTTTGAAATTTGGATTATGAATTTAGTAATCTGTTGTCTGGAAAATACAGTATTTTGCTGGAATTAAAGTTAAAGTAAGCTGCACTGAGTAAGCATTCGCAGAACTCCGGTTCTAAGCTACTCGGTGGTGGGTTAAGATGGACAGATTGCTACTTACTTCATGCTACTTATGCAATTTAAATGCAGCGAAGACCCACTCGAATACTTCCCACTTAATGGTCTCCTCACACTCATCAGTATATAGGCAGAACATTGAAAATAATCCCTCTGTTCATGAATGAGCTCATATCTTTTTGTCTTTTAACACTGAAGCATTCCAAGCCCCAAAGTATATTTAATTATGTTTTTTCTTTGGACAGAGAATTTGAATAAGCAAGTAAAAATAAATTTCTACTAAGTCTGATCTATTGTAGATTTTAATTCCATAATATTCATGTGAACAGTTCAGTTTACAAGTTCAATGCAGGAAATATTTTCTTCCTTTTTTCTTTACTATAATATCTTTTAGTTTGGAAGACGGAACCCTCAACTCAGGAAAGAAATAGAGTAGCTTAAGCTGTGACATATTGGAGGGCGCTAGAATAAAGAACGGTGTGCACAGGAGTGGGTTATTAGGATGGATCGTACTGTCGTTGGTTACTAGTCACAGATTTCATGCTGGTTCAGGTCCCTAGGAAGAGGAGGGCAGTGAGGGGGAACTGAAGAACAGGGTAGCTGTGGATGTGTAATGAGGACCTTCTTCCTGTTCTTGTTTATTAATTGTGTTTTGAGATGTGTCAGTACGGGGGGGGTTGGCTGGGAGTCATCTTCATGGTGGAGGAGATGGTGCCGATGCTTCTGTGTTGGGCGGGCGACAGACATGACGTGGAGAAAAGCCGAAGTGCTGACTTTGAGGGACGTTTAAAATGCAGAATCCTGGACTGGGAGCTGAAGGAGTCTGGAAAGGACTGAGGCTGGGGGTGCGCTGATGGCTTTCCTTGGCACAGATCTTATTATTTCGGAAGGGTCTAGAAAGACGTTGAAACTGAAGAAAAACAAGGAAGGTACATTGGATTTTCTCTCTGATTCTCTGTCCTGTGTCTTCTCTCCAGCATTAGTAGCTCAGTAGTGGCAAGACTGTTTAATATTCACTGAAGTTGAGAATCATTTCTAAAGATAGCTTAAAAATTTTAATGTGTCTGCCAGGCAGTGGCAGCAAATGCCTTTAATCCCAACATTTGGGAGACAGAGGCAGGTGGATCTCTGTGAGTTCAAGGCCAGCCTGGTCTACAGAGTGAGTTCTAGGGCAGCTAGTGCTGTTACACAGAGAAACCCTTCTTTGAAAAACCAAAACCAAAACCAAAAAAAAAAAAAAAAAAAAGAAGAAAGAAAAGGAATTTTTTTATGTTTCCAATGTCATTATCTTTAGTGGTTTTCATCAATAAAGCTAGAAATATAATAAAGCCAAAGCCTTAGGTTGTCTTTTCTTTTCTTTTTTGGAGTCTCAAAACAGGGTTTCTCCTTAGCCCTGGCTGTCCTGGAACTTGCTCTGTTGATGAGGCTGGCCTTGAATTAGAGATCCACCAGCCTCCACCTGCTGAGCTCTGGGATTAAAGGTGTGCGCTACCACTGACCACGACTCGACATTAGGTTGACATTAACTGTACAAGATATAAGTACAAATGTTTGGCAAGGGATCAAATAAAAAATTGTATGATTGTATGATGATGTCTCATTTTTGTGATTTTTTTTTAAACTATCAAATGCAATACATTTGTATAGTTAAAATAATTCATTTTATTCATTGCTTACTTTTCGTATAAAATGATTAAAATTCTTTTGTTACCTGATTTTATTGTAAGTCTGGATAAAACAGTCTTATATTAGCAGCCTTGTACAAATGTTCATAAATGATTTAGGTGAGCCCTCCTTTTCAATTGTAATGTAATCAACACTCCACAAGATGGCGCCGAGAACCCGGAGAAAACAGGCTTTAAAAGCCTTCTTTAAAGCACAGAAACAAACCGAGGCAGCCACTACATTTGATAGATTATTACCGTTGTCCTAGTGGGAATATAAGAAATTGTGCCATTTCCCTCTGTAATCAGACGTCTTGCAGTTCATTATAATCTTATGTGGTACATGGTTTTAGGGTATCTGAGATCTGAAAGTAGGTTTGAATTGTTTCTTTGGAAGTAGATCAAACCTCTATCTATCTGTTCAGTGATTTATGACTTTAATAATACTGATCGAATATTGAAAATCGTATTTTTTCTTCCTATTCTCTGTGTATAGATTTTGGTAACTATATTTATTTTTTGCTTTCAGTTA